>NC_135477.1:55743172-56971088 GCF_052094955.1 Ictidomys tridecemlineatus
ACCAGGTGCTTTTACTGGAGACAAGTGTGGTGAAAGATTGGCCAGATAAGGTGGGGATAAGTAGAAAAACTCAACCATATGATTATAAGATGGACTCCAACAAATATTGGTCCATAAGTTGGAAATCCTGGGTTCTAGGTCTACGTTTATCATTAGGTATGAAAATTTAAGCCAAAATGATAAACTCCATAATACACTTTTGTAAAAAGTATGTAAGGATGAGAATGTGACATAAGAAAAATATTTTAATTTGTTTTGTAATATGTTTTATAAACTGTAACATACTCTATCAATGTCAGGCATTATTCATAATTGTAACTCAGGCCACTAGATATGTGCCAGATTATAAAGTCAAAGCCAATATTATTATCTGGTTTAACAGCTTGCTCTGTCTATACCATCTAGAATCTAATAATTTTTCTAAAGATTATTTTATTTTTTGACTTATTCTCTCTTAATTTAATCATTGATGGATTGATTTTGCTCCTTTTTGTTATTTGGGAGCCATTTATTGAGAAGCAAAGTTTCTCATTTCTTTTCATTCTTATCCTTATTATCACCATTATTATAATTTTAATAATTATTTGCACATGCACAGTATTTAGTGACTGATAGAACTGATTTGCATTATTGTGGTTGTCATTTTCTTCTCTTATTTTTTTCAATCTACTTTGAACACTCCAGTTGGTGGTATTATGGAGATATAGTTTAGTACTAAAAGCCCTATTCTTGTCCTGATCTTTAGTCTAATGATGTAAGTTGCATATAGTTGTGATGCTCTGGAGAAATCAGAGAGTGTAGCAGCATCCTCTGCTGCAGAAGAAAACAAAATAACCAAATATTGAGAAAAATCTGGAAATTACCTACACATGGAACACCAAATGATGATGTGTGTTATTGCTCTTTTATTCTGTCCCTTTAAGAGTTGACAATGAACTGGGTGATGTGGCCAATGCCTGTGCTCCCAGTGGCTTAGGAGGCTAAGGCGGGAGGATCACAAGTTCAAAGATAGACTCATCAACTTAGTGAAGCCCTAAGCAAATAGAAAGACGCTTTCTCAGAATAAAATATTAAAAAAAGGCTGGAGATGTTGTACAGTGGTTAAACACTCCTGGGTTCAATCCTTGGTACCAAAAAAAAAAAAAAAAAAAAGAGTTGATAATGACATTATTTGAATCTTTTTGTATTTACAAATAAAATATTATCTAATCAATCATGGGTTTTGAAAAGCTAAATGTAGTAGATTTAAGTAGAATTCAATTAGTTCTTCTAAAACTTCTATCAAAAATAAGTTCTTCATTGAAAAGACTCAACACTATGTTATGTAGTAATTTGATTAATACCCACATAAATGGATCCCTACTGCTAAGAACAAAGTTAACAGCAATCAAATAAGAAATTGTTTGAATCTATGGGGAATTTCAGAGATTTGGTTAAGTTGTGTTACTTGTAACATGTCGTTTGATAGGAATGGTTTGAAAAAAAATTACTATGCCTTTTAAAGAAATTCACTCAAAATAAATTTAAAATGCTTATTATAAAACTAAACTAGTTATAAAAATGTTAGGATAATTAAGTATAGGCATATAAAAGGTCACCAAATTTCAGGAGAAAAGAACATTAAAGTATTAAATGTGGATATCAATTAAACTGCTATCAGAGTATTAGTTCTTCAGTTTAATTGTTCAAGTTCCCTATGGAACACCTTTAAAAAGATGCTATCCTAGAGTTTGAGTCTAGAGATTCTGAATCAATACCTATGATAAAGTCTAGAATTTGTATTTGAAACTGATGTCTCACTTGATTATGGGACAAATGGACCCACTATGATCTGAGACACATTTATTTGTTAGATAAATTGATAGAGAACCATGAACTTCTCTATTCAGCATGAGGTGTTCAAGATTTATGAAGTAAAACAGATGTGATATCATCCAAAAAAATTCACAAGGAACCCTGAGAAATTCCTAGCAATGCCATTTAACCACAAGTCGTCATAGACTGCATACTAATAATTAATAAACAGTGAATTTAACTGAGTTCCTTGTGCCCTTTCATAACTTCATTGAGAGAAATCTTTTTATGAAAACTATTTATATTTTAATTAGTATGTGTCCATATAGAGATATTTTTTGTCTGACTATTCCTAAAAAGATACAGTATATAGTTCAAGGTGAATTTCCCTATAAGTCAATGTTTGTTAGTCCAGGAGAAAGAATCAAAGGGGCAGAAAGAATGCTTTGTTTGAATGTAAGATCATATTTACCTGGTGAAAACTAAAGAAGGTTACATCTAAACTAAACAAATGCAGGGCTCGTGTATGGAGATGACAAGCAGAGTCCAGAGGAAGGGTGAGCAAGGATATCAGGCCTGGAAAACATGTGAAGCCTGGGTGTAGATGAGCAAATCATTCAGCCTGAGGAGAGATGGATGAAAAATCTGTTTGGATTCTAAAGTGGATGTAATGCCAAGGAAAAGGCACAACAGACTCCTTAAAGTGTTTTGTTTGTTGCTGGTAGCCAGAGTCAATTTTTAACCCTTACCATGTTACCTAGAGCAGAGTCAGGATTTCCTACCAAAATGCTGGCAAATACAAAATAAATTATTTTTAACAAGCTGAATGCTTATATCAGGAGACTGGCTTCATTATGTTTTGTAGCATTACATTTAAGAATTCCTCAGACAGTACCAACTGAAAATCCTGAAGATGATATACGTGAAATGTGTTTTGTTTGTATTCAGTCACTCCTACTTTCATTTTCTACACACACACACACACACACACACACACACACACACACACACACACACACTGGCCTGGTAAGGTACACTGGGCCTAGATGAGGAGGTCTCTGGCTGTGACTTAAATTTGAAACTTCACAGAATGTCTTATGTCTGTAGTTTATATAACATGTATTCTCCACTTGCTTAAACATTATCATCCACCCTTGTGCTGTCTGTCAGTGCGCAGGCTGATTCCCATATCCTGGACAATGATGCTGATTTCTCTGGCTGTGAATCCGTCAACAGACTGACTTCTAAATATTTTAGAAACTGAATTCTATTTGAATTCACAATTGTATCTGAGGCCAGTCTTTTCCAAATTCATAATTTCTATTAATATTTTTAATACTGTGGTTGACTGGTAGATCTGTGTGATGTATACATTTATTTGAAATGTCAGATCCTTTAAAAATGGCATGATAGTCCCTTATAAGTGGTTCTGTGGCAGTTAATAGCTAGACATCTTCGTGTAGTACAGACAGGCATTTGAAGATACTAGAGGCAAGAGTGCCAGGAAGCACATCTGTGCAGGAATGTTCGTCTGGCACTGAATCCTGTTAAAAACAAGACAATATTTTTCAGAGACCAACATTGGACTAAAGATTTCAGTGAGATAAATTTTAAGCTTCTGATCACTCTAGAAGTCTTGCTTACTGCCAATGCCAGTATCAGTTTCCTTCATTCTAGTTCCATAGAGATAATAAAACTCATGGTAAAGAATAATTACAAAGCTTTATTTTGTTCTAAGAAATAACTTTGTTATTATCTGTGATGAGAATATATGTGAGAGATCAGTTTTTCTGCACACAATTCAAAACTAATAATCTTATTTTTAGGAATCACAATGTAAAACAAGAGCTAACAAATATTCCAAGATAAAGGGCTCCCTTGACCCAGTCTGAGTGCAGGGGAGCAGCTTGGCTGGAGGAACTTTTTCCATTTTTAGTCTCTGTCATTACAAGCTTTAGATTACTGTGGCTATTATAAAGATGTAATTTTCACAGTAGCACTCTTAGGGGATGTCCTTGTGTTCTAACAAGAGGATTAGTAGAGTTCCCAGGCTCTAGGTATAGAAAGATTGTGAGCAATTGTGATGTCTGGGTGGGTAACAAAAATTGTAAAGTATGATATAGGAGATATAGGAAAGACAAGATGATGTAGATTGGTATGCTATAGAGAAATACAGGTGTAAACATAGAACAATAAAGTTATGTATTAACCCATTGCACTGTACTTATAGATGAACTCTCTTGAGTCTGTGTAATATTTATATTGCACAGATATTCTTCAACTTACAATGGAATTATATTCCAAAACACTCTTCAGAAATGGAAAATGTCATTAAGACAAAAATTTATTTAATGTACTTAACCCATGGAACATCATAGCTTAGCAATACAGAACACTGTAAAGTATTGATCATTTACCCTCATAATTGTGCAGGGAGCTATGACTCATCATTACTGACCAGCATCATAGCCCTGGAGAAAATCAAAGTTCTAAATTTGAAATGCAGTTATTACTGAATGTGTAGCATTGAAAAATTGTCTAAGTTGAACCATCAAGCCAGGGATGTGTCCTCAATATGACCAGTGTGTAGGTGTTGATGCCTAGATCCTAGAGGGGATGTGTACGCTATTAAAATCAAGGTGAATAGAGTTGTAAGCACTTGACTAAAAATTCATTGAATGATTAAATCAATACATAAAATTATCCAACACATTTGTTTGGATATAAATATTTGAAATTATAAAATGCTGCTGCCACACATGAGGAATGATTTGATAAATACTTTAGTGTCTACAGTTTATGTCTTCCGTGCATTCTCTGCCACATACTGAGATTTGTTTCAATCATTTGCAAGGCCTTTGTAACATCATTGATCTTAGCAAAGTCTTTAATGAACATATTTAGATTCAACTTCTTTATTTTGTAGACAAAAGAGTACATAAAATCATTTCCAAGAGAACTCCCTGCACTAATGTTATTCTACAGTTCTTTTCTAATGACTACAGATGATTCATGTCCTAGTCATGCTTGGCTTTGGCTTCCTTCAGGTAATTGATTGACAAGACCTAACTGACCTTTGCCATGTCACTTTTGTATGATAGAAATTGGTCACTATGGATTAATGTTACCGATTCACAGATGAATATTCATTTGTTCCTACTCTATTCACCTCTGAAATTACTAAAAAACAAAAAAAAAACATAACAAAACAAAAACCCCAAAATACTTTCTTGATACTGGAGACAAGGTAACACCCTACTCTTTATCTTGACTAGGGCTGTCAACATATGGTTATGTAGTATGTGCTCTGCACAAAAGTGCTTGACCAAGGGGACATAAAGGAGAAAAATGTCAACACCTTTTGCTCACCAATTCATGCACCCTTGTTCAAAGTCATTTATACAAGAGGGAAACATTTCTCTAACTTGTACAAAGGTAACATTGATTTCATTTATTCCCACTTAACTGATGGGCCCTACTTAAGTGACTAATAAACTGTAATAGCCATATTCTCTACATTAAGTGGAACTTTTGAGAGATGGAGTCCAACTCTAGCCCTACACTTGGAAGTTGATTTTTGTCTCTGAGAAGAATCCTGAGGCAGTTTCAGCAGAAAAATTAATGCTTTTATCAATATCATTTTTTAACTACAGATGTCTTCCAAGCTGAATGAATTTTGTATGCCTTCATATGTTTTTTTGTTTGTTTGTTTTGCATTTGTTTTGGTATTCATGTGGATTTTCAGTATGGGTTTATGCATACATATTATAAAAGTATAATAAAGATTTCGAATCATAACTGACACAGGGATAGAAAGGATAACATTGAGGTGAGGTCAAGGCTACTTTCTTATTCCACCAAGTCAACCACACAATGTTATCACTGTACAAATATGAATCATCCAGGTTCCAGGTATTTTCTATACTTTATCCTTCTGGTTTTGAAAAAGAACTATTTATTGTTTAACAACTTGTTTGATGAAGTGAAGATGAATTGGCAAGGACGTGTATACCATGACCTGTTCATGAAAAGCTTTCAATCCAGTCAAAGTAAATAAAATCATATAGAAATAAAAAATAGCTGTAAAATCCATCAATGGTGTCACAGTTCAACCTCAAGTTTTATAGAAAATGAAACTTGGCCAAGATTGGTCAATTAACTTATTTGGGAATCACCCACTGATGTTAGCAACAGAGAAAATTAATTTTAGCTGCCCTGGACTTCCTCTCAGGGTCTGTTCCAAGTCGATCTCCTGAAGGGAATGAGAGTATGACCTCTGGATTCCAAATGCTCAGGTAGCAGTGTTGGCTACAACAAGTGCCCTTGTGTTACACTGGGCAATTAAACTAACTTCTCTCTGTCTTTGCTTTATCTTCTATAAACTGGGGGAAATAGCAATACTTATGTACTTCCTTTTTATATCAATTCAGTGAGATAAAATTTCTAAAGTGCTTAGACCAAGGTGAGTCATATAATAATAAAAAATGTTTCTTCCTTCCTCCCTCCTTCCCTCCCTTCCTACCTTCCTTTATTCATTCCTTTCTTCCTTCCCTACTTTCTGTATTGGGCATAAACCTAGGGGCACTTTGCCCCTGAGCTATAGTCATAGCCTTTTTATTTTTTTTGGGGGGGGGGTTGGGGGTCCCACTAAGTCTAAGAAGCTGGCCTGGAACTCATGAACCTTCTGCCTCAGCATCCCAAGGATACAAGCACTTTTGATGATGACAACGGTGATGATGGTGATAATGATTTCTTATGGCTTTGAAAATGGGTCATATTTTAGTGTTGCGCATTCTAATATTCCTATACCTAAATAAGTCAACGGGAACTACAAATGTTTATGGGCATGTTAATTTGATCAATTTCAAAGTTAATAAAAAATTTTTAAAAAGTTTCCTCTTTTTGTATTTTTTTTTTTAAACTGGAGATTTAACCCAAGGGCCTACTCTGCCACTGGGCTACCTGCCTCAGCCCTTTCTATTTTTTATTTTGGGACAGGGTTGCTGAGGCTGACCTTGAACTTATATCCTCCTCCCTCAGATAGCTGAGAAGCTGGGATTACAGGCATGTACCACCTGTGGCTGGCTTCAAATAATACATTTTTGTATGTGTATGTATGTGTGTGTGTATGTATGTATGTATGGCTGGGGATTGAACCCAGGGCCTTGTGCATGCAAGGCAAGGATGCTACTAACTAAGCTATATTCTCAGCCCTCAATTAGTACATTTTAATATATGAGTTCTAAAACTATATGCCAAAATTTTTTAATGGTATCCATCTGTACCCTGACACTAAAATGAGTACTTGGGATTTATGGAACCCCTTAAAATTCTTCCCTATACATGGCAGAGAAAAGGACAATGCCAAATAAATTAATACTTTAAAACAGACTACTATTGGATTTTTCTTCAGGGCTTGATTTTATTTAAAATATGATAAAATATTATGGAATTGTAAGAATTATAATAATGAAGAGCTACAATAAAGTTTTGCCTGATCAATAATGTCTAATTAATAATTCGTGGGGTAATATGATTTCTTATACCCTTTGCTACGGTTTAAAAATTTTTAATAGTAATAATGACTTAAGCCGTAAAGCAAAATAACATCAAGAATGCTGTTTAACTAGTAGTTTTGATCAAATTTAACTATGTTTGGTTGTTCTGAGCTCTGATTTTGTGTGAAGTTATTCTACCACACTAACTATACTTCACCAATATAATATTTTGCTCAAAAAGCAAATAAACAATTATTATCATTTTGCTCGATGACTGCTTTAAATTTCTAAAACTATCGGGAGAAACATCATAGAAAAGTGAGAGATCATAGTGTGACAAGGTAAGTTAATTATATTTAAGCAAGTTATATTACTTTTCATGTTAACTTTTATGCATCCATAGATTTATATTCTTTCCACATTTTGGAGATATTTGGATACACTTTTAGTATCTCTCAGAGTTTCTCAATGTAAATTTTTTGTCACGATCATTTTCCTCTGGGATATTGTCATCTTTTTTCATTATAGCACACCTTTCCTCCTGTTTATACCCTCTTCTGAAAAAGATCTTCCAGCTTCATATCTAAAGCATCTCAAATGGAGGCATGTTGACATTTCTTCAATAAGGATTTCAATATAACTCAATTTATGTTTGATTTTCAGCATTGTTACTTTTTATTTCTTAGTTCTACTTTTATCTTTGTGGACATATTTCATTTTGGGGAGGGTAATTATTGTAAAATGTCGTTTGGGTTTATTCCTGGAGTGAAGGAGGTAGTTCCAATACACACTTTGCTATCTGTAAATGAACTATTTTACACAGGTGCAGTGACCAATAACTGATAGACTTTGAAATAACATCATTGGTCAGGGATCATGTGGCACATTGGCTACTTAAGTAGCTATTTGTGGACTGAAGTGATGAACTTTATATTTCATTTTTTAACTACAATTTGTTACAGTTGATATACTAGGATAACCAAAACAAGCTGTGCTATCGGGGAATTGGCATTATTTAATTAAACTAAGTATGTTAAATTTGTGCATATCAAGGCCATGTTAAGTGAGGATACACCTGTCTTATGGCATTTTCAGCTTTCAGATCCTTCACATATTGGCTAAATTTATTTTTAATAAAGTGTTTTATAGATTACCCACCCCATTGTAAATGATACTGTTTAAACATTTTAAATGATTATTGCTAGTATATGCAAATATATTTGTATTGACCTTGTATCTTCAATTACTAGTTTTAGTTGCTTATTTTCTCCCTCTCCTCTTTCTTTCTCTCTCTGACAAATTCTTTGTGATTTTTCTATTTGTCAAATTATCTTCTCTAAAAATAAAGATTTTTTTTAATTTAATCTTTTCCAATATGTAGTTTTTTATTTCTTTTCATTGCCTTATTGCACTAGTTGAGTTTTCCAGTACAAATCTGAATAAACACACTTGTCTTGTTTCCAATCTTAAAAGAAATTTGCCATTCAGGATGATATTCATTATCAAATAAAATAGTTGTAGGGTTTTTGTAGATGTTTAATGTCAAGTTAAATAAATGTTCTTTTAGTCAAAATACATTTTGAATCATCAATAGATATTAAAGTCTAAATGCTCTCTTTTTGTCCACTAAGATGATCATAAGGGATTTTTGTCTCTTTTTATCTTTCTTATTGGTACATTATAATCATGTAATAATGAGATTCATTGTGATACATTCATACATGTACATTGTATAATTTGGTCTATTTCATTACCCCCATTTTATGCTATATTTCTGTTTAGGCTGAAAATATCTCTTCAGTATTTATTTCAGAGTAAGTTTACTCATGAGTCATTCTCTTAGTTTTTTGTCATATGATATAATTATTTTGCTTTCCTTCTTAAAGCATATTTTCATATGCTTCTTGTACAAATTTGGTACACAATTTTTAATTGTTTTGTTTTGTTTTTAAGCATCGTAGCTTGAAAAATGTTGTTCCACTGTGTCTGGTCCTCATGGTATTTGATAAGAAATCTTCAGTCCCTCAAATCTCTGTGCCTCTTCATATAAGGTGACATTTTTCTCTAGCAGCTTTCAATAACAGTTTGATCATGTGTCTAGTCCTGGTTTTCTTTGCTCTTATACTGCCTGAGTTTTGCTGACTTTGTTGACACTATGTATATTTATTTCACCAAACTTTGAAAATCTGAGTCATTTCCCCCAGCATTTCCTCTGAAACAATCTTCTACTCTTAGGAATCAAAGAACATAAATTTAGACCTTTCCTTGTTGTTCCATTCTCTCTATTCTTCAGCATGAATAACTTCAATGGGTATTTCTTCAAGTTTACTATTTTTTTTCCTGTAACTACCATTCTGTCTGAGCCTAGCCAGTTGGGATTTTTATTTAGATGTTGATTTTTGAGTTTCAAAATTTCCATTTGATCACTTAATGTTGGTTTGGTTTTTGTGCTGAGAACCTCTGTCCTCCAACTTATTTCCATTTATTTAGACTTTATCGTATCAAACATAGTCATATTCACAGCTGAATCTTTGTGTAATAAATCAACATTTCCAGTATCTGGAGTTTTACCTGTTGATTTTTTTTTTTCCTTTTTTAGAATCTGCCATGTTTTCTTGCATGATGAGCACCTTGGGTTTTCTCTTGGACCTTTTGACTATTATGTTGTTTAGGATGTTCTCTGTTGTAAAACCAATCAAAACAGTGAGATTCAGCCTACTTTTCTCTTACACTCTTGTGGATAGAGATTTCAAACATCGTTAACCATTTGGACCCTTTGTATGCTGCTTTGGTCTGTCACATATGTGGCACTCAGTATCCAAGACTTCAGGAAACCTTAGTTCAGGTCTTGAAGCCATTTCTCTGATGCCTTGGATCTTTTCAGTGCACACTGAGATCATGGTTGAGTCCAAGACTTGTAACCATGTATGTAAAATATTATTGGTACATTTTTTACAGTCATCTTCTCTCTGGAGTTTCCTCCTTACTCTCAAGCTTTGGATAGTAATTTTCCCAACTTTCTCTGGTCTGCAAGATGGGGTTTATTTTGAGCATTTAAGTGTCTGTGCTATTACAACTGTGAACTGTCACTAGTGTCTTTTCTTGGAGTTAAAACTACAAGAGGCAAATAAAATACAATAACCTGGAATTCAGTGAATTCTCCCCACAGCACACACGTGCACTGCATAGAAGAGGTCCTGTGGACAGAAAGAAAAGAATTTTTATAATTTTTAGGCTTGAATGTCATCATTTTCACTGAACCTCATGATTGGGCCCACTCTCAGAAAGAGAAATGAATAATTTATCCCTTTATAGATGATGTGTAGATCAGCTTTCCATTGCTTAAAAAATACCTGAGATAAATCAACTGGTACAGAAGAGAGGTTTATTTTGACTCAGGGTTTCAGACATTTCAGTCCATTGTTGTTTGTACTCATTGCATTAGGGTCTATGGTGAAGCAGTGCAGAAGCTTCTCACTTCAGAGCAACCAGGAAACAAAACAGTGTAAGAGAGAAGGGCTGGGTTCCCAAGATGGGAACACCTCCCCTCCAATGACCTAACTTCCTTTCACTAGTCTCCACTTCCAATAGGTTTCACCACCTCCTACTAGTGCCAGAGGTCGGGGACCAAGCCCTCAATACATAGACCTCTGGGGGATATTCAAGACAAAAACCACAAAAGAGTTTGCTTCTCACATTTTGACTCTTCAAAAAATTTATCTGATTTTAATTATTTTAAGGGGGTTGGTACCAGGGATTGAATTCAGGGGCACTTGACCACTGAGCCACATCCCCAGCCCTATTTTGTATTTTATTTAGAGACAGAGTCTCAAGGAGTTGCTTAGCACCTCACTTTTGCTGAGGCTGGCTTTGAACTAACTCACTGTCCTTCTCAGCCTCCTGAGCAGCTGGGATTATAGAGGTGTGCTACCTCGCTCAGCTAGCTTTTAATTATTTTTAAGGGTCTTCAGGTAGTTGCTTTATATTCTTATATAGAGTTTGTACAGAAGAGATGGGCTGAGGTGTTCTTATTCCATCTTATCTGAAACCCAAAAGAGGAAGATTCTCATATCTGGAGAGTAGCTGTTTTTAAAAATTTAATGGTAAGTGTGAAGAAAGAAACAAGAAATAAGTAATAATAATAATAATACCAATAATAGCTAGCACAATGAGAGTTTAGTATGTATCTTGTACATTTTATTTTTATCATAACTTGTGAAGAAATGTTTTAGATTGTGCCTATTTCACAGAAGAATCAAAGAGAGAACCAATGTACAGAAGGATACATTCAGAGCTCTGATACAGATGTGATTGAAACACAGGCCTATAACCTCTAGAACCTATTTGGACTCCAAGCTGTCTGAATGCCTTCTTGTTCTACTCCTCAAACTATTGTGAAGCAATGCAACAGAGACAGTATGTTTTAAGAAGAGGTATATTTTAATTTTGATTGTTCATTTTAGATCAATTGTTCAATTTCTGAGTTTTATGGTTCTACAAAGTCTAGATAAATTTATTAGTTTTTAAATGAAAAAACAGAGGTATGTAATGCAAAGCACTTGTCTCAATTCATGGAAAATAATCTGCACTTAGTAAGATTTGCATATTGTCATTTTTATTCAGAAAATGTGAACATACATAGAGAAATGAAAAGGAACTAAAGACATAGAGACAGACCCACATATATGAAGCCATCTGAACTGTGACAAAAACGAACAAAACATACACTGGAGAAAAGATAGCCACTAATGATGTTGGAAAACTGAATATCCACATGTGGAAAAATGAAACTAGATGTCTATCTTTCACCTGCACCAAAGTCTACTCAAAATGGATCAAAGACCTAGAAATAAGACCTGAAACTGCAACTGTACTTTTTTTTTAAAGGGTCAACACTCCAACATACAGGCACAGGCATAAAGATGACTTTCTCAATAGGACAGCCATAGCTCAGGAAATAACATCAAGAATCAATTCGTCGATTGCATCAAATTTAAAAGCTTTTGATCAGCAAAGGAAAAATTTACAGTGTGAATAGAGATCCTACAGCATGAGAGAAAATCTTTGCCAGCCTCTCTCTGACAGAGAATTAATATCCAGAATATATAAAGAACTAAAAAATCTTAATCCCCAAAATTACTAATAATAACCTATTTAATAAATGGACATCAGAATTCAACAAACACTTCTCAAGAGAAGAAGTAATGATGTCCAAGAATCATGTGAAAATGTTCAGCATCTTCAGCCATCAGGGAAATGCAAATTAAAACTACCCTGGAATTTCACCTGACTCTAGTTAGAATGGCAACCATCAATGATATAAATAGCAATAACTATTGGTGATTATGTGGAGAAAAGGAATTCTTATACATCAATGCTAGGAATATAAATTAATACAGATAATATGAAAATCAGTATAAAACTTCTTCAAAAGTCTAAAAATGTAGCTACTATGTAAACCAGCTATACCACTCCTCAGCATTTATCCAGAAGAATTGAAAGTAGCAAACTTTAGAGGCATATGCATTCTCATTTTTATTGCAACACAATAGCCAAGTCATGGAACTAGCCTAGGTATCCACCAACAGATGAATGGATTAAAAAATATGTTATATATACTTGAAAGGGTTTTATAGTTAGTCATAAATAAGAATAAAAGTATGGAATTTGCAGGAAAATGAATGGATGAATCTGAAGTGCAAAATATTGAGCAAAATGAACCACACAGGAAGACAAGTGTCCTATGCTTTCTCTCATCTGGGGAAGCTAGGAGGGAAAAAAAAGAAAAAGAAAAGAAAAAAAAAAAGCATCTCACAAAAATAGAAGCAAGTCCATTAGTGTAGAGGAAATTGATGGGAAAAGGAGGAGGAGAGAGCAAAGGGAGTTACTGGGATATAAAATCAATCAAATTATGTTATGTGCATATACTAATAACACAATGAAACCCACTAAACTGTATAATTAATATGTACCAAAAATTTTTTTTCAGAAAATGTGAGGATAAGTTCTACTACATAGAGCTTATTAAGATATAACTATTGTTGTAGAAGTTATATTAATCAAGTTTTAAAAACATGCTCTTGAGTCAATATTTAGTCTGAGAAAAGAGAAAAAGAGGTATCAAAATCACCTAGTCCGACATGGAAATTTGAAAGTAAAAACAGTGTCGTTGTTTGTTTGTTTGTTTATATAATTTAAGAAGTACATTTGTGTTAGCCCTACTAAAAATTAAGTTACAGGCTATAAAGAAAAGGGTCTTGTGGGGAGTGTCTAAATAATAATGATCATAAGGGACTCTAAAGTCACAGGTTTGTCTTGAGTCAATTGAGCCTGATCTTATAGACCTACAAATCTTTCTAACCTCCTACATGGATAAACTTGATCTGTTTTTCACTGATATAATACAATAGAGAGTTAATTGCTTTTATGCTAATCATTTATTTTTTTTAAAAAAAAAAAAGTAATGATTTTGTTGTCTTATTTATTGTTGTCCTAGCAAGATCCCTACCCTGTGTATGCCTTGTCCAGTTACTGACCATCTGTCACCATCGACTTCTGGACTGCCATAATGCTAAATATCCTTAAAGGTACATGCCCCACCTGATAGAGAATAAGGACTTCAGGTCACTCTCTGCACAACTGTACACTCTTTCAGCAGGAAGTAGCTTGGAGATATTGTCACCCATTTTTCTATAGAAACAGGATGTAGAAATTGACAGTGGGGAAATGGAACCAAAATCCATTTAGGATTCTCTAAAAGGGCATGTTTGTTTCTCTTCCTCTCTCCCTCCTCCTAATCTTTCCCCCTCCCTAATCTCAGGAGAAACAGGATTACCTTTATTCCCCCATCCTAATCAGAGTTCTCTGTCATTCAGTACACACCCACCAAAGAAAGAAAGTAATTCAGGCTTTGGGGATGGCACCAGAAGATCCCAGAAATGACTCTCTCAAATTAACAAGTGAATTACAACTCTGTACAACTCTGACAGAGAACAGGAGGAATGTAGCCTTTGAATCACATCTTTAGCCCCGTGTTTATGCTGATGGGCAGAATCACAGGCTCTCAGACAGGAGTCTCCTGTGTTTTTCTTTTTCTAGCAAAGCTATAACACTTCTTTTTCCCTTTTCTAAAAATGAATTTTTAAAAATAGATATTTTATTTGAATGCTCATATGTAACTAATAGTCTGCACCATCTCTGCACTAGTAAAGTTTTATTTAGAAATAATGTTTTGGAAACTGAGAGGGAAAGCAAATACAAGAATTGTGATTTAGGCTTTACTACTAAATATTATAACCATTTGCAGTTTGTTAGTATCCCCAACACTTCTCCCACAGGAATTTCCTGTTTGCTATTAATGGACATGCCTATTTAGAAATCTGTTGAATTTAAAATTTCATCAATATGAGGGGCCAATCCTAAAAACAAATTCTTGTCACCAGAAGCTGAACCATTAGATGAACAGGATGGAGCAATTTTCTAAAGTGAGATTATATTCTTATTATAGTCAGTTGCACTCAGAGTAAATAAGAAACTGGATGTAGAAGTGGGAGATGATTATAAACCCATTTATATTAAACAGGTAGAATCGCATTAGAGTTACTTACAAATTAAATTAAAAGTACATTGTGATCACTGAGAGTATCTAATGGATGCACTAAATGAATAACCAGAGAAAAAAATAATAAAAGTGAAAGGAAGGAAGCATTCTAGCTAAATTCAAAGTCAGAGATAAGGCTTTAGACAGAGCTGAGCTAAGGATCAGCTGCAGGGGAATTGCATTCTGACCTTTAGAAGATATAGAAAGGTCAGGGGATCTGGAAGCCAGACCAGTCTCCTGTGGCAGAAATGTCTTGAGCCTTGCCTAGAATTTCCTCAATCATTTTAATTATAATGCTTACATTGACAAATAAATATAGTGATCAGCAAAACTATCACCCTCAAATGAGTATAGTTATCTTTTTAAAGATTTCTTTGTTAACTGGTAGAACCCATTTTTTTTTCCTCAACAGGACTTTTCTTTTTTTAATTTTGAGATTTACCGAAATGTTTTTAAGACAGCAAAAGATAGAAATTAACAGATTTGTTTAAAAAACTGCTAATATGTACAAAACAGTACATAGTAACTTCAATCATAATGGAAATTAATTTGCTTATTTAATTTTTCTTTCAACTTATTATTGAGTACCTACAATATGCTAGCAGGTAAGTTAGGCACTAAGAAAATAATGACCAAGGGAGATAGGGACCCAGCCCTAATAAAGAGCAGAGTTAAATGAGGCAGACAAAAATGCAATAAGTAAAGACATAATGCTTTAACTCTATTAGAAAAGTTAGAATGTTTTATGAGAGCATTAACAGTGAAACTACCTAATCTGCCTGGTATAACAGAAGTGTCAAAACCTAAACACTTTTCTGTTGGGTTGAAGGAAGAGAGGTGATTTGGGGAAAGTAAAGTACACAGGAAGAAAATTTGAGAAAAAAAAAATATATATATATATATATGGGTTTGAACAGAATTCTCTCAGTTTCAACTTCTTGTCTGCTATAGCTTAGATGTTGATTATTGGTCAGATGTTCAGGTGCAGAGTGGTACTATTGGGGGATGGAAAAATCTTTGGGAGACAAGGCTTAATGAGAGATCCTTAGGTCACGTCCCTCAAAGGGGATTGTGGGGGTTGGGACTTCAGCTCAGTGGTAGAGCACCTGCCTCACGATGTGTGAGGCACTGGGTTTGATCTTAAGCACCACAAAAATAAATAAATAAAGACATTGTGTGCATCTACAACTAAAAAATATTTTTTTAAAAAAGGAAGAGTGGGTAAATAGGGAAGAGAGGTGGGAGGGAAAAAGAGGGAGAAGGGGAGTTGCACAGAAGATGGGAGGAGAACCTCATTGTTATACAGAATACATATATGATGTTGTAATGAGTAAAAGAAAAAAAAAGTGTGTCACATTAGATTGGATAGAGAGAAAGGATGGGAGAGGAGGGGAGGAGTAGGGAGGATAGGAAGGGCAGCAGAATAGAATAGACAATATGATTGGTGTCTGTACATTACATTATGAATTATATATCAAAATGCATTCTACTGTCATGTATGACTAAAAAATAAATAAATAAATAATTTTTTTTAAAAAAAAAGGAAGAGTGGGGATTGTGGGCTCCTGGTCTTTTCTCCCTCCTCACTCTCTTTGCTCCCTTGTTCATGATGTAAGCAGCTTTGTTCTGCCATGGAATCCACCATGATGTGCTGTCTCATCAGAAGCCCTTGATGAAAAGAATGTTATTTTTCTTGTCGTATAGGGAAGACATCTTCCATGTGAAGTTTTTGTCCCCTGCTTTCAGGAAGAAAAAGGCATAGGGTTATTTTTGTTGTTGTTGTTCTGTTTTAGTACCTTTAACTCAAAATAATCCTTATTCCAAAGAGAAATATTTGGGGTTGGCATATTCTACTCCCCTTCATCACTTTCAGTCTTGAGCAGGCAGGAGAGGCTCTCACCCCAAACCAATGACTCTGGAGCCATGTAAAAGCCACCAGACAGAAGGGAGATTTGATGGAAAGGGTTGGCTAAGCTGATCTTAGAGAGCACAGTGAAGAGTTTCTTTATAGCTCTAGAATCTCCTATTAGGAAGTGTCCATGGAGGCAGTAGAAGAATAGACAGATTATTCAAGTTGGAACAGCATGCAGAAGATTATCAAAAGTGAAAGAATAAATAACTTTTGATTCTTAAGGTTCATGACATGCTAAACAACAACTCTCTCTTGATATAAGGACCTCTAAGAAGTTTAGAATAAGGAATATTAAGCATATCACAAGCACAGGCACACACACACACACACACACACACACACACACACACACAAATGGCCCTGGATGCCCTGATCATGTAATCCTGAAGCATATAAGTATATGTGTGTATGGGAGTATGCATATGTGTAAAATCACTAGTATTTCAAGAGTCAATGTGGATAACGAAGAAGCTTGAGAAAAGCTATGAGGGAAAGGGCCATGTGAAAACTTGCGAAAGCCTAGATTTGAAATGTAAAGATCTTGCAATTTTTTCCAGTGGTTATTGGTCCTAACCAGTGACTTTTTCTTATGCTACATAATTTTACAAGGCTTAATATAGGATTAAAATGTTGGTAGGGCTGTAACTTGCTTCTAAGATCAAAGGGATGAAGGTGACTCAGAATAGTCATGCATGTGTATCAAGAAAAGCAGAAAAATTGAGACAAAATTTTATTTAGTAGTGGTGAAAAAAAGCAAATAGACCAAATCTTAGGGGTTTAAGGGAAATCATAAGATGATGTGAAAAAGCAATCTCAAAATACAGTAGAATCAGGTTTCTACCAAAAGGCCCCGATACCCTTATCTTGTCATTCTGAAACAGTAATTCATTCTCCAGTCAAAAAATTCACTGCACAAGACTGCATCTCATGTCCATGCTTTATAGCCAGTAGCAATTTTATTGACCTCAGTGTCCAGAAGTACAGACTGGAAATAACACTGTCTACAGGCACTGCACTGTCATATTTATGATATAAATGGCAAATTCTTGCTCATGATTCATTATTTGTGGCTGCATCACCAGTTTTCTCACTGACATTGAACAGAAAGAAAACACTGATTGATGAGCAAGAAAGAATATCAAAAAAGCAAGATAAAATGTCATAAGGTCAGTTCAGAAGTAACTGAAGATCTGGCAGAGATTTTTAAAAATCTTTGTCATGATAAGAAATTTTCTTATTCATTTTTTTCAATTTTAGATACATGCAATAGATTAAATAAAACTCAGTACTATATATGTATATATAGTATTGATTTTATAAGAATATTGAATCTTGCTATCTCTTGTGAGACTCTGCTCCAGCTGACAAGATTTTTATATTGTAAGTGATCTCACTTATAAAACTACATTGAATTGAGAAACAAAAAAAAAATCAATGACCTCTGTGTATGATGGAACAGAAGATATATATAAGGAATGAAATACATGAATTAAATGTAGATAAAAGTTATTTTTGCAGAAAAATTCAAATACCATTGAATAAGCTACATATAGTGGGAAATACACAATCTAAACCATAAAATATGATCATTTCAGAGAATATTTTGCTTGTAAAATTGTAAAGAAACAGACTGCAAGTTACATAAGATTAAAAAAAAGAGAATGATTTGAGAAATTCCAACTCTTTTCCATAGTTTGCTGCCAGGAATCCTGGACATTTATGTTTGCTACAGGCATAAAACTGCTAAGATTTAGTTTAAGTATGATAAAACTTGTTCTAGAATAATAACAATCACAGAATAAAATTTAGCTTTTAACATTTATATAAAACGTTTATTATTTTTTATAAAAAGAAGAAACTGACCCAGATAATCATCACTGTATATATGAGACTTATTTGT
Organism: Ictidomys tridecemlineatus; assembly: GCF_052094955.1. Lineage (NCBI taxonomy): Eukaryota > Metazoa > Chordata > Mammalia > Rodentia > Sciuridae > Ictidomys > Ictidomys tridecemlineatus. Next base: position 55,761,877 of record NC_135477.1, read on the forward strand.
AAATAAGAATATTGCAGGAAATAAGTTGATGCCCTTTGATGTAGAAAATGATAAAACAAAAACATTATTATGTTTTACAAATAGAAAGAAACAAAGCTAGTTTAAAGACTCAAACTGAAAGTGATCCAAATTTAATTTGAGGATAGGAGTATAGAAGAACAAATTTCTTAGCCTTTTTTGGGGGGATCTTTTTTGGGGGAGGAAGTATTTAGAGATCCATCCTAGAAGTGTATTTGAATACATGACATCTTTATTTACTGCTGTTACTGGTTTGAGGAATCAGTCCATCTCAACCACCTCAAATGCTTCATTTGCTTTGTATAACACTCTATACATAAAGAAGTTTGTTTTTGCATTCTTTTGAAATACTCAGCCTCTTGGCAACTGTGGAGCATCCTCCTCCAGAATTTGCATTATGCTCTTTAACATTCCAACTGCAATATTGTAGAAATCATATATTCTGTAAGCCTCAGTTAGCCAGGTGTCCTCCCAACTATTCTTAATAAAGGAGTATTGCCAACATAATAATAAAGTCTCATGATGCTGCAGGACTGCTTTTCTTTACCCAGAAGCTCCAGGCCTGCAGAGAAATGGGCTTTCTCGGGCTTAATTAGGCCAACATTTGGCAAGAAGCACCTCAGTGTGTAGGAACCTCTTCTCCAGAAATGGGCAATCAAATTCTCTCTCCATATACTTTCTGGAATAAAATCCATCAGAATAAAGTTCCAGTGAGGCTTGTTATCCTCTGAGCTTCCCTACTTATCCACAGTTTGCAAAAGCCATCTTGAGAACTTGAAGACAAGAGACAGATTCTTGTATTTCATGATAAAAAGTGTATTCTGGGCTCTGGTAAATGATGTGGCAATATCATAAATAAGTTTATCAGAGAATTGGCAAGAATTACAATTCAATATGTGCTGATAGTCCTAATCTGACACTTTCTCCAGTAGATAGTCTTTATATTTCATATTCAGTAAATAAACTAAAATAAAATCTTATAATATTGAGTTAGGGTCTTTCAGAGAAACAGAACCAATAAGGGGTGTGTGTGTGTGTGTGTGTGTGTGTGTGTGCGTGTGTGTGTGTGTGCGTGCGCGCGTTCACATGTATGCAAGCATTTGTATATATGGTATATATACAATAAAGTATATACCTATCTTAATGTATATATACAATACATACACACGTTATGGAATGTTTTATCCAAAGTTTACTGATCTACATATTAATCTCATCCAAATTATTGGCACATAAGATTAACCATCACAAACTTTCCACCCATATACATTTTCTTGAGCTATAATCAATGACAATAACAAACTCATGCCTCCACCTTACATAATACAACTCTCATGTAAGCAACTGAAAACTCACACAACCTTTTCTGAGAACAAGAGGCAAGCACTAGTTGCCGTTCACTTGATATTGTGTAACTTAAGTACTCTGAAGTTAACATTATTTAAATACTAGAATATCAAATCAATACATCTCCTGTTGCATGATGAGGGGTTAAGAGAAGAAAGAAAACAAAATTACTTACTTTAAATAAAAATATGGGTATACACAAACAAATTCATGCATATAACATGCAAAATAAAATAAAGAAATATTCCTGACAATTAAAGAAGTATTCCTGACAATTATTATGACTTTGATGCTCATTTCTATAACTGATCATGTTATTATAACTGGCATTCATAATCCTCTTCTTCCACTACACATTTTGTATTCCTTTATGTTCAGTAAGCTTCCTAATTGGTCATGATTCTTTACTTGGTAGAGTACCTGAAACCTCCATTTCTAAATAATAGAGGTCATTAGCAGTCCTAGATAATTGGGTTCTGTGTTCTAAACACAGAACATGATAATCCTAAGAAACACCCTAGGATTATGTAGGAGATCTCCTATATTTCACGCATATTTTTCCTATCTTAATTGTGCAGTATCCCTCCAATTGTCTCCTTAGTAGTTAGAATCAGTCTCCCAGGCCACTATGTTAATTCCCTCTTTTGCTTGTTGATTTATTACCACTGCCCTTCAGAGATGTCCCAGAGCTGAACTGTAGTGCTATAGGTTTCTGTTTTCAGATGATTCCTAGATATTAACAGAAATATCCATAAATCAGAACCAATTATTCTCTTTAGCTGTCAACTGAAGCTAGGAGACTACTCATGAAGTCCTAAGTACACCTATGAGAGAGAAAGTAGCATAGCAAGAGTGGGGATTAAAGTGCATTTGAGTCATTTCTTTATGTAACTTATTTGTGCCTTAAGGACTTACTCACATATATAAATAGCCCTCCCACACACACACATATACAATTTCCATTTGAAAATGAATTATTGTTGGGCAATCCCCATTTTGTGGCTTAGTGGGTCTTATAGCACCAGTTCATGATGGGCAGCTAAGGCTGCATGGTAATTTAGTGTCCTGTGGATAAGCATTCAGTCTCTACTAAGGTCCAGTGTCAAGCCAAAAATTGTTTCTAAAAAGAAGAGTTGTTATCTCCAGAGAATGCAGGGCCCACTTCCACAATTTGATCTTATGATACACATTGCATCTATTGGATTATTTGGCCCAAGTGCAGTGCAGCTTCTATAACACTCTGGACCAGTGGAAGAGTTTTATTTAATCCAGTGCCATTAAAACGCGTAGGTTTTTTTAGTTTATTTAGTAAGTAAACTGGATTAACACATCTAAATGAGGAATATGTTTCCTGCAAATTCCAAATAGGTTCATTAGGCATTGTCCCTCCTCTTTCTTTGGAGGTTAATCTGATGAACAATTTACCTTTATTCTTATAAAGTATATATTGATTTGTGCCATGTCACTGGATTCCTAGAAATTTCACTTTCTAGGCTCCAGAATGCTAGTCAGACTCAACTCCCAACCTGACATGTAAATGTATTACCAATAACTAAAGAGTAATTGCTACTTGCTTCCTTAATAGTTCTGAACAGAATGTTATCAATATAATGGACTTGCATAATACATTGAGGAAGGGAAAGGTAATCAAATTCTCTGCAAACTAAATTATGACATAGGGCTAAAGAGTTGATACATCACTGAGGTAAGACAATTAAGATATACTGATAGCCTTCTAGTTGAAAGCAAAGTGCTTGTGATAGACCCTTACAGGCATATATAGAGGGAGAGGTGTTTGCCAAATCAATAGTTTCATATTAGGCAACAGACTATATGGTAATGTGCTCAAGCAATGAAACTCTTTCTGGTCTAGCATTTGAAATTAAGAGTCAATATTTGGTTATGCTTACCATAATCCAGTCTCATTCTCCAAGATGAGTAGATTTACCTTTTTCAAAAGCCAAATAGAAGACCCAAATGGGGACATGTTGGGGATCGCGACCCCTGCATCTCTTATATCCTTGATGCTGGCATCAATAATCTCTAAAATCCCTCTAAGGATGTGGTATTACTTTTGCTTTACTCCTTTTTTAGGTATAGGCAGCTCTAATGGTTTCCTCATGTCCTTTCCCACCATGATATCCCTCATTCCACAGGTCAGGGAACCAATGTGGAAATTCTGGCAGCATTCCATTCTATCTCCATCAATTATGCATGATGGACCTTAAAGAATAACCACAGGATGTTTTTGAAGACTCATTGGGCCCACTCTGGGATGGACCCCAACATTTATTGATCACCTGACCTTCACAAGCCCCTACTCTGACTGCTACACCACATTTTGACTTTCCTGGAATTAATGTCAATTCAGAGCCAGTGTTTTGTAGGTCACAAAATGTATAATTATTTCTCCTTTTACCAGCGTTACTGATAAAAGGCCAAGGCTGTCTTTGGGGAAGGCTGAAGGAAGCAATAATGGTATATATAGTTTAGTAGTATATTGGTGTCTTTCCTCCAGAGAAGCTAACCTCCCTGTCATTCAAGAGGGATTGAGTATTAAATAGCTGAAGTTTGGAAATAGATTAAAGGTCTGTGATCCTGTGTTTGTGATTTAGGGTAGACCTCTTTTATCTGGCCCAGTGTTCTTAAGCTTATTCAAATCAACTAAGAATTTAGTATTTCTTATTTCACTTTTAGAAAAAGCATAATAAAATTAGCCAGTACCACAGCAGGGTTTGAATTTCTTTTGAGACTATTTTTATTGCTGCTTTGATAAGGTAACCACGCCACCTTGCCTTTTGAGGCTGAGTGCTGCTACTATGGCCCTGCCACCATGGCATCCAATAACTCCCAATTGTATTTACACTTCCCAGTTCAGAGACTGTAGCTTCACTCTTAAGTTGTTGTCTACAGAAAAGAAGTAATTACAACTATTCAGGAATGTTAGGGCTTCCCTCAAAGTTTATTTCTCACAATCTTGGTGAAAGTGAAACTGGAATTGAGATGAAATTTGATTCTCTGCTTCAGTTTTCCTATGGGGTCTGCACAAACTACAGGTCTCTGTAGATGAGAAGTGTTGCAACTCTTAATGGCAGGCTGTCCCTCTGAGTGTTGAAGCAGACCCTAGCAGTTTGCTGCTCAGTTTCTTCTTTCTGGGTTTTTGTCTGGCAAATCTAAAGAATGAAACTCCTGGACAAAGGAAGGCAAGAGTAAAGAAGTAGGATTTATTTCAGAACAGAAACAGAACTCTCACAAGGCAAGGGGCACCCAAGAGCAAGTTTCCCAGAGTTTATAGTCAAGGGGTTCATGTAGCACTTGGGTGAAGGCTATTGTTCCCAAACTATGCTAATCAGGGTTTGGAAAGGTACTAACACTATTGGTTCATAATTATGCTAATTAGGGTTTGGTAAAGTACTAAGGCTATGGTTTAATTCTTGAATGCAAACTTCCATTCAGGTTCATCCCACTTCCATTTTCTCACTGATGGCAGACAATCTCAGCTTCCTAAGAGGTTATAGTCAATGGATTATGCATGCGCAGGAGATATGAAGCTCCGGCACTGTGTGGAGCAGGAGTCTGCATGAAGCCTGGCAGAAGGAAAAGAGTGAGGGGTGAGGAAAGACAGGTCAGCCTCCCTGGCTTGCTTGGCACTGGTCTGCCATGCCTCAGGCCCATTCAGGCATGGTGGGCTCCATGAGGTTGCAGCCCATGCTCGCTGCCTGTGCTCTAGCCCATCCAGTTTGTGAGTGAGACCCTGCCTGTGTGCTGCTTGGCTGCTCTGCTTCCTTTTCTGGACAGGGACCAGTGGTCCAACTGTGTGCCTTGGCAGTGTGGATCAAAAGCTCTCTGTCTTAAGGGGCTCAGTGGCACATATCTGTAATCCCACTGGCTTGGGAGGCTGGGGCAAGAGGATTCCCAGTTCAAAGGCAGCCTCAGCAAGTTAGCAAGGCCCAAAGCGACTAGTAGACTCAGTGAGACCCTGTCTCTAAATAAAATACAAAAAAGGGCTGGGGATATGGCTCAGTGGCTAAGTGCCTCTATGTTGAATCCCTGTCAAAAAAACAAAAAACAAAAAACAAAAAAAACTGTCTTCTGGACCTTCCCAAAGTGGCCTTAAATGACAGATATATTCTAACATTCCAGCCACTACTAAGCCTTTGAATCCCTTCTTCTGTAAACAAAAGTAGTTCTGGAATTTCTAATTCATTTACTTAGGATCACCTTTGGTTATTACATATTTCAACCTACTAACCAAATAAACTAAGTCCTTCATCTACAACATGGAACTCACAAACTGTTTACTGGACTCATATCTTTAAGTTTAGTCCTATCCAAATCCATGTTCCTTCCACTATTAGCCTACACTATTATTATCCTTTCTTACTTACATTCCCCCAGATTTCTTTCTATATAAGTTAGAAAACACAAGTAAGTTCTTCTGGAAAATAGTCTTCTTCTTCATGGACTATACTCTTTTCCTCACCGTTAGGTATCTGCTAGGATATAAGTCTACCTACAAGTCTAGCATCAAAAAGGAGTCGTGAGGATGGAGGAGACTGGTCATTGTCTTGCTAAACAATTGCCATGAGAGAAACTGTTAATTTCCTCAGGTAATGTGGAGCTAATTCCCACAGATGAAGATGGAATATATGCTTCTACTGTGGGTGACTCACCAGAATTTAATGATGCCAGGCCTTCCTACACATCCCCATTAAACTTTACAGATCCCTTTTCTTCCCATTCAGTGCTCTCACTTTAGCAGTAGACACCTTGTGAGGCTGGGAGTTCAATTTGCATTACAAATCAGTCTTTGGTAAGGAGAGTTCTGGATTTGTTTTCAACAATTTCAGCCCTGCCTCCACAGGGAGATAAAGATCTCTTTCAGAATACCCACGGAAGCTTTCAGATTATATACGCAATTCTGAAGATGAGAATTCTCTAAGTTTATCCTTTTCTTTCCCCATTCTGCCCATAGACACTGAATGTTAAAAAAAAAAAAGTGTAGGCAAATCACAAGTTTAATGAGTTTATTTCAGCATTCAGTGATTCATGAATCTGGCAGCAGCATACTCAAAGACCTTAGCACTTCTCAGGAAGAGATAAGAGAGAAAATATTCATTAGATGTTCTCAGAAGCAAGAAAAAACATATTTATTTGGTTAGAGTGGAAAGTTCCTAGTTAGAAGTTAGTTGTCAATTTCTGATTCCTTAAGTTTGAGTTTTGATTTACTGTTTACTTTGGGTTTGTTTTGCTTGTGTGAGAATCCAAACTTTGGTTTATGGCAGATTAATGGCCTCTCAATGAAACAAACAAAAAATAATTTTCAATAGAAATGACCACCATCCATCCCATTATACTTGTTAGTTTCAAAGTATCATATACATGATCACTTGGGTCATTGCTTCTTGTAAATGTTCCATTAGAATTATTCATTAGGATTATCCAATTAGGATTTTCATATCCATTAGGATTATTCAAATTGTTGATATTTTGCATATGTATCATGACAGAGCATATGATGGAATATCAGTGCCTTCTTTGCTATTGCCAATACAGTGATTCATGACTTTATATCTAATTAGATTACAGAGTCAATTCCAGAAACTCCTGAACTTATTCAGAAAAAATCATCCTTAAGAATAGAGAAACATTCTTGATACTGAAATCCGTATTAGTGGAGTTTTCCAGAGAAAAAGGTCCAATAGAATGTGAAATGAGATTTATTGTAGGAATTTGGGGTTTGTAATTGTGAAGGCTGGCAAGCCTGAAATCTGCAGTGTGAGCCAATAGATAGAGATCCAAGAGAGCCATTGGGGCAGATGAAGTCTGAAGGCAGTCTGCTGGAAAATTCCTTTTTATTTGGGAAAGTAGATATTTTTCGTTGAGGATTTCAGATGACTGGAGAAGGCTTACCCAAATTTCTGAAGGGAAATCTCTTTATAGAAAGTTTATTTATTTATTAATTGTTATCCAAAAATGTTCACACAACTTGACATAAAATTAATCATCATAACTTCTATATTTTGAAAGTAATAAAAAAAACCTCATAGCCTAATCAATACACTAATTTTTTATTAGATTCTCAAATTTTATTTTTCCCATTTACTTTTTCGGTTAGTATAATTTTCTTTTCTTACTTTAAATTAAAAGTCTTTTGCTTAGGAATATATTTAATAACAGAATATCTGAAATCACTACTAATAATTATGTATAGTCATTTGTGCATCTATAGTTATTTGTGCATGTGTGTGGTCTTGTCAAATAAATGTATAGATGAGGTTATGGTTATATTAATAATGTAATATTTTTTGGAGTGATACTTTTAACTATAGGAGACAATAGCTACTTTCTTTCTTTTTTCTTTTTTTTTTTTTTTTTTTTGGCAGAACATTCAACCACTGAGCCCCATTCCCAGCTCTATTTTACATGTTATTTAGAGACAGGGTCCCACTGAGTAGCTTAGCACCTTATTTTGGCTGAAGCTGGCTTTGAACTTGCCGTCCTCCTGCCTTAGCCTCTCAAGCCACTAGAATTACAGGGGAGTGTCATGATGCCCAGTCCAAAATAGCTATTTCTACCTCTTTTAAGGCCACTGCTTGCTTAATTCAAGTTTAAAAAGTTGATTTTATAGTTTAGCATTCTGTTCAAATTGTACAAACCCAGGTTTTAATTGTCCCATCAATTATTCTGAAAAATCTAAAGACCTGTTATATGCTGGGTACTGAGTATAAGCAGGACATGTAATGGTCAAAAAAGAAAAATATATTTTTTCCTGCCCTTTAGAATCTAGAATGGAGAAGAATTATTTTAATCATACAAATAAATTTCCTTCCCAGGAAAGGAATATGATGTTTTAAGATAATATAAAAAATTGTACCCAATTAGACTAAGCTGAATAAATATTCTGTACAAGCTATGATATACATATAGTATGGAATTTACTTGGAAAAAGAGTTAGAAAGTACAGAAAGGGTTCCAGTAGTAGAATAGCATGTGTAATGCCACTATGGCATTAGGGTAAATTACAATTATAGTCTTATTTATTATTATTTTTTTACTATATTGCTATTAATTCTGTTTCTATTATTACTAATATTATTACTATTAGCTAAGTGATCATGATATTTAATCTGTATCTCCAACCACAATATCTATCTATAAATCAATATTTCCACCTGTTTATTGGATATTTTTATCTTGAGATAATATCCTAAGCAAGGGCAAGTCTAGTTCAGCCTTTCACAAAGAAATACTACAGAAGCACATGGGAGGTGATCTGAAGAATTTTACAGATGGTATGTAAATAATATAGTGGCTTTTAATATGATCTAAGCCCAGGTAGGTCCATGGTAAGATTACTAAACATTTTGAAAGTATTTCAAATATAGTGTGTTTTCATTACTGCCTAATAACATGAATTAATAATGGACTATATATTTTGAATTAACATTTTTTATGCTTTAATTTGGGTAAGTTGTTTTACCTGCTTCTTCCTTTTATAAAATATTGATGATAGTCCATATATTGCTGGTGAGAATGCAAGCTAACGCAACCACTCCAGAAAGCAGTATGGAGATTCTTTAGAAAACTTGGAATGGAACCACCATTTGACCCAGTTATCTCACTCCTTGGCTTATTACCCAAAGAACTTAAAATCAGCATACTACAGTAATGCAGCCACATCAATGTTTATAGCAGCTCACAATAGCCAAGCTATGCAACCAACCTAGGTGCCATTCAATAGATAAATTGATAAAGACAATGTGGTATATAATCCACAATTGAATATTATTTGTCCATAAAGAAGAATGAAATTATGGCATTTGCCAATAAATGGATGGAACTGGAGAATATCATGTTAACTGAAATAAGCCAGTCCAAAACAACCAAAGGTCAAATGTTCTCTCTGATATGTGGATGCTAACCCATAACAAGGGAGAATAAGGAGAAGTATTATAGAAGTTCATTAGATTAGACAAAAGGGAATGAAGGGAAGGAAGGAAGTATGGGAATACGTAAGACAGTAAAATGAGTCAGACAGAACCTTCCTATGTTCATATGTGAATATAAGACCAATGTAACTCCACATCATGTTCAACCACAAGAATGGGATCCAAATTGTAATGGGTTGCACCTTCTGTATGTATATGTCAAAATACACCCTACTACTATATATATATGAGAACAACAAATAATAAAATAAAATATGGATTATAATATCTGCTTCATTAGAATATGTGTCAGCTTTTCATCACTGTGACCAAAATACCTGACAAAAACAACCTAGAGGAGGAAAAGTTTATTTTAGCTTCTGGTTTCAGAAGTCTCAGTCCACAGTCAGCTGACTCCAAGGCAGAAACATCATGGTGTAAAGGTATGGTAGAGGAAAGCTGTTCAGTTCATGGCACCCAGAAAACAGAGAGAAAAAGTGGGAGATCTAGAGGGAGAGGGAGAGGGGGAGGGAGAGAAAGAGGGGGAGAGAGGGAGAGAAAGAGGGAGAAGGAGAGGGAGAGAAAAGGAGAGAGAGAGAGAGAGAGAGAGAGAGAGAGAGAGAGAGAGAGAGAGAGAGAGAGAGAAGTGGCCATGAGGATAGATACAGTCCCCAAGGCCATGCCCCAGTGACCTACTTCGTCCAGTCATACTCCACCTGCCTAAAATCCTAAAATATCAAATAATAATCAATTCAAAATATTAATCCCTAACATAGATGAATACACTGGTGAGATTATAGCCCTCATGATCCAATCACTGCCTAAAACTCCCACCTCTGAAACTTGCTGTGTTGGGGATCGTATTTCCAACACTAGAAATTTTGGAGGGGTGGAATTTTCTATCCAAACCATAACAGAATACTTTAAAAAACAACGCAAATAATTCATAATGGATAATGGTTAGCACACCTGGCACAAAATAGGCAAAAACCAGCACTCCCCCCCCAAAAAAAAAACCAACCCCTCTTTCTACCTCTTTCTTTTTTACTGCTTGAACCAATGTACTTATCTTTCAAAGAAGATTATATCTCATCTCTGTTACTTCTTCAACTGTATTTTTATAGCACATTATAATGCTTTCTTTTAATATTATTACATATTTTATTGTTATCTATTTTCCAATCTGCTTCCCAATTATTCTAAAAGATTTTCAAGGGCCAGTACTTACATTAAACATACCATATTACCCAATAACTAATGTCATATTTGCCATTGGGGCAAATATTGATAAGTGTTTTTTATTTATTAAATTGAACTAAACAGCTTTCACTTACTTCTTATATTTGACTAGTGCCTGTAAGTCAAGAGAATAAAGCTCTAATAGCCACATTTTTACTTACTTTTCTATATTTTTCTTCATTTTAATAATTTCTGGTCTGTTTTCTTGCCCTCCTAAATATGCTTAAAACTATTTGTTCCTATATTGTCTTTCCTCTAATAATCAACACCATGACCTCAAAAACTACTGTCCAAGATGGTCCCCAGAGATTCCCAACTTCGTGAATTCACCTTCTTATTCATTTTTTGGACACATTAATTTAGGACTGGCTCAGATTTGCCCCACAGAATGTTCTTGATGTATTGCTGTATAACACTGGCAGCTGGGACTGAAGAGATTTGCAGCTTCCACTTCAATTTCTCAACACATTCCTTCTCAAAACTTAGTCCTTGTGCTGTGCAAGAGAACTTGAACCTCCATGGGAAGGGGCTCACATTAAAAAAAAAAAAAAATGAGCCTCAGAGGATCCTCAGCTGCTGGTCTTCCCTAATGGGCAGCTATGTGAGTGAGGCTGTTTTGGACTTCTGGCATCCCCAGTACTTGGGATCATACCATTTTAAAGTGGAGATCCTACCAGTGAACCTAAAAATTTATAAGTAAAGAAGTATTGTTCTAAGCTATTAAGTTTGGGGATGGTTTCTTCTGTAGCAATAAAAATCTTAACCAGCGAACAATATAATGATCAAAGCAACCTTTCAAAATCAGCATAGTGGAGAGAGAATCAGAGCAGCTATACATTCCATTCTATTCTATTCCATCTGAGGTCTCAATTCTCTTTACTGCTTTCCCATCAGGTAACAATTTAGCCTCTGCTTAGTCTACAAATATACCAGTAAGCTTACCATCTATGAAAATAGTTCATTCAAATTTTAGATAACTCTATTCCAATATACTTTATTTGGAAAATATCTCTTCTGTAACTACTGCACATTTAGTTCTATCTCATTGCTACAGCTAAGGATCATAACCCATTCTACTCTCCTTCACCAACCACATTTTTGTTGTGGACTCACTTAGGAGACATTTCACCCTTCTGGTTTTTAATCTCAGAGTTTGTTCTAGCTATCTATGTACCTGTTAAGACAGAAAGCAATACTTAGGAGTGCCCTGCTATACTGACTAGAACAGGTCTATCATTTTTTATTTACAGATGTTAAGAGCATTCGTATAACATTTTAAACTCTTCAAAATACCACTACATATTAATTGACATGGTTCTAATGTTAGTTTTATAAAGGAAGTTGGGTGATTATTCATATTCTTGTAGCAAAAGGTAAACAAACAGATATTTTTTAAAAAAGGCTAAGTAACAATTCCAGACTATAGTCAGGGTTTTCTGAGTCTTAAGACAGAATTTTGTTTTGTATTGTGTTGTTTTGATATTTTTTTTCTCAGTTCAATCACGTGTACAAAAACACAGTGAAGAGATACTCTTCCTCAACTGTACAGACACAAAAAAAATTATATTTCATACAGGTGACAGGGCAAATACTGAATAAAGCTATTATACTTCATGATTAGTCCAGTCTTGCTGAAGGTGGAACTACTACTATGCATATACCAGAACCATTAGCTGTCTGTTTCCCTGGACAATCATCCATCTGATTCAAAACATAGGTCAATAGATGTTTAAAGTAAATTCCTTCTTAGAATGAAAGTTTGTTCAATGTGTTATCATGTGAGTTTTCATTTATGAGCCCAATTCAATACGTACAATAGAATGCTCAAAGTATATTTTCCTTCTAGCTCATGATATATGTTGAAAGGGAAGCTATTGATTGCATATTAACTATGATTATTTTAGATGTTCATTTTCAACTTTTATACCTAAAAATTTCCTGGACACATGTTGAAATTCTTAAATTGTTAAAATTGAGCAAGAAAGACACTAAATGTGGTTGTAAATAAAACTGTGTGTGCACATGCACATCTCTATGTATGTGTCTGTGTGAGAGGGCTTAATCAAAGACAAAAATGCACATAATTAGTTAAAATATGCAAATGCATATTTAGTTTTATAAATTAATCCATCACCTCAAATTTTAGTTTTTTCAGCTTGGTTGAAACTATTTCATTTAAGAATGGATTTTAATAGTTGAGGAAAATACTCTCATTGGTTTATGTAAAGAATAAAAAAATATTTTAGGAGAATTTTGATAAGAAATTGATAGAATGCTATTTATTTGAGAAAACTGTCAAGATAATATAAAACCCAACTTTGTTCTTATTCAGAAACATCCATATAAAACTATCCTGAGCAATCATTCTGTATACCCGGGTCCCTCTTTTTGCATTTGTTTTTTTCTGACAATCATATTCCAATGCACTTAAAGAGTTCTCCATCTCTTCATTGCTTCACCTTCCTTTGAGATATTATCTTTTAAATAAATTTTTTTCTGGCATTTCAGTTTCTTTAATTGAACAGATGACAAGTTTTTATTTCTGTGAGTATTTGATTAAGGCTATCAAATCACTGCCTTCAACCTTCCTAGTAATTTCAAGCCAGTTCTCCACTGTATTGTCATTAATTTCAGTCTTCCTTAATCTTTAATCAATTTCCTTTTTTAAAAAATGACAAGATTTAATGCAATATTAAAGTAATTGCAGAAAACCATTTACTCCACAGCCCAAGTTTGTTGACCTTGCCAAACTGAACTGATACAATATGAACCAACACAATATAGAGAAATGTGTTAATTAACTAAAATATAATGCTCCCATTAATTATTCAAAAAAATATTGGTGTTAATGTTCATAGATGAAGTAAAGGTTATACAAATGCATGGGCCTTTTACATTTACTTTTAAAATCCTACTACAACCCAGAATATAAAACAGATGATTTCAAATAGTACTGATATTATTTTTATTTATCAGATGAGGACACTGTAAGGCATTTTATATTATGAATAAGAACACTAAATGGCAAAGTTGAGAATTATGCCAAATACCTGACTCTTGAACCTCACCTGTATTTTCTACCTTCCAATCTAAAGTCTGCTTAGATTCTACTCCCTTATTTTGCTCTTAACCAGCTGTTAACCCTTCACTATATGATCACTAGTCAGACATTGAGCTTCAAGTTTCTTTTTGCAATGCAAAAGCAGGGTTTGGATGATGAAAATCTAGATTTTATTAAGTAATTTGGAGACAATAGTTCATAGTGGTGGTATTCTAACGTTCCACTTCTGTTCTAACTATGTTTAGTTTTATTTCTTTGCCCTCAACAAATGATATTTAAAGAAGGGATTCCACTGCCATTTTAAAAATCCACTGATGACCCACTTTCTCATTCACAAATCAGGTTCACTCTTAAAGGGCTAGTTAATTGGTAACTCAACAAACTGATCATCCCTGCTTCGTGAAGTCACTCCTTACTCTGAGCTCCTAGTGATATAAACCCTAAAAGTACTTACCATGTTCCAACTTGCAATTTAGAACAATTTTATTCATATGTGGATTCTCTTTAAAGATAAGATCTTTCTTTCGTCTAATCTCTATCAGCAATAAGACTGAGAATCCACAAATACTACGTGAATAAACGCATGAATCAATGGTCATGCAAGTCTCTCTTTGAAACTTCATGTTTATTAATTTGACTATCAAACTAGTAACTGTTCTTCAAAGCAAAATATATTGGCTTGTTAGCAAATGAATGCTTTTTAAAATACCTAATTTTATATTTCTTACTATTCAAATTTAAAATACATCATGAAGAATATCATGCATTTAGGAAAGCTGAAAAAATGTCAAAGACTTTTTAAAACATCTTTAATCTACACCTCTATTGGAAAAAATAAACATTAAAAAACAAAAAAATGACTAATGGTCTCATCAGAAAACATATCATTGCTAAATAAATATATCACAAACTTTTCTTAAGCTTGATTAAATAATATCAGAACTTTTCCACTTTGTTTCTCAATGTATATACATCTATATATTGATTTCTCCATTATGTTCATTTTTATTATTCATGTACACACATAAGTTTGTGTACATGTATATATGTTTATATGCATATATATGTGTTTTTATATTCGTGCATGTCTATTAATCATCGATATGTGGCAGCCCTCAAAGATGTTTCTAGTAGAGCACAAAAGAAGTCAGGTGACTGAATTGGCTTTGTTTTTACTGTATTTTATCTAAGTTTTCCTGTGTGGATACAGATTTCACATTTTTTCTTTATTCTTAATATCTGTTTGCTGATATGCTAACCATGGAGAAAGTCATCACTTCATCAAGACAGGATCCCTTTGCCTTTTGCCAAGTCATTCCACAAAAGTGTCTATGAGGTTTTCAGGGGTTCTATAGGAAAATGTTAAGGAAGTTTTTCAAAGTCTTAGAGTCCAGATTGTGTGTGTGTGTGTGTGTGTGTGTGTGTGTCTGTGTGCACGCATGTGCAAATGGAGTGGGGTGAACATCAGCTAGTGATGCTTGATTCATGGTTTCGGGGTTCACAATCATATTTCATTCTTCTTCCTTTTATCTATACCTCTCATGACCATTTCCCTTCACCTACTTTACTACTCAATTACTTTTCACTCTCTACCGATCTTCATTATAAAACCAATTCTTTTCTAGATCCTTTTTGCAATTTGTAAGTTATGCAATCATAGACTTTCCCATGCATTACTATTTTTCTTCTCCAACAGTATAGGAAATAGGTGTAGACGTCTATTAGCTTTACTGGTGGAAAGTTGGTGCCACAACTAGTTCTGGGTGGGAACATTGCAAGGACCTTGACTCTGATCTCAAATAGTATTAACATACCTGAAATTCAAAACACTTCACAATAAGATTGTTTACTTATTTACCAAGATGTTCATTTCTGAATGTATGCAATACATATATTCATTCAACTACTCAATTTCTATTGAACTCTTACTATGTTCCAATTACTATGCAAGGGACTAGATATAACAGCATAAACAAAAATACATTGGGATGGCATTTGAATATTTATATGACACCCATATATTAATCAAACAATCCAATTAAAATACCTTTAAAATGTAAAAATATATAAAAATATCATTAAAATACAGCTATAATTATTATGAAAGGGAAACACCTGCTCAGATAGCAGATAAATCAGGGTTTGGCCAAGTGAGCACGTCAGTGAAGGTTTCCTGAAGGAAGTAGAACTTTGCTGAGACCTATTCATTTACCAGATTTACTCCTCTTAGTGAGCAACATGTAGGCAATGACTGGGCTACAAGGGGAAGAAACAGATTACCCAAAGAAGAGAAAACACTTTTGTAGAAGGAGGGAGCATGAAAACAAAAAAGGAGCAGAAGCCAGAGCAGTTAGAGAGGAAGACAAGGGAAATTGTGGTGTAGGGTGATGGGGCAAAGGAACCCACATTCTGGGTATCGGCCATGAAGGAGTTGGGGTATGTCAAGAAAGTATGTCTTACATCTAAGAAGATTATGCACACTTGAAGTTTGAAAATAGAGGAGACATAGGTGAGATCTGTGTAAAATGACATGACTCAACAGTCCTTTAAGTCTACCTAGTGTGGGACCCTTTTCCCTTCTTCTAAAAATCAAATATGAGAGGAATATGACTAATTAAAATTCCAGGCTAGTCAGGTATCAGTTAATTGACTTTTTATTGCACTTGCACCATCAATTTTCAATGCTTTTAATGAAATGGAATGTGATTCTCTTTGGAATTTAAATGTGTCTATTCTATTTCAAACTCTATCATCTTCTGTTTCTTCCACAGATTGCCATCTGTAAAGCTTCTGTAAACATTCTAAAAATAACCAATAATCTGTATCTCATTTTTTTTCCTCCAGTGGAGAAACTGATGGACTATTTTTATTATTGTTGTTATGAATAAAGGAACCTTGGAGTAAGAAAAAATAAATAGAGCTAATTAGGCTTTCTTCTCATTGAAAGGTGGGGCACTAAGACCAATATTAGGTTTTCGGCACAGTTTTGTTTTGTTTTTGTTTTTCATACTTCTGGTATCAATTAAGTTTTATCATTTCATGTAATATTCTGAGTTTCTACAAGATAATACATAGTAGTGGAAATAATTAAAACTGAAAAGATGAAATGAACATTCCCTCATCTTTATCTTGCTGCACAGTCTGAAAATATCTGAGTATAACAGAACAAATTTGTTTCCGAACTGAATGAAATAAATATTAGTTCAAATAGAATCTATAGAATTTGTTTTTACAAATTTATAGAACTCTTTTTTTTATTGGTTGTTCAAAACATTACAAAGCTTTTGACATATCATATTTCATACATTAGATAGGTTTACAAAGCTCAATTATTTTGCTGAAAACTGATAGCTAAATTGAAGACACTTGGAAAATACAATATAAATAATTTGAGGTCATCATCCTATAGTTCTAATTTGAGAATTTAGGTCAAGTTGAATAACATTAGCAGAACCCTTTCTGGAAGAGTACTGATAGCTGCCTGTCGAGGAACATTAAAGAACAACTTCATGTAGAGACAGAGGTAAACTTCAGAAAACCAGAGAGTCACTTCTAATCCAGAAATTCACTTCTAATTTTATAAATGTCTTCCTTGTTAGTCACCGAATGTCATTTATCTTGGCTGAAAGTGTCACAAGAAAAACATTTGCTATTTATTAAATCAGTGTTTACCTAATTAAAAATATTTCCCTTTCTCCATGTCCATTGGATTATAGTTGTAGTTTTACTGTGCTTTGATTACTATTTCCATCAGTAGATAGATAAACTGAATATTGGGAAAAAAATTATAATTGTTTTTCCACAAGACAGTGTTAAAATAGAACTAATATTTTTGTCACCAGGAATAAAACAGAGTGTACTAAAAAAAAAAAAAAATTTCCATGTTGAATGGGAATGTTCAGACTTTTCTTCTTGTATTCTTTCATGTGATAGTCTATGATATACAGTAGGAAATATAAGTTTCTATTTTATAATACAGAAAATAATTTATTTCTATGTGCAGCTCTCCAATTATTCTGTGTCCTCTTTGCAGAAATATCTGCATTTTTTATTTTCACTTTCCTAGTAACTAGCACAGTACTTCACAACAGCGGGTACACATAAAAGTTTATCAATATCAACTATTTGACAGACACTAACCTAAGGCTAAAAGATATAAAGTTGAATATGTTCCCATATCTATACTTGAACAATATACAGCTCACTGAGATGTACAAACAAGATTATTTTTGTATAACAGAGTTTTGCATACCAGGCCACAAGAGCTTGTCAATGGTACAATCAATCTTTAAGGTATGACTGGAAAGACTTCCCTTAGCAGAGTATAGTCATGTACAGAGAGGGGAAGTATATATTAAAAAGAATGACTCATTCTGGAAATGCTAGTGTATTAGAAAAAGGGAGGCCAAATGAAGTCTAAACAAAACTATGACGGTTAGTTCTATTGTCAATTTGGTTAGGCTAATATTGCAGAGAAGATTTTTTTTAGATGTAAATAACATGCAATGAGTGTACTGATTAAAGGAGATTGTTCCTCTTATTACAGGTAAGCTTTCTTCAATCAGTTAAAGGCCTTAAAAAGATGACTAATGTCCTCTAAGGATCAAGCAATTCCTCCTCCAAGATACCTTCAAACGTGGCACCACAACATTCTTCCTGGGTGTCCAGAATGCCAAATTTTGGATATGCCAGACCCCCACAATTGTGTAAGCAAATTTCTTAAAATTTCTCAATAGATAGATGATAAATAGAAAAACTATAGATACATAAAGAGAGGGTCATTGTTTCAGGGTCACAACATCATATCTCATCATTCATATATATATGATATTATATGTATATGTGTATATGCATATATACACACACAAACACACATAGACACAAACATATAGTCATGTACGTGTGTGTATTCCTCTGGATATATGGGATCCAGATGTCTGAATTCAACCAACTGCAGACCAAAATATTCAAGAAAAACATAGAGTTTGTACTGAACATGTACAAACTTTTTATTATTCCCTAAACAATAGATAATGGTGTACAACATATTTATATTACACTAGGTATTGCAAGTAATCTAGAGATGATGTAAAAATCTATGGAGTGTACAGAGGAAAATGCAGCTACTATACTCTTTTAGAGGAGGGACTTGAACATGAACAGGTTCCGAATGGGAGTGTCCTGAAACCAACCCCCCATGGAAACCAAGGAGTGACTGTGCATAAATACACACCCATCCACATGCTGCATAGACATCTTTTCCATTCAGTTTCTCTGGAAAAGTCCCAGTGTTCTGCTTGATTAGTATCCTCTCCTATATAACTCTTCACTTTCAAATATATCTTAGTTTTGTTGATAAGTTATATGAATAAGGATGACATACAGGAAATGTATTAATGAAGTGGAATATTTAAAACTGCACACTGTGTCTGGAGTAGGAGGGTGGAAATGATGGCTCTAACGGAGATAGATGAGCATGAGTCACAGTTTTCTTGCTTAAGCCTCTGAGCGCATACTTGTGGTTTGCACTAAAATAAGAAATAGGAGAGCAGAGGGAGTTTATGATTCAGTTTGGGAGATATTCAGGTGAAAGCGGAACTTCTAGTGGAGCTCTCCAACAAAACCTAGATGAATAGGAGATATCAAGTGTGTGATAGATTTGGAAATCATTAGTATATAACTGATAATTAAATCCAATAGAATGTCATTCATTTATCCATGGAGAACACCTAGAAGGAAAAAAAAAGGAGTAAAAGCCTAGGTTTATGAGAAATACCAGAATTTAAATAAAAATGTAGTCAGAGAGAATCCTGAAATGCTTGGTAAGCTTCCAGAATGACGACAGTAAAAAGATCAGAAGTGAATTTTTTCTCATGAACGGCGAGCACATCATCACGAGGGGAAACTTTCAAACTTCAGCAGTTTCAGTCAAGCCTTATCTGACTGTGTTGTTCCATGAGAGCAGGAATCATGATTATAGCAGGGAATTGAGGAGATTACAGAAGGGGAAGTTAAAGATCTAGGTTATCATAGTTTAGAGAGCCCTGATTGTGACTGAGGGTTTTCTCAGGTAGCAAACTCTTCAACCTTAAAATTGGAACAGTTGCAGGTTAATATGGAGGATTGGTCACCCTACAAAGGACGTCTTCGTGAATCCATGTAAAAGACAATAAATTTGAAGGAGTTAAAAACATCAGAAAAAAATTAAAGATTTTCCTTTTCACTCCCTTCCACCATTCGCCCTGGTTTCACAGTATTTACAGAATAGGAAAATGAATCTTCTTCAGTCAATCAGTATGTTTTTAAAGACACTGGTACACTTGAGGTAGAGAAAGATTTTATTTAATCCAAGTAGTGGAGAGCAGTCACTGAGTGCACCAGTGCCATGCAATTTTACATTGTTTTGCTTTGTTTTTAACGGGGCACTAGTGTTCCAGTTGGCTGTGTGGTCTGAGTTGGCAAGGAAGCCTGTAGTGACAGATCAGTTGGAAGTATGGGCCAGCTAAAGGGTGAAAGTGCACTGCAGGCAGATGGCTGGAGTGACTTAGAGAATGACATAGGATGACAGACCTGAAGGGCATTATACCATTTACTGTAGTTAAACTTTGTATTGGAATTCCCGTTTAATGATAGTTTTTGACAACTTAGAGGAATCCATGTTAATAATGTAGTGTTGTTTCTATTTTCTGTTTCAAATAGAGTTTAAAAAAATATTAGGACATTTGCTTAGAGTTTCACATAAAGCATCTGTTAAGAGAGAAAAAACATGAGTACTGAATAAATGTTGCAGCATCTGGAACACGTCCATGTGTACCATGAAGATAATAGAAGTTCTCTCACCAGGAGGTGTGAGGGCTGAGAAGTTGTCCCCATAACAAGGTTGGAGAGGACAAGGCCTTTATTTGGGGATATAAATCTTTAACATAGCCAGAGTTACCAGGAATGTAAACCCAACATTTAACTTTTGATGCCTCCAGTCTTACTAATTCTTGGGGGCTAACACAAGGTGTATATCTCAAGTTACATTTAACTACCATTTTCTTTATTAAATACCCAGGTTCCCTCTCTTAGAAGCACCCAGCCTCAGATGACTTCACAACGTGTTCTTCCCCTACCAGACTTCAGTGCCACCTGGCTTCTACAAGGGAACTCCAAAGCTGCTTCCCCCACCTCGCCCCTTCTCCTTAAAGTAGTAAGGAGTTCCTAAAATTAGAGGAAATAATGAAGCCAGAAGTTGACAGGAAGTCAGTATGGATAGGTAATCCAGTCAGGTTGGATCAAGGAGGCCAATTTTGAGTGAGTCTGGGAAGTTGGAGACTGTCCCCTGAGGAATTGAAATGTTAATACCTTCATAGCCCTTTCTCTACCCTTATCAAGAACCTGTCCTAACCTGTTGCTAAGGTAACCAGTCCCAGGAATTGCCCCTGCCTACAGGGGGCTATAATGTTGTTAATTAATGTGTCCTGGCTGCTGCATCCTGCCCTTCCCTGTTTTTCAGCCCACCTGTTTCCCACCTTTTGGCCATCCCATGGAGCATTCCTGGGCCTAGTCTTTTAGGCAGGAAGGAGAGAGATAGGGGGAGAGAGCAGGAGAGCAGAGGAAGCCTAAGATCTATAAAAAGCATAACACCCTGGCTTCTCAGAATACCAGAATACCAGCTATAGCTCCTTTCTCCCTCCTTGGAGAAGTCTGTTACCCCCTTTTAAAATAAACCCTTCTTTATTAAAAAAAAAAAAAGATAATAAACAAATATTACTCTCTGGCAAACAACCAAACAGATTGAGCAACAAATGTCAAAAACAGGTATCTTGGCAAAGATCGGTTTTAATCTGGGGCTTGACATCATTTTATTCTCAAATCAGAATATTTGTGCTCGTGATGTACATTCCCTAGGACTTTTCAAGTTGCAGGAGCATAATCAAGTTGATGTATTTAGGGAAACCATTTAAGTCTGAATGGGGATATAAAGAAGAGAAGAAACTGTTAATGATTGGACAGTTACACCGCAAGAAATTGAAATGCCATTCCAGATAAAACCTAAATCTAATGTATCACCATTATGGTGAGTCAGCCACTTTCTGTTCTACATAGAGCTCATCTCCTCCACCACACAGCTTCTATTTAATCATGGTTCTACTTAGCACTGTCTTTATGTCTTTCTATATTGCACCACTGTCTGCAGGGTTGCTCTGTATATCTCACATTCAAACATCCCCATCCCTCATTAAAAAAAAAAAGGTTCATATGTATTCATTGGAAAGAGTTCCTGAAGGGGAGAGATATTGAATCACCAATTCATAACTACAGGGAAACTTAGATGCCTACCTTAGGTCCATGGAGATATGATATGCTAAGAGGAGTTGAGTTATGAAGTTCAAACTAAGATGAGCGATAGCCCAAAAAATATTCAAAACTATAATAGTTTTGTTATTTTTTTAAAGAGTCTGTTAAGACTTTAAAGGTAACTCTTACTTCGGGAGGGGGTGTTGTAGTCCATTTCCCTCAGATGAGATATCAGTTTGAAGACAGACATTTATAATGTTGGATACGAGAGGTTAGAGTTATGCTGAGTTTGTACAATACTCAGCCCAGTATTGTACAAATAGAATGGGTCTAGATCAATGAGTTATTGTTTCTCTATGTGATTTGAAAACCACATCTTGATTAACTGCATCTTGATTAATTTACTATTTTTTAACACATATGTTATACAACAATATCAGTCATTTTTAGCCCTGTGTTTAATTTCCTTCTTGGAGCATTAAATATTCATAGATAAGTCATTATATTGTAAAGGTAAAATTTCTAAGCTGATTCCAAGCTGCAAAAGCTTGAGTTAAAGTGTAAAAGACTAGGCATTGTAAAGCTTCTAAATGGCAAGGCCTGGGCTAAAAAGTAAAGACTAGGTATTGTTAAAATTCCTCTGCTACCCCCGGAACCTGTAATCTCTGTGAGTTGTTAGGACAATGCGGGAACTGCCCAGTAAATATCTCCATTGATTCCCTGGTTGTTTAATAGCTAAGGGCTCTAGGTAGCATGGCACGTAAGCATCTAGGCTCCAAAACCAATCAGTTTAAATTTGTACCCCACTTAGGAATGACCAATCACCCCTGCCCAGATTGTTCCCACCAATGTATGTACTAATCCTGACTCAGAGTTGTTGTTCAATTTTCCCGCGCCTCATGATGATTTGTTCTGATGTATGCAAAGCCCCCCACCCTCTCCAAAAAGTGTACTTAAGCTCCGCTTGACCTCTGCTCTGGGCTCTGAGCTGCTCTCCCTTCTTGAGTGAGCACAGAGTCCCAGCACGCTGGAATGGATCCCCAATAAAGTCCCCTTTTGCCAATTGCATGGAGCCGGTCTCTTGTGTGTTCTCTTTCTCCGACGTTCTGCCGGACCCTTACATTATGTCCTCCAAACATTCTTTTATTTTTTCCATTTATTTTTTCTGACATTTAGCCAAGAGAACCCAAATAACTATATATAGAGTAAATATATATTAACATATAATACATTAACTATAAATATATTAATGATATTATTAATATATTAACATATTATTATATATTAACTATATTTAATATGTAGGTACATGTATTAATAGTAACTGCTGAAATTAAATGAGAGTGAATGTTTTAATTTTTTGACATGCTTCATTCAATACTACATATATATTAATATATGTTAATATTATATTAACATATGTAGTTACTCTATATTAATATATAAACTATACATTAGCCATCTGTATAATGCATATATATATATATACACATATATATACACACATATTTTTTGCCTCAATATAGTCAATACCACAATTCATACAATCTCTTCTTTCATATGGATCTACATTTTCACCCATATAAATTCATAATTTCACTCTCTTGGTAATAAAGTTTGCAGTGCTGCATGTACGATGTGTTATTATAGCAGAAATGTTACAGGGAAACTTTTGTGCCATATTTTCTGTAGTTTGAACAAGCAAGTTTATTTGAACACTTGATTATATATCCATGCATGTATATATTCATATGAATATAGACTTGTATGTAGTAACTTCTATGATTAAATAGAAAAGGTAAATCACTCAGAGCTGGAGACAGAGAAAAATTTTAAAATGGCAATAGTTTGTTTCCTCATATTTTATAAATGCATTGTTGGAATGTATCCAGAGTTGGGGCAAAATTTGGTTTATAAAAAATAATTTATAAAAAATAATTATAAGACATGTATCCCTGCTAACTGAATTTATGAGATGTAATAGAGAATGAAATCATATCAGGAAAGTTAAAATATTTATTCTTATTCAATTTTGAGCAAATCTGATTCAAAAGTAACAATGTATTTTGATTATGATTGGAGAGGTATGCCATTAGCAAGACTGAGTCCAAACTTCATGTTTGAATTAATATCATCTCTTGATTTCCAGTTAATCTTCATAACCTTATCAGGGCAAACATGAGGAGAAAAAAGAATCAGATACTTGGGACTAGAAGTACCTATGTGAGCTATATTATCTGATCCATACCATTATATGTGAGGAGATTCATTACCAGACAGAAAAATGTGGGATAACTAAGTAAATTGTTCTAAAAATTGCATTCCTATAAAATTAATGTGTTGAAACCTAATCCCCAATCTGATGACATAAAGATCTGGGGCCTTCAGAAGATAATTCGTGTCCTTATATGCGATCAGTGCCCTTATTAAAGAGATCCTATAGAGCAATATTGAATCTTCTGGTATGTGAGGCTATGAAAAGAAATTATGAATCCATGAAGGAAGGGAATCACCCCAAAACCTGACCATACTGGCATCCTAATATTGGACTGTCCATCCTACAGAACTAGAAGAAATAGGATTTACATTGCTTATGAGCTGAAATAGGGCAATTTGTTACAGCAGCCCAACCAAACCCAAATACAAAGTGTATATGATAAGAACATTTTTAACTGCAGGTAACATAACACCTTTACACACTCTTAAACAAATACAGGATTATTTTTATTCACAAGTATATAGAAAGCTAGCTGCTACAATTCATTCAAGGCCTCTGAGTTGTCAAAACTGATGCTTCATTGCTCCTGTCAATACAATATTCTCCAGTAAGAAGGAGGAATGAGAGGGTCAATAGTGTCTCTGTCTAGCAAATGTTTTCTAGAAACACTGGTATATAATTTCACTTACTCTTCATTGGTTGACAGCATCCAAAAGTAGCTAAAATTTAGCTAGAACAAGGAGTTTGGGGAACTGGTTTTGAAGCAGCGAACCAAACAGTGTTTACTAGAACTCAAACATATTTTTTTCTAGAATTAACAAAACCAATTATTTCCATGAAATAATGCATTGATCATGATGAAACTGGTAATTCTTCTAGGTCCATGTTGTTCTCTAAAATGTCAATGTTGAAAAAATTAAGACAAGCCAACAGAGCATTCAAAATTTGTGATAAAAAGTAATGAATGAAAAATTAAAATTCGCATGCTAGTTTTTCTGAAGGGAGTTCTGTTACTCATCTTTTCATCCACCACTGTGAGAAAATACCTAAGAAAATCAATTCAAAGGAGAAAAGGTTTATTTTGACTCATGGTTTAGGAGGTTTCAATCCATGGTTACCTGAGTCGATTGCTTTTTTCCCTGTGGTAAGACAGAACATCTTGCATGGAGCACATGATGGAGCAAAGTTGATCAACTCATGTGTCCCGGAATCAAAGAGAAAGGAAGGGGCCAGAGTTCCAATATACCATCAAGGGATGTCCCCAGTGACCTACTTTCTCTAGCTAGGCCCCATGTTCTACAACTTCCACTTCCTTTCAATAGTCCATCAATTTATGAATGCCCCAATGGATTAATCAATTGACGAGGTCAGAGCATTTGTGACCCAATCATTTCCAGAAGCCCTACATTTGAATATCTGTCACTGAGGAACCAGCCTTCAATCCAAGTGCTTTTTGAGGATGTTTAAACTTGAAATCATAACAGAACTTAGTAAAAATACATATTAAGTTGTTTCTTTAAAAAAACAAATCAATTTACTAAGCACAGTTTTTTTTTGGGGGGGTGCTGTCTTTTTTTTTTCTTTTTTTATTGTTGGTCGTTCAAAACACAATGGAGTATTACTCTGCATTAAGCACAGTTTTGAGCAAAGACAAAACAACCTAAATACCTGCAAAGTAAGTAACCCCAGTACTGGGATATAAAGAAACCCATGGAAATGACTTCCTGCTAGGGATTGACTTACATAAATCTACAGAATTTTCTTTAGAAAATTATCAGCCTTAAATGCAAATTATCATAATCACTGGACCTGTTACCTGACAGAAAAGGGCAGTGACAGCTATGATTTATGGATCGTCCATTTGGCTCCAGGAATATATATAATCTTTATACTCATAGACTGATATTATTGTTCACATTTAAAATAAGAAATGAGATCCAGTGCCCTTCAGATACTTTAACATATTTTATTGCACTTTTATTATACATCATGCATTATTCCTTTGTTATAGCACATTTCTAACATTTGGGATATAGTGAGAGACAAAAGTCTAGAAATACTGAATTAAAACTATTAATCATTTTCAAATAAAGGACACCGTAAATTATTATCTTGGTAAATGAAAAAATCTGGGCTAAAAGACAGGACAAACTATTGAACTCTGTACTTACAAATTCACAACTCTCAAATGTACAAATTCTCTTTATCACCCTAAGTTCATTGCAATCCATTCCTTGTCTTCTCCATTTGCCATCTACTACACTTCCTTCTTATTCTGAGAATACATTTTCATCCTAATTTCATAGTGTGCATTAAATATCCTTACATCCTCCAAACTGTCTTTATAGTCACTTTTCCCCTGTGTAGACCCTATTCACGAATTCTGCAATTTCTTACACTCTTTTTCTACCTATTAGAATCTCCATCTACCTGATGGATACATAAGATTTAGTTAAAACACTCAGATGTCAAGGTCCTTGGGACCTTACTCCAGTTTTAAGAAAGGCAAAGTGCTGTGAATTTCTTTTGTTCTATAATAAATAATATCCACTTAAAAAATAAATGGCGGTCGTAATTTGAAAGAAAGCCTTTAAGTTGTCATTCCATATCTCTTTGTTGATATACTGTATAATTAGGAGTCCATAAGTGCAATTCCTCAAAGAAAAGCTGGAAATGGAGTTCATAGATTTGTCAGTGAGTAATACATAGAGACTCCGGCTCCCTTGTTTTTAAAAATTAGTCTCTTCTTCACCCAAAAAGTACAATAGGTGCTAGTTCACAAATCAATCATTGAAACTAATGGATCTCTCCATGATCCATCCCACGGGAAACTTGGTTTATTTGCTATGAGACATTTGAAAAAGAGACTGTTTTCCAGGGGTAAATAGATGACTTTACCTTTGTGCTATGATTTGAATGATGGTTCCCTCTGCAAAATTCATGTGGAAAGTCTCCAATGCACTACTTAAGTGGTACTGTCTTTGGGAAGTAATTAAGTCATGAAGGCTCTGTCCTCATGAATGGGATTAACTCTCTTATAGAAGGGCCCATGTTTGAAGCGGTCACTCCTTTGCCTTTCTGGCCTTCTGACATGTGAGGACACAGAACCCAGGCACCAAAGAGCAGCCCTTATCAATCACCAATGCAGGCACCTAAAACTTCTAAGCATCGAGAACTACAATACATAAATTTCTGTTCTTTATAAATGACTCACTCTAAAGTATTTTGTTATAG
The DNA here is from genome assembly GCF_052094955.1 of Ictidomys tridecemlineatus. Classification (NCBI taxonomy): domain Eukaryota; kingdom Metazoa; phylum Chordata; class Mammalia; order Rodentia; family Sciuridae; genus Ictidomys; species Ictidomys tridecemlineatus. The sequence continues at coordinate 55,789,208 of NC_135477.1, forward strand.
CGCCATAAATAGTCAGGTTACTTGAATTTTTAAATAAATTTAAGTGAAAAACAAAGACAACATTTCAAGCAGTTTTTCAGTTTAATGAAGACACAGTGTTCATAAAACCTAAACCACATATATTACTTTCCCTGGAATCAGTTGTGGTCAACAATTGCAGAGTTAACTATAGGAGAAAAACTAATGAACAGGTTGTTTTAATTAAAAGTTTCTTTTCCAATGGAACCATGGGCAACTGTCTAGTCCCCTCGCTCTAATTTTGTCACCATCTCTCAATATGGGTAGGGGGTGAGAAATGCAAAAGACAATAGAATAATAAAAACTATTTAAAGTAAACTTGACCTCATCTGTGCACTTCTACCGGAGTACCATTTCAAGTATCAGCTTGAAGGAGCACTAGTTAACTAACCCTTTAATTTGTCAAGGCCAAAACTACAGGCAATATAAAAGCCATTATCTTCATTCCACCAAGACATCTTTGTAAAAACAAAAGACATGTTTCTCACTGCCAGTGACTCCTTTTGTCTATTTTTTGTTGTTTCCTTTCCAACTCTTTTAAAATTCCTCTCTGATTTTTATGAAGTTCCTTCTGAAAATTTAAAGCTATAACATTTCTTTGCCCATATCTTCAAAAACAGAGACCACATTAATGAGATCACTATGCAGATTAGTAAATATAATAGATATAAAGCTATTTTATATATGCACTCTTATTACTTCAGTATTGCTCCAAATTGTTAATATATTCACAGTTGTACTATTGGTATATGAAACAAGAAAGTAAAAACTTTGGAAATTGAAATAAACCTTATTGTGATGTATATTATATAAGCAAATATACATATAAAATCTATTATATAATATAAATAATGTATTTTGTTCTCTAATGTAGTCATGTATATTTTCTAATATAATAGTAACTATATTTGTGTGTGTGTGTGTACATATATGATACCATACCAAAACTAGAACATATCAATTTTAGTAATTGCATTATACACTTCTATTATAGAGAACTTAGCATAATGCTTTCTTTCATTATGAGGTTGTCAAAAAAATTGCTCTGGACAGTTTAATAGGAAAGACTTTATAAAGACTATTACAATAAAGATCAAGACTATTAAATAAGGGATAGAGGTTAAACTCAATTCCATTGGAAAAATGTCAGGAGAGTTTTTTTGGAATGATTTTTGGAATAAGGACATTAGAACATTAGAGAATGGTTTCATCATAGGATTAGACCATTTATATTTGCAAATTGGCTTTAATAGAAGTTGAGCTCTTACACTTTCACAGAATCTAGAAGATAGGGCTCTAGCTTCCTTTCTGATTACCTGGCTTCCAGGTAATCTTTGTCCTGACAAAGACATTTCCAAGACTGTAAAACTGGCAAAAGCAGGGAGAAGATTTACATCTCAAGAGGGGCAAGAGAGAAAATTTACAATTCCAGGTTTTCTAAAGTAAACCTCCCTCCCTTTGAATGTACATAGAGTAGACTTAACTTCTTTTGACTACAAGTACTACCTTATAAAAATCTAATGGATAATGTTGTTACCACAGAAGTCAATATCTTTGAAACAGTTTTACTATTGTTATGTGGAATAAAACCTTGGGGAATTTAGAATGTCTAATTTGATCTAATTAACTCTTTTAATTGGAGCATTTCAGTGTTCACTTAATGATATTTACTGAGGTATCACAAAAAGAGCACAAAATATCTCAATTTTACAACTGGAAAAAAACCTTAGAAAGATTGAGTCCAACCAGTTTATTTTAAAGTTGAAGTAACTGAGACACAAAGACAGTATATATCCTATTCTTTCTATATACAAACACAAAAGCTCTTTCTCTTTCTTACACACACACACATGCATGTACACTAAATATTTTATTTATAAGTATCCATAACCCTAAATTTAAACATAATATTATATCCATTTACATGCTATTATTGTTTTATGATTAGGATTATATGCTATTTAAAACTAGTATGTTTTACATGGGACAAAAATTAGGGTAAATACTTAATGAAAATGTTCTCTGCATTCTTTCAAATAAAGGTTAATTAAATGTTTTAGATTATTCCTCAGTTACAACAACTTATTTAGTATGGAAGGAATAAAATCCCTAATTTATTTCTTTCTCATTCAAATAAAATGAGCTCTGTGACCTACCAATGAGAAATAAAATTCTCAAATTGCTCATTATCAAATATTCTTGTAATGAATCCATGTATTTCTAAACTAATGCATTTTTAAAATCAGTGCTCATTTAAAATTTTAGGCAACAAGACAGTCTTTATAAGTAGTTTTTAAGAGAGAATCCCATCTCTTCAAATACCACTGAATATCTGCTAAGTCTTTTAGATTTTGTCAAAATGAAAACTGAGCCATGTTTTCTTGATTAAAACAAATATTATGGTTTGAAGGTTTCTGTCTTCACAAAATTCATATGTGCAATTCTACCATTTAATGTGATCATATTGAGATGGAAGCTTTGAGAGAGAATCTGGTCATGAATGCAAAGACCTCCTGAATGGGGTTAGTGTACTTATAAGTAAGCACACTTACTTATAGAGTGTGCTTGTTCTTCCTGCCATCTGTCAAGTGAAGATACAAGAAGAAAATGGCCATCTGCAAGTCAAAAGTGCCCTTACCAGTTTCTGATTTGGTTACTATCTCAATCTTATAATGGCTGAAAATAATTGCTAAGACACCCAGCCTACGAGAATTTGTGATGGCAGCCCAAACTGACTAGGAAAACAGGTTAAATTGTTGTGAATTGTCTGTAGTTTCATCATCTTTAAAGTCCCCATTTGTGCCTCCTTTATAGTCACTACTTCCCATTTCTACCAACCCAGACAACCACCGACCTGTTTCTTGTCCCTAGGATTTCACCTTTTCAGAATGATAAATTAACGGAGCAGCAACATGCTTTTTGGGTCTCATCTCTTTCACTGAGAAAAACGCATTCAAGATTAATCCAGGGCTGGGGATGTGGCTCAAGCGGTAGCGTGCTCGCCTGGCATGCGTGCGGCCCGGGTTCGATCCTCAGCACCACATACCAACAAAGATGTTGTGTCCGCCGAGAACTAAAAAATAAATATTATAAAAAAATTCTCTCTCTCTCTCTCTCTCTCTCTCTCTCCTCTCTCACTAAGAAAAAAAAAAAAAAAAGATTAATCCAAGTAGATGGGCACAGTGGTGCTTACCTGTAATCCCAGCATCTTGCAGGGCTGAGTCACAAGGATCTCAAGATTAGAAGTCAGCCTCAGCAACTTAGTCAACTGTAAGCAACCTAGTGAAATCCTGTCTCAAAATTAAAATTTTTTAAAAAAGGGAAGCTGGGGATGTGGCTTAGTGGTTAAGCATCCCTAGGTTCAATCCCTGGTACCCCTCCCCCCCAAAAAAAATAAAAGATTAATCTATGTAATTGAATGAATCAGTACTTGAGGTTTTTCTTGTTTCCGTTTGAGATTTTTATGTTTGTTTGAGATATTAAATTTCATAGTGTTATTGCACTGTATTGAGGAACCACAGTTTATTCACGTAATCAAAAATAACCGAAACGGAAACAGACCTCAACAGATCAGCAAACTATCTTTATATTAAGCCGCAGTGGAATGGTACACTTTCAGGAGAGAAAATGGCAACTGGTTACAAGAGGGGTCTGCTTTTTATAGGTTTTTAATGAGAGTTAATTATAAAATCAGGAAACTAGTTGTGCAGGTTTGAAGCTTAAATCAGGAAAACAGTTATAAAAGTTCAGAACTCATTGCCACCAGGAAGAAACTCTAGAGCCCAGAGCCCATTGTTTGCCTTCTCCACCCAGGACTCCTTGTTACTGGGAAAGGATGAAGTCCAGAGCCCAGAGCCCAGAGCCCATCTTTAGCCTCTTTTTCCCTGAGTGTTTTTTATTCCAGATCCTTCAATTCATGCACCTGTTGAAGAGCATCCCAGTTGCTTCTGGATTTGAGTGATTGTTAACAGAGCTGTCCTAAACACCTTAATAAAAGACTTAATGTGAATTTAAGTTCAGGATTGCTATGTAGTGTAAGAATATGTTCAAATTTGTAAGAAACTGCCACACTGTGTTTCAAAGTGATGGTACCATTTTCCATCCCTACTAACAATAAATGAGAATTTCTTTTGTTCCAGATACTTGTTAGAATTTACTGTTTTCCAGTTCTAAAGAAATTTCAGGCATCCTAATAGTTGTACAGTGATGATTCTGAAAATTATTTTGTGTGTTTACCTGTTATACATGTATCTTGCTTAGTATAATAACTATGTAGCTATTTTGCTTATTTTTATTAATTTTTTTTTCTTATTCCTGAGTTTTACTTAGAAATATTTACTTTCAGTTTGGGGTCTATCTTTTTTTTTTTTTTCATTTATTTAGTGTTTGGCTTGCAGAGCAGAAGTGTTTAGTGTTGACAAAGAACAATTTTTTACTTCTTCCTTTACAGATTGATTTTGATATTTTGTCTAAAACCTCAGTCAATGCCAAAGCCACTCAGATTTTTCATTATATGTTCTTCAAAATGTTTTATAGTTTTAACTTTTATATTTGAGCCGATAGTCCATTTTATTTTAAAATTTATACATATAGTCTATGTCAAAGGCCTCATTTTACACAGGAAATCTAATACTTTCTGGACCATTTATTGAAAAGACTGTCTTTTCTATTTCCATACTATTTTCTATGTCTCTCTACTTTGCCTTTCCCCAAGTTGTAGGGACAAGCCTCGTACTTGTTCCTTCATCAGATGTATTTTCAGAGTTTTCCTGATCCTCAGTTTTAGGCAGGACTTATAGTCCAGGTCTTGAGTTTGGACATTTTTTTCCCCCAATTTTCACCTCTCTCTTTAATTCTCCAAACACTTCATTATGTCTCTGGTAGGAGCTGAGTAGGAAAGCGTTTCTTTTACTACCCTAAACTATAAGAAGGAGTATTATATATTTGTTCTGAATTAGAACAAATCCCAAGCCAAAAAAAAAAAAAAGGTACCCTTCTTCCGGTTTAATTGAGAATTTTGACTTATTTTAAAGCAGTAGGGTATAGAGAAGCTGTTGCCTGAAAGTAGAAGAGATCCCTGGCTTTCTCTTGAGCCAGATGGATTTTTCCTGCCCCATCCCTAAAGTGAGTACCTCAAATTCTTAAAGCACACTTAGCAGTAATCACTGTGACATCTGGAAAATTCTACCATATTAGGGGCTTCTTGTATTATGCAAGTTTGAATTTTATTTCTAAGAAAAGAAAATATCTTATCCTACCTCTGTCAATATAGACTCAATACTACCAAATAAAAACTGTCACTCATGGATAAATATGATAGGTGGTCGGCCAATTAAACAGAACTTTATCCCATTCATTTAAACTGTGTCAAATTTGTACAACAATGTCTTTGATGTTTTTGATAATGATTCAGTGATCAGTCAACTGGTTAACTAATATCTTTATTTTCCCTGCTATAGGTATATTTGGTAGGAAGGATAAATTAAAATCCTATTCTGTAAACCAAGTAGCAGGTGGAATTATATAGCAAATTATAAATTGTAAGTTGTATAACATAAATGGATACTTTACATTTCACTTTACATTTCATTTATTGTTTGATCCTAACTACAATTAAGATCAACAATGGGTTTTCCTATAGATAGCAGTGAATTTTATTCCAATAAATAGTTTTAAAATCTTTATCAACTTTGTAATATAATTTACAGTTTAACAAGAAAAGATTTTAAAAATGTATTCTATACGGCTTGTTCAGAATAAAATTCTTAGTGTTTTTTAACTAATTTACCAGCAGTTTTAGAGCATTTATTATTTTATTAGCAGTGCTTTATCACAGGGGAGAAGACATAAATAAGACTGAAATATTAGCCCACATGATTAATATGTGAATTCTTAAAAACACATAAATACAAGTGTTATAGAAATTAAATGAGTTTTCCAGGTCTCAGGGTAGGGATTTAGAGCTTTTGATCTCTAAATTATCATTATCCTTCTACTTTTACATACTCCTGTTTATTATAATTCATCCTCTTTCCTGTCTGAAATAACAATAGTATAATGCTCCTAACTAATTCTACCTCAAAGGTATACTCTATCTTTTACTCACTATTATTTTCTATACTTTATCTTTCCCTCACTTTTATATTCCTTGCTCGGATTCACACATGCACATACATACTCAAAAGAACTTTCATGTCTTCTATTCCAATGAAAAGTAACTATCAAGAAGTACTAGATAAGCATAATAAACATTCTTCTCAAATTCTCAAACACTTTCTGAGTAGGATTGTGTAAAAGGAAGCTCCCTTCACAAAGCAGCATAGGAGAGAATGTACCTGAGCATGCAGTACCTTAGGAAATGAGCTTTTTTATTACATGAAAGTAATGTGATAAATTCTGCTTCCATTTAGAATGCAGTAAGTTGCAGCTAGGGATGGTGACACACACCTGTAATTCCAGCAACTCAGGAGGCCAAGGCTGGAGGATTAAAGTTTGAGGTCAGTCTCAGAAACTTAGTAAGACCATGTCTCAAGATAAAAAGTTAAAAAAGGCTGGGTGTGTAAGCACCCTGGGGTTCAATCCACAGTCCCAAAATAAATAAATAGATAAATTAGAAAGTTATTAAGGAATACCACTTCTGCCTTACAACAAGTACACATGCATCCCAGATAGAGCATTAACCTCCAGGATATATAAAGAACTCAAAAAACCTGAACATCAAAAAACAAATAACCCAATCAATAAATGAGCTAAGAAACTGAACAGACATTGGAAGGGTCCGGCGAAGCGTCGGAGAAAGATACCACACAAGAGACTGGCTTCATGCAATTGGCAGGAGGGAGTTTATTGAACCAGCATGTTGGAGCTCAAGGCTCACTCAGGAAGGGAGAGCAGCCCAGAGCCCAAAGCAGAGGTCAAGCAGAGCTTAAGTACACTTTTTGGAGGGGAGGGGGCTTTGCATACATCAGAACAAATCATCATGAGGCGTCGGAAAATTGAACAACAGCTCTGAGACATGATTAGTACATTCATTGGTGGGAACAGACTGGGCAGGGGTGATTGGTCACTTCTAAGCGTGGGTACACATTCAAACTGATTGGTTTTGGGGCGTGGATGCCTACATGCCAAGCTACTCAGAGCCCTTAGCTATTAAACAACCAGGGAGTCAGTGGAAATATTTACTGGGCAGTTGGGGTATTGTCTTAACAGCTACAGGGATTACAGGTTCTGGGGGTAGCAGAGGAATTTTAACAATACCTAGTCTTTCACTTTTTAACTTAGGCCCTGCAGCTTGGAAATTTTACAATGCCCAATCTCTTACACTTTAACTCAGGCTTTGCAGTTTAGAATCAGCTTAGAAATTTTACCCTTACAACATCTCATAGAAAAAGACATAAAATTGATCAACAGATATATGAAAAAGTGTTCAACATCTCTAGCAATTAGAGAAATGCAAATAAAAACCACTCTAAGATTTCACCTTACCCAGTCATCATGGCAGTTATCAGGAATATAAGCAACAATAAATGTTGGTGAGGATATGGGGAAGAAGGTACACTCTTACATTGCGGGATGGACTGCAAATTGATGCAATCACTATGGAAAACAGTATAGAGATTCCTCAGAAAACTTGGAATGGAACCACCATTTGACCCAATTATCCCATTTCTTGGTTTATACCCAAAGGATTTAAAATCAGTATACTATAATGAGGCAGCCACATCATTGTTTATAGCAGCTCAATTCACAATAGCCAAACTATGGAACCAACCTAGATGCCATTCAACATATGAATGGATAAAGAAATTGTGGTATATATACACAATAGAATATTACTCAGCCTTAAAGAAGGCCAAAATTATGGCATTTGCAGGTAAATGGATGGAGCCGAAGAATATTATGCTAAGTGAAATAAGCCAATCCCAAAGAACCAAAGTCCGAATGTTTTCTCTGATATGTGGATGCTAAGTCACAATAAAGGAGGGGGGACCCAGGGAAGAATTGAGATACTTTGGATTAAACAGAGGGAATGAAGAGAGGGAAGAGGGCATAGGGGTAGGAGTGACAGTAGATTGAATCAGACATTATTCCCCTCTATGCATATCTGATTACACAACCTGTGTATCTATATCATGTAAAACCAGAAGAATGGAACATATACTCCATTTATGTATGATGTGTCTAATGCATTCTACTCTCATATATAACTAACTAAAACAATTACAGAATAAATAAAAATCATAGATTTTCTTGAATCCATTAAAAAGCTAAGATTTCACATCAACCAGGAGAACTGGGTTATAAAGAATGACAAGCTTCTCTAAGAAAAATTGAAGACCTGCATAGTAGTTCACGATTGGGAAAAAAATCAAAAAGGTGGATGCCATATAAAAGAGTAAAAGGAAATCAGTTAAAAAAGACAGCAAATGATTACAGTTTTGACCAGCATGCCAGTTTAGAAGAGACTCTGTACCCAGACACAAGGGCAGTTGACAGTAGCCTCAACTGTCATAGTAGTTGGATGCTCATGAGAAAGACTGAAGGCTAAAATAGACTAAAGAAAATCCTTCTTGGTGACACAGGTATGTGGAGGTTATTGATTGCACCAGGATACCAGAAAAAAAAATAGTCACCACATCTAAAAATTTCTCTTTGGTATTAAAGAAAGCCTTTAACTGCTGAGGGAAGAGCAGGAAACACTGGCTCTTAGAGTCCAAGAATGAACTACTTTTTTGGAGGCAGAGGTAAATGGAGGTTCATCTGCCTCAAGGCCAGGGTGGGGAAACACACTTAAGACTCCTTCTGTGGAGTGGCTGTAAGCCTTACCCCATAAAAGACACATTGCATATACAAGGCCCAGACCAGTTTCCAGAGGAGCGTGGGTAAGAGGGCTGAGAACAGAATATTTCATTCCTGAAATTCAATTCAAAATGTTTACCACCCCTCCCATTAAAATTTACGAGTAAATACATTTTTAAATAAATCTTTCTTTATAAATCTTGTCTGAGGTTCTTTCATCTCAAATCTGTGATTTTGTCTGTCTTTCCTTTTCTCCTCCTTCCCTCTCTCCCTCCTTCCCTTCATCGTTGGCTTCCTTCCTTCTTTTTCTCCTTCCTGATGGTTTTGTACTTCATTATTTTTGGAACTTCCCAACAATTCTCTCCTCAAATATTTCTTTGATCTATTTTTTTTCCACATCTCTTTCTAGAACTATACTTTCACTTTTAGAACTATACTATACTTTTAGAATCTCTGTTCTGTTTCATCTTCTTTTCTTTTTGTGGTCCTCTGTGGGTGATTCCTATTAACCTGTGCTGTGTGTGCTGGTCGTTTATCAGTCTTAACTTCTAGTACATAATAGTTACATGGTTTTGTGGAAATGGACACACATTTTCATTTAGAGCTCTTCAATGTGAGTTAATTCAGTTTAATCAGTAAATGTTTTCTTGTTTTCTTTTCATCACCTTTAGCGTACTGAAACTTTATGCTTCTCCAGCAGTAGATTGATATTACATATTACTACGTAAGGCACAGTTTATTTAAAAGTAGAGGGAAAAGTTTCATGAACAGACAATTTATTGAAGGGTGCTCTCAGAAGAAGGGGATGAGTAAACCAGGCTAATGTCAGAAGGTTTCAAGATAAATTTAGTGTAAGTATGATCCTAAAGGAGAATCCTGAATGTGAATTCCATGACAGAGCTTATCTTACCTAAAGAAAAGAGGCCAAATAGTTATCCTTTTGACTGATTAAGTCACTAGCTAGTGGTCACTCCATAGAAAGTAGGTACAGCTTCCCAGGCTTCTAGCATTATAGATCTCCAATTGCTGTGGTCAAGTCATTGTTATGGGGAATGTTTGAATGAGATCTGCCAAATAACTGGATTCTAGGCAGTTCAGCCAATGCATCTGATATAGCAACATTCTAACCAAAGCTTGTATTTAGTTATTCCAATAAAGTCAAAGATGTCAGTTTATAGTTAGGAAAATAATATGTTCAAAAAAGGAGCTAGAAGTAGAAGAATTAGGAAATATTTTTAGTAAGTGACTTAACAGCAGCATACATCAAGTGTAAACTGCAATTATAAGTAGTAAGTAGTTTTCCCACACTAGCTCAAGATGTTCAGAATTTCCTGTTTACATTTTTTGCCATAAATTCCATTTATGTAATACTTACTTTATGCCTAGAAATGGCAAACTAAAATTGAGTAGATGGCATCACATTAGCACAAGCACACTAGATACAGAGTCAAGATAGATGAATTCTAGTTTAGAAATGACAACTCTGTGACTTTGGGGTAGTCATTTCTCTTAACCATAACCATGGTATTTTTGTTTTGTTTTTATCTGTAAAAGGCAAATAAAGAAGACAACACATAATTTATATATATATATATTATATATATAATATATATATATTTATATTTGCATATTTGTATTTGGACACAATATCTTTATTTTATTTATTTATTTTTATGTGGTGCTGAGGATAGAACCCAGTGCCTTGCACATGCTAGGCAAATGCTCTACCATTGAGCCACAACCCCAGCCCCGATAACACATAATTTTAAGATTCAGTTTTACTCAGAGAAATTTTATTAACCTTAAGAATGCACAGTGTATGCTTTTTCTTTATTGTTAACAGAAAAATGATATTCTGAAGTGTAAATTCTTCCTCATGCAAATTAAAGTGACTTGAAATTGGGTAATGTGAAATCCCAAAATATGCTTAAGAAAATTAATTCATAGCTGCATTTTTAAGCTTATTGCTTATATCTTCTTGGAATATAAAATATTTTAAAATTTATATATATATATAAATATGGATATGTATATATACACACAAATGCATTAATATACACACATATATTCTTGGAAGATAAAAATAAAATGGTCCTAAAAAAAAAAAAAAGAAAAAAAAATGAGTACAAACTACAAATTAGGAATATCTGAGTGAGAAAAAGGAATGACTAAGGAGATCAGGTTAGATGCAAATAAAACCATTTTTAAATGTCTTTTTTAGCATGCTGTTTTATTTTTAACTGAAAAACTAACAGAAGCACAAGTTCAGAGGCTTGTAAAAAATCACATATAATTTAGAGAAGGGTCTTAGTATCTCTTTTAATTTTCATAATTTTATAAATGAGGACAGTAAAATGCAAAGTGTTGACTATAGGATCAGTAGAAACTCTAATGAGAATTAGAAATGCTATTTTAGACTCTGTTATGTTTTTTCAGAAAATTTGTGTGGTTGTACTATTAACCACCATGGATTTATTTAGCAATAAAGACAGTCACTCTGGATAACCTGCATACCATTTGATTACTTTCAACACTTACATGTCCTCTAGTTCATGAGTAGGAGTTATACAAATGTATTCTTTTGATTTTTTATTAATGGTAAACATGGGAAAGAACAAAGAAAAAACTCTGATGAATGATGGAGAGGAATAACACAATTTAATAGTGAATTATTTGTGATCAGAGGAAAATATATATAATCAAATAACCCATAGTGGATTTAGCTGATACTTGATTATTGTATATTTCAGTGTTACTGAGTAAGTGAATTTCAAATCTTTGCATCATAGGAGATGTTAAATGTTTGAGTTGAAAGAAATTATAGTTTTAAAATTCATAAAATCCCCAGAAGCCATTAGTCTTTAACACAGTGTTACAAAAAAAATCACATGGACATACACACATTTTTCATATTACTTTAAAAGTCCTTATCATATGGTATGAGGGTGTGAATTCTTGTGATCGTGGAATAAGACAAATGGGTAGATATAATTGAATAGAACAATAACTGGACAGTTTTTTGATTCATAAATGTTTCCTTTCTCTAAATGCATTAAGAAGTCATGCAATATACCAATAAAATATCCAGACAATTCAGCTCAGACAGTTGCATGCAGGTGTTTTACACTATTCTGTATTCCAAAATCTCAGTTTCCTAAAATGCAGATAAGCATCAGTAAGAAAGAAGGTTAGAGATTTAGTCCAGTGTTATGTATGATAACAAAAATTGTAATTCTTTTTTCCACATTAATACCATAGACAACTTTCTGAAAGAAAAATTAAATCACATGTATAATCAGATCTATCTGCTTTGGTTTATGTTATATATAGCATCAATAGATTATTATCCTTGTATTAGGGTTCCACATTAATACCATAGACAACTTTCTGAAAGAAAAATTAAATCACATGTATAATCAGATCTATCTGCTTTGGTTTATGTTATATATAGCATCAATAGATTATTATCCTTGTATTAGGGTTCTCTAGAGATATAGAATCAACAGGAAGTATAATTATAAAAAAGGGGACTTATTAGGTTGGCTTATGTGACTAGAAGCTGGATAGAACACAATGGCCACGTGAAGGCTGGAGAACTGGTAGAACCAGTAGTCTCACAGTCCAAGAGGCTTAATCTCCAGAACAAGAGGGATCGATGGTACTACCCTAGTCTGAGACCTAAGCCTTCTGGAGAATCACTGTGAAAGTTCACTTTAGAAGAGTGAAGAAGCAAGAGTTACATATCCTCAGACTATCACAGCAGCAATCAAGAACACATTCAAGAAGAATCGAGCTTGAATCTGCTGCTGCTGCTTTGTTCTTTCAACTTTTATTCCAACCAAGCCATCATACTCTCGGTCAGTGATGCCCATGCTTAGGGAGGGTCTCCATTTCAGTTGGCTATCCCATATGCCAATCATTCCTAGACACCTTCACTGACATACCCATAATCCTCTTAATTCTTAGCGCCTCTTAATCTAAACAAGTTGACAATTCAAATTAACCATTATAATCTTCAATCTTAAAATAGCCTACTTAAGAAGTATTTTTCCTTTTCTGGTTTTATTTTATTTATTTAGTTTACTTCTGTGTTTCTTCTATGATCAACAATCCAACATAAAATTAAGACTATAGAAATCATACTTGAGCATTAATTCATGCTATAGTAATTTTAATTAAAAATGGTTGACACATAATCATCATACCTATTTATGGTGTACAGTCTAATATGTGAACACATGTTTACAATGTATAATGATCAGGTTAGGGTAATTGGTATATCCATCATGTCCATTGGCACAGATGTCTATCTTTTTGGTTTTTTTTTGCTGGAAATGTTTAAAATTATCTCAGTTATTTTGAAATATACAGTTAACTGCTGTCAAATGTAGTTATTCTACCTTGCTACAGAACATTGGAGGTTATTTTTCTTATCTAACTGCAACTTCCTATCAATTAACCATCATTTCTTTCCCTTGATCTCTGACAATACTCAGTCTGTGGTTACCACTATTCTAACCTCTACTTCTATGAGATCTGCTATTTTAGCTTTCATAGGTAAGTGAGAACATGAGATGTTTGACTTTCTGTGTCTGACTTGTTCACCTAATATAATGTCCTCTGGTACCATCTATGTTGACACATATGACCATATTCCATTTTTTATGGCTAAATAAACATACAATTTTTCAAATTGAAAATATTGTTATAATAAGATAGCTTTTTTTCTTGTGTGTGTGTGTGTATGTGTGTATGTTGCTGAGGATTGGACCCAGGGCCTTGTGCATGTGAGACAAGCACTCTAACAACTGACCATATCCTCAACCTGTAAGATAGTATTTTAACTTTACATTTAACAAAACAATTTCCTAATCATAAAGCAGTAAAAAACAAATTGCATATTCAAAAAATAAGTTTGACACATAAATTGGTCTAGGAATATAATTGTAATCTAAAGAACAAATGAAAGCTCATTAGAGCTTTAACCATAACCATAATTATGAACATATTGTTATTACTATATCAATAATGCTTCAGGAAAAATAATATTTTGTCATGTATACACTTCATTAATATATCCATCTTTTATTGTTTTTTTGTATGTTTTATAATCTCAGTTCTCTCATGACCAAACATGAGATTTCTGAATCTTCTGTGGGTAAACTGAGTAGTCAAAAGACTTACTAAAACTGACATTGGGAGCCCATTACTAACAGTTTCGAAGTCACTGTATGCTATACTGAAGCACAGGAATCCACTCTACATGCAAATGATAGATGCATCCAGTCAGTTTTTAAGTATCTTATTTTTTACAATAAAATGAGAGTCAAGGATCAATTCCTCATATGAAAGACAGGAAAAAAAAACAAACAGGAAAGTGGCAAAAAAAGATTTAAAATAAAAGCAATACTAAGAATGGACAAAGACTTGAAATCAAAGTCATCAGGAAGTTAAGGGTAAGATAACACATCCATGAAATTAAAATAAATCTTTAAAAATTTCATTCAGATAATTAACTTATAATGAAAACTTTAATAGACAAGAAGATGAAAGAACTCTTTAAGAAAGAGAGAAAGATAAAATGATGAAGTGGAGAGAAAAGGAGAAAATTCAAAGAACATATAGGAAACCCAAAACCAAATAATAAAACTACCAGAACTGTAAAATTGAGGACATAAAGGCAAAGAAATGTAAAATTGAGGCTATGAAGGCAAAGAATTCTAAACAAACAATTCATGCACACTGTACAAAATTAAAGCACATGAGTTTCCATATGGGAAATGTCCAGTAAAGTGGATGAAAAAGGCTTATTATTGTGAAACTTCAGGTCACTTGTGCTTAAAAGGAGAATGTACATACTTCCATAGATGAGATATAAAAATAAAATACTATAAAGAGCAAATTGGAATCAAAATATCAGTTTCCTCAAACAGCCAAAATAGAAGCTTGAGTGCCTTTACAGCAATGTTTGAAAAAAATTTTTTTAAATTTTTTTATTTTTTATTGTTGGTCGTTCAAAACATTACATAGTTCTTAATATATCATATTTCACAGCTTGATTCAAGTGGGTTATGAACTCCCATTTTTACCCCATATACAGATTGCTGTATCACATCAGTTACACTTCCATTGATTTACATATTGCCATTCTAGTGTCTGATGTATTCTGCTGTCTATCCTATTCTCTACTATCCCCACTCCCCTGGAGAGGTTGTGGGGAAAAGGGTACACTTGTTCATTGTTGGTGGGACTGAAAATTGGTGCAGCCAATTTGGAAAGCAGTATGGAGATTTCTTGGAAAGCTGGGAATGTAACCACCATTTGACCCAGCTATTCCCCTTCTCGGTCTATTCCCTGCTGAGGGCCATTACCAAGTAGGAATGACGCATCGAAATTTCCTTGCCAAGCGTACCCCATGCTGTTTAGAGGACATTCGATGGGACATTGCATGCATGCTTTAATAAGGTGACCTTGCTCAAGGACCAAGGCGGATCCCGGTTTAGAGCTGATCAGGTTTGAGGAAGTAACCGGCTCCTTGAGTTTAAGGCGTTGCCAGTTTAAGACAATGGGTTTTAGGGAAGTTAGAGATTGAAGATTATTGCTGGGATTAGGGTGTTCCTGCTGCTTGTTCCCATTGAGTTCTCGTGAGATAAAAATGGGATTTGGAGATAGCCTCGTGGAGTAGGTGAATTGTGCGGGCAGACGGCAGAACGGGATTGCCCCTGGACCTGTGTGGGGGCGGTGTGAGAGCGGGAATAAAGAATTGCTGTTTGAATCTACAAAGGTGTGTGGTGGCTCGTGATTCTGGTGCCAAGCCGAGACCTTGGCAATTCCCTAAAGACCTAATAAGAGCATGCTACAGGGACACTGCTACATCGATGTTCATAGCAGCACAATTCACGATAGTAAGACTGTGGAACCAACCTAGATGCCCTTCAATAGATGAATGGATAAAAAAAAATGTGGCATGTTTGAAAATTTAATGAAAATTACATCCTATGAAGAATTTTATACCTACCCAAATAATCAAAAGTGCCAAGACATTCTTATACATGTAAGCTCATAGTTGTTATTAAGCAAATGTTCATTTTTAGAAACCACAAAAAACTCGTTACAAAAATGAGAGAATATATCAAGAAAAAGGAAGTTGTGAGAATCAGAAAACAGAATATCCAACACAAAAAGATGCCTTATAGGATGATAGATAAGATAGTTACAGAACAGCAACTGTATCAAGTCCTAGAGAATAATTACTCAAAAAACAGAAACTCTTGTAGAGATATTTATAAAAAAAAAATAATAAAAAATAAAATTATAAATCATCTCATGAATTTGAAAACATTGAGAGAAAACATTTTTGAGTGAGAAAAAAACTAGAACAAAAATGTGAGCAATTATCATTCCCAAGAAGTAGAATGCATGTCACTCATCTGTAATGTCAAAATAAAATAATTGAAAAGAGATCAAATAAAAATTAAAATATATTGATTATCATTGAGCAAACTTATAACTTCCATGTTTAAGATAATCATATCATAATTAATAATAAAAAATAAATTTAAATATAAACAAGTTTTTGAGAAAGATGTATATAAATATTTACAATTAAAATAGGAGGTAGTTGCATCTGGGAGACAGAGCTCACATTTTCCTTCTTTTATTCTAATACATGCAGTTGATATAACCAATAATATATTAATACAATATAAAACATTTGAAAATTCATTTTTTAATGCCAGTTCTCAAGGGCCTTATACAATTACTCAGAATCCACATAATGTGGGAGCTATTTAGTCTTCACTGAAGTTGATGGAAAGAGCCTTTTAAATAACAGCCAACAGTAAGCAGGAACTATAGTAGGTGTAGTGCCTATCATACCCATGCTGCACACTTGAATATTAACACAGGAATAGGCCTCTGGACCTCACCTCAACTCCTAGTCTTGCTTTGTCTAAATGCTTTATGAAAAAAGTCATAATCATAATATTACTCATATTTAGTCAGTGAATGAGTCATCCTATAAATTCTGATTCTTTACTGGACACTTTATACTGTGTTCTTTCCATAGCTAAAAATTCTCTATGTTTACATTAATTCTCACTACAGCTATTTGGAAAGACAGTATGTTGTCCTCTTCGGATGTGAGGATGTATCATTGCTTTTTCCCTTACTCTAACTTCATTAAAACACTTTGTCCTTCCTCTTGAAAGACACGGACACAATTATACTATAAATTACATGAATGTGCAACAGTTAAATGCTTTGATATATTTCTGTTCTTTCCCTTTTTCTTTCTCTCATGACTGCCATCTTGGACTATAGCTTTTTATAGGATTGGGGCCAAATTTGCATTCAGAACCCGGTCAAGACCCCCTGTGGAAGAATCTTTAATATATATGTTGACTCTTGATGTGACCAAATCAGCGAGACATTGCCTGGTCCATGTATTTTTTCACAAATTATTTTCTATCAACATTACCTTATTATATTACTTGCAATTTTCAATAGAGATAAAAGTTTGTTGAATATTCCTTAATATAGGCAAACTGATGGTTAAGAGAGGACAATGCCAGGTAGAAGGTCTTGGTATATCTAATACATAGTTTTATATATTTCTGGCAATAAAATTAAATAATTTTATCATTTACTACAGTTTTTTAAAAAATACTGTGCTTTTCTATCTTTTTTCTATTTGATTGGGTACATGTAAATATACTCAATGACAAGGTGTTTCCAATGATTATTAGAAAAATTTTATAACAAAAATGATTGACAAAATAATTATAACTTAAATCCAATCCTCTGAGTTATAAGCCTTTTGTTTTTCTGTCATCGTTTTAGTCTAATATTAGACTCATGCTTCATATTTGTTGAAATGTGAGGAACACACAAAATACAAAAAGGCAATCAAATGGAATCTAGATGATTAATAGAATGTAAGGCTTTTTATCAGACTAACTTGACTGGATTATAAAACATCACGAGTAGACAATTGCATGACATATGAAAAAAGATGATTATCAGGCCAGAGAAATATTAAAGATAATTCTGAATATTTTGACCTTTGCACAGCCACAAAAATAAAAGCAGTCATGAACATTTTCTTTGTTCCAAAATTGAATATATATCATCCACGATATCTATCATCTCATGCTTTTAAATTTCTATAAAAAGAATCATGACAGAAAGGATTAAAGGTTAAGCAAAGACAGGTAAATCCAAATTTTGACTAAATGAAAAATTTTATTAGAAAATATAAAAATGGAGAGCTATTGAGAATGTTTTAAGCTTCTTTATAAAAGAATATATTAAAGATGTTAATCATTCACAAATTTGTTCTCACTTT
The DNA here is from genome assembly GCF_052094955.1 of Ictidomys tridecemlineatus. Classification (NCBI taxonomy): domain Eukaryota; kingdom Metazoa; phylum Chordata; class Mammalia; order Rodentia; family Sciuridae; genus Ictidomys; species Ictidomys tridecemlineatus. The sequence continues at coordinate 55,807,371 of NC_135477.1, forward strand.
ATTTTTTTTAAACTACTTTTTAGTTGTCAATGTACCTTTATTTTATTTATTTATATGCAGGGCTGAGAATCAACTCCATGCCTCACATATGCTAGGCAAGTGCTTTGCCATTGAGCCACAACCCCAGCCCCTTGCTCTCATCTTAAAAGAAAAAAAAAATGAAATAATTCTTCTTGACCATTTTGTTCACACTTGTTATTTTTCAGAGACTGTACTAGAAACTGAAAGTTAATAAGTATTTTTTCCAGGAGTTGCACAGTAATTTAGCATGGCAGAACACAATTTAACTAGTTTCCTGTTTCAACTAATACTTGTTTCTTTCTACCATGCTTGCTTCTTAAAAAAATTTGAGCATTTTATGTGGATTTATGTTTTTAAAGGACATAGAACCCATTGTAACTTATAGTTCTTCTTTTAAATATTTGTTAATTAGAACTGTCACTATATGCTGTGTCATTCCTAATATTATTCCATAGTTATGGATTAAAAGAGATAAGATGTGAATTTACAAACTACATTTAATGGGAGATAAAAGCATGTAAGCATGAAATACATTATAAAATTTGTATCTTAGATAAAAAATTACATTATAATATTTTTATTCTTTTCAGGCCTAACAATCATGAATAGGGGAGTATAGGAGAAGGAATAGTTAGAGAGACTCAAGTACAACTTCACCAAACAAAGGAAGATCATTGCACCAAAAGAATAGATGCGAAGGAGAGTGAGTGCAATTGAGATCTACATGAGATCTATGTATTCCACCACATCAACTTGAGTGGCTATGGACTAGGCTAGTGAGACATCAGAATTTAAAGAGACTTTAATTACATGCATAATAATATAGACTTTTTTCTGAGGGCAAGGGGGACAACTAAAGAATGCCGAGAGATGAAAATCATATTTGATCACACTCATGGCAGAATTTAAGCAAGATTGAAGGGAGATGAATAAAAGTAAAATTGGGATGAAAAGACTATTCAAACTTTATAAACAAGGTGTCGTAAACATGCAAACTCCTCAGGACTCACTAGTTAGGATGTGGTAAAAGAAACAGAAATTTAAAGATTGTGCAAGAAAGTTTAACCATGAATTAAATTTTTGTGTTGGCAGTAAAGAGACTACCAACTTTTAATGTTTGCAAGTAAGATGAGCCCGTTTGGCTATTATAAATATAGATTAGAGTTGCTCCTCGATTTAGATCAATTCCTGGGCAGAGTATAGTGTGCTAAGAGGGTGTTAAAATATAGAATCCTTCAGAATGATGATAAGTGGTGCAAAGCAAAAGAAGAATTTACAGAACAGATTGTGATTTAGCCAGAAGTGTTTAATGTAAATAGAAAAAAAGAAATTTATCCCAAAAACAAAGAAGAAAAATTGTTTGAAGGAGAATCTAGTCAGTACTGACAAATGTTTTCATGAAGTCAAGAAAACTAAAGTCTGAGGAATTCTAATTGGCTCTCCATACAAGAAATTTAGCAACAATCTTTTCTGCAAGTCAATAAGGTAAAAAATTATATTACAGTAAGTCACGTAGAGAATAGGATATCCTGGATTAGAGTATGGACTATTCTTTCACAAAATTCCTGGAGAACAATGAGATTACATACAGAAGGAATTTAATGCCAATGTGGTAATTTTTTTGTATGGAAGAATTTTTAAAATGTTTATATACAGAAAGGATGAAATATGTTGAGTAAGATACTAAAGAATATTTGACCAAAAAGGGTGCCAAGAATTTAGAAAGACTAAGACACAAATCAAAGGTAAAATATATTTTTTAATGTAAATCTGAATATAACTTTTTTCTGAATGGGATAGATGTTAGAATGGTTGAAGATACAGATAAAGTCAATGGTTATAATCAACAGTAAACATTTATGATGTAAGAGTGTTGATAACTGACAGGACTTATTACTTTTGTGAAATTACAAGCAAAGACACATGGAAGAGATGGAAGAATGTTTAAGAAGAGTGAAGAATAGATGTTCTAAGAGTGAAAAAAAGAGTAAGTCTGTTTGTGATTTGGGGCTGCCCACATGTGATTGAAAGAACCATTCCAAAAACATATTTATTTAAAATTCTTAGGGTAAAGCCAATTAATAAAGATTTATATTACTTTAGAAATGGAACCATTAGTAATACATAAAGGTTTATTTAAAATTAAAAAGTGAAAAATTAGGTGCAAAGTCCCTGACACTGACCTCAATTGAATCTTTAACTTCTTTTAGTTGAATAACTCATTCTAATTTAACTTATGAATTAACTATAATGATAGTCTGGAGGGTAGTAGAAGAACATTTTAAGAAATTAACCTTAATTTCAATACACTCAGACTCTTAGAGAAGTAAATAATACAAGAATAAGTTGCAAAATAGGTAAGTACTTATTTGTCAAAATTTATAATTGAACTACTAATTAAAATCATAAACAAGTTAAATTCAGACTAAGAACTAGTGAAAATATGGAATATGAGCTGAAATCTTTGGCTTGAAGCACCTTACGTTATACTTTGAAGGAAAAATAAATATTACCAAATTATTTTTAACAATAGAAAGCAACAGTTTTCAAATGACAAAGGATGGGAATAAAATATTTATGGTATGGTCTGGGTAATGTTAGAATACATAATAGTTAATAAAATATTAAATGAGTTTAATATTTTATGAGAAAAAGAAGATACATAAGTAATTAGGCAAAAGCAGCAGAAATCTGAAAAAGAAAAGAAAGGAGAAAAGAGAAATAACAGGCCCAATGGATAAAACTCATAATTTAAGACCACAGATTATGGTTGTATTAAAGGGATGAATTCCTAGATGTAATGAACCCAAGTTTGCACTGGGGATGACCCTTACTCAGGAGTAGATGCTGTGTTGCATATCGTCACTCCACCTCTTGGAGAATGTGTTCATGGTAGAGTGATTGCAAAGTCAGTGTCTTAGGAAGTACTGAGTAATAATAAATGAGGCAACCATAAGCAAGGGAATGGAGGATTTAGGACACTTCGGAGTGGGCCTCTTAGTAGAAGAAATTTAAGGGTGGACAACATGAGTGCTGCCATCCACATCCAGGACTAATATAGGGATGGAAGTCATTAACATGACAGTGATTGCACTGGTAATATCCAAACATATTGGACAATTTTGAGGAGTGAAAACGAAGATTGATTAGGTAAGAGTGGAATACTGAATGGGAGGCTTTGGAAATCAGTGAAAGGAGATCCAATTTAAAAAAAGTTAAAATTAGGAAACTACCAAAATGTTCAAAATAAGAGAGTGGGATAACAGCATTGTCAGAAAATCTACAAAGTTCTAGGTTAGAGAACCACTCCATTCATTTAAAACAGTAACTAACTCCAGCATATAAGAATATTCAAGGATTATACAGGATAATAGAGATGTAACTGCAAAGAAAGAAAACAGGTAAGAAGATGATACAGTAAAACCGGCTTCTCTCCCCTGCTTTTATACTCTGGGAACACTGTTCAAATTTTTGAATTTTAATAGATTATTAGTATATACTTCTAGTTGGCTTTCAGGGTATTATAAGAAAGTTATTAAACATATAAATCTTATGGTGCCTTTATGGTTTATATGAGTCAGGGTTACCCAGAAAAATTTTCTGGTTACCTGGAAAATTCTGTGGAATTTTATAGAATAAATATAGATTAAAACAAATAAATCTATTATGGGAATTGGGTCACATGATTTTGGAGACCAAGAGTCACATAATACACAACATGCCATCTGCAAGATGGAGCACCAGGAAAGCTTGTGGTGTAATTCAGTCCAAGGTCAAAGGCCTGGGCACCAGGAAAATGATGGTGTAACTCACAACCTGAGGACTAAGGGCAGACACCCTACTGAGGGAAGGGCAGTGATGTCAATTCTGGAGTGAGAAGCCAGGAGCACTAATGTTCAGGATAAGGGAAGATGGATATCTTCACTCAAGCACAGAGTGAATTCAACTCTGCTCTGCCTTTTTATTATGTTTAGATCCTCAACAGATGAAATGATGCCCACACCCATTCATGGGGTTAGATCTTCTTTACGCAGTCTATTGATGCACATGCCAATCTCTTTCAGAAGCACCCCCCAAAATCATGTTTTACCAGCTATTTGGGCATTCCTTAGCCTAATCAAATCAACATATAAAATTCATCATTATGGGCTTGAAATGATAAATTATCAGATTTACCGCAGGAAACCTTAAGTAAGCACTTACCTTAAGTTGCTTTGCTAAGAAAACCTTTATAAAAATCAGGCTTGTAATGTGTGATAAAACCAAATTATACTTTCAACTTGTTTAAATTCAGGCACACAATAGTACAAATAGCCACAATGGGTCCTGGAGGAAGGAGGTAGATACTGAATGCAGGACCCTGGACTTTTAACCCTTCCCATTACTGATGAGTCCTGGAAGGAGAAAATCTAATAGTGAGACTCTGGGTAACAATGGGTCCTAGAGGAAGAAGATATATAGTGAACTCTGGCCAAGTTCTGAGCTTTTATCCCTTCCCAGTTACAATGAGTTTCAGAGTTTTAACAACTTTTTGGTGGGAGCAGGGTGGATGGTGAGGGTAGCGTGGGCGGGTGGGAGTGATAACTAGGGATTGAACTCAGGGTCACTCGACCACTGAGTCACAACCCCAGCCCTATTTAGTATTTTGTTTAGAGAGGGTCTCATTGTGTTGCTTAGTACCTCACTTTTTGCAGAAGCTGGCTTTGAACATGATTCTCTTGACTCAGCCTCCCAGACCGCTGGATTACAGGTGTGCACCACTGTGTCCAGCACAACTTTTTTCCTGACTGTCCACATCAACACATTCTGCCTCATTCTCTAATGATTAATTCACCCTCATTGTAAACTATAAAACTTTAACCTGAGGCCATTTGCCTCTTCAGAAAATGAGCCCCTTCATTGTCTGATTGATTTGACTCCACTGTGAAATAAAAGAATGCTTGCGGATCTGTTTGAGGTCTGTTTTCTTCCTGGTTATTTGTGTTTTCAAAATGATTCCAAAATTGTGTTGGTCATTTTTTCTTACAATCATAAAATGAAACTTTTATTCAAATGCTCAGCAGAAACAAACTTTATCATCAGGTTTTTCTCAAGTTCAATGTGCTTTATAATAACAGAGGTAAATAATAGGGGTCTTTGATACAGATAGGCATATTTAAAGAATCTCTTTGTTTAAGTCAGCTTTTTTACTGATGTGACTAAAAGACCCAACCAGAACAACTGTAGAGGAGAAAAAAGTTTATTTGGGGGCTCACAGTTTCAGAGGTCTCAGTCCATAGACGGCTGGCTCCAGTCCCTAAGGCTTGAGGTGAGGCAGAACATCATAGCAGAAAAAACATGATGAAGAGGAGAGGCTCAACGATGATCAGGCAGTAGAGTTGGGTTAAGACTCTCATAACCCAATTATTTCTCCTGTAAGCCTTCTTGCATTGTCTGACACATTAGCTTTTTGGGGACCCCTCACATCCAAACCATAACACTCTTCTAGATATAAAATATGTAAGTACAATATATGTTATCAAAAGGCCAACATAGCTGTTACACTAGAGGGAAGGACTTGGCTGTTAACCAAAAGACATGGATTTTAACCTGGATTTGCTTCTATGTTGTTTCATTTAAACTCACCAAATTTTCTTATCAGTAATACGTTAATAAGAATAAAACAATATTAACACTAATAATAATATCATTTCAGGAATTACCATGAGCTAGATACTGTAAATTCCTTCTATACACTATTTTCATTTATTTTTGTGATAACTAGAAGAAGAAATGCTAATGTGATGTACATTTTTATATAGGAAAATTGTAAATTTCAGGAGAGAAGTTATGAGTTTTCCAATATCTTAGATACAAGTTCTATGAAGTATTATATTTTTTTGTTTCCATCTACCACCTAGGGACAATGTATAGCTAACACTGTAAAAATTTGGCTGGAAATGCTTAATATCCTGTGAAATACATTGCTAATATAAGAGATGCTACTATGTAATTATTCTACTAAGTTGTAAATACTTTATGGAAAATTTTAAGCCTAATGCACTTTTATGTTATCAAGATAATTTCATTAAAGTACTGATAAATTTTTTTAAATGAAGAAAGAAAAGGAGAAAAGTAGAGAACATTAGCAGGAAGTAGATTCCCAAGGAAAGTAAAGACTACTTGTGAAGTTGAACCATAACAAAAAATGTCATTTTTTGTAAGACAAAATGATTGATAATATGCAAATTCATATAATTGGAGCGAATGCACATAAAGTAGCAAAATTTCATTTACTTTTTTAAATCTTAGGTTGACAAAATTATTTATTTAAGGACAAGCATGTTTTGTCTTCTGGTATCATAACCAATAATAGATGCTGTGGCAATTATCTTGTTCAGTGCAACACCACAAAACATTGTGGCTTAAGCAAGAATTTACTATTTCTTACAATGTTACCTCAGACACAGAACTTCCATATATTTATTTAAAAATTCTGCCTGCAGACTGAATATTTTCTTAATCATTCATCACTCTTCTCCCATACCTTAAAATAAGACAGTTCTACAAAGCAAACAACAACAACAAAATAACGTCATCAACAGATGCTTGAAATCTCTGTAAACCAAATACATAAGTTCCTTTCATAAACTTGATACTTTTATTTACTATTGGTGACCTTTACTATTTTTTTTTCTCCTTTCATATGGCACGAGTCTCTTTCTGGCCTCCAGTGGCAATTTATGTGGCTTTTCCAGCCTCCACTAACAATCTCTTTGTCATTCCCCTGTCTCCATTCTGACTGGTCCCAAAGCCAATGCTTAGGCTTGGAAATTTTAGTCTTCCATTTCTAATGCAAGAAATCATAAAAAATCCTTGCTTTTGAGAATGACAATTTATTCTTCCCCCCACAGTTGTGAAGATGCCCTAGAGGCTTCTCTGCTAGTTAGTTTTTCCTGGACTCTCTCATGTGGCTGCATTCAGTTGGAAGGTTGTCTGAGCTGAAAGGTTCCAGAAGCCCTCATTCACATATCTGTCTATTGGTGACTGCTGTCTGACGGGGCACTTGGATTATCTCCCCTTGTAGTTCAGGTTATTATAGTTTGCCCCTTCACAAATATTCAAAATATGTACTTATTTTCCTTAAATTCATTCATACTCAAAGAACTAAATAATTTATTCCAGTAGGTCTCAAAGAGGATGACACTGCACCCTTAGAAACAATTTTTGAGTGTATGTGGAGGTAAAAATAATCAGGTGATTAGACATGCTTCTGAGAATTTTATACATAGTATTGTATATTTTCAAATATATACTATTTTCCTCATACTTATTCCGAGTTTCAGTTGTACAATATACTCACATTTTGTTAGTATTTTTTTGAGATAAAAACTTACATAAATAACATCTAGCAACATTAAATAATAAAATTCAATTTGATGTGTTTTGTAAATATAGAGGTTGGTAACCATCAAAACAATCATGAATGAATTTAGATGCTACCTCAAAGAGTTCCCTCCTGCACCTTTCTAAGCACCATCTTCTCCTATCCCGGGTCCTTAGCAAGGCCTGATCTCCTGACTGCCATTTCAGACTTACCAAAAAACTTTTCATTTTGTTCCCCACATTTTTTTTTCCAGTAGATTTTAGCAATGTGTATATTGTGCTGAAAAAATAAGACCATTTTTAAAGAGTCTTATTTTTCAGAACAATATGGTTTTTTTAAAAAAAATCTTTAAAAACATGCTCAAAGTTTTGACTTTGACTTAAAAGTTCAAGCAATTTAACTTAATAGCTGGAACTACATGTGGAGATAATCCAAGTGCCCCAGCAAACAGCAGTCACCCAAAGGCACATACCTGAGTGAGGGCTTTTGGAACCTTCCAGCTCAGACAACCTTCCAACTTCAATGCAGCCTGTGAGAGAAGGCAGAAGAGGAACTCCAAGAGGATATTTAATAAGAAAGATTCTTGCTGTAGCTTGTGCTTCCAAATCTTTCATAGGCAGCCAGGAGAATGGATTGGAAAAAAAATGTGAACCTTCAGATAGGGAGGCCAGTTTTGAGGCAGCTGCTTCAGTTCAGATGAAGAGTCATGAAGCCTGAACTAAGCTAGTAATCAGAGGAGTGGAATAGGTGCGTAAAAAGCTGAGAGATATGAAGGAGGCAGTTCTAAACCAAAATTGGAGAATGAGTGGATGTCAGGGGTAGACCTATGGGGATTAATAAAGAATTATATTCAGGATTTGGGCTTTGAAAGCTGAATGGATTGTAGAGCTTTAAACCACAGAAGTAAACAGAAGAGCATTGAAGAACAAAAGGAGGATGACTGAGCTAAGCTTTGATCATATTTAATCTGAAGTATCTGAAATATTTAGGTGAAAATGTTTAACATTTCCAGGACAAAGAAAAAATGCCTAGATCAAGGCCACAGATTTGAAAGCCATAAGTATATATTGAAAGCAATATGATTTGCAATCCTATTCTGCTAAAAAATGTTTTGAACAAAATGTATTTCCTCTCCTGTATATTTCCTTGAAATTAGAAATATTTTCCTTTTGTAATACTTGTACCCATCTTTCCATTTCTATCTGCCCTTGCCTTTTTCAGGTTTTATTTCCCAAATATAGAAACACAATAACTTTTTCCCATTGTTACCCAACTAGCACAGCTTAAATACTGGGCCCAAGTCTTTTCTGCTCGTTTGCCTAAAAATTTTTCTACCAATTATTACTTATAAAATTGCTATCTGTCCTACCAGATCCACTGCTAAAGAACCTTTTCATTTAATCCCTTCTTGATGCTATTTCTACATGCAACTACATGCAATTCAACTTTCTTTAAACCTTTACAAAAGTTTTAAAAATATTGCTTATTTTGCACAATTTACTCTCTGAATATAACTATGCATATTTCATTAATCCTCTGTATTATATTGTAAAGTCTCTTGGGATAGATTTGGGCTTTATCCACCATATTTTCAGTGAAGCACACAACTGCAACTTTACATTTAGAAAATGCTTAGAAATATGCATGAACGAACATTGACAGAAATGGTGTATTCATTTTATATATGGATCAAATATAATTGGTCTCAAAATGGTTTCCTAATTGAGAATATAAATTATGTTTTTAAATGGTTAATGACATCGACAACACTTTGAGATGGGAACAACTTGCACAGTTATCAAGGATAGGGATTACAGATTCTTAAAAAATGTTACTAAAAATTCAGTGTACCTAGATCCATAAAAATGATTTCTCAGTTATTTGTGGATGACTACATACTAAAATTGCATAGTGGAAACCATGATTGTCATTTTACCTTTTGGTTATTATCAAGCTGATTCTCAAGTCTTTGTTCAGTTAGCCATTATAGGAACTTGCAATATGGATCATATATTCTATGCTAAGTTGGAATATGGATAAATTGCACTGCACAAGTAGTTTTCTCACAAGTAAAGGGTCAAAGTCAAATTAAGGAAAATCATCCTCTGAAAAGATCTGATTCCAAATTTTAATTAGCAGCAGTGGGAGATATAGGAAATTGCTATTTTCAGTTGCTGTTGAGACACAGTCCAGAATGGTTTTAATTATGTTATACCAAAAATTATTTTGGTCAATAAAGATGACTATTCTTGGCATTTCATAATGTGTGTTCAATAACCAAATATGTGAAATAAAGATTATCTGAGTGATTAAAAATAAAAAGACCCATCTGACTTAGACCATTTAGAAATTGTTTTGTCTAGAGATTTAGATATATAGATGTGCGTTCTTTCCATTATCTGAATGTTCATCAATTGTTGGATATCTTAAAACTAGCTGTGCAGATAAGAAAGAACAAAAACTTAAAGCATGTTTATGGTGAGCCATAGTTGATGAAGCTAAGAATGTTAGGAGAAAGGTGAAGCTGAACTAGTTTCCTAGGATGACAGAAACAGAATGGAAGAGAGAATACTGATAGAAATGCCTAAATGTCAAATTGCCCAGACAATACTGTAAATGCTTTAATATAAAAGAAAGAACTTTTTATTCATAGACACTGTTTTCCATTTAAAGCTTTTAGTCATCTATGAGGACAATTACTATATTTGCCTTTATTTAATTAATATAAAATTACATCATTGTTTTACATTTCTGGACAACAGATCTAGACATCATTCTTACCCAGTGCCTCTTTCTCCGTTGAAAAATGGTCTGATACTATTGCTGAATGCAGATTGAAGAACAGCTACAAATCTTACAGAAAAAGTTAATGCAGTGTACCAAAAAACATTTCCCACTTAATAGGTTTAGATAATGTATCTTTTTGATGTTTTTTTTTTTAAATTCAGACAAGAAAAACACATTTTTACCCATAAAGATTAATAGGCTTTTCCTGTTATCCTTTCATAACAAACATTGAGTAGAACACAGATTACTTCTGAAGGTATGATAATAAGCTATAAAATATCTGTTTCTTCAATTGTTTGAACTATGATTTGTTAAGTTCTAAATAATTAGAAACAATGTTATTGTTAAATAGCTTCATATTTCTGTGGAGGTATCAAATAATGCTTAGAGGAGTTTGAAACAATTAATATATAATATTTGGAACCTTTTATACTAACTCTGTAATTTCCTTACTATGTATATTGCTCAATTTATTTATCCTTCACTGTTTAATAGAACCCAATCTTATTTTACTGTTTCTGTGCTTCAAAAATATAACTGACTTTGAGTAACCAGGTCTTGTTTACAAGCTCCAGCCGAAACTCAAATATTTTCCTATTTGTACTCTGAGTAACCAGAGGTCATAATGTCAATTCCATTATTTTCCAAGTGAAGATCATAAAAACTAAGCTTCATTGATTATAATGTTGTGGCTTTATTACTTAGATAATATAAGCAATGCATTTTTCCATGACATTCACATTTATTATTATATAAAATTTGTGACATAAATGGGAAAAGGAAACATTGAAATACCAGAATTTATCAAAGATACCTTATGTAGATATCCTTGTCCTACTATTTATTTGTATCTGTGAAAAACTTTAAATTTGGTTTGAAAAATGTCAGATTTATCTTGTAACGAAAGCATATTTTCTCCAATAAGATCAATACTCCTGAAATTATTTTGTAAACTCAGAAACAAGATAAAAAATAGGAAAGCATTTTAAATACATTCATACCTGTTTTACATTTTATAAAACAGTTATATCTGATAGATAGAAAGGAACAGGAATCAATAGATATAAGCTCATCTTCTGGTTCTATATTTTTGTTTTCTTTTTGGAATAATTTCAGATTAACAGAGCAGTTCTACAGATTCCATAACTATGGCACACTTGTCAAACTTGAAATTATCATTGGTACATTATTATTAATTTAATCTGCTGACAATATGTATTTCTCCAGTTTTTCCTGTTAATTATACTTTTCTAGTCAAACATTCTATTTAGGATACCACATTGCATTTCCTATTTCAGTATTTTTAGGTCTATGGCAGTTTTTCATCGCTTTGGAATTTGAATAGTACCAGCTAAGCATTCTGTAGACTACCCCTCAATTTGTGTTTGATATTTTTTCTTGTGCTTTCAATACATAGATTAGTCCAGGTTTTTATGACAATAATGAAATTCCTGAGGCTGAATATCTTATAAAGAAAATATATTTATTTAGCTCATAGTTCTGGAGATTCCAGGGCATGGCACCAGCATCTGCTCTGCACTGGTAAAGGGATTATGTATCACGGGGAGAGATCATGTGGCACAGAAAGAGAAGCTGAGGAGCTGAGGTCAACCATAATTTCAGAGAGTAACCCTTAAGGAACCTAAGGACCTCTCACTAGGCTCCAGCTCTTAAAGATCCCACCTTCTTTAACATGGAGATACTAAAGGCCAAGATTCCAACACAAGAACTCTCAGGGGACAAACCACGGACCTGGAGGGGATGTGCTCTTCTTATTACATCCTATTGGAAAGTATATATGACATCAACGTAAGCTGATCATTAGTAATAACAACTTAATCACTTGGTTAAAATAATGTCTCACAGATTCCCCTTTTCTGGAAACATTATTTTTTCTCTTTTGTACTCTAGTGTGATTTTCTGTGTGTGTGTGTGTGTGTGTGTGTGTGTGTGTGTGTGTTTGTTACTGTTGTTATTACTTTGGTTCTGGGAATTGAACCCCCAGGGAAACTTTACCACTGAACTACATCTCTAGTCCCTTTTATTTTATTCTATTAAGACAGGGTCCCACTAAGTTGTAGACGCTGGCCTTGAACTTGCAATCCTCCTGTCTCAGACTTCTGATTCACTAGGATTACAGAAGTGAGCCAGTACACCTGACTTGTACCCTATTTTTTGGAAGAAAGTAAACAAGTCCAGCCAATGTTCAAGCAGAAAGGACTTATATTATTCCCCAAGTGGAGAGAGTTTCTGTACATATTATTTGAAATTCTTTAAGGAAGGTTTATTCATTCTCCTTCACTTATTGATTGATTAACTTATTTATATATGGAATCATGGACCCATGGGTATTCGTTCTGTCTTTTGAACTGTGAATAAACACTGCATTATTTATTTTGTTGCTCAAACTGTTCTGGCTTATGCCCTTGGGAATTCTAATAATTCCTGTGCCTCTTCAGATTTCCCCATTTTTGTTTAACTTCTTACTTTCTGGTAATACAAGATCTTAAAGGCTTATCTGCCCCAACAAATTATCAACAGATTTCCCCCACATCTAGGTCTGTGTTTAAATATGATGTCTTTTAATTACTTTAGGTCTTCATTACTTCCTGTAATATATGAAAATATTAAAATGAAATTTAGTAGTTTTCAATATTTTTAGATCATAGTCCTTTTCGGATAACTCCAATAAAATATATGTAATCTCTTCTCCGAACAGTAGAAATACACACATAAATCAATATTGCTCAAAAATTTTGGAGGGATTAATGGCACCAAATCCTATCAACAAATGATCTATAAGGATCTGCACATGCTGATATATGTTGTTCTCTGTAATTCTAAATCTCACAGATGACTTTTCTTTGACAATTGTTAAGAAGTCTATTCAATTTTCTGTAAGATAATATTTTATCATCAGTACAATTTTTTGCCTATGTTTACTTGTGACTTTTCATTATTTCCATAATATATTGGACCTTCATTTACCCATTTTAGAACTAGGGCTAATATACCACACCCAAAGAAACACTGCAGTCTTTAAGTGTGGTGTGGTATTAAAGTGCTCAGGAGAACTACTACATAATGTGTTTAAGAACTGTGACTATAGTCCTTGAGTATGTGATATCTGCATGCCATAATTGTTCACATCTAGTCTTTATCAAATTACAGTCTTACCCTCATAAATTCTGTTAATTACTATGTCCTCCTTCTGAAATAAATACTATTAACAAATCTTAGCAATCTTTTTAAATACATGTAAGCACTTTATAAGCAATGGCAGTTTTTTACAAAGTAATGTTATCTTGTAAAAAGATTTTTACTTAATTCTAATAGCCTCTTTATGATGCCTTTTGGCAAGGTATAATTTAATTATCAAGAATTAGAAACTTGATGATACACACACATGCATGTGCATCTATACTTCTTGGTTCTTTGTCTTCCAGTTAATAAACACCCAATAAAGACAAAATAAATGTTAGAAATAGCACATCATTTGGTAATCTAAACCAAATAGGTTAAAAACATTATTGACAACTTTTTTTTTCTAAAATGATATGTTATTTCAGAAAAAAAGAAAAGATCATCTGGGATGTTTAACTTTATATGTTAACTTTTTTATATGTCACAATTTTCATCTAGTTAATTAAGTAAGGATTTCCAAACATATTATACTATTTTTCTCCCAGTTGTTTTCCTCCATTTTTATACAAGCTTTTCCTATTTCTAAAGACACTCATTCTTTTATGAGATATTAATAATCACACATCAGCTTCAACTAACTGTTTCATAAAGAAAAGAATTTGTCCCAGATGGATGAAACTCCTTAAGAACAAGTTTCTTGCCTTTTATTCAATGTTTGTTCTTTATGCCCACTTTCTGAAATATCTACAGCAACATCATCATCATTCACATCAACAGTGACATACCACCTTCTAAAAGTACTGAGGAGTTTATTTCAATTCTTCTCTGATTTGGCCTCTTTTGAATATATCCTTTGGCTTATGTATCTACTCACTTTCACAGTGTCCTGATTTCCCTATTTACATATAATACCTCTTTCATTCCTTCTGCTGAGAACTCTCCACTCTATTTCAGTGATTTCCAACACACTTCTTTGAGGAAACATTATATCTGAATATGTTAAATTTATATACAGAGCTTTGTAATGTTGTGAACAACCAATAAAAAAAAATATATATATATACAAAAATATTTTATATCAGCATTTGTTTTAATGAATTTCCAAATGTTAGTCACAGATATAAAAATGTAGACAGTGATAGAGGTATAGCAAAATGCATAAGTGGCATCATCCTGATTTTAATATGCATGATATTTTCACGGTGACATTCTGAATCCGTATGTATGATTTTTTCACATGCTTGCTTAGGAACACTTGATTGACTTGTTTGTATTCACACCTAGGTTATCAAACATTTGTCAATCATTCTGTGTTATCAATGTGGTTTTCCTCTTGTATGAACTAACTCATGCTATCATTGATAAAATTATAGGTACAAACAACTGATGTTTGAAGTAACCTACACAGAATTATGTCCAGGATATTAACATATTTTATCAAGCTTTAAAACAATCTCTAAAATTTGATAAGAACCCTGTCTATGACTAATTATAAAAAATGCAGATCAAGTTCTGGTGATATGTGGATAAGACTGGCTCCCAAAGAAAATACTAGAGAGTAGCAGTTGCTAGGTGAATCTACCAGAGGTCAGCCTCCAGCGACATAGTTTGTAGACTGAAGAAATGTGATTTGTCATCCCATGACAGCAGATCTAACTTTGCTGATGAGCAGACATAGTATTTTCTCTCAGAATGTACAAAGGCCAGAATATCAATATATTAACTTATATTAGGAATCACAAAATCTGAAGATATGGAGATATCAGAGTTCTCTAACAAGTACATTCTCTCTCTCTGTGTGTGCTCAAGATAGATGGGAGATGAAAATTTAATAGGAAGATTGCTTAGCAAGCCAGAATCCAGAATAGAAGGATTAATTTTAATTTTAATATTTAATGCCACAAGCTAAAAATTGTCTGCAATGTTTACCTCTACAATAGAGATACACCTGCCTGACACAAGTTAAATATTTGGTCCAAGATACCTTATTTCTACATAATAATTAGGTGGGAGCTTTTTAGTGTTCCACTTTCTTTTTTATATTTTTGCCTGATTTTTGGCCCTCTGTTTCTTTTTGATTGATACTCTTTCTTCAGCAAGAACCTCTTTTAGGTACTTGTTAATCTTGTCTTGATTAGATCATTTATATATTAAATTAATTATTTAATTTTAAGTTAATGAACTACCATACTTTATTTTTTAAGATTATTGAGTTTTCATTATTTTTCAATAAATGTAAACCATGCTTTCTATCTACTTTGAAGCTTCTGAGTCTCAATGAGTATGACTTCGAAACTTGTCCCTATCCTGAGTTTCATTTTTATGTGCATTTCATGTCATATATATTTTCTAGCACCAGCATCCAATCTGTATGGCTTTTTCATAATTAATTCAAATTTAAAATACCCAGAATTGAATGAATCCTTTTCCCGCCCAAATTATTTCCTTAAATGTTTTTATGCATTTCCTCATTCAGTTGACAGAAAGGTATGTTCATTGTATGATGGTGTTGCTTTTGTAGATCTTCTTTTTTAATATTAGATGTTATAAGATGTATCCATGAAAACTCTGAGAAGTTAAGGAGGTTTCCCAAGGAAATACAACTTTGTAAATTGTGGAGCAATACTAAAAACCCATTCTAACTCTAAAGATCTTAATTTTTGTTTTATTTGATTGTTTTCTTTCCCAGCATCATCACTACTGACCACCCAAACTATTTTCTTTATGATTCTCAACTGCCAGTTCTTTCCCCAGAACCCTTACCTTTTAAATCTCAAGTCCATCAGATAGGAGGAATAAAATCAAGAGCATTGTTTCTATTTTTTTCTTAAGCATCACTTATCTATTTTCATTATATTTGACTCATTACACTCTTCATTATAGTTTACTTAGGCCCTAATACTAATATCTTCTGTCATTTTCTGTAGAGTCTGAAAATAAGTTTCTTTCATTATATGGCTGCATTTAGCCATCTCTAATTTCAATTGGATCTTGTCATACTCCTACTTAAGCTCTCAGAGAACTTTATGCTAACCATTGGTTTTCTTTGTTTACAGTGCTATAATATTTAAGACTGAATAAATTTGTAAATATATATATATATATATTTTTTTTTTCTCAACAATTCTAGAGGCTGAGAAGCCCAAAATCAAGGCATTGATGAGTTTGGTGTCTGGCAAATGCCCTTTCCACATAGATGGCATATCTAGAGTCCTTACATGATGAAAAGGAAAGAAATGGCAAAAGAGGATGAATGTTGTATGAGAGAAGAGTGGAAGAGAGAAAACCTACTCCCCCAAGCCCTTTTTAAGAGTTCTAATCCCAGCCATGAGTGCTCCATGCTCAAGGATTTATCACTTCCTATAGGTGTCACTCCTTGGTACTATTACATTGATGATTAAATTCAACATATGAACTGGGGGGGCAATGCTATGATTTAGATATTAAATGTTCCCCTAAAGGCCCAAGTATTAAAGGCTTTTTCCCAAAGGAAGCACTATTGGGATATGGTGGAATCTTTAAGAAGTGTTTTCACCTAGTGGAGGCTTTTAGTTCATTGGGGGAATACCCCTGGCAGTGATTGTGGAGCCTTGATTCCCTAATCATTCTCTTTTGCTTCCTGATGTTTAGGGGAGTTGTTTTTCTCTGCCACATTCTCCCACCATGATGCAGTGCCATGCCCGAAGCAATGGCTCAAACAAATACTGGACTGAAAAATATAAAACTGTGAGCCCAAATAAATCTTTTTCTTGTCAGTTGATTGGCTCAGGTATTTGTTATAAAATGGAGAATCAACAAACACAGAGGACACATACATCATGTACCCATGGGGGACCCCTTAGATGAGGTGTTTATTTTAGTACATAGCTTTGTTTTCTGTCTCCTATATATAATGATGTCTACCATTTTCCCTTCATCCATTCATTCTAATTTCCAGTTCCACACTGTCACTAACAATGACACTTCTCCCACCACCACAACCTTTCTCTATTTGATAAACATCATTTATTCATAATCAAAATGCATTTAAAGGTCATGTAGTAGGTCATGTATTGCATTAAGGGTTTATGTATCTTACAACATTTTACTCTCAAAAACATTATTATTATTATTATTCTTTATATAGATTAAGAAATTATGACTAAAATGGGATAACTTGTCTGAAGGCTCATAAGCTAGTAATCTATACAACATAAAATTGAACACAAACATGAGTCCTCACTTTCAATGACTAAGAAAATATAGACTCTATCTATCACTTTAAGATAGAGAATGTGTAAGATTAAATATTGGAATCTTAGTTTTGTCGTTGAAATTCATTTAAAATGAAAGAGTAGCTCAAAATGAAAATGATTAAACATTTGTGAATTGTTTAAAAAAGAAATAATACTTTGAATAATAAAAATAAATATTCAAAATGGGATTTATAAAGTGAACTGAATTTCTAATATAGTCCTTAAGGAAAAAAACCTATATTTTTAAAAAGACACTAAAAAAAAATCTATATTTTAAAAAAAGAATGCATAGTGAGGCTAATAATGGCACTGTTATGTCAAAGAAGTTGTTGGGACCCTAAAGACACATCACCATTCCTTGTAACTTTAAAGTTCAGCTTAACTCTCACTTATAGATGTTTTTAAATAAATAAATAAATTACATGAAAACGCATTGTTAAGACAGATGACCTTTTAGAAATCATCAGGGCATAGCAGGGAAATCAAAAAATCATTTCCGGTGCTCCTTACTGAAATCCCATACTAGTATTTATAGTTGAATAAAAAGCTTTAAGTAATTTTTTTTCTAAAACATAATGGTGTGTATTTTAATGCATTACAGAAGACTTGTAAATTAGAGCTGTCCCACTGGCCCAGTACCTTGGAGAAATTTAGGGCTGAGATTGAGAAGTCATTACCATCCACCAAGTCACATAGATTAGTTGCTGTATCCCTTGGTGGTTTGAGTGTGCATTAGAGAACAAATCCTATTCATCACAATTTATTTTTAAATACCCATCATGAGCCTTGGTTTTTCTTGTCACAGAGAGGATGGAAATATCAATGAAAGAGCTAAAATAGCAGACACTTCTAACTCATGGCAGCTGCACTGACTGGAGTTTCCTGAGGTGTTTACAGTGATCCTTGGAGGCCAGCTCAGGCTCCCCAGACAGCCCACAAGCAATGTTGATTTCTTTGTCCTTGGTACTTTGGACAAAGAAAAAAAAAAAAAAAAGACTGGTTATGACTTTATTCTTTCAACTTGTTCCTTTAGATCTAAATTTATTTCCACACCTACTTCCTTCTGTTTTTGCATTTTCTTTGTATTTGCCTTCCTCTCAGGCTTGATCCAACTCTTTTCCTTGCTACTTATTTTTTTGGTGTGAGATTTCAGGTTGAACATCTGATCTTAATATGTCATCTGACTTGCTTCCATTGTTGGCGGGGATGTGTTTCCTTTCTCCTTATTCTTACTGCCCACACAATTAGAGAATGAGCTGCACTCCCCCACCACAAACCCACACATGGTATTGAATTGGAAATGTCACTTTGAAACCAAATTACCCCCACTCCCACTAACCAGCATGGAATCTGAATAAAAATATATCATAATTAACCTATAAAACCAACACATAATAGAGGAAAGCAAAGATACAGAGCTGACCTAAAGAACAGAATAGCTCCCATGCATTTGATTAGTAATGATGGTTCTATCTTTAATTAGTAACATTTTCATAGGATCCTTCTACCAAGTTTTTAATGACTGCACCTTTTAGTAGGGAGTTAGAATGACCTTCTTAATCTTTGAATTTCTTCAGGATGCCATGAAAGTTTTCTAACATAGATCAGATGCTTTGCTTATGGTTCTATTCTGGGGCCAGGGTAATCGTTGCTACAACCCACCTATCTGCTTCTAGAGGAAAATCATTAGCTGGTAATAGATTCCTTGTGGCCCTATATTAGTCAATAATGAAGAGTTAGTGAAGTCTCATGTCTGCTGGTGAGATTATGTTCTATATCCACTTCACATTTTGTTTCACTTAATTTTTCCTTGTAAAAAAAAAAACCTGGATAATGTAAAGCAGTTATTTGCACTTTTGTTTGTGACATTAATATCGCCAATGCTGCAGAGACTGGGAGGTATAGCTTAGTGGAGGTATTGGGGTTGAAAAATTATGCTTTGTCATGATTTATCTACTTTGCTTGAAAGAAGATAAAAAAAAATTGATCATATGCACCACCTTCTTTCTCTAGCTTGTCCCTATTCACTTCCCACTGCTCTCTCCTATGAAAGCCTTCGATGATGTTGTTCCATGCCCCTCAGTCCCTAGATTCTACCAGCTCCTCCTGTTGAAATAATCATGTCTCAATTTCCTTTTCAGGCCTTTTCTATTTCTTACAAATAGCACAGCCCCTAGAATCTGCATCTGTTTACAGCTTTGATGTTATGAAGATTGGTATATCCATCCAGTGTTTTGGGCTGTTTTGGAAGAGAATGAGCTTTGTTCAACAAGGGATTAGGGGACAAAGGCAGAAATGTTGGAAAGGTCAGGGCCTCTTCTTTGGGGTATGACTAGGTTCCATTTATAATAACCATAATTTTGATCATGCATCATCTGAGAATTTTCTTTTCCAATATCTGCCTTATTGGACTTGGTGAGAAATCCCTTCTATGAAATGTTGACCCACTTCTCACAAAACAGAAACTCTGACTTCATTGCATTAAAGCTGAATTTCTCCTTTTCCTTGCTTTAATTGCAGTCCTTTTCCATGATAACAACACATGACACTATGCCCAAATAGCTTTACTCGATGAAAATTCTCTAACCAGAGTGTGAGATAGAAGAAGTAATGGTGGGAGATGATCTGTGACTATCAAATGGAGCTTTGACTGGAGACCTCTCCATGTAGACCTCCCAAGAAGCCTGGAGATGAAGCCTCCCAAGAGGGGCTACTTAGACAACAAGTGCTCCTCAAGCAATTGATGGGAGTGGCATGGCCTTTATGCTCTGACATGGAAGCATTTTACGGCTTCCACCTTTGAGTTCCTAGGGACAGCACAAATGCCAGTGAAGAGAATCAAGTCCCATGTTTTCATAGCCATAGGGATGTCACATTGCAGAAGAGCATGCAAGATGAGAGAGATTGTTGCGGTGATCTTTGAAAAAAAAAAAAAACACACAAGGCATCACTGCTGAGTAGAATATGACCACGTTCTGGATTCTCAGAGTCCATGTTGTTTACAGCACTAAGTCCTGGGGTAGTTTGTCTTGGAGCAATAGATAATCAGAAGAGTAGCCTATGTTGCTGCTGCAGTGTTTATTGCTGTTGCATGCAAAGCTCAACAGCTGACTGATGCAGCCCAACTGAAGTACTTGCAGCTTGAATGCAGTGAGATGAAATCGAGGATGCTCTAACATTGGTAAACAAAATGAAGACTTTATTTGAATGCTACAGAGGACAGTGTCATGGGAGAAAAAATGGAAGATTCCCAAAAGACTTTGAGTTTCCTACATTCAGTGTTTTATAAATCTCCAAATTTCTTTGTTGTGCTCTTCTCTATAAGTGGTATATATCTGGGAATCCCATCCTTACTTTATTTTTAAAAATTTTATTTATTGGCAACAGGGATGAAACCCAGGGACACTTAACCACTGTGAAATTTCCTAGATATATATATATATATAATATATATTAATTTTATATATTCATTTATATATATTATATTCATTTATTTTATATATATAATATTCATTTATTTTATATATATATATATACATATATATATATATTTTATTTATTTATTTATTTATTTATTTATTTATTTATTTTTAGAGAGACGGCCTTGCTGAGTTACTGAGACTGGCCTTGATTGATCGTCCTTTCTCAGTCTCCCAAGCTACTGGGATTACAGGTGTGCTACAAACCTGGCTCTTTTTTCTTTTTCTTTTTTTAAACGGAAAAATAGTGGAAGATAATTTGAAATGTTTGTGACATTTGTAGTTACAATTTTCTTCTTCCTTTTATTAGTATGGGGAGAGCCCGCACTTCAGAAGCATGCATTCAAACATATATTCTAACTAATCTCTTCTCAATTTAACCCAGCAAATGCTGCCATCCAAACAATTGAACTTGTAACTCTAAAATACACTATGACTAAAAAGTTTTTTCTCAGCAAGAGAAACAATAAGAGAGGTAAACAGGGAACCTACATCCTGGGAACAAAGTTTTACTCCTCACACTTCAGATAGAGCCCTAATATACAGAATATACAAAGAACTCAAAAAATTAAACAATAAGATAACAAACAACCCTATCAACAAATGGGCCAAGGACTTGAACAGATACTTCTCAGAGGAGGACATACAATCAATCAACAAGTACATGAAAAAATGCTCACCATCTCTAGCAGTCAGAGAAATGCAAATCAAAACCACCCTAAGATACCATCTCACTCCAGTAAGATTGGCAGCCATTATGAAGTCAAGTAACAATAAGTGCTGGCGAGGATGTGGGGAAAAGGGTACACTTGTACATTGCTGGTGGGACTGCAAATTGGTGTGGCCAATATGGAAAGCAGTATGGAGATTCCTAGGAAAGCTGGGAATGGAACCACTATTTGACCCAGCAATCGCCCTTCTCAGTCTATTCCCTGAGGACCTTAAAAGAGCATACTATAGGGATACTGCCACATCAATGATCATAGCAGCACAATTCACAATAGCTAGACTTTGGAACCAACCTAGATGCCCTTCAATAGATGAATGGATTAAAAAACTGTGGCATTTATACACAATGGAGTATTACGCAGCACTAAAAAATGACAAAATCATGGATTTTGCAGGGAAATGGATAGTATTAGAGCAGATAATGCTAAGTGAAGCTAGCCAATCCTTTAAAAACAAATGACAAATGTCTTCTTTGATATAAAGAGAGCAACTAAGATCAGAACACAGAAGAAGAACATGAGGAAAAGACTAACATTAAACAGTGGGGTGGGAGAAAGGGAGAGAGAAGGGAAGCTGTATGGAAATGGAAGGAGACCCTCATTGTTACACAAAATTACATATAAGAGTTTGTGAGGGGAAAGGGAAAAAAAAACAAGGGAGAGAATTAAACAACAGCAGATGGGGTAGAGAGGGAAAATGAGAGGGAAGGGGAGGAGGGATAGTAGGGGATAGGAAAGGTAGCAAAATACAACAGTCATTAATATGGTATTATGTAAAAATATGGATGTGTAACTGATGTGATTCTGCAACTTGTATTTGGGGTAAAAAATGGGAGTTCATAACCCACTTGAATCAAATGTATGGAAGATGATATGTCATGAGCTTTGTAATGTTTTGAACAACCAATAAAAAAAAAGAAAAAAATATAAAATAAAATAAAATATACTATGAAGCCAGCTAATTATAACTTGGTGACACATGTAGCAACTTCATAGGAAAAGAAGATAAATATATGAGAATATATAGATATGTATATAGGCATGCAGGAAGTGAGCTTGTATAGAGATAAATTTTGATATATGCAAGTATTTATCAATATATTAATATTTGTGAACACATAATTAGCATATACTTATACAATCATATATATGTATAAGTATATATATATATATGTATAAGTATATACAATCATATATATATATGATTCTCCTTGAACATTTTTATAATTCTAAATTAGAATTTCTGGGTTATTGCAATGAACTGCAACACTTTGCTATTTAGTGTCTATTTTTGAGAACCTGACATATGCACTTATTAAATCAAAACATTCTGGTCATGAAATACTCCAAACTGTGAGGAATTGAATGAGACAAGTTTCAACTGAAAACAGATTTTAGAATTCAGCTTCAAATTCTTACTAAGATATTCCAGTACATCAGTGTTTCTTTTTTTTTTTACTGTGAATGCATATTATTCAAATGATTAAAGAGAATATGGAAAAAAGATAAAAATGTTATGCCTGGTTGTGTACATGGTTTTGCCTTTTAGTAAACTGAGATGATAAATCTGTATGGTAAACATGGAACTTTCACTAATTTTTGCTAATTTTTATCATGTAAGATACCTATGCCATTATGTCACTTTTTATATGCATTTGTGTATAGTTGGTAGCATATACAAAATTATTTATGATCCATAAAAATAGAGCAAACTACTTTGTTTCAGAAAGACATGTTTATTTTAAATTTGATTTTATTTCTTAGAAAAAGAAATATACAGCTACGTATACTGTAATCAAAACTTTGTGCCAAAATTATTCCAAGAAGTGTTCTCTTCCTCAAACTGGAAAATTGTCATGACTCTTTTTCCATAGCAATAATAATTTAAAAATGTCCCCAATATTTTAATGGTTATATAGTGCAATAGTCAATAATACCAATCTGGATTCATAGACTATTTCCATCTCCTATTTTTGATGTCACATTAGAGGAGTTAATTAACCTCTGCAAGTTTTATTTTCCTCTGTAAAACAATGATAACAGCAATTCTGAGAACAAGAGAGAATGCATATAAAAGTGAGAATTAAAATGGTTAATTTAATGCCAGTTACATGGTAAACATTCCATAATGTCAATTGTGTTTATTATATTTTCATCCATATGAAGATACCATCATTTCTTTTAACAACACTGTGTTGTATGCATCTCAGTTGTTTTCAGAATTTTGCTGCTATAAACCCCACTCTGGTGAGCATATTTTTATGTATGTCTTTTTTTTTTTCATTTTTGTCTTTGGTATTTGTTTCTCAATGTAGAATTTGTAATGCATTTGTAAAGTCTTTTGATCCATACTTTGACAGAAGGGTAATTTTTCTCTTATCAGTAGTGTAAAAACAGAAAGAATAAAGCATAGCATATCATAATTTAAAGTATTTAAATTTTCAAATAATTTTAATTTATTCATTTAAGATGTTAATTAATTTACATGAAAAGGTATTTTTAAATGATTCAAGAAAAATATTACACATTTTTATTGATAATTATATAATCCAATGATGATAAATCATTTATTTCCAAGTAAATTTGTCATTTTATTGAGGATTATAAGAACACTATTTAATTCCAGTTGGTTGTGTTATATGTTTTTCAATATGTACAAATTCATCCAAACTTGTTAGTGATTATAGAATTAGGATAGAGACTTATTTTAGATTTACCTAAATCAATAATAACTATTTAGTAAATTTACTGCTAGAAATATCATGGAATCTGGCATCTCATTTATCTAAAGAATGCACTCAAGACTTGGGGCTACAGGCTATTCAAGTCTATTCATGTCCTTAGTCTTGTTTGTTTCCATGGATTCCCAGAAACTATTGATATAGGTTTTATTAAATATTTAACCTTCAGAGTGCATTTGACACAATCAGAGGAGAAATTTATTTATTTTTTAACTATGTTTGAAAAGAAATTTCCTACTAAATTATTGGGAAAATGCTTTAAGTTGACTTGGAATGACAAGATAATTCAATATGAGCTGAAGTAAAAAATAAAATAGTCTCAATTTTTTTCTTTGTGCGAGTTTTTTCCTGAGCTTCTTGATTTAGTGGTCATCATAAAATTTTAAAGCAAGTTAACTGTTTTATGTCAGTGCAGAAGATATCTTCACTTTAAAGAGAACTCTTTAAAATAGAGATTCCTGAGACAGCCATTAAAAGGAGTGGAGTCAGAATGTTTACGCTCTTCCTGGTGCCTCCGTGTTCTACTGACTGCCAGGTGCTAGAACATCTATCTGTTCTGGAAGTCATCCATGTCACACAACAGCAGGGGAAGAACACTTGATTTTTCACAATTGGTTTTATGCTTTATGATGTAGATGTCTATTTTTGCAATCAAATTTAGTGGAGTTTTATAGACATTTGTAAAATACAGACAGTGGTGATTACGTTTTCATGCACTCTTTTGCCAGAGGTTGGTGAGTAGAGTAAATAGGAGACTAATAGGGGGCTGCCTGGTATGCTCAGTGCCTGAAGGGAACTCTGCAGAAACCAGACAATTAGAGATTACTTGTGCATGTCAGAAGTTTCTAGTGGACATACAGTCAATTATTAAATGGGTTTTTGCCCAAGGTGAATGTACTTCAGTGAAAGCAATATAACATCACGATCAAGTTGATCAAATGAAATTCTTTTTTTTTTTTTTTTTTTTTGCTGAGGAGTGGAAGAGAGACTTAGAGAACTATATCTTTAAGCTAAACAAAATGATCATCAGCTTGACATGAATAAATTACTACTTTTTTTCTTAGGAAAAAATCTATCAACTTGATATGGGTTAACTTGCTAAGATTTGTCAGATGTTTCAAGTAAAATCCATTTAAATTTCTTATACTGCTTTTACATTGTGTTTTAATATTTTTTTAAAAAAAAGCATAAACAGCTGAACTGGGGCCTGCCATTTGGCAGCAAGCCACTAACATTCATTTTCTTCTCTTTTGTTTCCTATACCCATAGTTGTCTCAATAATAAGCATGGTTTTAATGAATTGCTGACAGCTTTATTGACTGACCCCAGAACTTGGTCAGTCGATGCTAGGTTGAAATCATTAATTTAGGAAGTGTATGTTGCAGTTCAGTCCAAATCAGATTCAAACTATTAATAAGGACAGTGATATTATCCCTGCCCTCATTAGAATCCATCAAGTCTGAATTGCTTAATAAGGTTCTATTATTAAAATCTTGAAGAAAATAGCGTTTAAATCCTGAGGAAATTAGAAACAATGCAAGACTATTTCAGTAACAACCAATGTTTTACCTGATGAAGTGCCAAGAGGGGAAACTCAGCTCCCAATCTCGTGTAAGGAATTGGTGAGAAGGGAAGAGTCATGTCATGCAATGAGGCCACAGAAAATTTCTAATTCAAAAAGGGAAATGTGAAGCTATTTTGGACTTGCCTAAGTAGTTTATATGTTAATGAAATTAGAAAATTTAATAGATGAAACCACAAAAATAACATTCTCTTATCCATGCCTGAGTGACAATTGTGCTGATCAAGCTATAGAAATTTTTTATAAGGAAGAATGATTTAGCTAGTGACAAACAAAACAAAATGAAAAGAAGTTTAAATAAAACTAACTTAGGAAAATGAATCAATGCTCAAACAGTGAATTTTTACACTAAATCCTTTCATTGAGAGTAAATGTCACAGAAAGTCACTCACTGGTTTTTATTCTCTCAGAACTGGAAAGGAGAAAAATAAAAATAAAATTTCATAACTGAATATTTTAACCTTCACCCTGAAATTTATCTCATATGTCAAGGCTTCTCTATCAAGAACAAAGACTAGTAAATTATAGAAAATTTTATTTCACAAAGAATAAAAAATACAGGGATACTTTAGAAATATGATAAAGGAATTTTTAAAAGATATTCCAGAAATCTGACTCATGAAACAAAAAGAAAATACCTTTATATCAGCTTGAAAACAATTTTTAATTAATAACCAACAACAAACTAATTGAAAAATGGGATGTTAAAATCAAACCTTAGTAATTTATATAAAAAGAAAATTGGATGTCCAACACCATAGGCTTAATAATGATTTTTAGTAAGTACTGCTGTATTTTTAACAGTATCATACCTGCTATGAAGAACAAAAAAAAACTATAAAAAATTATTGATAATAGAATTCAAATTATTTCTGAAGCATTTTATTCTAGCAAAAAGAATAAAAAGGGGCTAGGATTCTAGGTCAGTAGTAGAGCACTTGCCTTGCATACATGAAGCCCTGGGTTCAATCCTCAGCATCAACATAAAAATAAAAATGAAGATATTAGGGCTGGGGATGTGGCTCTAGCAATAGTGTGCTCACCTGGCATGCGCGAGTTGCTGGGTTCAATCCTCAGCACCACATAAAAATTTAAAAAAATAAAGATGTTGTGTCCACCGAAAACTAAAAAATAAATATTAAAAAATTCTCTCTCTCTCTCTTAAAAAATAAAATAAAGATTAAAAAATAATAAAAATATTCTTATTATATGGCTGTTAGTATATATATATATATATATATCTTATTTTTAAATACGAATAATATGCATCACATGATAGAAATCTGGGGAAATATTGCAAGGGATAATACAATAACCTATAAATTTTCTTTTACATAGGTTATAACCAGAAGAGATATTCGAGATATTAGTAACTAGTGAATTAAATTCAACTGGAATGTTTAAAATATCTCATTAGTATAATGAGGAGTTTGGCATTGCTCGAAGAGAGGTCTGACCCTGTCCTCACCTTCTAGGAGGTAATCTCTGGGTCCTGCAATGTTTTGCATTGTAGGATTGCCTGATTTCCTAGAGAGCTGTGGGTCATACTGTGCCCTCTTAACATTGTGACATCCAGTCCAGGGTATGGATCAGGTGATATAAATAGAGCTGATCACTGGAATCAACCAAGTAGATAAATAATCAATCTTGCCTAACTTATGGAACCTTATTAAAAATCTAGATGCTGAAATTTTGTATGTCTTCAGTTGACAACATTTTGTGCATATTAGTACATACTGATGCTGGGAGAGTCATGTATATGGACTCCAGGGAGATAGCCCAATTGAAGATCCATGTTTGGAAATCTGGATTCTGCTTTATGATGATCTCTTATTTTGGCTTGTCTTAATCAATATTCTTTCCATGAATACCATGGAAAGAATATTGATTATACCATAAAAGTATGTATAACCACCTTCAGTGTGCTCTTTGAGTCTTTCTAGTGAATTATCAAGCCTCAAGGTAGTTTCAGGAACTTCCTAAATTTGGTGAGAGCAATCTTGGGGATATAGCCCTTTAACTTAGTAATCAGTGTAACAAATATTCTAAATATGCTATATGTCTTACAAATGACATATATTTTAAATCAGTCTAATTTATTCTAAATTATTTCTAATTTTTATCAAATGTTTCTTGTGATATATAGTTATCAGTATCCCAATAATACCCTGTTTGAGCTGTGCTTTGATATATGGAACTACACCAAGTATTTTTTAAAAATATTTTTAGTTGTAGATGGACACAATACCTTTATTTTATTTTTTTATTTAATATGTGATGCAGAGGATTGAACCCAAGGCCTCAAACATGTAAAACCAAGTGCTTTACCACTGAGTCGCAACCCCAGTCCCAGAACTACACCAAGTTTTTAAAAGGCTTCTCTATTAAATTGATAACCATAGTATGACTTTGATTTATAAAATGTAGAATTCTCTTAACATTAACAATATTCTTTACCACAGGCTATCATTTCTTAATCTCAGAAGAACACCAATTGCATTAGAACTTCTCTAGCTCTTACAAAATTGTCTGTAATTTTATTAGTTTATTACTTCTATCATCAATATTTTCATATTCTCTTGCAATGATATTAGGCTGCCTAAGATAGGAACCACCATGCCTGTGATGAAAGGCCTAAAGTTAAATCCAATTTAATGTGGTGTCATGGCACCTGGTAAAACCCAGAGGTTCTCAAATGGCCTAATCACAAATACTTTCATAATAAGGTCCCCAAGGAAAGCAGCAGAGTTCTAACTTATCCCCAAGTAATTGTTCTGAATCTCTGCCCCCTGCAGAATTATTATATAACTCAATCACATTCTTCTCATGTGTGAACCAGGGAAAGCACTTCATCTCTTGAAACTACAAATTTCACTTCCCAAAGTTCTATGTTTCCACTCTTGCAAATTGCAACCTCTATAAATATGTTATCAATCTAATTTTTCCATTACCAACTGTTGCATATTTGGCTAACCCTATTACTCTAGTGTAAGGAAAACAAAAGGAGACACAGAGACATGCAGGAAAGAGAAAGAAAGAGTGGCTGCCCCTTCAAGTAGCCAAATTTATTCATCACAAAAGTTATATTAGGAGGTTAGTACCATGACTATATTATTTAGTATTCCTTTAATCCCAGGTGTTAGATAGCTTAGATCAAAGTCCAGGCTGATTAAGACACAGAGCCCCTTTCTCTAAGGACATTACCATAGAAACTAGATACTGCACCTGCATAGTTATCTTACCAGCCTCAAGGAGAAACTGCTGGGCATTCCAAGGGCGGAAGACAGAGCACCTGTTACCCTCCAGGAGTTTGCTCACCAGAGGAATACTTCCCTGTATGTTTCTACAGTCAGAATACCTACAAGTTATATTCCCAGGAGCTGTGTGCCTGAGATGAAGGTTGAAACTGATAAGACTCCAATGCAGAGTTTCCTCATAAAAGACATTACTGTAGCAGCCAGGCATCCTGTGACTTTGCACAGGAGTTTCTCAGAAGTTAGACATTCCGTGTCTTTGCACAGAAACTTCCTAGCAGGCAGGCATTCTGTGTCTTTGCACAGAAACTTCCTAGTCGCCAAGCATGCCACAATCACAAAGTTTATCAGAGACCTCAATCCCAAATACAGAACCCCTACATCCTGTCAACATGAATTTTAAATAATGTGTCTAAACTTTAATTTTGCATCAGTATCATGAATACGATAGCAATAATTATAGAATTAATATGTTGCTTAAGTATATGCTGAGAATTTTGTGAGGCATATATTAAATACACTCTTCAAATATTATCTTTCATTTTTGATAATTATATGTTAGCAACCAAAATACAAGAAAATTTAACTGAGGGAAAAAAAGGGTCTCTATATCCTGGGTGTTTCCCAGTCTCCAACACCCCCAAGCCCTTGTCTGCTATTCATATACATTTTATGTTTCTTAAAACTTGTTCCTTTTTGCAAGAGCACCCTATACCTGGATAATACTCAGTCTGTCCTTCATCACTGCTTATAGCTCTATTCCTAGTCTCTCAGGCTCTGCTAAGGCAAGTCTTTTGAAGGCTACAGTTTGTATACAAGGTAATAAGACAGCGATCGTGAATGAAAGCTTTCTAATGGCATATGGCCATATTCTCTGGCATGAAAAAGAAGGCTGTGTATTTGTTCTGAGGCACAGTCATTACCACAATGGAAGACATCATCTTTTCTTGAGTCTGGGGGCCTACTTTCAACTATGGATATTAATGAAATCAGGTGCTCAAGAACTGACGGACTCATAGGCATGGGACAAGGGTAGGGAAGAGCTAACACTGGTTCTGCAAGGCAGCACTCCTGTGGCTGCCTAGATGAAATAGCACCAATAAAAGCAAATAGTAGACATAAGTTGAACTGAATCCATAGGCCTCTTATGTAGAGGTTCAGGGATTCTATGCAACTCTTCAGAGTAGTTGGAGCAATGAATGGAGATCAAGTGAGAACTTGATAAAAGATATAAATTTATTGTGCTTCTCAATCAAGACAATGTCCCCATATATATAAACTAAACACTAATTTTGGCCAAAATCACAGTATCATTTATTAATCTTTTACCTATTACAATTCTTAGGTAATTTTCCCCTTTTAATTAAATGATTAAAAAATTTAAAGTACAGTGAAGCACAACAGTGAAATTTTTGTAGAGTACAGAAATATCTTACTGTACTTTAATAAAATAAATTTACTAATAAAAAATTATCTCCAAAATTGTGTTTCCAAAAGGCACCAAAAGGGTCAAGTTAGGTCAGCATTTGAGTAGAATTGCTACCAACAAACACAGCTGCTAGTTAACTTTTTTTTTTTTTTCAGAAAAAGAAACAATGACCCTCTGAGTCATCGGAAATTAAATTTCCATCACAGTCCTGTGTGTGTGTGTGTGTGTGTGTTTTAAAGGGAAGTCTATAATCAAAGGTCTAATCACTAGCAACCCTGAACAGAATCTCAGGGTAATGATGGGTAATAGTTCCACCATCCAAATGACCAAGGCTGAGAGTAAATGCCATCTATCTGTCATTTAAAACAAATATGAATTCCAGAAGATCCGCCACAGATAACCCAAAGACCCCATTGAGATTAGCGTCTATGGTGGTTCTCCTCCCTGCTACCTGGTGATAATTCACACAGCATCTGTTCTATTTTTCCTGCTGTCTTAGTGCTTTTGGGCAACGTTGTTATTGAAATATCACCAATGGGTTAAATGCATGTAAACACTGCAAAGGGAACTCATAAGTTGTAATTCTCTCCAGGAGACTAGGAGGACTGAGTCTATACCTTGGGAGGGGAAAATTGAATGAGGCAGGACTGATTTCATTGTGAAAATAGATGCAAAGAAATATAAGGGAAGACTAAATCAGGAAAGAGTACACTTTCAAAAACAGTAGGGAGATTTTCTTCATTCCCTCAGTTTGGTAATATAGATCTGGTCGGGTCCATTGTGAGCAGGCATCCTTGACCTTGTAGTCTTAAAATAAATGTGTAAGGAATTGTAAAGCATGCATAAATTTTACAAGATAGCTATAATGTATCTCTAATGTTTTACTGAGAACAGTGGAAAAGTAGGTATATTGCTATTTTATTTCAGAGAAATTCTGACCTAAGCCTGAGGGAATTTACTTGCTAACAAAATAAAATACATTTATTATATCTTAAGAAATAAGATACATAATAAATTTGGCTTAGCCATACCTGGGGCATTAACACCCAAAACACTAAGACCTTTAGTTGTAACTTTGTGTTATCTAAGCATGGTCCCAGGTTTTATTACGTTTTTCATTGAGGAATTTTACACTAGAAAATATGTGGAGCAAAATAATACTAAGGATAACAGCAAAAACAACAAACAATTACAAATATTTTTCCTTAATTGATTATACTTTATCCACACCAATAACTACATCCAACTTGCAATAAATGAAAAAAGAAAAAATATATATACTGAATGTTTTCACAACCACACTATTTCTGGGATTGTTATCACTGTTTTACAAATGAAGTATTTAAGTATTTTATCAGAGTTCACACAACTAATAGATACAGATGCTGCAATTCAAATATAGCATCTATGATTTTATACCTTGTTTTCTTTCCACTGAACCCTGCTGTGTACCACACAATTCTATTATGTGATCCTAATCAGAAGGAAAGGGTGTGTTCTCCTCAGCAAGCAACAGATAAAGAGAACCATGGCAGCCCTGAGCTAAATCGCAAAGCAAGTGAGATAGTTGTGGCAGGATCATTTCTTGATATCACTCTGTCTCTTCCACTCCTGCTAATAAAGTTGCTAAGATTTCCAGACAGTATGCGTCTCTAGCCTCTGGATAAGTTGTAAGGCTAGAAAAAAAGAAACTACTGGAAGACAATTCCTCTTCCTCCCACTGTGAATACCCACACTGAGGAAATGGTGCTTGTACTAAAGGGGATGAGGGAGAGAGGTGAGGGCCTTTGAGAGGACATTGATAGGAACAGAATCAGAGAGAGGACATTTTTTTTTTCCCAAATCTCAAGATAGATTCAAGGTGCACAGATTCTCCAAGACATGGGACTTCAGACATTCTTTAAAAATGTACAAGTATATGATGGACAAATAGAGACATTTGAAAATATTTTCATTCTCCAGATGACTTAAAAGCCACAAAGCCATTTGAACTCTAGTAGTCTTCCTCCTCCTCCCCCTCCTCGATGCCTTCATCATTGTCATCATAATGATCATCATCATCAATCATCGTCATCATATAATGGACTTGATTCATAAGACTTTCAATAGTAACTCGCAAGAAGCAAGAGAGAACAATGGAATGCTTTCACAAATGGACTTGCTTTGATACAACTAAAAAATATGACTAAAAATAGAATCCCAAAATGGCAAGGTTGATGGGAAAGGGATTCAATAATTATTTGATTTGTCTGAAAGTCTTTTATATAAGTAACAGTTCCTTTGTGCCTTCCTTTGTGGAGTGAGAATCATATTGGTTTACATAGGTTGAAAATGAACTATTTAATGTCCCAGGCTTTATAAAACAAAACCAAAACAAATAAATGCCTGGGCAAAACTACTGAACCTGAGATGACCAGAGGAAATGTTTGTCCTGGCTCTATTAACTAGAAAAAAATGGATTTCTAATATAATATTCAATAAAGAACATAGCCATACAATTAGCAACTGAGAGACTTTGAAAGTAAAAAGCAATGTTAAAGTAATTAGAATTTGATAGTTTAAAATATGTATTGATTAGCTAATGCATTGATTTAACTATAACTGTAAGCACTTTCAAAAATTGTTTTTTGAATTATTTTTCTGAAAAAAAAACCAGAAATAGTAGCTATGGCTGTAGAGTAAAATTCTTTGTATTGATTACATTAAACATTCAAATATTAAAAAGAGCATTCCCATACAATAATATGTTTTCTATCTAGACCCCAAAGTTCAGTATTATAAATTTTATTTTTTGCAGAGCATGATTTTCAATATGGACTTATTTTCAATTGAAAAAAAATACAGTAATGAGGTATTTGGCAAGTTCAGAGAAAATCTACTAAATGGAGCATATTTTAAATTCTGTGTTTCATATTGAAATAAGTAAACATTTAAGCTCAAGGTTCAAATGTTATCACAAGTACTTTTTATCTTTGAATCAATCCCCAAATCTACTTTGGTATATATTTTATATAAGAATAAAACTTGTCAAAATGTTTTCTGTGCTTCTTTGTTTCACATAATAAGTAGTAACTGAATTACATGTTGCAAAATTTAGAATAAATATCCAGTTGAATATCAGGGCTCCATCAAAAAATTTGTGCATAGGTCACAATATTCCAAAACTATATAAATATATTAGAAACTACAACGTGATTATCATTTGTACCTTATGATTAATTTGTAGCATTCTTCTCCTTTTTGTAAAGAGAAATGTAAAAATTTTCTTGTTTGCAAACACTTTCTTTCTATAATTGAAATTTGATAAGGTTTCAAAAAGTTAAATTATTTATCTACTCATTGAAAAAACTGAAGCTTTCCAAAGATTAAAAAATGCAAATAAAACTTGAAAAGTCCATTTGAAAAAATTCAGTGAAATTATAAGCCTTTTACTTTGATCTACAAAAGAGTATTTCAAATGCTCAAACATTTCTAAGAAACAATAACAGACAGCAATGAAAGTGTTTGCTGTCATGCTGAAGCATTTTCTCTATTCAACACCATTTTTGTCATAAATATTTTTAGTTCAGTTTTTCTGTGTACTTATAAAAACATTCATACATTTTGACAACTGAAATTTCTACTTGGGTTGTTAAGAGTATTGTGGTTTGATTGCAATCAATTTTAAATTATGTGTGCACTTCAAGTCCAAGTACATTTCTGAGTCCTAGGTATCTTCATTTTGTAAAAACAATGTTTTTAACCCAATATAATGCTCCCTTAAAATTTGTATCTGTGCTGCAGTCTGGCTGGGCACAAGATCATGAGCCACTCACAGCTTTGTAGATTCAAACAGCAATTCTTTATTCCCGAACTCACACCGGCCCTCTACACACGTTCTGGGGAAGTCCAAGTTCTGCCGCAAAATTCACCTACTCCACCAGGCTTTTAATCCCAAATACTTTCTGAATCCCAGGAGAGCTCAACGGGAACTCAGGCAGCAGGATACGCCCTATTCCCAGCAGGAATAACCTTAAACTGGGAACGCCCTAAACCCAAGGAGCGGGATACTCCCTAAAGCCTGATCTGCCCTAATCCAGTAGGATCCTCTTTAAACCCGGATCCACCCAGGTCCTTGAGCAGGGTCACCTTTCTCAAACATACATGCAATGTCACTTCAAATGTCCATTTCCACGAGTCCTTCCTCTAAGCAACATGGGGTACGCTGCCAAGGAAATTTCGATGCGTCATTCCTACTTGGCAATGGCTCTCAGCATATCTGCATTATTATTACAAAGACAAATTATTTTTTCTTAAAATTTTTTAAAAGAATTTTTATATATTTTAGTTATTGATGGACCTTTATTTTATTCATTTATTTATATGTGGTGCTGAGAATTGAACCCAGTGCCTCACACATGCCAGACAAATGCTCCACCACTGAGCCACAACCCTCGCCTGGCAAATTATTTTTAATACCAGATTTTTTAACTGAGTTTAGTGTAATATTGACAAGCACACATGATATTCAAGTTTGATGGAAAGAACTTACAAAAAGTTTTGATTTAATAAATTAATACATTTTAAAAAGCCAACTTTTTTGGAAGTAATTTTTTGAAGCTTCCAGTTACACTGATATAAAAATGTTGATAATGTTATAAACAGTCATAACTTTACATATGTGCACCATAAAACAACAACTTTGAAACCAAAAATGAAAGAAAATTTTAAATAAATACTATTTTAAAGAACAAAACAAGTCATGGTTCTTAGAATTAGATATAAATCTATCTTTTCTGCAGCTAGGGTTGTTAAAATATAACTTTCACCTTTAATGTTCTTTAAAAAAAACCCTATCATCTTTGAAATGTATGCAGAGGTTTCTTTCTTCAATAGATTTGTGCCTTTGGTTTCCATGTGTTTGTTATAGCAATATTGTCACCAGCCATACATATCAATAAACGCTTTGTTCAAAATGTCTATCTATCTATCTATCTATCTACCTACCTACACACACACACACACACACACACACACACACACACACACACACGTATATATTTTGGTACTGAGGATTGAACCCAAGGATGTTTTATCATTGAACTAAATTGAACTACAATCCCAGCCCCTTTTAATTTTTATTTTTATTAATTCTTGCCAAGTAATTTAGGGCCTCACTGAGTTGCTGAGGCTGGTCCTTTTCTAATTTTTTAAAAGTATTTTTTAAATTTGATCTTTTTAAATACACATGACAGTTGAATGCATTTTGACATATTACATATACATCGAATAGAACTTATTTTAATAAAGATCCCTTTCTTTTGGTTGTACATGATGTGGAGTTTCACTGGGCTGTATTTACATATGAACATAGGAAAGTTAACTCTGATTCATTCCACTATCTTTTCCATTCTTAACCCCCTTCTCCTCTCTGAGACTCGTGATACTCCTTTCTCAGCCTCCCAAATTGCTGGGATTACAGGTGGGACCCATTGTGCTGGCTTATCATCAACATTTTAATAATCTAAAATTTAATCCCTGTTTTTTTTTTTTCATTAAACATGCACTTTCAATTTTTAGCTCATTGATAGGCAAATTCATTACTAAACAAACATAAAACATTAAGAAACAAATCTTCATAGAACACTGTTTTCTAGCTGAAGGCCAAACAGTGTCTATTTCCCTTCCTAAACTTCCCACTTTCCCACTGACCTCACCATTAAGAGCCTGGAAGTTTAGTGAAATTTCCATGTCACAGCATAGACCCCACAGGCTCACTGGCTAGTACCCTGAATAGTCATAGATTTCCTCACCACTGGGAGCAGGAGCTTAACCCCAGGGTCCCAGTACATTTTCCCTTTTGAGTAAAGCCCTTCTTGCTGTCCTTGAAAGAAAGTGCTAGCTATACTGCTTCTGAAATGCACCAGGTTATAGCTGGTTATCGTTCAGATTTACCACGTTAACATCAGAAATCTGTTCACTGCATGTGAATTTCAAAAGCTATTAAACAAGAACATAGCAGAAACTAAAAGTACAAATGGAGGTCAAATTCATTCTGGCTTATTTTAATGCAACCATTAATTAATTTTTTTTTTACTAAAAAACTAAAGCCAAGACAAAGCTTAACATACCAAATGTCTGTTCTATAGACTCAAATTGGGACTATGACTTATAAAGCAGACTCATTCTTGTTTCTGAAATTGCTGTGACTTTATGGATTAGGTGGTTAACTTTAAACCATTTATTAAAGCAGCTAGATTATCAGAAAGAATTCTGAGTAAATTTCTTCCTGAAAAAGAGAAATATAGTTACAATAATACCTAGGGTTTTTGATGTAACCACCACAGCACAGTAATAACTTTTTATTCATGATGAGAGTATGGGATGGGGTTTGACTGTTATAATCATGGTATGGCTTGTTCCATCTGTGTATAGACAACAAAAACAATAAAAATATTGGTTATAATAACTGGCTGAGTGTTTATTTCAAAGTCAATAATAAAAATACATTGGATCCACAGTTTAGCTATTGTGAATTGTGCTGCTATAAACATTGATGTGGCTGTGTCCCTGCAGTATGCTCTTTTTAAGTCCTTTGGGTATAGACTGAGGAGAGGGATAGCTGGGTCAAATGGTGGTTCCATTCCCAACTTTCCAAGAAATCTCCATACTACTTTCTGTATTGGCTGCACAATTTGCAGTCCCATCAGCAATGTATGAGTGTACCTTTTCCTCCACATCCTCACCAACACTTACTGTTGTTTGTCTTCATAATAGCTGCCATTCTGACTGGAGTGAGATGAAATCTTAGAGTAGTTTTGATTTGCATTTCTCTAATTGCTAGAGATGATGAACATTTTTTCATATATTTGTTGATTGATTGTATATCATCTTCTGAGAAGAGTCTGTTCAGGTCTTTGGCCCATTTATTGACTGGGTTATTTGTTTTTATGGTGTTTAGTTATTGGGAATAATGCTGCTGTAAACATTGATATAGCTGTATCCCTGAAGTATGCTCTTTTTAAAGTCCCTTTTGAGTTCTTTATATACCCTGGAGATGCCCTTCAGTAGATGAATGGATTAAAAATGTGGCATTTATACATAATGTAATATTACTCATCAATGAAAGGGAATAAAATCATGACTTTTAAGTTAGCCAATCCCAAAAAACCAAATGCCCAATATTTTATCTGATATAAGGAGGCTAATTCATAGTGGGATAGGGAGGGGGAGCATGGGAGGAATAGATGAACTCTAGATAGGGCAGAGGGGTGGGAGGGGAAGGGAGGAGGCATGGGGTTAGAAATGATGGTGGAATGTGATGGTCATTATTATCCAAAGTACTTGTAAGAAGACAGGAATTGGTGAGAATATACTTTGTATACAATCAGAGATATGAAGTATTGTGTTCTATATGTGTAAATAAGAATTGTAATACATTTCACTGTCATATATAAATAAAAAACAAATTAACAGGGAAGAAAAATTATATATCCCATGGTCTTTTTGCAGTGGGTTCCTAAAGAAGATATTTGCAAATATATTTTAAAAAGTACTAACACCCTCAGAAATAAGACACAAGTAATAAAAATTGTATATTTATTATTGGAAAAAAAAATGAAACCTAAAGAAGTCAACTCTAATAATGACAGTTCAGCATTACTTTTTATTTATTCATTTTTTCTCTGTGGACCTGAGTTTTTTAAACCAAATCTAATAAGTTTTGTATTTTCTGTGCCTGCCTTTACTATGTCTCTGGTAATAATAGTTACTATGTTATATTGAGAGGCTGCTCAATAGACTTAGCATTATTATAGACACTATGTATATTATTTCTGATTCTTACTTTATTCATGGAAACTGAAGCCTAAAGAGTCAGACTTCTTGCCCAACTCACAGAACTAATAAGTGGTGGAGTCAAGGCTTAGCTCATGTCCAACAGATTCCGAATGTTCTTTCCTTATACCAAGAGTACAGTAATCAAATTGACCTCTCAAATATGTCAAGTAAGAATATATTACTGAGTTATTTAAAATCTAAAAAAAAAATTTAAAAATAAATAAATAAAAATACACTGGAGAATAATTTTTTGATAATATATCAAAAAATAAAGAATTAAAAGTGGCTAACATTTACAGGACTACAAGAATAAATGTATGAATATTAAAGTTACTATTTTTATAATTTTAAAGAAAAAAAAAGATATAAATACTTTGTTCAAATTAGTGACAATTTGGACAAATTTGTCCCACATTTGAAAATAACTTGATATGCCAGAAAACAAAACAAGGTATTTAATTAGGACAAAATAAAAATAAAGGGGCTGAGGTTGTGGCTCAGTGGTCGAATGCTTGTCTAGCACATGTGAGGCACTGGCCTTGATCCTATACACCACATATAAATAAATAAATAAATAAATAAATAAAATTATTGTGTCCACCTGCAACTAATTTTTTTTTAAATCAGAAAAACAATATAAAGTCCAAATGGAAAATTTTAAACAGTGCTAAGAATGTTTTATAAATTCCTGAGTTCTGAGTATCCCCATCTTTGATGTGAACATAAAAATCATTGTGGATTCATCTTATTTCACAAGCTAACCACAGCTAGATTCTCAGAAGAAATGTGCCTCTTTCTGATAAAGATACCAATTTTAAAAGACTCTTGGAAACTAAGGATCAACTACCAAGATGGAATGTTTCCTCTGTTCTGTCTTCCAAGAAGTACCCCAGGTGTGTGGTGGGTGAGTGCCAACAAGCCTGAAACCAGCAATGGTAAGAGTTAAATTAGAGCTGAACTGGTGGGTATGTACCCTGCCCAGAAGATATTGTTGCAGGTATTCTTAAAGAATAAACTGATCAGGCTGTTTTCTTCAGGACTAATGTCACTTAATGACTTTTATACTTCAAACTAAAGTCTAGCACTACCAGGTCTCTTGATAAGTAAACACAAAGAATTTTTGAATAGATAATGCATGACTATGTAAAGATTCATGAACTAAAAACAATTGCTTTATAAAAACTCATTTTTTTTTTTTTTTTTTTGCAAATAGGATCTGGTAAAATTTACAGTCAAATAATTTTCTAGAATAGATTAATTTTACTTGTAAATAATACAAAATACACAAAAATTCATTGATAAAATGTGTATGTGTGCATACAGGAATTTAAGAGCACAGATATATATTCATAAATATGCATATATGTAAATTCAAATAGTGGTATATTATAAATATATGCATATACATGTATATGAATTTTTGAGGTCCTTATGACATAAAGTACATTAAATAACTCTTTATATATTTTACACATACACACACATCAGCATATTCACATAGAGAAGATGTTACCTTTATAGAAGCTGATAGCATTAAGAAAAACATCCAGCATTTGATCCTTTGTGTGGAATAAAACAAAGTACACTAAGAATCTTAAATTAAATGCATCCAGTTTACTCTTAGTCATATTCACAGTACCCAAGCTGGTAAGATGCTGTGTCATTTTCTAAGTTGCTGATGTGTGTGGACTACAACATGTCAACAAGAATGGTTGGTTTTGAATCTCCCAAAGAAAGGGAAAGCTATCTCACAGCTCTTTCAGGCTGCTATTATAATGGGAATGTATGATGAATTCATCTTTAAAACTTCAGGACTTCAAAATGTTACAGTGAAGTTGATCTTTTAAGTAGGCTACTTTTACTAATCCATGGACAAAATATTTGAAGACGGTTGGAATACACATTTCTCAGGATATGAATATATCTTTAACTTTGGATTTGATTAATTCATTGATCAGTTCTTCTAAAATGAGTTTTAGACATTTTTACTTGGTATTTCTTAGTTCATGAGTGGAATCCTTCAAAATCCATCAGTTTTTCCCTAAAAGGAGCTCCAAAAATGTGATAAAGTTTTGAAAATCATTGCTGGAGAGTCAGGTGTATTTTGTTACCATTTTAGTACCCACTAGAGTGATAATCCATCTCTAGAGGATTTATTTATATCTCATCATTGGATTTAATTATATATGATCCTTCAAATGAATTTCTATAGGTTTTAAATTTCAGGTTTTTGTTTGACATTTGGTTTTTAATTTTAGCTGCAATTTGCAACCCAGGTGCAGAGTAAATCCCAACTTCCTAAACTGCCTTCAAATAAGTGGCTTTTAGTTTTCCACACATTTCAAATTCATTCTAAATTTTAATTTTTAGGCTTTGCAAACATTATAACAAGAATACACACACACACACACACACACACTTGAATTTTTATTAAATTTTTGTGGCATGAAGTGAGTCAGATCTTCCTACATTAATATAATCATGAAGGAAAATCTAAGTAATCCTACTATTATAACAGCATTAGAAGAAAGAGCTTAGTAAGCCTTTGCCCCCAAAGTAGGGACATATTTCCATCAGCTCCAGAGAACTAAGTAGGAAAAAAAAAACAAGTAGGAAAGAAAGAAGATAAGAGGATATTTTTGACTTACATTTACTGTCTAACATTGGTTTAGTGGTGCAATGAACCCAAATAATCATTAGCAAATAAAACCCCTGTATTGCATGATATTGTTTTATGAAGGAATGAAGACCTTTGCCAATTTTTCACCACTATCAATTATGCAAAACAATTAACATCCCTTTTTGAATAACAGAGATTACACTGAGCATATCTTCTGCCTTGCTCTTCTCCTTTTATTTTTCTCTGACCTCTAGTCTTATATAAAAAATGCTGTGTGATTAGATCAAGTCTACCTGGATAAACTTCTTACCTTAAGGTTGATTGTTCTGAGTCTTAGTTGCATCTGCAAAATCCCTTTTTCTGTACAATGTAACCTAATCATGAGACCATGGGAATAATACAGGTAATATAGGTCAAAGGAGGCCATTTAAAATTTTATCATTGTAAATTATATACATATATATGTAAATACTATACTATATATATACTA
Organism: Ictidomys tridecemlineatus; assembly: GCF_052094955.1. NCBI lineage: Eukaryota > Metazoa > Chordata > Mammalia > Rodentia > Sciuridae > Ictidomys > Ictidomys tridecemlineatus. The sequence continues at coordinate 55,849,065 of NC_135477.1, forward strand.
TATATATATATATAGTATATAAATGTGTGCACACACACACACACAAATTCCCAAAATAAGATACTCTTTAAACCCAGCACAAATGATTGAAAGAAGTGGCCGTATTGCCAATGGTTTACTTTGAACCCTTCATTAACAAAGAAAAAATATACTATAATGATTTCCATAGTTCTTTCCCCAAAGATACATATCACCTTTTACTTAACTTATTGTACAAACAAAAAAGTGAATACTCAGGTATGTTGGAGTAGAACATAACACAGGATCAGACATAAGATGAAAGTAGAAAATGCAGTAACTTATATGCCAAATTACTGGCCAGAAGGATAAAAGTTTATGTGCAAAGGATAAAGTAAAATGTTCCAGAACCAATGTAAGATTGCTAGTCAAAAACCACATAATTTGGAAGGGGGCCTGTAGTGATTGGTCTTAATCTTAAGAGTTCTCAGGGATGCAGGTATGATATCTCTCTCATATCACTGCTTAAATTGCCATTGTGACTTTACCAAAACTGAAAACAAAGAAGACATAGATATGGGGGAATGACTGTAGTCTACCAGTAGGAAATAGCGTCTTTCAAGCAGGTATCATATTCTATTTATTTTTGAACATTTATTTTTTAGTTGTAGGTAAACACAATACATTTATTTTATTTTTATGTGGTGCTGAGGATCAAACCCAGTGCCTCAACGCATACTAGGTAAGTGCTCTACCTCTGAGCCACAACCCCAGCCCATGGTATCATATTCTTTCCACTCAGCCTACATGCAATGACTGTGCCTAAGAGGAGAAAAAGAATTGGTGATTTGTATTCAGCACAGGAATCTTTGCTCCACAGCTCTGAGTTGACTGTCACGTCAACACTAGTCTAAGGCTTTCCATACCCTATCCTAATTTCTTCCTGTTCTCTTACAGGAACTAACCACAATGAATATCTTCAACTACTAATTCTATTTCAGTATCTGATTCTTGTAGAACCTTGTGTTACTCATACTTCAGTCACTATAAAGAAACACCTGAGACAGTTAACTTATAAAGAGAAATGTATTATTTTGTTTTACAGCTTTGGAGGTTTCAGTCCCAAATCGGATACCCATTGTTTTGAGCCTCCACTTAGAATGCCAGATGGCAATGGCAGGGATCAAACTTTCTACTTCATGGCCAGAAAAGCAAAAAGAAAGGAAGGGGCTGGGATCTTACAATCCCCCTTTAGGGAACAGCCTCTAAAGATCTAAGGATCTCCTAGTAGGCCTCACCACCTAAAGGCTCCATCATCTCCCATAGCACCAACCTGGGGACCAAGTCTTTAACACATGATATTTTAGGGGACACTTAACCAAACTACAGTATTTTTCCCTGGACCCCAAATTTCATGCCCATGTCACAATGACAACTAAAAATTTAATCTTTTCCCAAGTCACCAATATCTTAATTGCTTCAGAAGTACCCAAAAATCCAAGTCCAAAGTTTCCTTCAATACTCAAGTAAACAGCTGTTAACCTCTATAAAACTCAAAAGGGAAGTTGCATGCTTTCCACATGAGACAGGCACAAGGTATGCATTGCTATTCTAAATGAAAGGAATAAAAATATTGTAATGAGGATTGAGCATGGTGGCACACACCTGTAATCCCAGATATTTGGGAGACTGATAAAGGAGGACCACAAGTTGGAGGCCAGCCTGGACAACTTAGTGAGAGTTTGCCTCAAAAAGAAATTTAAAAAAGGGAAAGAAAAAATGGGTTGGGGATGTAGCCCAGTGGTAGTATACCACTAGTAAGGAGGGATGGGCTAAAAGCGGAAAATAACAACAACAACAAGAAAAACAAAAACAAAAACAAATAAACAGCAGGCCAAGCAGTAAATTCTAAAGCCTTGGTCTTCCAAGGATTTGGGCAGGCTTGCTCCTACAATATTGTTGGTTGCATTCCATTATGCCACTCTCTCTAGTTGTCTCTGCTCCCTACTTGCAGTTTTTCTGGCTGAGAGTGGCACATTATTGACATCTCTCCTTCCCTAATGTCTCTATTGAAACTTTGGCTTCACTCCTGAACCAGTAGGACAATAACTTTCTTGGTTTTCCCTTAACATTTCAGTGGTAGCTTCGTGGACACTGCAACTCTTACATTATGCCTGCCTGCCAACCCAGCATCTCATGGATGATACTATGGTCTGCTATCAGCTCTATCTGTACTTGGTTCCAACTGAAACACAGTTTCAGCAGCCTCTGAACATTTCACTAGCTGAACAGAGAGGAATGAGTCTGGAGGCAGGTCTAGGTTTGCAGGATATGGGGAACTCTTTTCAGAAAAGATTCTGCCTTTGAAAGTCAGAAACAAATTTATATTTTTATCTCTGGCCTGATAAATAGGATGGCCTTGTAAATTTCTAAAAGGCTCTGGAAGCATCTTTCCTATTGTTCTGTTGCAAATCACCTGGCACTAGCCAATATACCCTCCTTGACCACACCTATACACATACTCCTTTGCTGGCCAGCTGAAAAATTTCCAAATCTTTCTGTCTTTCTTTTTTTTTTTCTCCTGATCTTCACTGCAAACTTAGCTAAAAGTAGCCAGTATTACCCATGACTCAGCCTGCATAAATTGTTGCCTTGAAATTTCCTCTGCTGGATAAACTAATCCATTGCCTTGAAGCTCAGCTGCATACAAAGCACCAGGGCATAGACAAAATGCAGTCTAATATTTTTGTTTTGAGAATGATCTCTAGTCCAATTCCAAGTGCAATTTCTATTTCCATCTGAAAATTCATCAACATAACCTTTACTGTCCACATATATATCAATATTCTGGTCTTCTGAGCCCTTACCACAATTACTCATTAAGGTCCATTTACAACATTTCAGGTTTTCTCTATCCTGCTCCTGCAAATTCTTTCAAACTTCTTTGGCAAACTAATACAAGAATTTCTACATCTTTAATAATAACTATATTAAATAGTTTCTTATGAGTAACAGTTTTCTATTTTAGTCAGTTTTCTGTCACTATTAAAAAAATACTTGAGATTATTATTTTATAAACAGAAAAAGGTTATTTTGAATCATAGTTTTAGAGGTTCTAGTTCAAAATCAGGCAGATTCACTGTTTGGGGGTCTCTTTTGGGAGAGTGTGGGTGCATACTGATCACCTCATGTCCAGGAAGGAAAAGAGAAAATGGAAGGGGCTGGAATTTCACAGTCCCTTTTGGAAGATACCCCCAATGACTTAAGAATCTCTCAATAGGCCCTGCTCTTAAAGGTTTCACCCCCTCACAAAAGCACCACCTTGGGGAGCAAGCCTTTAACACATTGGTCATGTGGGGTCACATGCAACTCTAGAAGGCTACAGTGATGCAATTGGTTGACTTCAAGAATATCTTAATTTGTGAGTCCATATTATCACACCTAGTGCATTCTCTTTGGTCTCCTTTGATGAATATGAATGAGGCAATTACATTTTGAAAATTATGAATGGGTCAGGGAGAGGGAAGAAATCAAGTATTATTTTTCTTGGCTTTCTGAGGTTACATCTAAATCAGTGTTGCCAAATATCATGAGAGGATGTCTTTTCATTATATATAAAAATGTCTTATTTATAGAAATAGTCTATTTGCTAAATTAAAAATAAATGAATAATTATGATGCTACCATTTTGATACCAATTCAAATACATCTAAACAGATCACCAATGCCTGCTAATAGCATAAAAAGCACAGCTAGATTTTATATATCTCCTGATAGACACAAGTACTATCATTTACAAAGGGTTCCTGCAAAAAAAGAAAATCAAGTCTATATATAATTATGGTTCCAGCTATAATTATTAAGTTAGAAGGAACATAGGAATGATAAAATATGTCAAATATCATCCACACTCTGGTAAACTACAGAATAATTGACTCTATTTAAGAAATAAATTGCTTTGAGAGAAAGGGAGAAAAACGAGAGGGAGAGAGGGAGAGATATTGTATGTTTAAAAAGAATTCAGACAACTATCAAACAATTTAAACCTAAATATACAGATCTTAACATTTATATTTGCTTCAAAATAATCTGGACAAGTTGAGTAGAAGAATAAGGTAAACAAGATTGGCCAAGGGTTGATCTATTAACATTAGATGAAAAGTACATGAGGGTTTATTATATTGTTCTTTGTTTTGTAACATAGTTAAAACAACATTTTTTAAGCATTTAAAAAAATGAATGAAATAAAAAAAACAACAACTCAATTTGTTTGTTCCAGGGATAATGAATCCTTATGAATAGAAGCAGTGATTGGATGCGGTTATAGAGTGTGCGGGAATTACACACCACCACACCTATTAAGCCAAACTGAAAGGGGAAAAATGTCCTCTAATGAGCAAGCCAGGCAAGCGGCTGGGAGCAGGCTAGTGCCTCAAAGAACTCCCAGCACCTGGATTTTGGAAGTACAGAGTTTATAAAGGCAAAAAAACCACAAGGACAATTGAGTCAGAAGTAGGTCAGTAAAGACCTTGTTGAGACAGATATTTTGATTACATGAGAGAATTGTTTTGATTATACATTAAAGAGTCATTTGGGGGTTATACATCAGGGTCATAGTCAGGGACTTGGGAAGGTCCTACTGTACTGTTGAAAATAGATACAGCTGTCAGGAGGCTGGAAAGAAAACATTTTAAGCAAGCATAAAATGGAGTCAGGTCAGAGCAAAATCGCCTTTCCTTGGTTCTTTGACATTTCAATGCTATTAATTAACTGCTATAGTTTGGGTCTGGAAAGTTTCCCAGAGGCTCCTGGCCCATGGCCTTATGGGTAGATAGTGGAACCTTTAAGTTGTGGGGCCTAGTGGGGCATGTTCAGTCACTAGGGACATGCCTTCAAAGGGGTTTGTAGCAACCTGTTTCTTACTTTTTCCCTATTTAGTTCCCAGCTTGGAGGTAAATCTCCTCCAGTATACACTCACACCATGACATACTTCCACAACACAAGCCCAAAAGCAATGGGGCCAACTAGGCATGGAATGAGACCTCCCAAACTGTAAGTCAAAATAAACATTTTATCTTTATAAAGCTGATCATTAGACATTTCTTATAGCAACAGAAAGCTAATATACTAATCGGAAAGAAGTGACACTATACCAATATAAATATTGGTCCAGGGTCAAAATAACCTCCCAGTACATGAATTTTTTTCAAAGGCAGTACATCTACAGATGTTAAGAAGGATCAATAAGAAGCTTCTTCAGAGAAAGAAGAAGTTATTTCTATGTATCCACTACATGGCAGGTACTGTTTTAAGAGTTGTTTTAGTCAGCTTTGTGTTGTTCAGACCAAAAGAAAATCAACAGAAACCACCTAGAGGAGAAAATGTTGATTTTGGCTCACAGTTTTTGAGATTCAGTTCATTGACTGTGGATTCTAGAGCTCTGGGCCCAAGTTGAGGCAGAATGTCGTGGAGGAAGAAAGCAGCTCAGGATATGACAAACAGGAAGCAGAGGGAGGTCCACTCACCAGGGTCAAAATAAACTCCAGTGAACTACTTCCTCCAATCAACCGCTACCTGCTTACAGTTACTCCCTAGTTAACCCATCAGTGGATTAATACTCTGATGAGATTTCAGCTCTCATAATCTAATAGATTCACCTCTGGACATCCTTGCATTGGGGGACACATCGAATTTAAATTGTAACAGCAGTTAACCAAATAAAATCCTTGCCCTTGTGGAACTCACATTCCAAAGGAGAGAGCAGCAAACATAAAGAAAAAAAAATAAGTGTGTAACTGAAGATAATAAATGTTAAGTGCTATGAAGAAAAATAAAGATGCTGTAGTGCACATGATGTGTGATAGAGTGAACTGTCTTTTATAAGGTATTGCTTGAGCAATACTTAATTCAGTTTATTTTGAGCAGAACCTTAAGTTCAAATGAGGAAAAAGCTAGATCGTTGTAAGGGGAAGAGTATTTAAAGCAGAGAGAACTGAAAGGGCAAAGGTCCTGATGTTCCATGGAGTTCCATGAACAGAGAGAAGTCTGGGTGCAAACATAAGGGGGGAGGTGGACAGTGGTAGAACAGGCAGGGGGGAAAAATAGGAAACAAGATCCCAAAGGACATTGTATGTTCTTGGTTTTTACTCTGAATTAGATGAAAGGCCATTAGAGTCTTTTAAGAAGAGGAATGGCATGATCAGACTTAAGTGGACAAACAACTGTTCAAAATCAAAATCAGAAGAGAAAGCATCTAGAAAAACCCCGCAGTAGTCCAGGTCAGCTTAGCTGCAGTTTTCTAATAAGCAAATATTGCAGATACCTTTGGTACTGTGAAGTCACGAAGGAGGAATAACAGGGAGATGAAGTGCCACAGAGAAGTAGAGGCTTGTAAAAGTAAATAACTTATGGCAGAAAAATAATGAGAATTCTGTTTTGTACACACCTGTTCTATTTTGTTCAAAATCTGTAATTAATCCTTCCTGCATAGCTAACTCCTTGCCATCCATGTATATCCTTTGAGTGTTCCGGAATAAACTCCAGGTGAATTAGGTCAAGACTTAGATTCTGCCTTCAAGGAATTCATGGTGGAGAATGACATATTAATATTTAATCACAATATAGAAGAGTAGGCACCATAACAGTGTTATAGAGCTCTTAGTACAATTTCAGTACAATCTCTTAGTAGAACTTTTGCAATTCCTTGGAAGTAACTGATTCTAAGTCACAATATTTGCATTCTCTACCAGTCCCTAAAGATATAAATAGTCAATCATCAGCAAAATACTATTAAAAACACATTATTAAACATACTTAATAGAACTTTGCTATAACTGTTCCTTACATATATTGGTTTATTTAAGTAATCAGTTATTTACTTTGTTTTGCATGTCAATTGTTGCAAGAAAGATATTTAACTCAGAAAAATCTCATTTTTCTATCATTTTGTGAAAAACCCTGAGATAAGAACCATATCTTTGATTCATATCAAATGAATTAAAAGTATTACCTTTAAAAAATTGAGATAATAGTGATTTTTATTTCAATATTTCATCCAGAAAACAGTATTTTCATTCCTTTTAGTTGTTTAAAGCAATTTCTTCTCCAAAATTATATATACCTCCCAGCATATGCTCTTATTTTCTATGAAAACTACAATCTGCAAAGAATAATTTGTCTGTGATCATGCTTTTACCCAGAAGTTACAAACTCTGAACTTCTTCAAGAAAGAAAGAAGGGGCTTTTGAATGCTTCATTCAATCATGATCTTATAATTTTTGTTTAATAATGATCAAATAATACAAACTTTTAATGGATAAATATTTTTTGCTCCCTTTCCGTTTTACACTACTCAGTATAGTTAGAACTTGCCATTTTATTTGTATAGGTACTCTTTAGTTTACAAAATATTTGCATATATATGCACTCTGTATACAATATTTTTCAAAATTTATTACATCCATAAGAACTATGGAAGAGTTATGAGAAGTTGCTACTCTTCATGAAAACTGTCTCTTGTCTTCAGGTGAAGTCATTCTTTTCTGTGGTAAATCTGTTTTTCATTTACAAGAGATTTTTGCCTTTATAAATCACTAGAATTTTTCAGAACATATTTTTGTAGATAAAGTTGTTTTAATTTTTTTCATTGTATACCCTTTATTAGTCTTGTTCTGAAGAATGACACTGAAATATCTAAATAAATATGAAGTACATGAGAAGGAAAAAACATTGTAAATACAAAATTCACACAAAATAATATAAATGTGGAAAAGCAATAATAGTGTGTTGAGAGCCACAGCTGAAGGGGCCCCAGCAAATTCTAGCTGATTGGCTCCTCTGCAGTGATGCTCATTGGGCTGTTTCCCTGCCCTTTCAGACTATGGAGGTGCTCATTGGGGGACTTTTTTTTGGCTCCTCCCATGTGACCCAGCCAATCGGCCTCAAGAGCAGGAGGATTGTGGGAGGTGGAGAGGCTTGTTGTTTTGGGAGAGGCTTGTGGTTTTGGGAGAGGCTTGTGGGAAGCCGGTGGTGGCAGTTGGGGCTCTGAGGGTTTTTCCTGAGGAGCTGTTTTGTTTGGCCTGTGAGGTTCTAAAAATAAAGTTAGTTTCTTTTGACAAGTGGCTCCTGATTGTGCCCAGCCAGACTGTGGCAATAGTGAATACAATTAAAATTATTATATAATTTACTTTATAATGATTATTTAAAATTATAACAATAGCAAGAAGAAGGCAAATGATAATTTGTAAATTGCTAATATAATTTACATACTCATACAACATTTGTATAAAATATTTGGTAATATAACTTGAAAGCATTCAATATTCTTAAATTTGCTGACCTAGTAAATCTATGATCTATAAATTCTAAGGAAAAGCTAAATTTCAGAAATTAGTTTATTGCATAAAGGTATAACTGCACCACCATTTCCCCCCAAAGTTAGAAAAGAAGACCAAAAAGCTAAAGCATTTAAAAACAGGGCCCTATAAGCATAATTCTTTCCCCAAATGCTTACACAGCATTTTTAACAATAGAATATTCTCTTATCTAATGTTCTATATTAAATGCCTGGTGACTGAAAGCATTTTAAATGTGTAATCACTGAACCAAGTTATATAAAATCTACAGCCATTTCTAACAATATCTACACATAAGTTTGCAAATAAATATTTAAAGTTTGAATAATTTAAAATTGTGTTCATTTATATAAAACAATTATATACTATAAATATAACATTTATGAAGGCATATAATAGTAATTTATAATATACTAAGCATAATTAAATGTCTTAATAATAATATACCAATATGTATCACATAAATCTTGGGGGCTGTATTTTGGAAGTTAAATTATAAGTGTTTTTTCTCATTTGAATTTTTGATTTCTAAATACAGAGGAATAAACTGAAAATGCCAATAGGATAGTGAGATACATTTAAAAATAAGCGTGAAAAGCATGATTAATTGTTGATAGTAGTTCCATCTGAGCTTTCCAGAAGCCACATCTTTTTTTGCCTTTGCCACGTCTAAGAGAGGATAGACCTTTCCAAATTTTCATTGTGCAGAAATTGTTAGGAAATAAGGCAAACACTTGAAATATTATTTACTAGTTTGGGTATTGCTGGTATTCTCGTTGCATTTTTTGTATATTCAACATTTATCCAAGTCCTAATAAATTTCTTTTATTTATATAAAAACCATATCATTTATTCACTTCTTCATGGAAGTTGTCCTTGAAACAGTTGCACATAATCTGCAGTGCTCCTCAAATTACTTGCGAATCGATACTCTAAGGTTAAACTGACAAAAATTGTGGTTTTCTGCTTTTAATTTAGTAGTTTTTTCTTCCCCACCTGCTTCCTCTCACTCTTCCTCTCTGTCTCTGTTACTTACTCATGTTAGGCTTTTCAAACTAAATCTAGGACAGAATTGCAATTACATTTAGTAAGAACTATTTTATTCAATACTGCATATTGTATTTATTTCTTTTCATAACTGGAGAGATCACGCTAACATTAACAGGTGACTGATGACCGATTGACTCTGTGAAGTAATTGTGGTCAAATGACCCTTTGAATAGTTTAAAGGAGATTATGTTTGTTCTAAAATTCAACTCCTCTTGGCATGCCTCACATGCATTTTCTGCCCAAAGGTATTCACTTCATGGGCAAAACTTGTTTTATATCTTCTTTTACTTTGTAGAGTCTGGGTGGATGGTTTTCATTGATTTTTTTTTCAGTGAAACTGCTTTTGTTGTGACTATTTTGTTGTTGCACTGTGTATGAGTATGTGTGTTCCACTACTTTCTGATCTTATCACTGTCATTCCCTCCTTTCTGCTTATTTTGGGTGTAATTTGCTTTTTTCTCTGGCCAGCATTTTAAGGTGCAGCTTAGATCATTTACTTGAGGCATTCATTCCTTTATAATAAAAAATTTAAGATATGAATCTCCTTCTAAGCACTGCTTCAGCTGCTTTCTGCAAATTTTGATATGTTGTCCTTTCGTTACATTTAGCTGTGTTTTTTTATGGACCAATGGATTATTTAGAAGTGTTTTGTTTAACTTGAAACTTTTTGGGAATTTTCCAAATAACTTTGTCAATTTTTAATTTAGTTTGTTCTACCAAAATAACATGCTTCATATCATCTTTTAATATTTATTAAGTATCTAAATATAGTCTTTATGCTAAATGTTCTCTTTGAAGTTGAAAAGCAAGTTTATTCTGTTGTAATAAAGTGGAGTTTTCTGAAAATAGAAAGTAGGTCAAGTTGGTTGATAGTATTGTCCAAGTCTTCCAGATTTTCTACTTATTTTTTGTCTATTAGTCATCTATTAATGAGAAAGGGATATTGAAGTCTAAAGTAGCTTTTTCTATTTGTTATTTCATTTCTGCTAGTTTTTATTTCATGAATTCTGAAGTTCTATCCTCTTATAGTCACTACTTTAGTATTATGAAATGTGTATCTCCCTTCCTAGTAAAATGTTTTACAGTGAAACCTCATCATACTCATTGAGGCATTCCACCTTTATTTTTTGGAATTTTTATAAGCAGTTCCACATTTTGACATTTGTATGTCACTTTATTTCATGAATTTTCATTTTTTGTTACTGAAGGTAGCATATAATGGAAGTCTGTCTTTTAATTGAAATGTTTTTGCTCTTTATCTTGTATACAGTTAAGCCTATAAATGGATTTAACCTACCATATTACTATTTCTGTTTATTCCACTAGCTCTTTATTCTTTTTTCTCTCTTTTCATGTCTACTTTTGTATTTTAAAATCATTTCATATTCAGAATTGGACTATTACCTAATATATTTCATTTAAAAAATATAACTTTCTCTAAAGTCTATAATAGGCATGTTTTAATTATTACTGTGGCTTACTTTTAGATAACAATGTGTAAAAATAAAACCTTAAAACTGTATCCAACAATTTCTCTATCCAAGCATTTATGTCATTTTTATCACACATTTTATTTTTATTTCTATATATGTAAATCTTTTAAAAGTTTCAAAGATAGTATACTTGTACCCAATTATTGATCTCTTCTAAAATTCTTCATTCTTTCTGTAATCCAAAATTCAATCTAGTATTATTTTCCTTATACTTGAAAAATTTCCCTTAACATTTCCTTAAGTAGTAGTATACCAATGGTAATTTTTTTCAGCTTTAGTTTGTCTAGAAAAAATAATTTTCCTTCACTTAGAAACTTAATTTTGTTAGTCAATATATTCTAGATAAATGGATTTTGTTCTTTCACTAGTAAAAGGATTTTAATCTAATGCTTAAAACTCTAACTTAGAAAATATACTTTCCAATACCATACAACATTTGTAAATATAATATAAAATATGTATATATTGTTTTCTTGGAGTTTTTAAATTACATTAAAATTTGTTCCTCCTTAATAGTTCTTAAAACTTGTTAAACTGGCTCTGATGCTTTCTTTTTCAACAGATTTTAATTGTCAAGTTAAAACATTGTTTGATCAATACAAAGAGACAAATTCTGAATGCCTGTATTATCTATCTGGCACTGTCCTAAATACTGGATGTCCATCAGGTATAAAATATCACTGCCTCAAGAAGTATTCAGTGAATACTGACAGATATGAAAATAAGTAAACCAGACTCGGGTTGTGTCTCAGTGGTAGATTACTTACCTAGTAGGCATGAAGCACTGGTTTCTGTCCTCAGCACCACATAGATAGATAGATAGATAGATAGATAGATAGATAGATAGATAGATAGATAGATAGATAGATAGAAAGATAGATAAAGGTATTGTGTTCATCTATAACCAAAAAAGTATATATATGTGTATATATATATATATATATATACACACACACACATATATATACACACACATACATACATATATACATATATTTTTTAAATAAAAAATAAATAAACTAATAAACATAGGTATGATTAATTTATTCATTATGATTATGAATTTTCCAGTTTCTCTCTATAGTTCTAGTAATATTTGCTTTGTACATTCTATCATGTCATTACGTGCAAATAAGTCTTCAATTAGTTACTTCTGTGTCCATTGGCCTTTAGAACAACTTATAATAAGCCCCTTTATTTAAAGTAGTTTTTTAAAAGTTTGTGCTTAGTATGCCTTTTGTACCATCTTATTTTTAAGCTTTATTATTTTTCTATTTTATGTGTCTCATTTAATGTAGCCATTTCATGATTTTTCATTCTGTTTCATAATCTGTTTTTTAAAATGTTACTTTGTTCACTATAATTTATATTAACAAGGGTCTTCTTGTAAACATTCTTATGTAGTGTTTTTCTAGGTCTTTTCTTCTGTTCCTCACACACTAAATGGTTCAAGGTCAGCAGGGCTTCCTGTAAATTACCATGACTATTTGGTTCAGTTCTCAGAATTTGTACTCTAACTTAGCTTTAGATACTAAAATTCACTAATTTCATGCTTAAAATGTATGCTTAAATTTAAATGTTAATTCTTTTTTCTCTTCCTCAGTGTTTAAGACTTTTGAGTAGATGCTTATCTGATCCATCATACTATAAAAAAATTTCAGAAATACTTTCAACTTTTACTTAAAAGTCAATTAAATAAAAAATATTAATTTCCAGGAAAATTTTAATAATTTTATAAATATTAATTAATCTAAGTTAGTTAGTTAATTTAATTAACAAGGTAATCCTCACAACACAATTATGGGAGCACTATCAATACATCATTTTGAGATGAGAGAGTTGCTGCATGGAAAGATTAAATTGCTTGCCCTGAGTCAGAGAGTTAGTAAGATATAGAGTATGTACTCAAACTCAGGAAGTATGTGCTTTTAAATTCTAAATAACTCTCTTCCCCCTCCCCACAATCTTTCTTAAGGGACACGTACATATACCAAAGAACAATTGTCTGTCCTTTGCACAATACATTAGAAAATGAAGTGGAATTCTGCTGTTATACTGTTACTAAAGAAAATTATCAAGAGATGACCAAATTATGACTGGACCAAAGAATTTATGGGGAAACATAAAACTTACTGTAAGACAGAACTATAAAATAATTTATGGAATAAGTGAGAACCACAAAAACACTTTGATTAAACAGTCCTTCATTCCAAACTTTGTTGCTTCTACCCATTCAGATTTTGAAAAGTGAGTATGGTAAGTGCTGGGAATATAACAATGCATAAAAAGTAGAGAAAAAGAGAAGGTCAGTTTTCATGGGAAAAGGAGAAATGAAATAAGAAAAACTATTAGGTAAGGAAGTAAAAAACATGTCAAATCACAATTACTTCTTCCCCAGCTTCCCATGAAGAAATCAGTCACCATGCTGTCCTTTCCACCTCATCTATTAATCACATTCTACTAGTAAAAATATCTTTTTAAATTTTATTTTATATTATGACTTCATTTTCCTAACCAATCTTTCTCTAATCTTATTTCATCTGTTTATTATTCCATACATTAAGATTAATAATGTTTTCAAATGCAAGATGTTGGATTAAATCCCTTGATTAAACTACATTTCCAATCAGAAAGATTTCTTACATATAAAGAAAGGTTTGGCATAACAAGACAGAAGTTTCCTGATCTCCCAGGATAAAACTAATTTTATCTCTGGCTACCCTTATTTTTCTTATATGTGTGTTGATAAGTTAATGACTGACTAAAGAAAAAAAATGAATACTGCTGAAATTCTCTAACTTTTCTTGTTATTGGGTCTTGTTTTTGACAGTGAGGAGACAATGGTTAGATCATATAAACTCTTCCTGGAATTCCTGAATTGTTTTACAAGGAGAAAGGCTGGAATTCTTATTGGCCAAACAGTGTATTTGAATAGTCCATAATTACAAAGGTTATATACAGGCGGAGGTTCTGATAAGATTTGTCATTTTAAGGCAGAAAATATTTGTATGGTTTACCTGTCACCTAAACATGAGATGAACCTTTATAGAGGAAAAATTCTCCTTGATGACATTTTTCTGGTCCAAACCTTTCAGCTTGGGAGAATGTTCCTGCCAAAATTAAATCAAGTTTCAGCATTTTATTAAATGCCAGATATTCACTTAACAGTCCTAAAAGATTGTAGGTCACAGACAATGTCAGCTTTTGTTAATATGATCATTTTATCTTATTTTTCCTCTCTTCTCTCCTCTCTCTCTCTCTCTCTCTCTCTCTCTCTCTCTCTCTCTCACACACACACACACACACACACACACACACACTAGCATACTAGATTTCATTTGATAATTAATTTCTGATTAATTAGAAAGTCTTGATTATGAAATCAATCTCATAATGTGATTAGAGCAGTTAACTAACAATAATTTAGTTGAATAAACCTAGCTTTAGGCACCTCAAGAGTGCTGCTTAAAACAGTGTTCAATAATAATAATACTTAAGTTTTCTAAACTCAAACTTGGAACTATTGATTTACCTTCCAGAATATTGTAAATAATGTATGTTACTATAAGGAAAAGTAAAGACAAACTCTATGTTGATATCATTCATAATTTCTGAGGAGGTTAGAAACCAAGCATATAGGTTATCTGACATTTATTAATTACGAAGCTACAGGTGAAACAGTTTGCTTTTATACCTTGGACATTCTCAGAAAACATAATGTATATGGTAAAATGTTCACCAGGAATTGCTTTCTTTTTATGTATTATTTTCAGTAATTTCATATTTATTTTGAATTTCTTACTGTTTCTCAGATCTGAAGGTCTGAGTTTTGTACTAATGTTGTATGGATTTTGCACAATTGCTTTTGTGTACTGTGAAAGACTGACCCTGAAGGACAAACTAAGCAGAAGATTAAGTAATAAAATAAAAGAATGAACAATAGTATAGATTAACTACACCTACTAGATATACACAAAACATTCCACACAATAGAAACACTTTCCAATCTCTCAAGTATATAATAAACATTCTTCAACACAAGCAATGTGTTAAACCATAAAATAAGCCTTAAGAAATTCTTTAAAAAATGGAAGTACATACTCAAAGTATGTACTCTGACTACAATGCAATTAAACTAGAAATAAATGCAAGAAAATTTGAGCAATAAGTAAAAATTATTTTTTTGATACTGTCCTAAACAACCAAACGTAACAGAAAAAAATTGTAAAGGAAACTAGAAAATTATTTGAGTGGAATAAATAAGAAACACAACATATCAAAACACGACATTAACTTAAAGAAGTCCTTAGGAATATTATAATGATAAATGACAATATTTTAAAAACAACAAAGTCCTGAAATTAATTACTTATCTCTTGACCTTAAGAAATTAAACACTAAAGAAAAATAAACCCAAGCAAGGTTAAGCAGAAGGAAAGAAATGTGAAAGATTAAAGGGTAGTAAGTGAAATAGAGTGTAGGAAACAAGAGAGAAAAATCTATGAAGCCAAAATTTCCTTGGCTCTTTGAAAAGATCAACAAAACGGCTAAACTTTTAGCTAGATTGACAGGGAGAAATAATTCAACTTACTTAAAGAAGGAATAACCAACAAAGTTACAGATTTTTAAAATTCCAAGAGAATACTTTGAACAACTGTTTGCCAATAAATTAAATGGCCCATATTAAGTGGGAAATTTGCTAGAAAGATACAAACTACAGACATTGACATATGTTCATAGCAGCATTATTCATTATAGCTAAAGGATGGAAACAATGCAAATGCATATTCCCTGAGGAAGATAAAAATAGAATGTGATTTATCCATACAACAGAAGGTTATTCAGCCACGGAAAGTGCAAAATGCTGATACAGGTAATGATATGGGTGAACCTTAAAAACGCCAGTGAAAGAAGCCTGCAACAAAAGACTAAATGCTGTAAGATATTATTTATCTGTAAAATAGAAAAATCTATAGAAAAAGAAAGAAGATTGGTGAAAGCCCAGGATAGAGTGATCTGGACAAAAAACTGGAGAGGTTGCTAATAGGGTTCCTTTGGGGGTGAACATGATGTTTCAGAGTTAGAGTGATGATGGTTGCATCACTGTGAATATACTAAAAATTGCTGGTTTGTTACACTTTTAATTTGCAAATTTTATTGCATTTAATTATTTCTCAAATTTTATAAAATGTGATACAGAGTAAAAATTTTAATTTTAGGAAAATAATCTATTGAAATAATTACATATGAAATTGACATTTGCCCTACTTTTCATTTCCTGTCTACATCAATATTTCACCTACATATTCAAATACTCAAACTTTTAAATTTGGGTAATAAGAGTAAAACAATTTCAAAATTTACCTTTATATTGAATTCTATTTTTGTACCTTACAAATTGCTCTGGGGCTGGGGCTGGGGCTCAGTGGTAGAGTGCTTGCCCTGCATGTGTGAGGCACTGGGTTCGATCCTTAGCACCACATAAAAAAATAAAAAAACAAAATAAAGGTATTGTGTTCATCTACAACAATGACAACAACAAGAAAAAAAACCCAACAAATTGCTCTATTAGCCAACAAAAGTGTCTCTGAGAAATATATATTGAAATATTTGTGATATAATTTGTAATATGCATTTCAGAAAAATCTGAGTTCAGTAGAGAGTGAGTTGAACTATATAAAATAGCATTGGCTATAAGTTGATACTTTTCTAAACTCACTGATGAGAACTTGGGATTTATTTGATTATTTATCTACATTAGTTTACATTTAAAATTTTCAATTTTATCAAATTTTTTAAAGTATCCAAATAATTATAGTTTAAAACTCAAGGTTCTCACAACACACATAGAAAACAGTCATGAAGTGATGCTTATTTCACAATATATACCTTTGTCAAACATTGTACAACATTGTTCAAATGTCAAACATTTTTCAAACAAGTTATATGTTAAAAATTAACATTTTAACTAAACTGCATGGATAAAAAACGTATTGTGAGAAATTTTTAAGAAATCTAAGGTAAATAAGAAATGGAGTCACCAACAAGAAAACAATTAGGCTTGTTTCAGTCTTCTCATGCATTTTATAAACGAAAAACAGTGAATTTTGCCTAGAAATCTTCAAGGAAGATTTTTACAGTGAAACAACTGGTCACTCAAGTGTAAGCACCGAACAAGTAATTATCCATCTGCAAGAATGTACAGGACTTTGTTTTGAAGAGCCCATTCTGAAAAAAACAGTGTAAGGAATGCCATGTCCTCAAAAAGGGAAGAATGGAGAATCCATTCATCTGAAGGAATTAAAATTTTGTTTAATTTAGAAAATAGAGTCCTAGAATGTAATTAATACCTGCATAAATTACATGAATAGAAAAATGTTAGCAAAGGGAATGGAAAGAAGTTATAATATAATTCAAGTGTACTAATTTATTTTTTATTGTGTTCCAAAAATATGAACTGAATATGATGAAAACATACTAAGGTAATATAAGTTTTAAAGTATCTAAATATTTCAGTAATAAGAGCAAGAATATACTAAACTGTAATATAAATTATTAAACCTGGCTAGTGAATGAGAGAGAATCTTAAAAGAAAGATACAAAAATATACTAATTCTCATATTTTTGTCGACTAGGAATTCACTTCTTCCTAAAGGAACAGATAATGTAATACATTAAAGAAAATTATCTATAAAATGTAGGAAGGTTTTTAAACTATCTGAAGAGAACCATGCACATTCCCAGCTAGAATTATAGATCCCTAAAGAATCATCTGACAAAACCTTATCTTTTACAAAAGCAATATTACTATTGTATTACTAGCAAAAGAATAGAGATTCATGTTCACATGAGAAAAATAAACCGGGTTTTGTGTAAGCAACTTTTTGCTGTTGTTGTTAGATAAAGTTGAGTTATTCTTAATTTTTATACTCTTTAATTCTAGCTTCCTACATTCTGAAATGAATTAATTTAATTTGAAGCACTATTTCTAGAAATATATTTCATAATCAGCAATTAAAAAGAAACAAAAATGAATATTTATGAATTTACCTCTTAAACCATGTGAGGCTCAAGTTTTGGGAAGCTAATTATTTAATTATGTATTTTACTACAACAGTAAAAATAATCCAAATTTTTCTATTTCATTTTGGATCAATTTTATTAACTTTTTAAAAGTAAATTTTATCTAAATTTTTATATTTTTTGCCTTGAAATTATTTAAAATACTGTGTTGCACGGGGGATCATATTCAGGACCAGCACCACTATCCCTCAGATTCCAAAATTCTTGGGTGTTTCAGTCTTTATATGAAACGACAGTATTTGCATATAACCTATACACACTCTCCCATATACTTTAAATCATCTCTATATTACTTTCAATGGAAATGTTATCTAAATAGTTGTTGTATTTTATTGTTTTGTGAGTAATTACAAAACATGTACATGATTGTACATGTTCAATTCATACAAATTTTTCATAATAGTTTTGATCTATAGTTGATTCAATCCACAGATACAGAAGCATGGATATAGAGGACTAGTTATATTCTGCTTACCCATGTATATGTATCAAGCCTATAATGATGTTCCCCTTTTTACTCCTGATATTGTCAATTTCTAATTTTATCTATTTCCAAATATGTGTTGGATGTTGGATTCCCCTAACTCTACTTGTTTCTCTCCTTTATAATTACAGACACAGATCTCTTATATACACAGATCTAATTATATACACAAATCTGTTTTAGTCACCACAAAATATTATTTTTAAGTTTTGTATAGTTACTATCCATATAACCACATCCACATGTCACACTTTCTGTTGCTCTTCCTTTTTCTCTGAACTTAGGAAAGAGGGGCAATCCTGGCTCATTTTAAAAAAATGTAGTGTCTGACATACTGTGATATTAATATTTGATCCAAATTGATTAGAGATCTACAACTGATAATATCTCTCTTCTTTAAATGTCTCTTTCAGTTCCTTAGAGATATTTTAACTTCAACTTTAATTTTGCATGATATTTCCACTGGCCATAGAATTCTAAATTGAAACATATAAACTTTCATTCTATTCAAGTTGTTTTCCCATTGTATTGTTTTCCTTTCTTTCTATTGATGACATGGTTTTTAGTTGAATGTCAGTGAATACATTAATTACAAGTATTTTAAAGTCCATATGTAATATCTCCAACACCTGGATCATCAAAATGTATGTTTCTATTTCACGTTTTTTCTCTTACTATGAATGAGTTGTTTTTAATTAGCTCCTGCTACATTATAAGCAACTCTAAAACTGAGTGTCTACTATTGTTCTTGAGTCTATCAATCATCTCATTTGTATTTTTTTTTATCTCTGATAGGCTTCAATACTCCTACCAACAGACAGCTAGGTGTAAATTTGCTGTATCTGCCAATTATGGCTTGGTTCCTTAATATTTTGTTGTAAACTTGAATCTGATCTAGAATGGCTGTAACCAAGACAAATGGGCTCTCTTTCATGTTATGTCTAATTCTCCAATGTTATTTGTTTCTGAAAATTTGACAAAAATTTGTTTCTATTCATTTGTTGCTGCCAGGGATCAGAGAAAGAAAGGGAGAGACAGAGGCAGACAGAGAGAAATGCATAATTGTTTTTCAATCCTAAACTTGGAATTGTTACATTATTACTTCTAATATATTTTTATCAATCACTTCTAAACTAATCTCAAAATCTACCTTGTTACAATGTTGGGAACATTTACTTCCCGTGACATGGAAGAGCAAAGTCATATTGCAAAGAACATCGATTCAAGTTGAAATATAATTGGGATAATTATTGCAATCATCAAATCCAAATTTTATGTTAATTTTATCATTGAATATCATTCATTGCATGTAAAACATTGTAGAGCCATGGATGCTATCCACCCTCAGAAAGTCTTAACCCTGTACTCCCACCCTATGGTGATAAAGCAGTGGTTTATCTCAATCCAATCCAGAACTTAGTTCATTCAAGGCTGGGGTGTTTAACCATTGAGCCATATCCCCAGTCCTTTTTGATGTTTTATTTAGAGACAAGTTCTCACTGAGCTGCTTAGGGCCTGGAAAAATTACCAAGGCTGGCTTTGAACTCATAATTCTCCTGCCTTGGCCTTGCAAACTGCTGGGATTTCAGGCTTGTGCCACCATGCTAAACCCTTAAGACTGTTTTTTTTTTTTTTTTTCAGGTTTTGAAAGAATGTGTTTATTTATGTTTTCCCCGACTCCTATTAGGTATATGAACTTCTGGGAGTCTGATTTGATAACTTGGAGTGGTTCTGTTTTTTGTTTTGTTTTGAGATTTTTGGTACTGCGGATTGAATACATGGGTGCTTTACTACTGAGCTACATCTCCAGATCTGTTTATTTTTTTTTATTTTCAGACAGAATTTCTACTTACTTAGGGTCATACTAAGTTGCTGAGGCCACCCTCAAACCTGCTATCCACCTGCCTCAGCCTCCTGAGTTGCTGAGATTATAGGCATGTGCCATCATGCCCAGCTTTTCTGGTTGAGGCTGAATTAAAATTTTTGTCTCTCTTGAACTGGGATAAGATTATTAAAAATTTATATATTTTTTCAGCTCCTTTGCATTTGGCTATTTAGGAACACTCTTTGGACATTAATTTAAAGTGACTAAAGCTGAAAACCTATGTTGAATATTACTCTCTCTTCTCTACAACAGACTTCTCTTTCAGATCTTGGCTTCCCATTCTGATTGTTTTGGCTGCCCCCAAATGTAATTTTGGCCTCACAATGCCATAAGACTGTCTAAAACTCTAGTGGCTTCTCTACCTTTTGACATTTTCCTACACCAAGCTCTTTATTCTCTTACCTATGCCAAGACTTGTAACATGCCCCGAGATATTTTCAATGGCACGTAGGAAGTTGACATACTTTAATGTGCTTCTGTCTAGGATATGACATTTCACATCCTGGCTGCCTTGCCAGCTCAAAGCTGATGCCTTAAAACAGATTACTAGAAATAAATAAAATAAACCTATTTTATGCAGCTTTCCTACCTGTCTTCAATGAGTGCATTTTTTTTTCTCCTCCAATCTAACAAAACATAATTTAAAATACCATATTAATTTTTTGAGGAACATATTATATATATAGGGGCAAGCTACATAATATATAGATTATATTAATAGGTTATAATTAAAGAATAATATAGAACATAAGTATTATGGAGTAAATGTTATATAGAGAGAACACTGACAAACTACAAAGAAAATGGGTAAAGTCAAGTAATGGAAGGATCTAATTCTTGAAACTGTTCTGTGTAAAATATATCCAAAGATTGGGGGAAAGTAAATATTTGTCTATTCTTCAGAGATTTTTATAATGTATACAATTGATTTATTAGAGACAATATTTGAAATCAAGGCAACATTCATGGAATTAGTATGTTTTGAAAAAAAAATTTCATTAAAATGTAGAATTCTTAGAGACATAATTCCAAAAACACACTCACAAAAGAAAAATAATTCAGACTGCATCAAAATTTAAAATTTTTGCTCTACCAATTACACTATTAGAAAAGAAAGAGAAGCTAGAGACCAGGATAAAATATTTGCAAATCACATATCTTGCAAAGGACTTGTGTTCAGAATATATGAAAGAAATCTCAATACTCTACCATAATAAAACCACCAAGTTTTTAAAAATGGGTGGAAAATTTGAGCAGATATTTTACCACCAAAGATGGTAGGAACACAGGTGGAAGGAAAACAAGCACTTGAAAAGATGTTAATCCCTATGACGATAACAGTCCACTGCTGAAGAACCAAACTCCAGTTAAATCACACTTAAGGAAACCTGGTGCCATCCAAGACTCAAAGCACAAGGTCATGTCCTCCCAAGGCACTCAGGAGGAACTAGGAAACAAGGAAGTTCAAGAAGATGAAGCCTATTTAAAAGTCCATTTGGGAGGTAAGACGATAGCTTCCCAAATTGACCAATCACCTGAGAGAGTAAGACCATCAACAAATCAGCAGTCAACTTTTGTCTCAGTCAGCTAATATATGTAGAAAGTCATGGTAAGATGCAAGGCTGGTGTGGTTTCTTTAGTAATTCCTACTCAGTAGTGATTCTTGAGCTTCTATGGAACCCTGGTATTATGGTTTAGCTGTGGTGTTCCCCAAAAGCTCAAATGTAAGACAACGCAAGAAAGTTCAGAAGAGAAATGATTGGGTTATAAGAGTCTTATTAACCCAATCAGTAAATTAATCCCCTGATAGAGATTAACTGAGTGGTAACTGAAGTGGTAGTGTATGGCTAGAGGTAGTGGGACTTGGAGTCATGGCTTTGGGGTAGATTTTTTTATCTGGAGAGTAGAAATTCTCTATTTCCTTCTTGATCACCATGATGTGAGCTGCTTCCATCTGCCACACACTCCGCCATGTTGTTCAGTCTCATCTTGAGCCGTGAGAAATAGAGCCAGCCTTCTATGAACAAAGACCTCTGAAACCTTGAGCCCTCAAATAAACCTTTTCTACTCTACAATTGTGCTGGTTGGGTCCTTTAGTCACAGCAGCAAAAATGCTTGACTATAACACCTGGTAATGCCAGATCCAGGTGCCCTACTGGTAATGCTTAAGGAGACCAGGGAGTAGGAGGAAGAGGGGAGAGGGAAGTGGTCCAGGCATGTAGAGCATCATAAGGTGCAGAGAAGATGCTAACAAATAGAGAAGAGTTTAAGATGGCACAGGTTTAGGAGAACAAGAAGTCTATTTTTAATGTATAGAAGAGTTCAAAGGGTCAGCAGACTGGTTTGGGGGATAGAAAAAAGGGGTTGGAAAAAGACAAGGCATGAATTTATAAGGAGACAGAAAAGAGGCAACTGATATAAAGGGAGGGGAGTTGAAGTTTATAGGTGGTAGAAGAAAGTGTCAGAGTAGCCAAGTGATGGGTTATGCGTGAACAGTAAAGGACCATGAAGAATTGATAGGAGAAAGTGAGGGATATTATAACAGGGTCACAAGACAGCTATTGTGGACTTAGAATTATATAGGGTGAGAATGTTAGAAGGGAACAATGAGTTTATAATAAAAGTTTTACAGATGAATAGTGATAAATGTGAGGGTCTCATCTGTAGAGTACTTATGAAACAAAGAGGAGACCTCTCTGAAGGCAATAGCAGTGTTATTAAAAGAAGATATTATAAAGGGTCAGCACCAGTTTTACAGAGTAAGAGTCCTCAGAATTAGGGGTTGGGGAAGGGAGTTGCAGAGGCCAGAAGCCAAATAAGAAATGGTGGAGGGGATCTTCAAAGACATTGCAGAAGACAGGAAGGAAGGTTTAGGACACAGGGAAAGGATTATGAGGTAAGAGAGGGATTGTAATGCAAAGAAGGTGGGAAGTTCTGATGCCAGAGAGGTACTGAAAGGAACAGAAAAGGTTTAGAAATGAAATGCATGGTAGGAGTAAGTGGGAGTCAATGAGAATTTTAAGGAGAGCCAATGAAGATTGTATGGGAGGCAAGAGGAGATATATTAGGGTTAAAAAGAAGAGAGTAGGAATGGGTGGTAGAGTTCATGAACCATACCTAAGCCTAACCTACTCTTGCTGTTTCAAGGTGTTTAAATTAATATCTGAAGTTGAGGGCCATAAAAGCGAGGGCAAGGAGCAGGAAGAGTCCACACTACTTGGCCTCCTGGCTCTCTTTTTTGCCGTTTCTGAAACTTTCCAACCCTAATTCTATCTCATTGGGAGGGAATTTGCACCATGCCAGTCCTCCTCCTCCCTCTCTATCCTGGCCCTGACCCTGGCTCAGCTTCTTCCTGTTCCCTCTCTTGTGCTAGGAGCCTGAGTGATGGCATCTCCTATAGGTTCAGACCCTCAAGTTGGGTCCTTACAGTCTATAGCTGACCCCCATCCTATATCCCTTTGAAACTCATTTTCTTCCAGCTTGGTGTCGTCGTGGTACATTCCTGTAATCCCAGTCTCTTACTAGGCTGAGGCAGGAAGATCACCAGTTCAAAGCTAGCCTCAGCAACTTAATGAGATCTTGTTGCAAAAAAAAAAATATATATATATATATATATTTTAAGGGCTAGGGATGTGACTCAGTGGTTAAGTCCCTCTGGATTCAATCTCTGGTGTCATAAATATAATTTTTTAAAAGCTCATTTTTTTTTTAAATTTTCTGTCTCCACTGAAACTCAAATGGTAAACTACAATCAATTGCAATGCTATGAGGTCAGCAACAAAGAGGAGGCCTATTCTGGCCCTCACAGGCATTATTATTGCTTTTCTTCATATACCCTTGATATTCTTTATACTTTACTTTCTAAAGTGAACTGCATTCCAGCAAATATGTGCAACAGTATAACTTAAACCACAGTTGTAAATATGCATTTGGGCAGCGTGGGGGCACTTGTTTTAATGATGGGAATACCAGGTTATTTGAGATCAGGAAAAAAAAATGTTTCTTTGTTAATGGGGACTCTTTAAAACAGATGGCTTAAATGGCTTAAATTACTCTTGATATGATTAAATTTCTTGTTAATTTTACCTTCAATTGTTTCTATCCTATTTCTCTAAACAGGTACTATTGCCTCATTAATACATTGTGGACATAACCCATGGAATCAGGCCTGGTGTGAGCCCAGGTCCGGTCAGATCACACTCATTTTGGAAATAGCATGTTTTGGTTCACTGTGTTCATTCATAGACTTAATGAGCATATTTCTATCTCATAAATAATCTTTAAGCTAATTTGGTTTCATCTTCTGTTGTTTAATATTTGATTATTAATTACTAAACCAATATAGGACAATAAAAAGTGAAAGGAATAAAATTAAAAACCTCTTCATATCTTCATTTCAGTTTTTTTTAACAGTCTTAAAAATATTCACTGTTTATTAATATATAATGTCCCATGAGGTGGATGCCCTATGATTTACTTAATGACTGCCTTTGCGGGACAATAGGTTAGCTTACAATTTTTAACAATCATGAATAACACCTCATGATTTCAATGCAAGCTACACGAATAAAATATAATTTCAAGTCTTTATAAATATGCCTCTGGAAAAAAGTACATATTCTTTTCTTTGTATTATTTCTCCTATGACATACACATGATTGTTGGACAATTTGGCTATACCTCAGAAAAGCTCTTAGCATATTGAAGACAGTGTTGTGAAAAATATAACCTGTTGATCTAATCTTTATTTTGTTGACATGATGTGTTGGATTTTATGTAACTGAAGTGTAATTTAACATATAAAATTATATGTGTATTTCCAAGCTGATATATCTCATGTTTATTTATTGTTGTTATTATTGTAAAATATGTAATACAAAATTTTCCATTTTATAGGGTACATTTTCTGTGGCATCAAGTGCATTCACAATGTTGTGTAATTATCTCTGTTATTTCCACAACTTTTGAACATCTCAAACAAAATTGTATTATTTGCACAAATACATAGTTCTATTTTCTGTTTCAAAGGATTTGCCTATTCTAAGTAGCTCATATAAACAGAATCATACATTATCTGTACTTTTGTGTGTTTTCACTTGCCATATCCATTTCAAGCTTCATCCTTGTTGTAGTACAAATCAGAATTCCATTCATTCCTTTTTTTTAGGTTAGAGAGTATTCCATCGTGTGGCTATGCCACATTTTGTTTATCTATACATTCCTCAATGGACACTTGGGTTGTTTACACCTTTGGCTCATACTGTCATGAATATTGTTTAAGTCCATGCTTTCCATTCCTTTGAGTATATATCCAGGAGTAAAATAGCTGTATAATATGGCAATCCTTTGTTTAACTTCTGGAAGCAATACCAAAAGGTTTTCCATAAGACTTCATCATTTTTATATACAATGCAAAAAGCGTTCCAAATTATCCACATCCTTGCAAATATGTTTACAGTTATTTTTTTAAGATAGTTATCACAATAGCATCTCATTTGCAATTTTGATTTGCAGCTCTCTAAGGACTAATAATGTTGAGCATCTTTTCATGTGCTTCTTGGCCATTTGTATGTCTTCCTTGGGGGGTAACTATTCAAATCCTTTGGATGACCAGGATTATTTAAGGCATGCCCATCAATGCACCTATGGTGTTTATGAAAATGCTGGCACATATTAGATGTTCAATATTACCTGATGAATGAATCCATGAAAAAATGACTGAATGCCCCTCTTCCTTTCAAAACTCTGCAATGAACACACACATACACTTTGGTGATATTTAAGACTATGATTGAAAAATAATCAAGATTTGGGTAGCCAGAGAGAGAGCATTTGAGGAGAAATCTATTCAAAATCTCAGAGACAAAACATGGCTTCACCCGGGTTCAGTGGGTATGCTTGAGATAAGGCATTATGCAGGGAGAGGGAAGGATCTGGGACAGGAGCCCAGTACTAAACAAGAGATGCAAGGCCACCTTCGTTGACAATGAACAGCAAATGTGGCTGCTCAGTCTGTGAAAGAACTGGACAGAATTTTATCTGGAAAATTCAGTCTTGAAGCCTAAGGGACATATCCTATGTTTAGTGATTTTTACACACCTGAAAAATAATGCCAAGCATAGTTTTGGCAAATGTAAAGTAATATAGTTTGGTAAAAGTAACCCAAAGCTCTTCCTAGATACAACAGAGCCTGTCATTTTCAGATCAGGTGTATGACCCTCAGCAAAACCCTAAAAAGGAGTCACCATCTTTCAAAGGTATGTGCCTGCCTGTATTCAGCTCCACAAGTATCAAGGAAAAGTGATGCTATCTTATCAAAGAGACCTGAGAGCTTTCCATCCCCTAACTCTTCCTCTTTCCCTCTTTTCTAAGATCCACCGCTGAGTCCTTAGGATCTGGCATAAACACTCACACATACCCCTGATATGATATCAAGTATTTGCCTGAGACTTGATTTTCAGTTCCTAGTTACATGACTAGCAGCACCCATTTTATCCCCCTCCCCTGGGCTATTAAACTCACTACTCTTGTTGTTGTTTTTCCCAGTACCAGGGATTGAAACAAGGGGCGCTTAACCACTGAGCCACATCCCCAGCTCTTTTATTTTTATTATTTTTATTATTATTTTTTTTTTGAGGCAGGGTCTCACTAAGTTGCTCAGGGCCTCAATAAGTTGCTGAGGCTGGCTTTGAATTTGCAATCCTCCTGCTTCAGTCTCCAGAGCCCAGTTCAGTACCCTTTATTTCTTTTACTGAGCTTCATGTTGTTGCCTCATGGGTTTCTGACCCAATTATGAAAAGAGACACACCTCTCTCTCTCTCAATCTCTCTCTCTCTCTCTCTCTGGGGCATGCGCCTCATTTTCTGATGGTCCCAAATGTAGTAATTAGTAAGATTCAGCAATAACAAAATAAAATTTCTCACAGTAATTAATGAAAAGTCATCTACTAGAAGGGCCTCCTTTTGACATCCACAGGATCCCGGAATCCTTGAAAGTCATCTCCTGTCGGGTCTATAGGGTTTCTTGATTGAGTACAGGGCATTTATTGTCTCAACCCATAAGTGTCCTCCAGAATCCTGACACTTCTTGGAATATAGATCAGAGATAATGAGACAAAGAAAAAAAGATAAATTTCTCATTTAGGTTTGAATCCTAATGTGGTCAAACCAAATATTTTTTAAATTAAATAATTAGGTAAATGTGAAAGCTGATCATGTATTTGATGGCTTTAAGAATTATTCTGACTTATTTTAGCTATAAGTATGGTATTATTGTTAAATTTCAAAGGGAATATTTATCTTCTGGTGGTATACATTGAATTTTTTTATGAAATTGTGTGACATTTGGAAATTGCTTTAAAAAAATTTTAATCCAAAGTTGGGGGAAAATGAGTCAAGGGTATGCACAAGTAAAACTAAATTAGTGAATGTGGATGATATTTGAACTGGGAGGAATGGTTCATGGGACATGTTACATTTTTCTAAATTTCCATAATAATATTATTTCCTGGATCACTTTCACCTCATTTCAATAGTTTTTGTTACATATTACAATATCTTTCTTTTTTCTAAATTAATTTGCTACATACATAGAGTAAACAACACTATCCATGGAGGATGACTTGTTCTGTGGAACAGAATTTTGGTGTGCCAATAGGTTACATGTTAAATTAAGACTCCTCATAAAATTTCAGAAGTAGAATATATGCCAGGTATAATTGTCAGGACTGTGTTTTGGCTTTGGCTTGGTTCTCATTTCTTTAGAAAAATCACTGAGTTGGAAAAGCCATTTTGCAGAAGCTTTGAGCAAAAGGGGGAAAAATGAGAATTTAATAGCAAAAAGTAAAACTAAAAATTAAATATTAGTTTGTACCTTTCTTTTTTTTCTTGTTAATACATTTTATTTAAAAGAGTAGTTTTATATTTACAAAAACAATGAATAGATAATACAGAGGTTCCATATACTCTCCACATACAATTCTTCTAAGTATTAAAATCTTACATTATTACAATGAATGAATCAATATTGATGCTATATTAACTGAAGTCCATAGTTCATTCAGATTTTCCTCGTTTAACCTAATGTCCCTTTTCTGTTCTAGGATCCCATCCCAATATATCAAATTACACTTTGTTGTTAAACAACAAGCACAACTAGAACCCTGACTTGTTTTCTAGTTCTGGTGTCTATTAAAAGGAGCCAATGCTCCTTGGAGAAATGGCTGTTTCTAGGACTAGGGCAGGGACTATAAAGATGAGGCTGAAGCATCTTGAAGTGCTCAAAACAAATAAATAACCTCAAACCCCTTAACATCAAGGAAGTGTTCCAAAGGTCATAGAGCCAACTGAAAAGACTTCCAATAGTCAGGCCTGAGAAATTTGAGCAACAAAATAAATAAAATAGCATTGGATTGTAACCCAGAGTATAAAATTAATACCATTAAATCCATATTTATATAAACATTGAATGAAGTAATAAAGAAGGGAGAGGTCATCATTCTCCCCAGCAGCAGAATATCAATGAATTAGGTACTTTCATTTTCTAATCTTCTGATGTTTCTTCCATTCTGACTGGCTGACATAAGAATATGACTCTGAGTTAAGAAGTCTAATGCTCCTGATTCCCTCCCCACTACATTTTCTTCTGTTAATTTCCGATTTGGGTGCTGGAATGAACTTCTCTAACCTTACATGGGCCCAAGAATAAGGTTTGTTCAGTAATGATTACTGAAAGGAGTTACAGAATTTAGTACTTAGCACTTGATAAATGAAATAAAGAATCACCTGGATATAAATACAGCAGGAAAAAAAAAAGAAAGAAAATTATAGATCTGATTGTTAAAAATACAGTTGTCATTTTATCTGGTTTGCATAAGTAATCACTTTCTTTCTATTCCCCAGGAAGTCTCTTGCTAATTTGGGTTAGAAATAATTTTTAGTTAGTATTACTGGATAGAAATTTTTTAATATGTTTGGAATGCTAACATTTGTGACAATCAGAGAATGATTTTCTCCCTAGCTTTCAAAATTGCATTAATAGTAATTTCTTAGACTTCAGATACTGGAGTTAAATTAGCAGAGATTTCCCCTCTTTTTATTTATTTATTTATTTATTTCTTTTATAGATGGAGAAACTGGGACACTGAGAAATTAACATATCTTTGCATAATAAATTGAAGAAGAGAATTAGTATAAAGTTTTCTTCTATGGTGAGGGTTCTTTCTTTTGCAGGCCGACTTGTAATTTAAACCAGATAAGGTAGTTTTTCTTAGTAAGTTTACTTGGAAATCATTAGGATGTATAAGAACTATGAATAGGTTATAGACAATAAGTCTACTATAGTTCTTTATTTTTTTACAACACTAAGACCAAAAGAGCCTCCATCCTTTCATGTCTATCCATTGGTTATTATATGCAGTCTTAATATGGGCTCCATGATTTCTCCTCAAAATTGTTTCTCACTCTCCCTCACCATTAGATGACCACTCAAACTGGACATTGCATGTTTCTGATTTTCACATTCCCCTACTTATATAGTCAGCTTCATACCATTTTATTCCTCTCTATTATAGTATGGATAGGAGGCATCCACCCAAAGTTCCTGTGGTAATGCAGGAGGTGAGATGTGGATTCATCCATGTGATGATTAGTAATTTGTATAAATTACTGAGTGGTAACTAAGGCAGATAGGGTGTGATTATAGGAGTGGGTTCCTGGGGATATGCCTCAAGTGTTCTATAGTTTGCCCTCCCCTGCCACTCTGCTTCCTGGCCAGCACTGGTGAGCAGCTTTCCTCTAGTGTGCCCTTCAACCATGATGTTCTGCCTCATCTCGGGCTCAGAGTAATGGGATCAATCAACCGTGAACTGAAACTCTGAAAACATGAGCCCAAAAGTACACTTTTACTGTTCTAAGTTGCTTTTGTCAGGTATTTTGGTCATACCAATAAAAAGCTAACTAACACACCCTGCAACTAAATGCTACTGAATGTTACTTATTCCTGGAACACTTTCAGATATCCTAACCAGAAGAACTATTTTTGTTCCCTGAATTTGTGTCAGAATTTAATCCACGAATGTCTCTCTTACAATAGATTTTTTTTTTAACTTGGCTTGATAGCTATCTACATTAGTGTTATTTTCTCTTATTGTATATGTTAGTATTAATGATAAGATCTTGTTGTAAACTATTAATCTTTAATATTCCATAAATAATCAACAAAAATCATTGGTTAAGAGATATGAGATATTCTAGAAGTAAAATACTTTGTAATGTTATATAACGTAATTGTAAAATTTAAGCTATTTTGGGAATACAATGAAAACAAATTATACATAAAAAATTGTGTCTTACAATTGAGCAAAAGTTACTGATTTTCTTAAGATGTAAATAAATTGTCATTGTCAGAATATGTAAGAATAAATATATTTGAGGCATATATGTATGAGCATATGTGCTACTTTTAAGGAATTCTTTACCAAAATTCACCAAATGATCTAATTTATAGTATGTATATTTTACAAGGTAACATAAAATCAAATTCATTAAGTCCAAGGTGAACATATTGTAATGTACATAAAGTCTATCCTTTAATAAGTTAAAAGTAGTAGTAAGAAAAGTTAGATTTGATTTAATCTTATAATATCATGTTAACTTATACAGTCAAATATGACTTTAAATTTCCATTTCTTTATATAAGTAAAAATGCAGACAGTATTGTATATCTTACAAAACTGACTGATGATTTCATGAAAACACTGAGAAAATTATGTTAAAATTTATTCTTTTTAACAAAAAATACTAGTACTACTTTTAATAAAAGACGCCTTCAAAAATGGATATACATAGAAACAGATAATCATTGTGGAAAAATGCTACATTAGGTTTTTATAAAATATGGTAGGAGTATAAATTACTTTCATGTTTCTTGTATATCCTATGAACATTTATACATGAGACTCTATTATAATTATAAGGTTTTACTTCCCTAATGCTACACTTATTTTCAGAAAAATAATTTATTTCAACATTCTGGATACTTCCTTCAGTGTTATTGAGCTTAGAAGAAAAAAATGATAAATTTTTTATTATTCTCATAGTTATATCTAAATATTACCAAAGACATCATATTGTTCTTACAGAAAATAGTAAAAATTTATGAAAAAAATATGAATCTATGGGTCATAGATTTCTAAAATTCATCCAGTGTTCAACAAAACTGTTTCCATTTTTCCTTGGTAATTCTTAAATGATAACAGAGTATATCAGCCTGTATCAATGTTTATTTTCACTCACACTTTAAAATGTCATAGCATTATCTTGACACTAAGTTTTGCTTCCAAAATTTTGGTTTAGGGGCTGAAGTTCTAGCTTCATACTTTTAAGTTTAAATAAATGCTTTCAGTATCCTAAAGATTCTCTGCTATTCCTAGGATTATTTTTATTTTGTTTTAAAGAACATCTCATAAGTCTGGGTTCAAGGGACATTCATTTCACTTAACCACACGTATGTTTGCTATCTCATTTTTACCCAAATTTCTTTATAAAATAGTTTCATACATCCGACACTAAGTATACTTTTCCTTTGGTTCTAATCTATTATGTTTTTATTTTTAATTGTTTCAAATAACAAATTTCTAGAATTTCTATACTGTTAATTCCCACACTGCTTGTCTTAAAGGATGAATTTTTCTTTTTCTTATAAATGGTTTTAATATTGCTTCTGTCATTTACATAATTATTATAAACACAATTTTATGTTCTATTTACATGAAAGTTGTTTTAATAGATGTGTAATCCTACTCTTTATTTTGCCTGTTTACTCTTAGGGAGGTTTATTGATTCCTTTGTGTTTTAAATGTTTTATTATAAGCTTTAATATTATATTTTGATTGAGATTATTTTCCTTAATTTTACCCTGGTTTGTAAGAGTTTCTCTTTATGATGATTTTGTATTTGAAGCCCAGTCTAGATCAAATATTATGCTAATTTTATGCTTTGGGATTTAGAGACAATGCAGAGTCTCTAAGCTTGAAAGAAATCTGCTTTTTAAAACTAGCTAACAAGGGCTAGGGATGTGGCTCAAGTGGTAGCGCGCTCACCTGGCATGCGTGCAGCCCGGGTTTGATCCTCAGTACCACATACAAACAAAGATGTTGTGTCCGCTGAGAACTAAAAAATAAATATTAAAAAAATTTTCTCTCTCCTCTCTCACTCTCTCTTAAAAAAAAACTAGCTAACAAGTTATCAATAATGCAGAATATGAAACTGTGGAGTATGGTGACAGCATAAAGTGATAACTGAATAAAAGGAGGATAGCATTAAATAATCAAAATACTAGAATATTCAAATTATATACTGTTCTCTTATTAGCAAGATGTTCATATGTCAATATGGGGAATTTTATTCTGTGTGTAAAATACATGAGTACAAGAGGATTTGAAAAATTTGAGTGGCTAGTGTGAATTAATCATCCTATATTAGGACACATATGACAAATTAGGACTTTTTCTGTTCATACAAAGAGAACTTGGGTTATCTTTAATGCACATGGAAGAGTTAAATGCAAAGAGTAATTACCTAATATATGATTGAAGTTTATAATGTGGAAAGAATAATTATAATTGCCTTTAAGTGATGTATCTTAGAAAAGCTATGTACACAGAAAAATATCTGACTATATAATTTTCCATGCAGAGATTCACTAAGATGGTGGTAGTGGAGACACATACATTCTCACTTTGAATCAGGATATTTTTCAGCTATAGTGTTAAGGAGATGGCATGAAAATCACATATAAGACTTTATTTTACCAACTTATGGTAAAATCAGAAATAAAAGACCACAGGGAGATCTGGGGAGAAGAAACTTGAAGCTCAACTGCTACTTTAAATAGAGGTCTACAGAAGCTCAACTGGTACTTTAAATGGGGGTCTACAGATTATATACATACATATATACATACATATATATATATATATATATATATATATATATATATATATATATATAGAGAGAGAGAGAGAGAGAGAGAGAGAGAGAACACCTGGGAATAATTACCACAAATATTAAATTCTTATGATTGGATCAGATTTTCAGGATGGAATATGAATGGGAAGAGGAAAATATTAAAGATGAAGTGTTGGTGATCACATGCATATTCACCTAATTTGAAAAAGAGTCATCAACTAAGAAAAAATTGTCAAAAATAGAAGACCTAGGAAAGAGTTGTATGTTATATGGGAAGGCAAAAAAAATAAAAGATTAAAAAGATCAATTAGAACAAGTACTAAAGAGAAGGATACCACAAAAGCTCTATGATTCATCAGGTAGAAAGACCTTCCTGATATTGACTAAAAATGTTTTTTGAAATGGGGTGGGTACTTACATAAGGTGAAATATTGGCCATGCTTGAATTTCTACATATGAGTCTCCATTGCTGCAACTCAGATGGAGCAGTTGGTATGGCTTGGGATTGTCTTTACAAGGCAATTTGCATAAGATTAGAAAGCAGAATACAACAAATTACTAATAGGGCATTATGTAAAATTGTGGATGTGTAACCCACGTGATTCTGCAATCTGCATTTGGGGTAAAAATTGGGAGTTCATAACCCACTACAATCTAATGTATGAAATATGATATGTCAAGAGCTTTGTAATGTTGTGAACAACCAATAAAAAAAAAAGAAAAAAAAAGAAAATCCTTAATGTTCTTATTGAATGATTGTGTGAGGGTGAGATAGGTACTCATTAACATTCAGATATTGTCAAATGGAGGCTGTATATAATGCCAGATGTTATTTAAGGTAACAAGAAGAGGTCAATGAAGACATATATTAAGAAATATAAAAATAAAATTTACTTGCAGAAAAAAGGGGAAGAAGTAGAGTATCTGAATAGAGGATCTAAAACCTTCAGTGATGCAGGTACCCTCCCTAAAATGTGCAAAGTAATTATTGGTAGCCTTTGAATTTCTTAATTTTAAGAGGATTATTAAACCTAATAAAGAATAATCTTAATTAAAAGCAAAATATATCTAAAATGTATCATCTTAATACACACACATATACACAGACATTTTTTGGGGGTGAAGATAAAAGGCTGCAACACTTAAACATCTAGGTGAATGTTGATAATGATCCATTGATCATCTCAAATATAGCACACTTGCTCTCTTTGACACTGGACTTGGCTGCTACCATGCACCGGATCAGCTTTTCCAAAAATGAAGTGCAGACCATGTGTCCAGAGGCTCAACCTTTTAATTGTAAAGAGCAGAGGCAGGGCTTGTTCCCCACAATAAGATCTATGCAATTGAGTTGTGAAGTCTTGGGGTTTTATACTTAATGCACACTAATATTTTGGCGCTGGATATTAGTGAACATGCTGACTCATATTACTACCACCAATATAATTGTAGATTTTATATAAATGTAAATGATGTTAAAAAGTTGTTGATCATTTTAAGATAAACTTTGCCTCATGGAAGGGTGCTCTTGGTGAGGTGTTGAGGTATGCTTTGGGTACACCACACTACTACCACATGATCTACACACACAAAAATCACACTCACACTAACATACCAAACAGAGTAAACGTAATTAAGCTAGGGATTACCTAACTTAAAGGAAAATTGGAAAATTAATGAGATAACATCTTTCCATAAGAACGTAACATGAAATGACATTTAATGCAGAGATTGAGAACTAAGTTTTAAAGAAGATGAAGATAACTCCTTTTCAAAGAAATGAAAAATGGAGTGTTATAAGAGTGGATTCTGAACCAGATTGTGTGAATACAGGAGATGTCACGTAATACTTTGCACTTCCCTGAAGAGAAAGAAGAAATGTCATCAGCTAATAGAGAGGGGTCAGCAGAGAGTGGGAAGAGTGGAAAAGATTTCTGACAAAAAAGAAATGAAAAGTATCAGGCAAGCAGTAAATAAAATAATGTCCCTGTGAGGTCAGGGGCTAAGAATTTGTATTGGTGCCAGTGGGAACTGTAATGAGATATACAACAACAAAACTTACTGATATAAGGTTAAGAATTAAACTCATCAGATGTAAGAGGCTAAAGTTCGAGATTTTTATGTGCATTTGACATTATTTTAAGTGAACTCAATACCAATTACACCTGATAAACTACGTCCCGGGTTAATGTACTTTTCAGCTGTTTCATAAAACTTTGATTATTTTTCTATTGTGCAATGATGTTTCATGGATTCTTCTGTGCCATTACGTGTTCTACACACTCCATAAGGGATAATCAGAGACTGTCTTCATTATATCTAATGATATTTTAAAGATAAATTTAAATACATCAATTCATCCATTTGAAATACACTTTTAAAGCAGCACCATTTATTTCTAAATCTGTTCTCTCTAAAATTTAAACTTGATTTTCAGAAATACATAAGATTTCTGAAGCTTCATATGGATTGGCAATATAATATGAGATAGAATAATAAATTGTTTTGGCAGAAGATGAATATTTGATTGTAACATTTGTCACTATTAGTTTTATACAAAGAAATCACTTTAGAACAATGAAACCCCATTTTCCATTTAATAAAGCAGTGATGTTATTCATATTTCCATGATGTCCTTTGAGAGAGTGCTTGAAGATGATTTGGAGGAAATGTGTCTCATAACATAATATGGACATCTCCATATTAAGACATGGTGTAGCCTACTTGTATACCTAAGGTATATAATATTGTAGACTACAACCTGTTCTCTATGTACTATACTCATATTGTAGGCAATTGTAACATACTTGTAATTATATTCTGTAAAAAAATATAAACATAGAAACATACAGTAAAAACATGGCATAAAAGATAAATGATGGTATGTCCATGTGGGGACCAGCCATGTGGAGCTTGCAGACCTGGAAGTTGAAGGAGTGTGAAGGCCTAGGGCATTACTGTACACTACACTAGACTTTATAATTACTCTAACTTAAGCCTTAGTAATTTATACAAAAAAGAAAACATTTTTCTTCTTCAATAATAAATTAACCTTAGTTATGGGACTCATTATAAAGTTTTTATTTTTTTTTAACTTTTTTTACTCTTTTGTAATAATTCCTAGCTTGAAACACAAACACATTGTTCATCTACACAGAAATTATTATTTTCTTTTATTATTATTATATTCTATAGCTCTTGTCCCTATTTTAAATTTGTTTTTATGTTGTAATTTTTTTTTTTTAAATGAAGACACAAGCACACGCCTTAGTCTCAGCCTGCACAGAGTCAGGATCATGTACATCATGAGCTTCCACCTTCCCATCTTGTCCCATTGGGAGGTCTCCAAGGGCACAGCACTCATGGAGCTGTCACCTCCTGTGGTAACAATGCTTTCTTCTGGATACCTTACCAAGGACCTGCCCTGAGGCTCTTCTTGAGGAAATGTCACTTTTCAGAAAAATATCCAGGGTGGTTTGCTTGGTTTATTCTGGTTTTTTTTTTTTTTTCATCATAGATTTGCTTGTAAGCAGATAATGTAGCATGAATGCTTGTCTCTATTAATAAATACCTTTCGGTGTTGCAGCCATGTTTTCAAACATTTAAAGGAGGTGCTGGAGGTCTGTAAAACCTTCTGCTATACTCTTCACTGCAAATTTTTGGTGGTTCTCTTTTTCTTCTTTTTCTGCAATTTCTTTTTTCTCTTTCGTCTTCTATAGCTAGCATTCCCTAGGTGATAGAAATTTTTCAGCTCCATTATATAAGACCTAGTACATACAAGGTTCATCAGTGACCAAAACAACATTACACATTGCATGGCTACTCTTCATAAATTCAAAATTGCTCAGGTAATGCTTAGGTAATGAAATGCAGCAGGGAAATAAATGGGAATATCAGAAATGAACATAAAGACTTATTTTAGAGAATAGAATTAACCTGTCTGAAAATTGTAAGAGAATTGATGGAGAGCACAGATTATTTGGAAGTAGGAATAACCACTAATGTGTGTTTCAATATGTGCAACTTAACACACTACAAGCATGCACACATACACACACACATATACACACACACAATATTCTATACTCTGGCAAAACTAATAATAATCTGGCAGATGAAATGAGACTATACCTATCTCAAAATAGACTATAAAATGTCTGAAAAAGAGTTCTGGCAGAAAAATGTAAAGATGATCTTTTTTAAATTTTTTTTTCAAAATGATGAACTACTCTCATAAACCTAAACAATCCTGATTGAGAGAATGCCAATTTTAAAATTATAAAAAGGTTGATTCTCAACAAAATAATGTCAATTTCAATAGAATTCCAATATGAATTCTGATTCCAATATTTATGAATTTTGACAAGTGCCTTCACAAGTTCATCTTGTAAGAAAATTATAAAATAGCAGTTAATTTTATTTCAATAAAAAATGAAGTACAGGAACGTTCTATACAAGCTATCAACACATTTTTTGAAGTTACAATAATTTTTAAAGAATTTTTGGTCTTGCCGGGTGGCATGGTGCATACTTGTAATCCCAGTGACTCAGGAGGCTGAGTCAGGAGGATTTCAAGTTCAAAGCCAGGTTCAGCAACTCAGTGAGACCCTGTTTCTAAATAAAATATATAAAAAGGGCTAGGGGTGTGGCTTAGTGGTTAAGTGCCTCTGGTTTCCATCCCTGGTTATATATATATATACCGCAGTCCGGCTGCAACAAAATAACCAGGGGGTGACGAGGAACTTGTGTAGATTGATACAGCAGGAGTGGGAGCCATTTATTGTAGGACAGGAGGGGTATATATACATTCCACACAGCTTATCTTAATTAACATAAACTAGATATAGCAGTCAACCAATAAGGAATCTCCACACTTAATGGCTTGCTGGCGTTACTTCACAAACCACTCCCCCTGGCAAAATGCCAGGCATCAGACTCTAACATATATATATATATATATATATATATATATATATATATATATATATATATATATATAATTCTTAATGCATGTAGAGAAATAGAGCATAAAAACAGAAGTGTTTAGAAAAGAGTTTAGATCAATTAAAGTAAATGAAAGTCTATAATAATATTGGAGGGAAATATAGGATTGTTCCTTATAATTATGAGATAAGAGTTTGAAATAATTTATACATATTAGAAGACAAAATATAAAATTACTCATATAACTATATAAAATTAACATAATACTATATGTTTAATAGTTTATAAACATTTAAGATAAACTACTTGAAGAAAATATTTTCACATTTCACAGATAATTCAAACTGTAAAGTGTGTTTTCAAAGCATATAAAATTGCAAACAGCCCAACAGAGAAGTAAACATAGCCTACAGTTACAAATTAAAGGAGAAACAAATTGTGACCAGACAGATTTAAAGCCATTCAATTCCATAATGGGTCCAGTGGCCAAAGGGCTGCCAAAAAGAATGGTCTTATATACTATTGTTAGGTTTTCTATTTGTTATGTGTGTCTGGATGGCACTCTGGAAGGCCTACCAACATTTAAACCATGTATTCACTTCACTTAGTAATTCCATTTCTACACATATATGTTATCGACAGACATATACACAACTTGTTTATCTGTTCTCTTGAATATCTAGGTTGTACTCAAATGTTATCTATTATGAGTAAAGTTGCCAAACTTGTTTATACTCATCTTTTTATAGATATAACTTTTCATTTCCAAGTAGTTATTGAGTAATATTGATAGATCAAAGGTAAGTATATATTTTAACTTTGTACAAATCTGCTAAAAGATTTTTACAAAGTGGTTTTACTCTTCAACATTCCTATGAGTATGTGAGTTCTGCTTATTTACATTCTCTTCAAAATCTAGTGTTATTAATATTTTTAATTTAAAACATTGTAGTGGGCACACCATTGTATCTCATTTACCTAATTTTTAGTTTTAATTTGAATTTGTTGTCTGTTGTCTAATGATTTTACATATTTTTCCTCATACTTAGTTTGATACTCCTATATCATTTTTCAAAATGTTTCTGTCCAAGTACTTTGTCCATTCTTTTGATTGCTTGTTATTACTGTTTTATAGGAGAGATTCATGTGTTGTTCATTCAAGTTCTTATTTATATATACATATTATGAATATTTTTCAGTTTGTGGTTTCTTTCTTCATTGTGACAATAGTCTTCAAGTTTATTTCTTCAGCTTTATGAAGGTAAAATTGATTAAGTAAAAACTACATGTGTTTAAGGTGTATAATTACCATAACCAAGCTAATTAACATAGAAATCACCTGACACAGTTGCAACGTTTGCATGTTTGTGCTGAGAACAGTTACAATCTACTCTCTTAACAATTTCAAGTATACAATGCAGTATTATTAAAAGTAGTCACCATGCTGTAGATCTCCAGAACTTAAATTCTCCATTTCTCTTACATGAGAAGTTTTACCTTTGATGAAGAATGTGTTTATTTTTAAAGAGAGAATACTTAAAACTCTTAACTGTTCATTATCATGGCAATGTGTAGATAAGCTATGTTTCATGCTTAATATGGAAAATATGCAGCAATTTAAAGTAATAGGTTGCACGTATTGACATGGAAGAGTTTTCAAGACAAAGAACAAGTAAGAAATGATGAGGTTTATGAATAACAGGTATTCTTGTAGTCATGTAAAAATCTGCATATCTATGTACACAGACACCTATACATACATAAAACCAACTGCATGAGAAATGCAATCCTATTACATACATCAAATTAATAATTTTTTTTCTGGGAAAATTAATAAGATATGGGTGGTTATTCAAAATGTAATTTGTTTTAATTTTAAAACAAATTTTTACTGTTTTATTACTTCATTATACATACTATTGGGGCTTATTTGGACACGATTATACAAGAATGGGATATAATTTGCTCCCTTTGTTTTCTAGCACTTCTCCTTTCCCTTCCTCTCCTGCATTCTCCTGTTCTCCTTCCTCTACTGATATTGCTTCTACTTATTTATAGTTGCTTATAAAATTTGTGCTTTATAGATATACATAAATGTGATATTCACTATGGCATATTCACGTACATGCATAGCATAATTCGTTCAATTTCATCCCATTGTTTCTCTCTTTTCCCATCTCTTGTCCCTCCCTCTTAATCCCTTTTCATTGCTCCATAGATCTCCTGTTTGTCTTCATGGGTTTCCCCTCTCCCTGCTTTTCGCCCACTCATGTGAGAGCAAACATTCAGCTCTTGATTTTCTGAATCCGGATTATTTCACTTAGCATAATATTCTCC
Source organism: Ictidomys tridecemlineatus (assembly GCF_052094955.1). NCBI lineage: Eukaryota > Metazoa > Chordata > Mammalia > Rodentia > Sciuridae > Ictidomys > Ictidomys tridecemlineatus. The sequence continues at coordinate 55,889,621 of NC_135477.1, forward strand.
AATTCCACCCATTTACCAGAAAATGCCATCATTTTATTCTTTATGGCTGGGTAAAGCTCCATTAAATAAATGTTGGCCAGCCTGCAGGGAAAACGGTCCACTCATACACTGTTAGTGGGACTGAATTAGTACAGCCACTCTGGAAAGCAGAAGGCAGACTCCTCAAAAAAAAAAAAAATGGAATTGAACAACCATATGACTAAGCTCTCCCGCTCCTTGGTGTTTATCCAAAAGAACTAAAATAATCATACTAGTGACACAAGCATATCAATGTTTATAGCAACACAAGTCACAATAGCCAGGCCCAGGGGTGTAGCTCAGTGGTAGAGTGCTTGCTTAGCACATGTGAAGCTCTGGATTCCATTCTCAGCAATACATAAAAATAAATGTAATACAGGTATTGTGTCCATGTACAACTAAAAATATTTCAAAAAGAATCATAATAGCCAAGTTATGGAACCAGCCCAGGAACCTATCAACCTATGAATGGATAAGGAAAATGTGGTATATATACAACAAAAATTATTTGGATATTTGTATTATTGTTTGCAACTTTTGGAAATATGTTACATAGTGTATTTTTAAATAGTGATGTATGCAACTTATTGATAATTTTATAAAACGCCCTAAGTAAAATCCAATGATATAAATATATGATGAATAACAACTTAAATACTGCTATTTGAATGGATTAAAAACAAGTTGAAGTATAAAACAGAAATAGAGAGAAGGAAAAATGCAAGCCAATTTAAGTAACAGCAACTTTTTTGGATGAATAAATAGGCAACAAAACTTGGAAAGTAGTTTGGAGTCACAGCTTTCTGTATCCTACATATTTAAAATTTTAATACAGCTCAAATATTTAGTAATACCATGTCTTAGAGTACAACCACATGTCAATCTGAACTATGCACCATAAAGATGAATCTGACATTGGAGTGCCCGGTGGGTTGAATAAACAAAAAGTGAAACAGCAAGAAAAATCTCAGCATTACGAACTCAAACTGTGGTGGGACCCTGAGAAAAGAAAAAGAAAAAAAAAACATACTTGGTTGATTGGGTGAATAATCATCCCATATACAATGATGAACAAGAGAAGTAGATCTGCAAAAACTTTATTAGTAATTTATAAAATAATTTATACAAATATATACACTGTCCAGTAATACCATGCTTTCCTTGAAGCTTCCAAATTCTGTTTTAAATTGTTCTCCTTTCCATATCACAGAGGATTCAGAATGGGCACTCTCTTGGTCAAAATATAAATCATTGGAATCATACTAGATGCTTCACCATTGATAGCATATTTAATCAACAATAAGTACTGTACATTTTATAGAACTCATAAAATATACTAATGATGTCTCAAATCTGTTCATTATTCTTTACAATTATTGTGACTACCTAAAAGTAGGTTTTCTCCACTTTTTGTTTATGTAACCCTAACAGCCTCCCTAATCGTTCTCTTATCTCCATTGCTACCTTCTTTAATCTGCTTTCTGCATGACTGCTAAAAATTCTAAAATGTAAATTTCATCATATACTTTACCATAATATATAAAATTATATATAATCCCAGTGCTTCCAATAAATTTCTGAAAGGCCCTTTTTTGAAGGGTCCTATAATCTCCCATGTCCTTCACTCACCATGCTTTCTCTGCAAAAAAAAAAAAAAAAAGTCATTCTGAAACAATGATAAATTCTCTTTTGTATCTGTTTTTAAATTTTTATTTATTTTAATTAGTTGTACATGACAGTAGAATGCATTTTGACATATCATATATGAATGGAGTATACTGTATGTCTCATTCTTCTGGTTGTACATGATATAGAGTTTCACAGGTTGTGTAATCATATATGCACATAGGGTGATGATGTCCGATTCATTCTACTATCATTCCTACCGCTATGCACCCTCTCCTCCCTTTACTCCCCTTTGTTTAATCCAAAGTACCTCAAATCTTTCCTGGGTCCCCCCTCCCTTATTGTGACTTAGCATCCACATATCAGAGAAAACATTCCGACTTTGGTTCTTTGGGATTGGCTTCTTTCACTTAGCTTCATCCATTTACTAGCAAATGCCATAATTTCATTATTTTTTTAAGGCTGGTAATATTCCATTGTGTACATATACTACAATTTCTTTATCCATTTATCTGTTGAAGGGCATCTAGGTTGGTTCTATAGTTTGACTATTGTGGATTGAACTGCTATAAACATTGATGTGGCTGTGTCACTGTGGTATGCACACTTTAAGACCTTTGGGTATAAATCTAGGAGCGGGATAATTGGATCAAATGGTGTATCCATTCCTAAATTTCTGAGGAATCTCTATACTGCTTTCCATAGTGGATGTACCAATTTGTAGTCCTAAAAGCAATGTATGAGTGTAACGTTTTCCCCACATCCTTGCCACTATTTATTGTTGCTTGTATTCTTGATAATTACCATTCTAACTGGAGTGAGATGGAAGCTCAGTGTAGTTTTTATTTGCATTTCTCTAATTGCTAGCGATGTTGAGCATTTCTTTTCCATATATTTGTTGATCATTTATATTTCTTCTATGTACAGTTTCTTTGCACATTTATTGATTGGGTTATTTGTTTTTTTGGTGTTAAACTGTTTGAGTTCTTTATACATCCTGGAGATTAATGATCTATCTGAGGTGTCTTCACCAGTTTACCAGGTTACAAATTAGATACCATGTCAAGAATCTCTTCTTCCAATATGATTCTTTCCGTCTCCCACACTTGTGTGAGTTCTTTTCATAGGAGATTCAGATTGCTTTACAAATCCATGCCCTGCTCGAATAATCAAGTCCCTTGAAAATGGGAACTGAGTCTTTTTTATTGTCAGGATTCTCATGCTTGAGCATATCAACTGTCATGTTTTAAATGATTGATAAATAAATTTAATTTTATGAATAATTTATGAAAAGATTTCCCCATTAATTTTTGGAGGGAATTTTAAACATATCCTTGAAGAATGTTTCTAGAAATAAGTGTTGAAATATGGAGATTATCTTATGTTGCAGTTATACACCACCAGAAACACTGGCATCTTTACTGTTCTTTGAACATACTGAGCACACTCCGCTAGTTGATATTTATATCTGGGATATTTTCCCTTAGATTGCCTCTTAGCTACTTCCTTTGATTTCCCAAAATTCTGCTTCAATTTCCCTTTTTCAGTTAAGGTCCTCTATAATTTCTCTAATCAAAATTTCAGCCACTTCTTTCATTTTATCATTCCTATTTTCCCATACTTACACAGTATATATCACCACCTAATTCACTATGTGCATGTATATATGTGTGTATGTATATTGTGTATTACTATATACTATATACACATATATGTATATATACACATACATGAAACATAAGATATATAAAAATATGCTACAGAGTATATATTTCTAAAATATATTATAAAAATAATATATAAAATATACACAAAATAATTATATATATATATAAACTGTTATTACTTTTTAAATCCTGTTCCTTATACTAAGGTCTATGAGAGCTAGTAATCATTTGTATCAGTTCCTAGAAATAGGACTTGACATATGGCATGTAGTAGATATTCAATATTTACTCTATGGAAATATCACCACCAATTTAATATCACTGGACCTCATTCTTCTCAAGTTATTCTTTGTTTTATTTTCTCATTTTATCTTTTAGATACTTGAATACAAAGAAAGTGACCTGCTATGTTTAAGATAGAACCTCAATGAGAATGCTAACTTAGGAAGAGCAATTTCCATTTCAGTGTTTCTTTATGCTGTTAGCTCAAATATTTTTTCCATGTACCTTCACGTAGAAAATATCTCCTTCAATTCCTTGCTTCTTATAGTACATTCTACTTAAGAACCACAGCTCCAAAGTAAAGGTTAATAACCACCATCTTCAAAAAAGGATTAGAAGTTTGATTAGAAGTCTTAGCTAGCCTAATGCAAAATATATATTTAAGAACTGGGGTTTTATTACCATAAATATTAAAAGTTTTGTGAGATACTGAATATATATTCTGAAAGGTGCTGAAAGCACCTTGTAAGATTTTGTAAGTAAAGATGAAATATCTAAAAGCCCATGAGGTTTCAGGAAACTTAACCATCTACTTACCATTCAAGCCTTTCAAAGCAGCTAGTTTGAAGTCAGGTCAAAGAGAAATAGGCATTAACTCAGAGAAAATATTCCACTGATGGTTAGCAAAGCAGTCATTTTCATTGCAACTGTGTGGAACTTAACATTCTCATTTTTGTGATTGTGAAAATCAAATGAAATGACTCTCATTCAAATTTAGCATAAAATACTAGTTTCAAACTTCTACTTTATATTCATCTCTGTCACTTTACTTTTTATTTTGAAAGCCAGGTAGACATAAATTTAATTTGGCAGCTGGTAAGGAAATGTTTGTAAATCAACAGAAGAAGCCTAATCAAAATTTAACTCAATATACCTGTATTCAAAAATAATAAAACTAGCACATGATATAAATTTCATGTCACAGAGGAGCCAAATTTAACCAATGTGGTTAAAATCTGAGTCTTTTTGCACACCTCCCCCTTTTTTAGGGATTTGGTGTCTTAGAAAAATAAGACCTTTTGGAGCTTTTAAAAATTATTATATATGTACATATGCTGAAACAACATACTAATTGGCATTAATTTAATTTGTGATATGCTTTCTTCCAACTAAAATTAGATCAGCATTAAAAAAAGAGATAGTCCTGATCCTTTTAGTCAACTTTGTGGAAGAATGCCTGGCAAAAAAAGTTTGTCCCCTTGGTAGAATCTTTGGGAGGGCTATTGCCTCCTTAAAGGCAAGTATTTTATTTATCCTTACAATGGTTTGTGTTAATGTGCTTAATTGCTCTGGCACTCTGAAGAACAGATTCGCAACTTCAGAGACAGTTCTCAAATAATGATCCTGTATAATGTTTGGCCACTATGCTGATCTTTCAAAGAGAGGATCGATTCCTACTGCAGAAACTATAATGCAACAGTTTATTGAAAACACACACACACACACACACACACACACACACAATTCTGAGTATTTTCAATTCTCTCCCTCCTAATTTTATTAATCAGTTGTAAACACAACATTATTAAAACTGGTTGTTACCTGGAGTCAGACTAATATAGATACTTATCCCTGTTCTTGCAATTTACTAGCTCTTTATTCTTGAGTAAGTCACTTTGGCTCCGAATTTATTCATCTAAGATTTGGTAAAAGCAACAATACGTAACAAATTCTCAAGAATAATGAGATAATATTTAGAAAGCACTTGTTAAAGATTGAAGTGACTTCACCACTGGGGTCACTTGAAATTTGGACTATAAAATGGCATTACAAATAGTTTTTGTTTGCTTCCTTCAGTCCCACTATTTTCTAGTAATTTCACTCAAACTTGTGTAAATTCATGTCCTTGGGTTCAATCACAAAACATGCTTCATTTAAGTAAAACTTAAATGAAAACTTAGCTCAGTTATTAAAGGAGACCAGACCAGATTCAATCACATTATCATGTTTTTCTGATTATCATGATAATTATGGGATGGCCAAGTGACCTAACAGAAGCCATAAAAAACCATGATCCATGGTTTTTCTTTGAATGTTAGAGCAGAGTCAGAAACATTTCTTTACTGACCTTGATTCTGAGAGAATTTGAAGTCTAAGATTCCTACTGGTTTCCTGTTTCTTCCATGGAAAGAACTGTTTGAGATTACAGTCAATGCAAGGAAAATGAATAGAAGATATATAGAGAGGAAATAGAAAAAAAAATAAGCCCCATTGACATTTTAGAAGCCCCAATGAAGCCACAACTGAGATTGGAACTGTTGCTGAAATGTTCAGACATGCATTGCCATTTTGCTTAAGGCACATCAGACTGATTTTCTAGTCACTTATAACCAATCAGTTCTCACTGACAGCATATCATGATTAAATGCAACTAATTAAACAAAGGCCTTGAAGTCTTTGGATTATTATTGGAGGCAATGTTTATGATTTATAAATTCTATTGTTGCAATCAAACTAAAGGTCTCAGACCTATGGGCTTAAGAGGCACAGGGTACTTTCTGTCACCCCATCTGTTGTCATAACTGGTTACTAGGCAGTGGACCTGGAATCAGTATTTTCTAGATAATAACATCCTCTGGATTTAAAAGGCTTCCTGTGATCAAGCTACTAAAGTGTCTTTGCAATGGCATTTATGTCTGAGATACATGAAGGCAACATAAGGCAATATGATAAAAGAAAACTGGGATTTGGAATCAAATGAATTTTTCATTCTTACCCTATGCAATTGGTGTGATTATTTATTTTAGTTTAGTTTCTTAAAAAGTAAAACTAGAATAAAATGTCAATCATACAAAGTTGTTTGTCAGCTATAAGACAGATGGAATTTGGCTTTCATCCTTTTGAACTGGGAACAACTTCCTCATACTGATCATGGAAGCTGAGGGGCTATCCCTATGGCCTGACCCACACCAAGAAAGCTAAAAATGGAGATGTTTCCCCTGCCGGGTCCTGTCTAGCACCAGTTAACTAAATCTGCATGTGTGTATGGCCGGTCTTTTACCTCATTTTGCCCCTCTTCAGGACAACTAAATCTATATGAAGAAATAAATGTAAATATATATGCACAAGTGTTATGGTTTATTTTGTTCTTTCACGAATCATTTCTTCCTTTCTTTCCAGTTAATACAAATAATTTTCAGTGTGAGTGAGAAGTCAAGTAGTTTAACTTCAAAAAGAAGCAATATAAATGCGGACAAAAGTGAGATTGAAAACAAAAAGATAATATAGTTATATTTGCCAAACCTAAGAAAACATTGACTAAGTACCATTTTAGTAAAGTAGCAAGATAAAAATATAACATAATGAAATCCACAGCTGTCATATATATACAATACCTCTGCAAAATACCATTGTAAACACTGAACAGTAAATGTACAAAAGGACTGTGGTTTTGGAGGAAATGACTCAACATAAAAAATGATGTAAATTCTCTCAAAATTCACTTATGAATTTAGAACGATCTTAATATATTTTTCCCAAAATAAAATGAGTTGATTATACATTATTTGGAAGAATGTACACACAGAATATCTAAAAATCACCTTAAAAATATACTGCTTAGAGTTATCCTCCTTGAGTACTACCAAAGTAAAAATTTCAGGAGACAAAGTTAACCAAGGCCAGGAAGAATTTGTTTAAAGATATTGCAATAGAGGAAAAGGCCACAGCTCAGTCAGAGCTCAACTTCAATAAAACAAAGGGCTAGAGTGTTTCTATAAGCTGCAGTGAAGAGGAATCACAGACCACCTGTGTTTTCTAATTGGCCTTCACTCAAAGGCAAGTTGAATTTCTTCCATCTTCAAGATGGGTTATTTTTTTATAACTTTGCCTTAGGTATCCATATTAGACTTCTGCCCTCCCACAGAGACTGGGAGAGGGAGCTCTGTTCTCCTTGATGATTTCATTTTAAAGGAATGACTCCCAGGTCAGAGGCATAACATTCCTGAATTATAAAACTGATAAGAATCTTCTTAAAAGAGTTACATCTCAAAGGGGCAAAGATTTTCAATTACAAATTTTCTAAAGCAAATGTTCTCAGAGAAGGAAAGTTAGGCACCTAGAGTCAGGAAGAAACCTAAGGTTTACTCAAGATGAAGGGAACACTAAGGTTTTCTGGGTCAATATTATACACATCTTACTTTTATTTTTGTAATATTGATAATTTTATATTTTTTATTATAATTATAAGTCAAAATGTTGGTGATCGCTATATGAATAGATCATTCTCAGCCTAGTTTTCCACGTAAGGAGAGTCTGAGGCAAAAGCTTATAGCTAAGGATCTATTTGGGAATGTAAACTTAAGGGACAATGAAGAAACAAGAAAATGCAGGAAAGAAGGGACAGGCAATCTAAGGGGTACACCACAGCTTTGAACCGACTGCTCTGATCGGTGATGTTTGTTTAGAGAAACTAATTGAAATATTGCACTTGGGAACAGTTCATTTAACAGAAGAGAAAGGAAATAATTTATGGTCAGGTCCTTTTCATTCCAGTTTACCACTAGCATCAATTCCCCTGCCCTCCTCAGCTGTGTTGCCTGGCCTCCTCTGGTAGCACCACAAAAGGTGGAGACCCCACAAGCATAATAACAGAAAAATACAGCCAAGTGTTCTCTCTCTTTGCCAGTTAGTTCCATAAGAGTTTCTTGAATTTGTATGTATAGAAACAGTAGTTGAATTATCTCTGTAAGCCAACTATCTCCATATATGTAGAAACGGCACCCACCATTGCTTGGAAAGCCATTTTTGGCATCTGAAATAAATGGAGAAAAGAAGAAGTTGTAATAAGTGACATAGGAACAACTGGATAGCCATATGGAAAAGTGTAAAATTAGATTCATTATTTACACTATAAAACAGGATAAATTTTAAAGAGACTATGATATCTAAATGGAAAAACTTAAAGCATAAAAATATGGAATAAGCATGACTAAATTCCTTATAGTCAGGGTGCAGAGAAAAAAAAACATGTTAATATGACTTAAATCCAGAAACCTATTAACAAATTTGACCACATAAGAAAAAAGCCTTCCGATCACCAAAAATGAGCAAAAGTAAGTGATAAGTAACAAGCTTATAATTGTCCTAAGGAACTTTGGCAAAAACACAAAATGATTTTGTCACAGAGCTGTTCATTGCAGTATTTTAATAATAGACTAAGACAGAAAGCACCTCAAATGTCTTTATTTAAAGAATACTGGTTGGAAAACTATGTTGCATCCAGATAACGAGGTACTCTGCAGCTGAAAAAAGAAATGATTTCCATATATTATTCTGTATTCTCAAGTAGAAAAGAAAGACATGGAAGCACAAAACAGAATGTTATAAATTGTGTAAGAATAAACATGAATTATGTTTTAATGGATCTATATTTGTAACAATGTAATAACAGAAAGAAATCCACAAACAATGGCTATTGGTGGCAAGTGAAGAGTACAGAGTCAATAGGATAATTAAAGGTTAGATCACACCAAACCATGTAAATAGTTTCTATGATTAAAGGCCAAATTTAACAGTTTAAAAAAAGCAATCAGTGAAATTTTTAAAAAAAGTTCAACTTATGAATCTGATGACATAATCATTCACAGAGTAATTCAACTTTGAAATAGCATTTTGCTATTTGTATGAAAATAATGACAATGGTGAAAAAATTAAACATAAAACTGTATCACTGCATTAACCAATTTTATTTTTAATATTTATATGTAGTATCTATTTATCTGTGGTATATATACATACATATATATGTGTATATACACACACACATATATGTAAAGATTTGTAGTAGAAAGTAAAGATAGAGATTTGGAATAAAAAATGTCACCATACATCTCTACTATTAAATTATGAATTGGAATATCAGAAGAGTAAAAGCAAGGGAGAAGACAGAGAAATGTGAATATAATAAACCCTCTAGATATAAATACTAGGTTATAGATATTTATGTAATAAGCAATATAATAAAAATGGGTAAAATTATATGATTATCTAAATGCAGAATGTAGGTGGAGAAAGTTGGAGTGGAGAAAATTGTTATATTTTGCAAAATTATTAAAGCAATTTATCAACCACAGAATAGACTTTAGGATAATAATGTGAGAAAACCAGTAGTCAAAGAAGTTTTATGATAATCAGGGAAAATAGGATACATAGTATAAGATGATATTAAGAAATTATTATTCATTTCATTTTTATTATGTTTATTAAAAAATCTTGATTTATTAGAGATACATAATGAAATATTTTTGAAGAAATGATAAGGTCTGGGTCAGCTTCAAAGCTTTCACAGAAATAATGGCTGAGATATAACAAGAATGGCAGATAATAGTATTTGTTTAAGTTGGATAAATTTAAATGGAGATGAATATTTTCTATCTTTAGGTTAAAAATGTTATATGTTTGTAACCTAAAAATAAGTAAATAAATAACTTGCAAAATTGACAACAGAAAAGCTGAACATCCTCAGTGATTCTTAAACTATAAAAGAGCATCCACACATCTGAGACACAGAAGGGAAATTGTATTGATAGAAAGAGAATAGGGTTGGTTATTTGTCTAATAATTCTTATACTCATTTTCTATAATGTTTATTTTTAAAAAAAGTCTTTCCTTTTCAAATTTAACTCTGTTTGTAAGGAGAGAAGAGGACCCTTCTCCCAATTAAAAAAAAAACAAAACCCTGTTTAGCCACAGCAGTATAAGAAATAGTAGAGTAGGTGTCTTTTTAAGATTTTAAATTTGTGAGTGGGACAAAATATACTTTAATGGAGTTTACAAATAAAATGTTTTAATACCCAAAGATACAGTAGTCATAGGAATAGGTACATAAGTAATAATTTTCCCTCTCATAGCAGATAATGGAAGTGGAAAAACCGCAAGGGACAATGACTTTTCACCTGTAATTTCAGAAAATCAATCCATAACCTCGACTCTTATTGATTTTGAAGAAAAGTAAAACCTTGTCTAATGCAGTATGAAAAAAACTATTTTTAAATCCAATCAATAATAGACAACACTTCAGTTACCAGTACTAAATAAAAGCAGCATTTTTTTTTTAAATCAAATGAGGTAGTTTATTTATTTTCCATAAAATAGTTTATATTTTCTAGTTTATTCTGTCTGGAAATAGTTAACATATTTCATTTAATTGTGGCCCTAAAAGTTAACCATGAAACAAAAGTCTCTGATGTTTGTTATATTATTTAACATGTTAGTTTTCTCCTAATTTCACAAGCCTTAGAAAAAGTTTGCACTTTATGTCTTAAAAAATAAAGTCACTATGAAAAACATATTCAGTACATTCCATTAAATATTAAATGTGTACCTAATTGGATAATTAGTACTGTCTGAATGATATAAATTTTTGTAGCAATTCACTTTTTTTCTCCAGCAGAAGCCTGTAAGAGTATATATTTTAATAAACACAAATGTTTCTGTATCAACACTGCCTCTCCCTGAGCTTTACACCTGAGTATCCATTCACTGATTTCTCCTCTTGAAAATATTCATGTCTAAGTCAGAACGCTGCTTCCCTACATTGTGATTTTTCCTTTAGTCTTTTTTTTTGCTTTTAAAGGTGTGTTCTACCACTGAGCTACACCCCTGTCCTCAGTCTCCTAAATCACTGGGGTTACAGGCATGTGCCACTACACACAGCTCTTTCCATAGTCTTTGTCTCCATGAACTTACCATTATGCTCCTAAATGCAGTAAGTAACCATTCTTAATCATTTCGCTTGGGGTTTTTTTTCCCATCCAAAAGTAATGTTTGTCTTTTTATCTCGGTTCTGTGATCTCTTTATTAAGTGATAATGTGAGATGTTTGGGTACATGTGTACATTATGTAATGTTTAAATCAGGTTAAATATACCTATCTTTTCAAATATTTATCACTTCTTGAGGACAATTTTCTATCTTTTTGTATCATTCTTCACTTCCATAATTTAGTTATAGCCTTCACCATTTTATATTTACATGCTGTTAAAAATAAGCTTATCCTTCACTGTAAAGTCATTCATTTTTGTATTCATTTAACAAGTACTTACTAAACATCACTTATGTGTCGAGCCCTATTCTAACTGCTGAGATATAATAGTCTGAAAGATGAATCCTATATAATCACAAATACGTAAAACACAGAAAAATAGAAGAGAAAGTTGCAATGTAAGAGGGACTTGACTCACCATTTCTTATGGTGAGTTGAACAATGGCACAACAACTGTTCCTAATGTCTAAAACCAGTTAAAATGTTACTAAAATTGAAAAAAAAAAGGAATTTTGGTGAGATTTAATTAAGGTGGGATGATTACACTGAATTACTTTGATTACCTCAAATGTGATTCAATAGTTTTTACAACAGAGCCAGGGGTTGTGATCAATCACTTTGAAAACAGAAATGGGCTATAAGCCAAGGAATGCAGGCAGGCTTTAGATAAGGAAATAGATTCTCCCGTGTATCCTCTAGAGGAAATGCAACCTTCCAACACATTGATTTTCACCATAAAATTTGGTTGATTTAACCCACCAAGTTTGTGGGAATTTATTAGAGCAGTAAAAAGAAACTATTCTTGTAAGAAAATGAAGATTTTGATCCTACACCTACGAGACACCAAATTCTACTAAAAAGCCAATAAGCAAGAAATTCATTTTTCCTCATAGCCTCAAGAAAGGTATCTAGCCTAAGCACTTCTGCATTCAACCTGGTGAGAGCCACATCAGATTTCTGACCTTTAAAACAGTAAAATAATAGTTTTGTTTTAAGGCAAGAATACACAGTAAAACACCATTAATCCCACAGATCCTCTTCTACATTCCCACCACCATATACACACACAATCACACTACTTTACTAAGTGAATTCCTACGTACTCATCAGGACTCACCCCAGATAACCCAGTCTTCAACAATTCCCTGTAGTCTTTCATTTCACAATCTAGATTATGTCCTATGTTCCTCAACAATAATCTGTTAATAGATTGACTATATCTGTGTTAGTCAGTTTTTTTATTCCTGTGGCCAAAATTCCTGACAAGAACAACCTAGAGGAGAAAAGATTGATGTGGGCTCATGATTTCAGTCCACAGTTGGTGGGCTCCATTACTGTGGTCCTGTGGTGAGGCAGAACATCATGGTGAAGGCTATGACAGAGAAAAATTGCTTGCTTATGGCAGCCAAAAAGCAGAGAAAGAGAGTAAGAGACTGAGGACAAGATGTTGTCCCCAAGGACACACCTCCAGTGACCTACTTTCTTCAACCATACCTACCTGTTTATAGTTTCTATCTCCTATCAGTAGTCCATTTGAATTATTAATCCATCAAATGGAGCAATCCTCCAATGAGGCCAGAGCCCTCAGGATCTAATCTCTTCTAAAAGGCCCACCTCTGGACACTGATGCATTGGAGACTAAGACTTCAACACATGAGCTTTTGAGACGGATATTCCAGATCCAAACCATAACAATAGTACTTAATTTACAGAATTGTAATTTTTTACATTTCTTCGTTTCTCATTGTGCCTTAATCCTCTGGGGAGAGAGGGTACATATCTTCTCTACTGCTACTTGAAAATCTCTAATGCAAGAGGTATCAGTTTATATCAAGTAAAAAAATAAACCAACACATAGAATAATGAAAGAGACTTAGCTTGCTATCTCTAAGTTTCCAGACTAATTTAGTAGTAACCTGTTTTTAATTATTTAAATATTTGATCTAAATACAAATAAAAATTGCTTAGTAAAATTATTGTAAATTGATCATCTTATTATCTTCCGGGCTTGGTGAACCACAAAAATTACTCCTTGTTTCCATTATATTAATTTTAATATATTTGCTGGGTTTTCAAGTTTCTTCATAATTTTTCTCTAAACTCATTATGCAAATGTAGTCCTCACAATTTTTGACATTTTTCACTAGTCCTATATTTATATTTCATATTTTCTCCTTTGTAATAATCCCTATAGATCACTGATAGCATCTCTTATCAACCCCTTTAGGAGTTATGGATACAACAAACTCTTAAGAAATCAATATTGTATTCTGTATTTTATTTACAATATCAAATGTTTTAATATTGCCATTTCTATCAGTGGGTAATATCCATGATATTACAGGTATAGTTGGATGTACTTATATTTGAATTTAATTATTTTATTATCAGGTTCATTCTTATGAATAAAGAAATAAAAAAAGATCTACTATATATATTCTATATTTAATGGGATTTATCAGGAAACCATGTAGACTCATACTTTTTTGAATAGACTATTATTTAGCAAGCTATTATCTGTTATTATTTTAAGGCTGGAAAAACTTTGCAAGAATTACCTTATTTTGATTCATGTGCTGTATAAGTACATTTCTTGGTTTGGGAAATAATAAAAGACCTCCCAGAAAAAAAGTCAGATAATACATTTTTGATATTTTAATTTATGAATTTTGTGATAATACATTTTTAAGTAATAGATAACTAAAAATCCCCTAAAATGACAAAAAGGAGACTTGGCATTTAGCTAAACTTACTAAATTTATATTTCTTGAATAAAAAAAGTTAGGGAATTTTCAGTGATATATTTCATCAGAATTTTACCATTTTTTTCAGTTTTCTAAACATTTTTTATAATAAAATTAGGACATCAAATTTTAAGTATTCATTTTCAGTTTTGTCCTTAAGTTATACCAATAAAAACAAAAACAAATTCCAAGCTATTGAAATGATAAAAAAAACATATTTTGCAAATGTGAATTCTATGCATAAATATTTCATGACAAATCATCTTTGTTCTTATGATGATAAAATTTCTTGTTAACTATCTTAAAACATAAATGAAGGATGACAGTAATAAGAAGACTGTTACACCTGATCAAGGAGCTCTAAGTTGAAACCATTTCTATTTTCTGCCTCGTTTTATTTTTATACATTTTTAAGAGCATGAAAGACATAAAGCATATGTTTAGATTATGTTCTTGTTATTAGATTATGTTATATTTTAATTTTCTTTTTTACATAACATTGTCATCCTTCAATTCTCTGATTCTTCTTCCCCTTTTCCTGGTAGAAGGGAAATCAGACAAATTTTCTGGGCCATTGCACTGCTAGGGTTCATTAGTCCAAACTAATCTTTGCCTCATTTTTCTACAGGGGAAAGTCAGATCTTTTCTTTTGTCCCTATATTTTCCCTCCCAGCTAGATGCTGCTGGTTATCTGTCTAGTGACTAAGGATTGAAAGACATGCTCCTCAAGTATGTATCCAACTTCTTTAGTCTAATTATAAATCCAGCTGTTAATCTTCCTTTATTAGTGAAGTAGTTAAAACTGTTTACTATTAGTCCTTTAGAGACTGACACAATTTAAAATAAATGAGAAAATCTTTGGTGGACAGAAGGACAGGTGTAATGAGTACTCAACTTTAATAGAATTCAACTACATGAAGAACAGCCTTACTTTTCATTCAGGTTATGATCTTGGATTTGCATAAGCACATTATACATTTTTCCTTTCAACAACATTTTGATGCAGGTACAAGCATTACTATTATTGTAGAAAGAATCCAATTTATAAGTGTATTCATTGCCAAAGAAATCTGCCTAGAAACAGACAGAAATAACATTTTTAATGAGGCTTACCCAGTTCCAAAGATTATATACTCTTTTTTTTTTGGGGGGGGGCATAGTTACCAGGAATTGAACTCAGGAGCACTGGATCACTGAGCCACATCCCCAGCCCTATTTTGTATTTTATTTAGAGACAGCATGTCATTGAGTTGCTTAGCACTTCACTTTTGCTGAAGCTGGCTTTGAACTCCTGATCCTCCTGCCTCAGCTTCCCCAATGACTGGGATTACAGGCATGCGCCATATACCCAGCCAAAAATTATACTCTTAACTATTTTTGATGTACTATTTCTCCTCAATTAATGGGTACAAACACTGTATTATCTGGCTTCCTGTTCTGGGCAAGTCAGGAATCCAGGTCTTAGTATAGCAATGATCACATCAGATCACTAGTTGGCCATGGCTTTTCCTATCACACTGAAAATGAAATCCCAATCAATGTCTATGTTATGACTCTCTCTCTTCTCCAAACTTAATTTGATAACCTCTCTACTTCTATTTCTACCTCACCCTTCTTCTACGCTCCAGTTGCACGATTCTTCCATCCTTCAGACTTGGTAAACTCACTCTCAACTTGAAGCCTTGGTACCAGTTTGCCCCTCTGCTTGGAATGCTCTTTCTTTAGATCTTTAAGCATCTTTACAGTATGAGTTAAGCATTTGAATGTCCCAGTCCTTATAAAGAAAATCTCTCCTAAAACAAAAAAATTCTGAAGCATCTTATGGAAGCTAGTGAAGAGTATAAACCAAATCTGAGAGAAATTTACTTTAATAGAAAAATAAAACCGAAGATAATATAAACTGTCAATATAGAATTGAGGGATTGAAATTGCCAGGACTCTCCAGAAAACTCAAAACTGAGTTGGTCTTCATGAAAGAAGTGTGTTTCTTGCAAGTTATTCTTATCCCTCTGGTGCAGTGCTTTGTGCTCTTTGCATAAATACTGAGAAACTGTATCAGCTATCTTGATGGGCCCAGATACAGTTTTTAATCTCTCTTGCCCTTTGACAAATTCAAAGGTGAAATAGCATCTTGATGTCATCTTCCAAACCAAGAGTGGCCTTAAATGACATATTCATCTATGTAGATCTTGGATTTTGACAGCATGTGCTTGTTAATGATTTGAATCTAGAAATTTCTCCCCCAAAAGCTCATGTGTTGAAAACATGGTCCCCAACACAGCAAGGTTCAAAAATGATTTTAGGTAAAATGATGAGAATTGTAACCTCAGCAGTAGATTAATATGTTTGATGGATTAAAAGTTTGAATGGACTACTGGGTGGTACCTGTAGGTAGGTGGGGTACAGCTACAGGAAGTAGGTCACTCAGGGCATGGCTTTAGGGATTGCATTTTGTCCTTGGCTCTGTAGATTTCTTATTTTTGTTGGAGTATCATTTGTAACACAAGCATATGTTTTGTCAGAAATCACACTCATGACAGTAAAACAAACTAAATAATTCTATGTTTAATATGCTACTTCATAATATCAGAGTTTTTAATTTTTAATCTTTGACAGAATACATGTTTAAAATCTTTATTTTCATTTTTAGAAATTTGCTTAAACAAATGTAATCATATTAGAAATAACCTAAATTTCTATTTGAAGGTTCTAATGACACTTGTTAATGTTAATTTTATGTGTCGCTTTGACTGAGATGCTCAGTTATTTGGTTAAACATTATATCTTGGTGTTTTGGTATTTTTAGATAAGATTAAAATTTAAGTTAATAAGATTAATAAAGCAGATAATCCAAGTGTGGGTAGTTCCCCTTTCATCTATTGAATGCCTGGTGGAAAAATAAGGCTAAGAAATATTTATTTGGCCTGATGGTTTTCCATCTTTCAGCTGGAATATTGGTCATTTCCAAACTGTGAACTTGAACTTGGATTAGAATTATTCTATCAGCTGACCTGGGGAATACAGACCAATATAACACTGAAAGGAGAATAAAATTCTTTGATATTTGCAAAAATTTTATTATGTAAAAACTTAAGTAACTATTCCTTAGTAACGATTTTGTTGTTGTTGTTGTAAGTCTATAAGGAAACCTGGAATTGAAAATGAGTAAAATTAATGTGGAGCCAAAGTCATTTTGATCTAAATTGAAAATCTAAACAATGAAAAAGGAAAATTCAGTACTGACTTTTTCACAAAAATGAAGTTTCATTTTTAGCTCATTGTAAGAAAAAAAGGAACTTGTTTCAAAAAATAAATCAGTGCCCAAATACATGTAAAATAAAAGTTTATTAGTTGAGCCTGCTTAGTTCCATACTTTACCAGATCATAAAATAATATTCCTCATCTGTACAATGACCCTGAAAGTTTATAACCAGGAAGATTCCTATTGTAATGAGAACCTTATAAATTAAAAGCCCCAATTGTTTTGTTTCATTTTCCCTCCTCATTTCCTAGTAACCTGAATTTTTTCCATCCCAGCTTACTCATGCTGAAAATGGAAACTGAAGAACTTACCCCAAGCCTACATAGATGCCAGCAAAGTTTGAAAAACTAGAATTATAACCTTTCTCACTAGCATGGTCAAGCTAAATCTGAATATGTATATTTTTCTGGCTTTTGTTCTTATAAATTATAACATATTCTATATCACAGGCAGGTTAGCTGACTTCCCAGTTTGGGCCCAAACTGATTAATTTTTAAAAATATCTTTGTCTCTTATTTTTGATGTAGAGGTGTGACCAAATCCAGTCCACCATAACACTTGGCAGGTGGTCTGGGGTGCTGGTAAGAAAATTGGCAAGTTTGGTGGGCCAGCACTCCAAAGGGTTTTGACAATGGTGGGCTGGTCCTGCATGAAGGGAATTAACAAGAAAGATCATCATAACTGGGAAACTTAATTTTTAGGGACTCTCCTTTCTTTCCCTTCAAAGCAGGGTAGACTGTCCTTCCTGCTTTTGATAAAATCAAAAATGAATTTTTAGGAATCTGGGGTCTCAAAGTTTGGTTTTCCCAGGGTCTTACCAAAAGTGTCTACTGACTCTTATCCTTCCTTTTCCTGTTATTTGGATCTTTTTAGCCAATTAGGAGTTCCCGTAAGCCAATTTGAGGTGCCTTATCAAACTATTTGTCTCACAGAGAAATTTTGGCCTTTGACAGGAAAATTTGTATTTTATTTGATTTGGTGTCAGTTTGTTTAGAAGAGACAAAAAGAGGTAGAGAAATAGGATGTTTGTTTGAAAATATCTGCTGCCATTTGCATAAAAAATCAAAAGCATTACTTATATTTCAGAGTTCCTTAGAGAAATCTTGATTCAGTGATTTTATTACTTTGGAACAGTCTGGCCTATATACTCAAAAATTGCTCTCTGATTTAATGCAGCTGTTTTGTGTGTTCATTGTTAACTTAATTATTGGCTTAACAGAAGCTAAAAATCTGATGGTTGCAGCAACAGAAACAGAATTTTACCTACATGAGAGTTCTTGGATTCCAAAGGTAAGAGACAAATTCTCCCTCTGGTTCATGTTGGGTGACTAAATGATTGGAGTCCTGGAGTGTCAAGGCAATTGGTCTGTGGTATGCATCAGTCTCTAAATAAGGGGTTTCATTTTGAAAACACACTGTTTTCTGGGTTGGAAGAATTCTTAATATTTCATAAGATAGAGGTCTATAAGGATGTGCGTGATGAACCCCATACCTTAATCACCACACACACACTTTGATGTGCAGGATTTTCCACTATATATAAGAGGAGCTATCCAGCCTGTTGGTGATACACTGGGAAGAAATCTCTATAAACAGTATATAGACACTTCTGAACATTGATTTTTTTACTCTAGTGGTCAGAAAAGATTTTTGTTTGAACATATGTGATTATTTTATTTTGAGCTCATGTTCCTCCTACTACCAGTAAATTCACTTTAATTTTGGTTCTGTTCATTTAATTTGTATACATTTTTGTCTGAATGGAGACTTTTGATCTCTCTGGGTTTTCAATTAGTATCTCTCTCTCTGCTAAGAAAACTAGTTATTCAAGACTACTGGGCTTTTTGCTTAAGACTTTCCCAATGTTGCTTAGGTTAAGTTCTGAGTTTTCGAGATGTATATTTTCTACTATGGTTTACATCTTAAAAAATGAAGATTTGGGTCTGCTAGGGCATAGAAAATCTAACTTTTAAAAATGGTATGTAATACATTTATAAGACTTTTGAGATCTTTTTTTCAAAATTTTGTTTTAGTTGTCAATGGACTTTATTTTATTTATTTATATGTGTTGCTGAGAATCCAACCCAGTGCCTAAAACACGCTAAGTAAGCACTCTACCATTGAGCCACAACTCAGCCCAAAACCTTTAAGATCTTTATGTACATTTGTGCTTTTATTTGTATATGGTTTGCATGATAAGAAATTGACATATATTTAAGAAAGCAATAACATCATTTAAAACTTAAATTAGCCCAAATGACTTTTGGATCATATGACTTGGGTAAATTTTCAATAAATAAGTTAAACTTGTTTATAAATACTAAATATATCTGTAAAGTTGTTACACCTTTTTTGTCTAGGTTGCTGGCTTGCTAAACAACCAGAATAATATTTGTCTCTATTAGACATTTAAGGTCTAATGTTTAATACTTTGTACTGAAATTCTTAGGGTTTTTGTGAACGAAATGTTAACTATGCTTTGATTTCCATCAGTAATCTGTTAAAATAAATAAATTAGGTAAATTTTTTTCCTTTGAGTTTAATTAGGTAAATATTAATGTAATAAATATTTATACACGTTTAGTCGGTTTTTAAAAATCCTTTGTTTTACTGTGAAGGTCTATAAATTAAGGCTGCTCCAAACAGAATGGTTGTAACACTTACTATTCGTTTGAAGAAAGTGTTTGTGTGGCCTACTTCCAACAGTCTATTATAAAAACTCAGAGGGCTTGGCTGCTATCTATCTATTCTTTGCTTAGCTATGTTCTTGAAAATTTAACTTTCAAAACTCATTTTTCTCTTACAAGGAAGATTTGGAAGATTCAAAGGCCAAAATTTTGGACTTTTCACACCACAAATGTATTGTGCTTTTTTGATAAATGTGTAATGCTGACATCCACATATGACATTCATGGTTTATCTGGAGTATAGATAAATATATAAATGTTAATAATTTGACAAATATTTGGGAATCTACAAGTGAGACTATACACTGAATGTAGTCATAAACTGAATTCTAAAATGTTTATAATTATTATTTAACATATAATTTCAGAATTTTTAAACTTAAGAAAATTAATTTGATTTGATTTTTTTTTCTTTTCCCAGTCCTGAGATAGGCAATACAAACAAGTAAATAACTTAGAAATGCAAATGATATATTAATGGTTGTTCTTCTGATTTCTGAAATAACATCATTTTATAATTGTGTTTTAATTATAAATTGATAATAAATCCTAGCAGTAGTTTCAGTACTGATTTAGAAACAATGTATTTTTTATATTTTTATTTGTATAAATGTTTTAGAGAAGAAGGGTTTTATATGAAATTTATAGGTAAATTAATTTGGCTACAAATAAAAATAATTATTTGTATTATTCTCTAAAATCAAAATGTTATTTAAAGATATGAAACTGGAATCTAATCTTTCTATTTTTTAAAAGGATTTCTTAAAATATTAATCTATGAAAATTTATAATAAGTTGCTATTATGTTTCTGCTATCTTCAGGTTTGGGGTTTTTGAGAAAAATTGTCTTAAGAGAACTAGGGTTAATTTATACCTTTATCTGTTTTAAAGTCATTTTTGGTTTGTAACTCTAGTTATTAAAGTAATGATATACCATGCTTTATTACTACAAATATTCTTAAATTTCATAAAGTTTTAAAAATCTGAGTCTTATTATAATGTTATTAATGATGATTATTATTTTAATATGCTATAAAGGTAACTAAACTGTTTTTGCTCAGTTACTATCATGAAGTGATATTTTATGTATTGCATATAGTCATTTTAAATAACATAAACCATGTCTCTGTAGTAAAGTTGTTTTATTTATCTTCCATATCACAACATATTTAAAATTAATGATTTTAATATATGTTTTTTTAAGAATTTTGTCAATTTTACTTGTTGTACTATGACTTGCTTTCCAAGGTATATGTGGAATAAATTGGTAACTAACATTGATTCTTACAGTCGTTATTGAAAATTTTACAGTTCACTTAAAATTTATGTACCAAAAATCTTTAAAAAGTATAATAATATGTAATTCTTAAAATGATGCACTTTCTACCCAAGTGGTCATTAATCTTGGTTTACATAAGGAGAATTCTAGCTAAGAAACACTCTTAAGTCCAAATTTCTCCTAGTACTACTCTTACACTGTTACAGACAAGTCAGTTTTCTTTGATTAAGTAACATTGTTAGTAATAAAGAGATCATTAGTTTAAATTTGCTATTCAAACTGTATTAGCTTTGTTCTTATTGGTGCTTAATATTTTCCTTGCCTGTCAAAACGCTTAACTTCTAAGTAAGCTTGGCCTAAAAACTGCTCTTGCTAAACTTTTTTCTTTGCTTCAATTTGTCTAACAAAGGGTCTTCTGATGCCAATTCATGACTTCTGTCACTTTCGCTGCAACATGGAACCCATCAGACCAAAGGACAGGACAAAACTACTTTAGTGTGGGACCGAACCACTTGATAAATTAACAGCACTATCTGGAGGAAATTATTCAGAAGCGGAGGAAAATTGTCAAAATAAAATGTAGTCACTTGTAGACCCTTCTAAAAAGTAAGCAGAGCCAAGAAATTACAGAAAGAGTTCTGAAGCATGATAATTTAACACTAAAATCCTTTTATTAGGTGGAGCTATCACATATATTCAGACTTTGTCTTCTTCTTTCATCCTTGTCTATAATTTCTAATGGTGCTTATTTCAGAAACAAGCATCTCCCTGGCTCCTTATTCTTCAGATTACCTTATCAGGATGCACACGTCAATCCAGCAATAAATAAGAAGCCAGGTGACATGGTGCCCAAAGTCCTTTAAGATTAAGGAATGGGAAAATAGAGGAGTGAATTGTAATGGAGCCTCTTTAAAATTAAAGGTTTCGAATTGTTTTTTTTCCTTTTCCTATTTTATGGTAACTTGAATTTTCTTCATCCCAGTTTTCTCATGCTGACAATAGAAGCTGAGAAAATATCTCAAATTCTAGCAAAGGTTGAAAAACCAATCTTATATCTCTAATTAGAGAAGCCTAGTTAAGTCTAGATATGCATATGGCTTTTGTTTCCATAAATTGTAACATTCCTGTAAAATGGACAAAGGCAGGTTAGCTGCTTTCTCAGTTTTCCAAACAATGATTAAATTAATTTTTCATTTTAAATATAATTTTCTCTCTTTTTTGATGCACACAGTTAAACAACTGAATATAGTCTGCTGGAATGGAGCAGGACATCTGGCCTGGGGTGCTGGTTATACTATGCTTATAACCATAATGACAGTGAAGTAAAATATGCCATCTTTCTCTTCATTAAAAAAAAAAATCAATTCATGGTACTATTCTTTTATTTACTCAAAAGATAGCCAAGACCAGGCCTAGAGAGAGAAAAAAAAAAAAAAAAAAAAAAAAAACCTCTGACTTTCCTGCTTAATACATCAACATTTTTTTCTAATTATCTTCTTTAAGTTACTTTTATTTTCTTTCTATAATTTTTTATGAAAAGTAGTTTGTCTGTAATTAGAAAGGACATTTGTTCACCAATAGGTTTTGTCAAAAATTTTACTTATGCTCATATAAAAAATAATAAAGATAAAAAGCTGTCTTAGCTGAATTTATTATTTTTACAAGGAGTGTTAAAGGTGTGACTAATAATTACTGGTTCCTGCTGTTTCTTGCTTAGTTTGGTAATTAGTTCCCTTGGTTGGTCTCATTGTAAATAAAAGGGTCCTAGTGAGTAATTTAAAGAAGCAGAATTAATGAATGATGCATCATGTAGTCTTTCTGATGAAGCTCATTTATATGGAAAGTCACACTAGGTGGTGAGTAGGATTCATCAGGACCACTTGTCAAAAAACTCATATGATTTTGTTTACATACAAATTTTCAAAATAAAATTTTGGCAATTATTATTTGGAGTATAGGTTCTTCTTTGTTCTAACTTAAAATTGAAAAATAATAAAGCAAGAAAGCCTTTTTATTAAAACATACATGTGCCAAAATTTTGAATCTATCCTTAATTCTAGGCAATGATAAATTATGTGTTGAAAGAAATCTTATTATCAGTTAAATGCATTAGAAACAATAACAAAAAATTTGCAAATATACTTTGAAAGACTGAGGAATAGTGTCTTTAAAAAGTTATCAATTTGTTTAGTGTATCTTTGTGTTTTGGTTTGCTTTTAACTAGAGTACAGTTTATTGCTTTTGGATTTTGTGCAAATTCTGCATGATTTACAGAATTTGTGATGGAAGATAATGCATGTCAAAGGAAAAATTGTCCAAGACAAAGTTAAACAAGGAAGGAAGATTTTATTCTACATTATTGCCATAGAGAAGAAATGTGAGAACTAAGTCTGAACTCAATTCTGCAGAAGCAGGGAGTGGTAGCAATTAACAGCTAGGGTCAGCCAGCAAAAGAGTATTGGAGGACATTAGCTCATATGAATTTGCTACTTGACTTTATGGCAAGAAGTAGTTTTGCAACTTGGAGTAAGGCACTTAGCTCCCACTGAAACTGTAGGTAGGCTGTTACTTTTCAACAGAGACTGAGAGATAGGGATGCTATCTCCTGTTACTTTAATAATGTAATGTATTTAAATAGCTTAGTACTCAAAATATATAATTAATATAAGGAAGGTTGAGATACATTATATTCTTTATTTTCAAAAGTCTTTGAAATTTGGTGTATATTTTATGCTATCCCTTTTTGTGATTACATTTCAAAAAGTGATGGTCCCTAGATCCTTTAGAAAGACATTCTGTGTTATAAAAGTGGTAGGTGGCTTTCAAAAAAAAGTTTTGCTTACATCTCAAAGGAGCAAAGGAAAAGTATAAAAGTTTTCTAAAGGAAATATTCAAAGATAAAGCAGATCATGAACCTAAAGTTAAGAAAATGTCTGTCTTTAGTCAAGCTGAGGGCAACATTAAGATTATCTGGCTCATGGGTTTAAAGAAAGGTAGATTATACACTTTGACTTCATTTCCAACTTTTAATTAAAAAGCATAGTGAGACAGCACAATTTACAACAGCCAAGTTAAGAAATAGGTGGCCTTGGTCACTGGTTTTTGCAACCCACCGGTAAGATTTCAGATAAGTCACTTGGAGAATCAGGCAAGAGTTTATTATAAAGAATAGGAAAAGGGAAAAGGAGAACACTCTCAAGGGAAAGAGTAGATCTTAGGAGAAAAATCCCACACATACCATTGCCCATCCTGTTTTTTTTTTTTTTAATTTCTTTTGGATGTTGGGGGCTTATTGAGAATCGAAGCTGGTGCCCCACACATGCTAGGTGAGGGCTCTGCGACTGAATATCAACCCCAGCCCCAACCCCAACCCCATCCTGTTATATTGAGGGTTCCAGGGAAGTTTTCAGAATCTCACCCAGTTCCATTTCTTGACTTTTGATTGAGAGCAGGATCAAATCAGAATTTGAAGTCCCCACTGCACATAGTCTACTATTAAAATGAGGTACTAAAGATCCAAGACAACTTTGAGTCACCATAGTCTAGTTGGAGCAGATCTAATTGAAACTTATTCTTACATATTTTATGTGAGGGGCTTTTCTTCTTATTACTCTATTTCCTGAGTCCTGGAATCTGATCTGCATGAAGGTCACAAAACTCTTCCTTCAGGGAAACTTGTATTCTTCTTAAAGGCAGAGAAGAGCCTTTGGGGCCTGCATTTCTCCTGCAAATAACAGGTTGTTTGCTGAGGAATGTAACATAACCTATTAACTTAAGCCAGGGAGGGCTGTAAGTAAATTGCTTGGTCAAAGAAAGCATGTGGGGTAAACGCAGTAGGCCCAGTTTATAGGAATTATACCCTTAACCTGATGTTCCCACCACTTACATCTGTGTGTTATCCATCAGAACAAGTCTAGGTATTCATTAATACATATATAAGTTCTATGCAGTCTCAAAGAAGAATGAAATTATGCCATTTGCAGGAAAATGTCTGGAACTGGAAAGCATCTTACTAAATAAAAAAAGCCAGAGTCAGAAAGTTGGAAGTTATATGTTCTATAACATACGTTGAAGCTAGAAGAAAAAGTTGGGGCAGGACCTCATTAAAAACAGATGGTAGACCAGTAGAGATGAGAAGCATATTGGGGGTCAGAGGTTGGGAGGGAAAAAGGTGGCACTGGAAAATGAAATTGAATAATTTTTGCTGTGTGCGTGTACAAGTATATCACAATGAGCTCACTGTTATGTACAATCAAAACGCAACAATAAAAATAAGTAAATAAAAAGTGTAACTAAAGAATACATGGTAAAACTTTAAGATTTGAAAGCTGTGTATCATTGATTATATTACTAGGTTCATCACAGCATTATCTCTTCTATATATTTGCAATATTACAAATATTTACTATTATAATTTAATCTGTAAACTAAAATAGATTTAACATCATTTTCTGGTCACTTATAAACTGTATGTTAATTGATATTGTGCTTAATTTTGCCCAATGACATCTGATATGATTTATTTGACTGATATTTGTAAGTAAAATATTGTCAGATATTGCATTTTAAGTACTTTTTACCAAGATATTCCAAAATAAGAGTTCAACAATATTGCCTTATAGAAGCATGATAAAAATATTATTCCTTATTTGTGTTTATCTTTATAACTGTTATAAAGCATTGCATTCTACTTCATACTCAACCAACTGAGAAGGACTTTAGGACTGTACCTAAGAAAAATTGGGAATAAATTAAAAATGACACTTGAATTTCACTACTTTGTTAAAGGGGAAAGTAACACCTTATGATGCTTGATATACATGGAAATCATGAATCTTAAATTTAAAACAATCAACTATTTAGATCATTTCCGGAATACATGCAGGATGGTGGAGCGATTAGCATATGATGCAGACAAATTAACATTTTACATTAATCCGTGGATATCACCTAGGTAAGATTCAGAGCTTCTGTCAGTATTCCTTTATTTCACAAGTATAGCATCAAAAACTATATTTAAAACACATTCAGAGTCCAGTATTCTCCATATGGACAAAACACAAATCCATACTTTTTGAATATATTATGTTGTCTTGTTTGCTGATACAGGTAAATGAAAAGATGGGTAAAAACACTAACTTCTGAGAACTTATTAGGTATTGTAAGAAGCTTGACAGTTTTCTGATGAACCAATATTCAGCAATGTAACTATTTTGGAGTTATTAATAACTGAATGAGAATGATAATCAGTTTGTGTTTATCATTTGTGCATACAGCCTCTGCAGTATGTATTTCTAAACAAGTATATACTGCCTGAAATATAAAGATAAGTAGAAGCAGACTATGTATGTGCTGGAGAAATTATCAGGTTACATAAAAACAAGTAAACTATGATTTACAAGTTCGGGGGGTCAAACATTTGATTGATTAGCAATTAGAAATCTGGTTTCTGTGCCCGACTCAGCTCCCTATTAGCTCTTGAATTTTCAGCCTCCTCATTCAGAAGGTGGCCACATGTGGTGACTAAGAATGTTCACACATCCTGAGTCTGAGTTTCAGTGCTGCCTCTTACCTCTCAGCATCAGTGATTAACTCTTTAAAATAGTAAAAACAGTAGTGTCTGTCTTGAAGAATTACTTTGAATATCAGATGGGATTATGTATTATAAATACCTAGCACAGCACATTATGTACTCAACAAATACTAAATAGCTCAATAAATATTGAATAGCTCATATAAAATTGAGATAACAATCTTTGTCTTAATAGCTAATAAGATTTTACATAAATTTAAAGGTTAAAATGCATTTGAATCTGGCTCATAATATTAGGGGAATATTACAGTATGAGGTATTTTTGAAATCACCTGCTTTATTAAAAGGGACAGTAACACCTTTAATGCTTGATGCACATGAAAATCATAGATCTTAAATTCAAAACACTCTACCATTTAGATCATTTCTGGAAGACATACAGGATGGTGGAGTAATTAGCATATGCTAATTATTTTTAAATATCCTTAATACCCCAGTATAGTGCAGTTTATTGAACTTTATATGGGGCAGGTCACATATTCTCTTTAAGCAGTATATATGATTTATGTTAGCATGGCATGGAGTGTAACTAAATTGGTACTTTAAAGTACACTTGAAAATAACAACATTAACATAATTAGCCCAGTTTTAGAAATAAAAGTGTGGCTCTGTTGTCATACTTTGGTCAACTTAGCTCCTCTAATTAAATGATATTTTCTTCTTTGCTATTTGTGAAGTGTTATGTTTAGTAGTAGCAACTGTAACTAGGACACTTAAATGGAATATTCAATTATAATTCTGGTATCCTTTTGAGCTATTTAAGCTAATTAAACACAAATTATTTCCTATGAGAACTAGTTAGTTGAATTTTCACTAATACTTTTGTTCAAAATATTGACAAGGGGGAATTTTTATGAATAAAGAAATTCAAATGGAAGAGGCAAAAATCTGTATAACACACACACACACACATACACACACACACACACACACATATATACACACACATACACACACACATATATATAGGAATTTGGCTAGATGACTTCTGTAAAGGGCACTTAAACTTGATCTCAAAGGGGATGTTAACCCAATGAATATTTTCTTCAAAGAAGGACATAACCTGAGAACTTAACCGGTCATAATCAGTGCCCACTACATAGTTGGCCATTGGAAAAAGGAGGCACCATGATCTCCATGATATCTGACTTCCCAAAATATGTACATAAGCACCAACATACTGTACGTTAAAAAAAAAAAAACTTTTAAAACTTTCTTGTGCTGTCACTGAAAGTTTCTTTGCAAAGAATTAGTAGAGTTATGAAAGAGATCTGTGTCTATGAAAAAGACATATAACTCCACTAGCACAAATCAATTAGTAGAGCTGTCAAGAACATCTAATGTATTTTTATGTTCTTTGATAAGACTAATGAAATAGATATATCAAGGTATTATCTACATTTTATTTCATTTCATTTTTTTTTTTAGTGCCTCACTAACTTGCTGAGGCTTGCTTCGATTTTGTGATCCTTCTGCCTTAACCTACCGAGCTACTGGGATTATAGGCATGCACCACCATGTCCAGCTCATTTCCTATTTTTATATACAATTTATATGATTATATAGGCTGCTGTCCAAATGTATCCTGAGGTCTGACCATTCTTCTCTCAACTTGTACAGTGAAGTTTTATTTGTAAAATATGATCCTATAAATATAAATAAATGTTTATCCAAGACTGAGCATTTATGGAGAAATACATCAAAATACAAGAAAGCCATTTGATACATTTTAAGTAACTTTAGAGTTTGTTACATTGTATAACAAATTGGCTAGAGTATTTTACAAATTAATAATATTTGGATTCACTTCAAACTTTAGTTGATACATTTTTCAACTTAAATACTGAAAATTTGCATTGTGATACACAATTCTCTGGTTTTTAATTATTTTTTACTTGTAGATAGACACAAAACATTTATGTATTTTTATGTGGTGCTGAGGATCTAACTCAGTGCCTCACATGTGTTAGGAAAGAACTATACCACTGAGCCACAACCCCAGCCCAATTCTCTGGGTTGATTACCCAGGAAGCTTATATTCACTGCAAAAATGAGAAAAATTTCAATTACTTCAAAAGCCCCATCCCTTTGTACTTGCCTCAGTCCTGTATGCATATTTGTGTCTTTTTTTCAGAATGTCTTATGTTTGGCTTCATATCACGTGGACGTTTTAGAATCAGGCTCCTTTCACTTTAGAAGACTACACTTAATATTCATTTATGTTGTCACATGACTCAATGGTTCATTAATTTTTCGTTAATGCACAATATTTCACTGTATGGATTTACTACAGTTTATATGTTCCATAATTCAGGAACATATGGGGTAGTTCCAGTCCTTGATGCTTGTGTAAAAGCCTGTTATAGACATTTGAATACAGGTTTTAGTGTAAACATAATTCTTCACTTTTTATTTGAAAATAGAGAGGAACAGGATTATGGAATTATAGAGTAAAGGTACATTTACCTTTAAAAGAAAATGCCAAGATATTTTTGAGAAGTCTGTACCATTTTTCTTTCTCACCAAAAATGTATAAAAGTCATAGTGTTAAGCACTACACAAGAATCTGGTATTTAGTATTGTCATGTTAGACATGTAAGAATACCTCATTATTATTTTTATAACCAATTCCCTAATTACTACTGAGGCTGAGTGTATTTTTTCACTTTTTCTCCTGTTTGTTTTCTTTGGTAAGGTCTGTTAAGATATTTGCTGATTTTGTAATTGAGTTATTTTATTTCTTTTATTGAGTTTTGAGAGCTCTTGACATATTTTGGATTGTCAGAAGTGTGATTTACAAATTGTGCCTGACATTTGTGCTCTTGTCTTTACATCCTTTTAATAGTATCTGTCAAGACACGGGCTTGTTCAGGACCCAGGCTCACAGTAGGCCTCAGTCCAACCCTCAACTGGCAGGGCAGACACCCGCTAGAGCCTAGCCTCTGGCATACGACTGCCTCTTCCAACCAGTAGACTACCCGAGGAGGTCAAGCCTCGTGGCCCAGATCCAACTACACCAGCCTTTGCAGGATCCAGGTTCACAGTAGGCCTAGGTCCACCCCACCACACACTGGGCAGACACCTGTTGGAGGAGCCTAGCCTCTGGCATACGACTGCCTCTTCCCACCAGCAGACTACCATGGGAGCACAGGCCTAGTGCAGACTGCCCCCTCCAGCCCAGGAGGGACCCAGGCTCACAGTAAGCCCAGGTCTACCCCTCCACCCATGAGGAGAAACTTTTGGAACAGAAACACACCATCCTACCAGCAGACTACCACAGGAAGTCAGGCCCAGTGGCCCAGATCCACCCAAACTGACTTGCGCAGGACCCAGGTCCAGGCAGGTCTGAGTTAACCCCCTCCTCCCAGGAGCCTAAGCCTAACCCATTTGCATCATCAGACTCTGTAGCCATTGCCATAGCCTTCCCCTTGCTATGACAGCACACTTTTTGACAGCACACAGGGCCTAGAAGCAGCTTTTTGACAGCACACAGGGCCTACCTAGAAATAACTGCATCTCAGAGCAGGCATCCCAAAGGGAATATGAGGCCCATCTCTGTAAGACATCTTGGAGCACTTTAACTATTATCTCCAGATACTTTGGCTATTGCCACTACCACCTTTAGATGCAGTAGCATACATTGAGGGACACAAGCAGGGTCTGGAAACCCAACATCAATGTGAAGTACAGATAATCTGTATGTGTACTACAAGAATACAGGGAGGAAACTGTAATATCTCAGATCCACTCTGCAAGAAAGGAAGACACACAGACATCATGAAAAAAACAAGTGAGGGAAGTGCCTCAAACAATCAGGACACTATAATAACAGAACCCATGGACAGGGAGGTTGATGAAATGTCAGAGAAGGAGTTCAGAAGGTTCATAATTAAAATGATCTATGAATTAAAGAATGACCTAAATGAGAAAATACAGGCAAAAAAATTGATCCCTCCAACAAAGAGATAAGAAACTAAATATAGGTACTAAAAGATTACTTCAAGAGAGAGACAGAGACTCTGAAAAAAAAAAAAAAATTCAGAAATCCTTGAATTGAAGGATATAATAAATCAAATACAAATCTCAATAGAAAGCATATCCAACAGACTAGAGCATTTGGAAGAAAGAATGACAGATAATGAACACAAAGTATACAATCTGGAAAAAAAAAAGTTGATCACACAGTGAAGATGGTAAGAAACCATGAACAGAACTTCCAAGAATTCTGGGACAGCATCAAAAGACCAAATCTAAGAGTTACTGGAATAGAGGAAGACACAGAGTATCAAATCAAAGTAATGCACAATCTCTTCAATGAGATAGTATCAGAAAATTTCCCAAGCATGAAGAATTAATTGGAAAACCAAATACAAGAGGCATACAGGACACCCACATGCAAAATTACAAAAGATCTACACAAAGACATATTAAATAAAAATGCCTAGCATCATAAAAGCTAGAAAAGAGAGGAATCAGATCATAACTCAGCAGATTTTTCAGCCCAGATCCACAAATCCAGGAGATTGTGGAATAACATATACCAAGCTATGAAAGAAAATAGATGCCAACCAAGAATCTTATATCCAGCAAAACTAAGCTTTAGATTTGATGATGAAATAAAAATCTTCCATGATAAACAATAGTTAAAAGAATTTACAGCTAGGAAGCCTACACTACAGAACATGTTCAGCAAAATATTCCATGTAGAGGAAATAAAAAACAATGATGAAAATCAGCAGAGGGAGGGATTACACTAAAGGAAAATCTAATCAAAGGAAAAACCAAATCACATTTTAAATACCATAAATAAACAAAGATGGCTGGGAATACAAATCATGTCTCAACAATAACCATGAATGTGAATGGCCTAAACTCACCAATCAACCAATCAAAAGACATAAACTAGCAGATTGGATTAAAAAAAAAAAGACCCAACAATATGCTGCCTCCAAGACACTCATCTTATATAAAAAGACATCCACAGATTGAAGGTGAAGGGTTGGGGAAAAATAATACCACTCATATGACATGGACTGCAGACGCAAGCAGGAGTTTCCATCCTCATATAAAATAAAGTAGACATTAAGCTAAAGTCAATCAAAAAGGACAAAGAAGGACACTACATACTGCTCAAGGGAACCACACACCAATCAGAATTAACAATTATAAATATACATGCCCCCTAAAATGGAGCACCTATGTTCATCAAACAAACTCTTCTCAAGTTAAAGAGTCAAATAAACAACAATACAATAATTTGGGTGACTTTAACACACCTCTTATATCCTTAAATAGATCTTCCAAACAAAAGCTGAACAAAGAAACTATAGAACTCAATAATACAATCAATAACTTAGACTTAACTGACATATATAGGATATTTTATCCTTCAAGGCGAGAATACTCTTCCTTCTTAACAGAACATTAATCCTTCTCTAAAATAGACTGAATACTATGCCACAAAACAACTAAGCAAACATAAAAATATAGAAATACTATCCCACATTCTACTAGATCATAATGGAATGAAATTAGAAATCAATGGTAAAATAAGAAATAAAAACCACTCCAATACCTGGAGACTAAATAATATGCTACTGAATGAACATCAAGGAGAAGATTAAGAAGTTTTCAGAGGTGAATGAGAACACAGATACAACATATTGAAATCTCTGGGACACTATGAAAGTAGTTTTAAGAGGAAAGTTCATTGCATGGAGTTTATTTTTTAAAAGAAAAAGTCAACACATAAATGACTTAACATTACATCTCAAAGCCCTAGAAAAAGAAGAACAAATCAACACCAAAAGCAGCAGAAGACAGGAAATAATTTAAATTCAAATTTATATCAACAAAATTGAAACAAAGGAAACAATTGAAAAAATTGACTGAACAAAAAGTTGGTTCTTTGAAAAAATAAATAAAATCAACAGACACTTAGCCATGTGAACAAAGAGAAGGAGACAGAAAACTCAAATTACTAACATATGTAATGAAAAAGGAAATATCACAACAGACCCTAAAGAAATACAGAATATAATTAGAAATTATTTTGAAATCTTGTACTCCAATAAAATAGAAAATATCAAAGGCATCAACAAATTTCTAGAGTTATACAATTTGCCCAAATTGAATCAGGATGATATACACAATTTAAATAGATCAATTTCAGTTGACGAAATAGAAGACCCATCAAAATTCTACCAACTAAGAAAAGGCCAGGAATGGATGGATACACAGCAGAATTCTACAAGACATTTAAAGAAGAACTAATACCAATACTCTTCAATTTATTTCAGAAAATAGAAAATGAGGAAGTACTTCCAAACTCATTCTATGAAGCAAATATCACCCTGATTCCAAAAGCAGGCAAAGACACATAAAAAAAGAAGAAGAAGAAGAAGAAGAAGAAGAAGAAGAAGAAGAAGAAGAAGAAGAAGAAGAAGAAGAAGAAGAAGGAAGAAGGAAGAAGGAAGAAGGAAGAAGGAAGAAGGAAGAAGGAAGAAGGAAGAAGGAAGAAGGAAGAAGGAAGAAGGAAGAAGGAAGAAGGAAGAAGGAGAAGAAAGAAAGAAATTTCAATATCTCTGACCAATATCTCTAATGAACATAGATGCAAAATTTTTCAATAAGGGCTGGGGTTGTGGCACAGTGTAGAGCACTTGCCTAGCATGTATGAGGCACTGGGTTTGATCCTCAGCACCACATACAAGTAAATAAATAAAATAGAAGTGTTGTGTCCATCTACAATTAAAAAAATGTTACTTTAAAAAAATTCTCAATAAAATTCTGGCAAATCAAATACAAAACATAACAAAAAGATCATACACCACAATCAAGTGAGATTCATCCCAGGGATGCAAGGTTGGTTCAATATATGGAAATCAATAAATGGAATTCATCATATCAACAGACTTAAAGATAAAAGCATATGATCATCTCAACAGATGCAGAAAAAGCATTCTACAAAATACAGCACCCCTTTATGTTCAAAACACTAGAAAAATGAGGGATAACAGGAATATATCTCAATATCATAAAGACTATCTATGCTAAGCCCCAGGCCAACATCATTCTGAATAGAGAAATATTGAAGACATTCCCTCTAAAAACTGAAATAAAGATGCCCTCTTTCCCCACTTTTATTTAACATAGTTCTTGAAACACTAGCCAGAACAATTAGACAGACTAAAGAAATTAAAGCCATACACATAGGAAAAGAAGAACTCAAATTGGCACTATTTGTTGATGATATGGTTTTATCTCTAGAAGACCCTAAAAGTTTCACCAGCAAACTTGTGGAACTAGTAAACTAATTCATCAAAGTATCAGGATATAAAATCAATACCCATAAATCAAAGGCATTTTGGTATGTCAGTGACAAATCCTCAGAAAGGGAAACAAGGAAAACTACCCCATTTTCAATAGCCTAAAAAAATAAAATATTTGGGAATCAATTTAATGAAATAGGTGAGAGATCTATGTAATGAAAATTACAGAACCCTAAAACAATAAGAAGTCAAAGAAGACCTTAGAACATGG
Source organism: Ictidomys tridecemlineatus (assembly GCF_052094955.1). Classification (NCBI taxonomy): domain Eukaryota; kingdom Metazoa; phylum Chordata; class Mammalia; order Rodentia; family Sciuridae; genus Ictidomys; species Ictidomys tridecemlineatus. The sequence goes on from NC_135477.1 coordinate 55,924,082, forward strand.
AAAGATCTACCTTGTTCTTGGGTAGGCAGAATTAATTGTATCAAATTAATAGTACCAAAAGAACTATACAGATTTAACACAATTTTGATTAAAATACCAATGATATTCCTCATAGAAATAGGAAAAGCAATCATGAAATTCATCTGAAAAAATAAGAGACCCAGAATAGCTAAAGCAATCCTTAGCAGAAAGAGTGAAGCAGGGGGCATCACTATACCAGACCTTAAACTGTACTACAGAGCAATAGTAACAAAACAGCATGGTATAGGCACCAAAACAGATAGGTAGACAAATGGTACAGCATAGAGGACACAAATAATAACCCACAAAATTACTATTATCTTTTACATTAGACAAAGTTGCCAAAAACATGAATTGGATAAAAGATAGCCTTTTCAACAAGTGGTGCTGGGAAATCTGGAAATTTATGTGCAACAAAATGAAATTAAACCCTTATCTTGCATGATGCACAAAACTCAACTCAAAATAGATCAAGGACTTAGGAATAAAACTAGAGACTCTGCATCTAATAGAAGAAAAAGTAGGTTCTAATCTCCATCCTGTGGAACTAGGCCTCAACTTCCTTAATAAGATTCCTTTGGTGCAAAAATTAAATTCAAGAATCAATTAATGGGACTGACTCAAAATGATGGTAGAATGCGATGGACATTATTATCCAATGTACATGTATGAAGACACGAATTGGTATGAATATATTTTGTATACAAACAGAGATATGACAAATTTTGCTCTATTTGTGTAATAAAAATTGTAATGCATTCTGCTGTCACATATAAATTAAAAATAGTATTTGTCACATAGAAAAAAAATTTAAATATTATAAAATACAACTTAATGGATATCCGAAAATTCTTTAGTGAACATGGCCATGTCAGCATATATATTTTCTGCTATATATTTACTTCTAGATGATTTCTTCTATATACTTGCTTCTAGATGTTGCATAGTTTTATATTTTTCATTTAGGTCTATGAGTTCATTTTTGTAAAAGCTGTAAACAGAACGTTTCATTTTATTTATGCATTGATGCATACCTATTCTAGAATAATTTTTAAATGGTTATCTGTCTTTAATTGACTTAGAACGTTGTGAAAAATCAGTTGATTTTGTATGTATGTCTCTATTTCTAGACTGTCCTGTTCCATTATATTGTGTCTATTCTTTCAATAAGATCATACTAATGCTTATTATCATAGCTTTAGGTTTTTTCTTTTCTTTCATTATATTAATTTCTGTTCTTTATCATTGCATCCTTTATGTCCACTTTTAATTTATTATTTTTCTAGTCTATTCAGGTGCAATAACTAGTAAGAAAACCTAATAGAAAACAGAGTATATTCAAAGTAGAAAGAGATATTATAAATTTTGTAATTATAAAAACAGAAATACCAAGTTAAAGAAACATAAGATCTATACTTTTCATGGGAAAATCAAAATTGTTTTTACTCTTATTTATGTGTAAATTAGAATTTAATAGACAGCCAAATTTATTGAATTGTTGCTATAATTCCAATTGGTAAATTTTTACAAAAAATATTACATTGAACATAGTCAAAATGCCAAGGTTAAGTGGAAGGACTAAGAATTGGGAAACAGGCTGGGAGTTTAAAGCATTGCTAATCCTGATAAAGCCTGTTGGTAAAATATAAAAGCTGAAAAAGCAATGTTTGGGTTAAAGATCCACAGATTTGCAGCCCCCCTCTTGTTTTTTTTGTTTTTTTTTTTTTACTTTTGTTACTAACCATGACATCAACAGATTGAATATAGAACAACATTAGAAAAAGACAATAGTTGATAGTGAAAACTCCTCATGAAGTGCTTTTAATTTTTTAAGGAATTAAAGCAAGAGTAAGAAATAGAGTTTATTACTTAAACAATTATATAAAATCACTGTATAAGACAATTTCATTATTTTCAAAATGTTAGCATGTACAATTTTTTAAAAGATTTCTGTCTCTCAGATCCCCTGTGACACATTTCAAACTGCTGATAACAATATAATTTTTATATGTCACTAGATCTGTTCCCTAGTCTAGATATTTACAGAACTGTGACTAAATTCAGGTCCAATTAACTTCTGTGTAGTGAATTTATTTTACCTTACTGAGAAATTCTGAATTTCTCAACCTAAATCTGTCAAATTTATATATCAACATTTCACTTTTAAATATGCAGCATAGGATATTTGGATTTTTAATTAGTAATGTGTTGTCTTAAAACAAAAAATTTTGTCCAAGAAATTTTGAAGGAGGTTTTAAGCTTCTGTTTGGTATTACTCCTCTATGATTAGAATTTAATCATTAACAATCACAAATCCTCTGACCGTGATAATTCACTTCTCTAATTCCTACCCTATGTAATATACTTATTTCTTCTTTTTCTTTCTGTGGATGCTTAATGGTAAACTGTAAACACAGATGTCCAGCTACTGACTTGTGCTAGCATTAAGCATTCTCATTTTCCATAGTATTTGTCTTGGTTTTTGTTACTAAAAAAATTTAAATGCAATAACCTCATTATCTCTGGGCACACTAATTCATCCTTATGCTTTCCTGTCTCTTATACATTTTTGTAATAATTGCAGTCACTGTTATTATAAAAACGATATATGCATCTTTTAATAAAGCAATAGAGAAAATGTATTAAAAATTTTACTTGAAATCTTAACTATATAGCAAAATATTTTTTTAGAGTTATCTCTATTAATAGATAAAATTAAGAACTCCACTCACCACACCTCCATGAGAACTCCTTCAAGACTTTAAATTGCATATATTTTTCACATATAACATTTTTGTAGATTTAATGAAGAGAAAACTAATTTTTTTTTCCAGTTTTGTCCAATTTTACTACAGGTACAAACAATAATTATACAATCACACAGTTGTTTATCCTGGACCAATTAGAAAACCCTTGTGGCATCTTGGCTTCATCTCATTGGGTCATAATATTTCTCCACAGAAGCAAGATTTATGTATTTAAAAAAGGACATAATTTTATCATCTCACTTTAAAAGTTTAGCATCACTTTCTATCACATTTGAAATAAAAGTAACTCCTTAGCATGACCTTCAAGGCCCTACCTGATCTGCCCTTCAACTGTCTAAGACCATCTTCAAAGCCTTGCTCTCTGGACCAATGTATTCTGGGCACATTGAAATTGTTATTTCATAATGATTTTAGTTCAGTTTTCCTTAGGTCTTTGGCCCTTCCTCTGTCTTCCATTGAAAGTGTTCTCCCAGGATTTTTATATGTATTAGTCCTATATGTTATTTAATAAACTATCTCCTATCATATCACTGCAGAAAGGAATTCTCAAATCCTACCAAAACAGACACCTGCATGTTCCATCCTTACTCCATTTTGTTTTCTTATCACTCACATATGCTGAAAGTTATATTATTTTTGCAGTCATCTGATGGAATGCATCCACAGTAGAATACAAAGTGTAAGAAGGAAAAATATGCTCCTCTTATTTCAGCTTGAACTGTGGCAACCAAATGGTCCTCAATGAGTAGGGAACACATAATTGTTGAACATAAGAATTTAAAGATTGATAGACAAACTGAGACTCTACTGTGAAAATTATTTATAAAATAAATACATTATTATTTTTAATTCAACCAAATACATATGAGTTAACAGTTGCTAAAGTAGAGCTATATTTCTTTTTCAAAGGAGAAGCTCATTTCAAGATCTCTCCGTGGTTTTAAAAATTTTAAATGTTTTAGTTCTTATTTTTTTTCAATTTCCATTAGTCCATCAAGAGAGAGTTTACGTATAATTGACATTGTGTGATATATTTTTTTCTATGCTTGGATTTATTTCACTTAAAATGGTATCTTCCATGTTAATCCAATTTACAAATGTATGTCCTTGCTTTTTTATTGTGTATATATACCACATTTTGTTTATCCATTCATCAGCTGGAGGACACTTGGGCTGATTTCAAGTCTTGGCTATTATGAATAATGCTGCATGGGAATTCAGATGCCTTAGGCACACTGATTTCATGTGTTTTGGATATATAACCAATAGTGGAGTTACTGGATCACAGGACATTTCCATTCTTAATTTTCTTTTCTATAGGGATGTATGTCAGTGTAATAATATTGACAGGTGCTGAGATTTTAAGAGGTGGGGATTAGTAGGAAGTCATTAGGTCATGACTCTCTTTTGAAGAGATTATTGAGACTCTTGGGTTTCACAGGAATGGATTAGTTCCCCTGGTGTCAGGTTGCCATAGATGTGTCTGGGGTCTGCCTGATCTTTTGTTTCATCTCTTCCCATATGAACTCTCTGCCACCACTCCTTGACTCCCTTCTCTGTGATACCCTATGCAGTCTTGGAACTTTCCCATATGGAAGGACATCATCAGATGTCCTTGAACTTGGAACAGAATCATGAGCCAAAGAGAACTCTTTTCTTTATTATTTAACCAGTCTGTGGTATTGTGTTATCAGCAACAATAAAATGGACTAAAGAAGGGTAACATCGTATGATATGAAGCCTAAATTATGATCCCCTAGTCCTTAGGATTTGGAGAAGGGAACAATGGCTTGAACAGGGAACAGTATTCCAGGATTCCAAAAATCTGCAGTAGATTCTGAAATCATCTTGGTTTAACCATAAAGGACAAGTATACTGGCCAGAACTTTTGCAAAGATTTCTAAATTGGGCACTCTGAAAGCAACAGGGGGAAAGAGGAGTGAGCACAACTACAATTACTTTCTTTATTCATCCACCATGCAAGCAAGTGACCACTACAGTCCCCCATTCATTTGTCTGTCTCTCTAGAAGTTACTTATAGTTGACAGTTTCTCCTTTTCTCTATTCCCCAGATTTTTTCGTGCTCCACTCAGCAGTTTCTTTGCTTTTGGTTTTGGGGAGACTCCAACAGCTCACCACCAACTTCTTTCTGGGTTCTTGTCTTGCAACTCTGAAGAATGAAATTCACAGAACAATAGAAGGCAAGAGAAAGAAATAGGATTTATTTGATTATAAATACTAGAATCAAAACTCTTGCAGGGGCAAGCAAGGACCCAATCGGGGTTACTGCTTGAGTGTGCTAGTCTAGGCATTTATATAGCACTAGGGTGTCAACACTATTGCTCCCATCTGTGCTTGTTAGAGTTTGGAAACATTATCAACAATATTGGTCCAAATTTATTGTATTTTATTTTTTTAAATTAGCTAATCAGGCATTTGGAAAAGTATTAATACTGTTGGTTAAAATTTATGCTAATGAGGTTTAAAGTATTAACACTGTTGGTTCTGAACTTCCATTCAGGTATGTCCCACCACCATTTTCTTGCTACTGGCCTGCAATCCCAGCTTCCTAGGAATTTAGGTCAGTAGTAGATTTTAGATGCTTTGGGGTTCAGAGCTATGACCCTATGTGGAATGTGCATCCACAACAGCCACCTGGGCAGTAGTGAGGCAAAAAATCTGCACATCCTGCTTGCCTGGGCCCTTGCTTGATATGCCTCAGACCCACACTGGCATAATGGGTTCCCTGTGGCTGGGGCCACTGTTGCTTGCACTCCAGCCTGCTCAGGGCTGCTACTTCTCAATAGGGATTACTTGGCTGGCTGTGTGACTTGGAAGCTGGGAAGCCATGACACTAACTTTAAAAGATAATTTTTTTCTTAAATCTTTAAATTTATAGTCTATAAAAACCTAATATTTAAAAAAATCGTAATCTAATTATGAAAATATAGTAATGTTCCTGGGTTCCATCACAATAGCATATCAGTATGAAATTTGAACATTATCTCTCAATTTCTGTTTTTATATCACTGTTTACTTGGGACAAAAATGTTCTGAATCTGATCTTGGTCTGTGGAGTACATTTTGAGTAGAGAGCAATACAGCCTACTTTCCTCACTTGATAGGAGGGAAGATATGCAATTTGCCACATGAAAAAAATTGTCTAAAATTTCACAGTGTATTTGTATGCTAGATACATGTCCACTTTAGAAATAAATTTTGATTTGACAGATTATCAAACCCCTGACATAGATGTTAAAGATGATAAAGTACTACAAACTCAGCCTAATTAAATATATTTTTGTCATTATGACAAGATACTAAGCAAAAAATGTATAGGAATAAACAATCATATATTAGTGAATATATCCAGAACAGGTGTTTTTTTAATGATTATAAGCCCAGGTATTTAATTCATATCACCAAATCTGACACTGTCTCTGTGATCTTTTGAAGGTGACTTAACACTCGTGTTTTCATCTGTATGTCTACGTCACAGAATGATTATGAATTGTGAATGAAAACTTCTTTCAAATGCTTAGTATTTACTATGCATTTAGCAGTTCTAATTGTTACTACTTTTATATCATGTATTAGCAAAATGATGTTTTCTAAACACCAGATACTGCCCTATTTCTTTAGTACCACTGTTTATGTCAACACTTCTCAAAATAGTCATTTATATAAAGAGACCCTTAGGTCCTTCCTTTCTCACTTTTCTTTCTCTTTTCTTTTGTTTCCTTGAACCATTCTCTTATCCTCCTTTCTGTGTAATCAGTATTTTGTTTCTGTCTTTCCAGTCGATATCTTTGACAAAGTCACAAGAAATCCCCAACTTTCCAAAATCAATGATCAATGTTCTGCCATCACTTAACACCTCTATTTAATACATTTGTCTGCTCCCTCTTTCCAGAAATATTTTCCTCAGTTTTCCAAGTCACCTTATACTTCTACTTTTTCTTTGTGTTTTTGGCATTTACTTTTTTTCTTATATCATTAAAAAATACTTTTGACTCCTTTGTCAAAATTTTTTTCTCTTTTCCAGAGCTCTCTTCTTATTATTTTTTTTTACTCAGTTACATGTTTTCATTAAATAATCCCATTCAATCTGTTGGCCTAAATTAATACTTTGGAAACTTCCAAATTTATATTTGAAATTGTGACAACTCCTATGAGAACAGAGTCATTTTCTAATAGGTATTTCATTTTCTAATAGGTATTTCACACTTAAATATGTTCAAAACAGAATGTCTATTTCCGACCTCTTTTCCATTTCCAAGCTCAAGTTTATTTTTAAAACTTTTTAAAAAATTTTAGAATGATACACACATGGCATAAAATTTACCATTGTAACTATTTTTTTTTAAAATACACTGTTTTGTGATATCAGCAAATTCACATTGCCTTGTAATTCTCTTAGTCAGTTTAGCAGGTGTAATTAAAATACAATTAACTAGGCAGCTTATCAAAAGAAATTTACTTCTATTTCTGGAGACTAGAAAGTATAAGATCAAGATGCCAGCAATTTGATCTCTGATGGACTCAAACCTTACAAACAGTTTTCTAGTTGTACACTCACAATAGATAGTGGAAGGGACCAGCTAGCTCTCTGAAGTTTCTTCAAAAACAAAAACAAAAACAAAAAACTTATTAATCCTAATTACAAGGGCTTTGCCCTTGACTGCTCACTCTTTAAAGACCTTCATTCTAATATCATGACCTTCAGGATTGGGTTTTGAATATATAAATTGGAGGAGGGGACAATCATTCTAACCATAGCAACACCAGTCATCTCCATTCTTCCTTAGAACTCTTGACTCTTATCAACTGTAATTCTGTATGAAACAATAACTCTCCATTTCCCTATGTCCAGCTTCTGATAAACACTATTCTACTTTCTGTCTCTATAAATTTTACTACCTTAGTTAACCAAATAAGGGAATCTTATAATATTTGTCCTTTGGTAACTGATTTATTTTACTTAAAACAATTTCCTCAAGGGTCATTTGTGTTGTAAGATGTATCAGAATTCCCTACCTTTTAAGACAGGATAATTAATATCTGTGTTTGTGTGTCCGTGTGTGTTTGTGTGACATTTTGTGATTACATTCATCCTTTAGCAGATGCTTGAATTTTTCTGCCTTTTGACTATTGTGACTAATATACTGTGCCACAAGATACTAATTTTTAAAAAAAGTGACTATGGGTAAATTGCACAATGATCATTTGAGTAGAGAGAAAGGAGCAGGAGTGGGTGGAGACAAAAAGAAGGGTAGGTATTGGGACTGAATTAGAACAAGTTATACTTTTATAATTATGGAAAAATGGATATGCTAGTCATATATAACTAAAGAGAATCAATGAAAAAAAAACAAAAAAATAAAATAATATCAGTATAAAAGCTTGGAGGAAAAAAGAAGTTCATAGATATTCCTCAACACATTGCTTTCAATTCTTTATAGTTTATAGATCACATGGTAATTCTATTTTTACTTTTATAAATAAAAAAATTTCTGTTTTCCATAGCAGCTATGCCATTTTCCATCCCCATCAATATTGCATAAGAATTCCAGTCTCTCCACATTCTACCTTCCACTTGTTTTTATCTTTTGTTTTTATAATAACAATCAGTCTGATGTACTAAAGGGTGGGAAATGGTGGTTTAGATTTATTTTTGAGTAGGTATTCTACTTACCCATATTCAGAAATAGATGAAGTAAAGAGGAAGAGATGAATAGTGATTAAACATTAATCATTTACCTGCAAACATTGCACATAGGTGGAATTTTCTTTAAAGATGAATGTAAATTATTAAAATGTCAAAAATGAAAAGAACAAAAATAAGATTTCCTTGAGGGTGTCTCAGTTTGGAATTTACTTTGCTTTTGTTGAGACAAAAGCAAACCATAAACAAAAAGTTTAAAAAAATAAAATGCATATTTCACTTTGGTTCTTATAAATTAGTTCTTATATTCTTCTTAATTAGTATATGCTTATTTTGAAATAAATCTTCTGTAGGGATTTTAAACACTTATGCACCAGAGTCATTTTTTTCAAGAAAATTTTTCATGGGAAACAATCCTATAGATGCTGACATGTTGCTGCAAATGAAACAGAAATTGGGTACTTGATACTTAAGCCTACTACCATGAGGTTGTAAGCAGGCATTTCTGCAGAAATTTGGTGCTTCTGGGTCATAATTTAAAAGCTCATGCACTAGGCTATGGTAAATTAAAATTAGTTCTAAATAAATATTCTATTTTCTTATTTGTCAAATTATTTTAAGCAATGTTATGGATAGCTAATTAGGTAAAGAAAACGATATGGGTGTGAAAGATCAGGCTCCTTCTTATGAACCTGGGGTTTATAAACTTGTTGAGAGAAATAAATGGCTTTAGATTAGTTAATGAATAATATGTAGCTGCAACCAAGAGAAGTGCTATGAGAAATAATTACTTGTTTTTTTTTTAAAGTAGAAAAATGAAATTTTAAATAATTCAGGAATAAAAGAAAACCTTTCCTGTGAAGTAACTATTAACAGAGATCTGAATATGTGAGTCCAATAGGTCTCACAAAATCACTCTAATTTGTCTAAGATAAAAAGTAATAGACAGAATGGGGATAGGAAGCCTGGGTAAAAAGCTATGTCAGCAGCATTAGTGAATGATAACAGCGATTCAAGAGGGTGGTGGATAGATAGAAAAATACAGATGAAGCTACAGAGATACTTAGAAAGTAAATGGATGTTAAGTAGTAAAAACCTAATGATAAGAATTTGGGATTTTAGACAATGTGCAATCTCGATTAAGGACAAAAATATCTAACATCTAATTCATGAAAAAGCACAAATAATATAAACTAGAGACATAGAGATAAAATAGAGCTCCTTTACCAACTAGTGGGTCAAATAGGACAATATTATCACAAAATCCTTTCACAAATAATCTATGACTTAAAGGCGATCCAGAAAAAAAAAAAAAAACCCTGTGAAATTCCAAAGTTGCCTAAGTAATTAGGGAAAATATTTTTTAAAAAGGGGAAAAAAATGTAGATTTAAACTGTCATGCTAGATACCTAACCAATGTTATTTTAAAAGTATGCTATAGACACAAGTACACAAATGTTTCAGGAGTTTTGAAACCCTGGAGGAGACCAGAGCCTTTTCTGGGGACCAAGGTACATTTTAGAAATGGCACTCTTTGAAATGGTAGATAGATTATTAAAATATAAATGGTTTAAGGACAAGTTGTTATTTATACAGAATAACAGAGACAAAAACAAATTTCTGGTAGTTTATAAAATGAAATACAAAAAATAATAAAATATAATTCTATTATAAGAAATATAAAAATATATTTATGACATCTAGGTAGGCTTCACTAAACCACCTGATAAAATATTAACCATAAATCAAAACTGAAAATATTGCAAAACTAAACATATCATAACAAAGTTAATGTACAGTTTCAAATCATGAGAATATGTTTGCAACTCGTATTATTCAGATAATCAATGCACAGAATATATATGTTATTCTTATCGTGAATAAATATAATAAAAATCAATAGACAAATGGAAAAGTATATGAAAAAGCAATTTACATGAAAGTTTAAAAATCAACTGCCATAGCAAAAAAAAAAAAAAAGTGTGTTCATTTTTACTAAAGGTCTAATTTTCAGCAACCAAATCAGGAAATTAAAAATCCCAAAATAAATGCCAGTTTTTGCATGGTGGAGAGAAATGGTTGTTCAGAAACACACTGCTGCCTGGAAGTGAACTGATCCATCTGGGACATTATTGTTTACAATGTGCATACTTCAAAAATTGGACAAAGCTTTCAAGGATTGTACATTAAAAAAAAAAAAAACATTATTGCCAGGCTTGCAAAGAGGCGTACTCTGAGATAATCATTGCACTATAATTAACAACTAAGAAAATTCAGAAATAATGGAATTATACTACAATAGAAGAGCTGATAAATAAAAGGGCTAGTATGGAATAAGACCTGAAGTTGAAAGTGCTGAACAATATCTATATTGATTAAAAGACATACATCCAAAGTAAGTAAATATATAAGCATATATTATGGTGTCAAAAAGTAAATTTGTGCATAAAATATATTTTTATACAAATCAAACAAAAATAATCAAATATAATTAAGCATTCATACTTATAGCTACATGTTTACCTATTAATTCAAGGAAACATACGATTTCAAGTGGCACCATGATAGCTCACCAAAAAATTTGTCACAAGTGGCCCATTTGAGAACCTGAGAAATATGTTATTAGATGGAGGGCAGTAGTTGCAACGCATAGTTCTTTTAAAGTTTTAAGCACATATAACAACATATAAATAGTTAACTCTGGCTACTTGTAAATGGGTAAGTCTTATTTTATTTCCTTTAGTTATTCCCAGAATGATCTAATATAGATAAGATCAGTAAAGACATATTAATCAATAGTGCACTGTTGACGACCCATGCCAGAAGTCCCAGTTCCAGACAGGCCTCGGCAGGCCCACGGCTGAACACCATGTGGAGCAGGAGAATAATGCTGTGGCTCCCCAACACATAGCTCCTCCCAGCCTTCCTCCATCTGAGGACACTACAACCATCATCATAGCCTTCCCCTCAGTAGCCTCCACCTTGGGACAACTGACAGGGCATGAAGGCAGCTGCCCCTAAAGCATCCTGTGCCAGAGCACTGTATCTCAGAACAGGTGGCCCAAAGCCATCCTAAGTCTGGCCCTTTCAGCTCCATCTCTTAAAGTGGTCATTTCCATCTATGACACCTGCACTGCCATCTTAGTTTACTTCCTCCCCCTCTTCACAACAACATCTTCAGTTGGTATGGCTGCCATTTTGGGACAGCAATGGAGTACTGGAAGCCCAGCATCAAGGTGAGACATGAGAAACCTGCAGGGACACTTTAAGATTATACAGTAGAAAATATAACACATAGGATTTACAGTGTTAGAGTGGAAGACACACAGAAAACATGAAAAGACAAGGGGAAAAAGTACCCCAAACAAACCAAGATGATATAATAATAGATCCCTTCAACAGCTCAGTAGATGAAATGTCAGAGAAGGAGTTCAGAATGTACATAATTAAAATATCTGTAAATCAAATAATAACATAAGAGAGCAAATGCAGGCAACAATTGATCACTCTGAGAAAGAGGTAAGAAAGCAAATACACATAGCAAAAGATTACTTTAGAAAAGAGAAAGAGATTCTGAAAAAAAAATCAAACAGAAATCCTTGAAATGAAGGAAACAATACACCAAATAAAAATTCAATAGAAAGCATCACCAACAGACTACATAACTTGGAAGACAGAACATCAGACAATGAAGACAAACTATACACTCTTTAGAATAAAGTTGACCACACAGTGAAGATGGTAAGAAACCATGAACAGAACCTTTAAGAATTACGGAATAACAAAAAGACCAAATCTAAGATTTATCGGAATAGAGAATGGCACAGAGCTACAAGCCAAAGGAATGAACAATCTTTTCAATGAAATCATATCAGAAAATTTCCCAAGCACGAAATATGAATTGCAAGACCAATATAAGTGGCTTACAGGAAAGAAAAACTACAAAATTACAACAGATCTACACCAAGGCATATTATAATGAAAATGCTTAGCATACAGAATAAGGATAGAATTTTAAAAGCTGCAAGAGAAAAGTTTCAGATTATATATAGGGGAAACCAATTTAGGTCTCAGCAGATTTCTCAAATCAGATCTTCAAAGCTAAGAGATCCTGGAACAACATATACCAAGCTCTGAAAGGAAATAGATGCCAACCATGAATCATATATGCAGCAAAATTAAGCTTCAAATTTGATGGCAAAATAAAAACCATCCATGATAAACTGAAGTTATAAGAATATACAACTAGTAAGCTTATAGAATATCCTTAGCAAAATATTCCATGAGGAAGAAATAAAAAGAACAATGAAAATCAGGAAAGGGAGGAACTACACTAAAGGAAAAACCAACCAAAGGAGAAATCAAGTAAAAGAAAAAAACAAAAACAGACCAAAATGACCAGGAATATATACCATATCTCAATAATGACCCTGAATGTTAATGACCAAAACTCATCAATTAAAAGATATAGACTGGCTGATTGGATTTTTTTTAAAAAAAGATCCAACACTATGCTGCCTTCTAGAGACTTATCTCACAGGAAAAGACAACCATATTCTGAAAGCAAAATGATGGGAAAAAACATACCACTCACATGGCCCATGTAAACAGGAAGGATTTCCATCCCTATATCAGATAAAGTAGATTTCAAATCAAAGTTAGTCAAGTTAAAGGAATAAAGAAGGACATTTCATACAGCTTAAGGGAATCATACATCAACAAGACATAATAATTGTAAATATCTATGCCCCAAACAATGGAGCATCTATTTACATCAAAAAAACCTCTCTCAACTTCAAGAAGAAAATAGATAACAACACAATAATATGAGTGACTATAACACACCTCTCTTTCCACTGGATAGATCCTCCAGACAAAAATAAAGAAACTATAGAACTAAATAATAAAATCAATAATTTAGACTTAACAGACATATACAGAATATTGCATCCATCAATGACTGAACACACTTTCTTCTCAGCAGCACATGAAACCTTCTCCAAAATAGACTATACATTATGCCACAAAGAAATTCTTAGCAAATACAAAAAAAAAAAAAAAATAGAGACACTACCCTGCATTCTATCTGGCCATAATGGAATGCAATTAGAAATTAATGAAAAAAAATACTCTAACACTTGAAGTCTAAATAATAAGATACTGAATAATGCATGTATAACAGAAGACATCAGGGAGGAGATAAAAATAACTCTTAGAGGTAAATGACAACCCAAATACAACATATCAAAATCTCTGGGACACTATGAAGGCAGTGCTAGGAGGAAAGTTAATTGTGTTAAGGGCTTTCATTAAAAGAATAAAATGTCAACAAATAAATGGTCTGACATTATATCTGAAAGCCCTAGAAAAAAGAACAAATCAACACCAAAAGCAGTAGAAGACAGGAAATAATTAAAATCAGGGATGAAATCAATGAAATTGAAACAAAAGAACCAATAAAAAAATGACTAAACAAAAAGCTGGTTCTTTGAAAAAAAAATAAATAAAATTGATACACTGTTAGTCACCCTAACAAAAAGGAAAGAGAAAACACAAATTACTAAAATTCGAGATGAAAAAGGAAACATCACAACAGACACTACTAAAATACAAAAGATAATTAGAAACTCTTGAAAATCTATACTCCAGTAAAATAGAAAATCCTGAAGACACTGAAGAACTTCTAGAGTCATATGATCTGCGCAAACTGAATCAGGAAGCATACACAGTTTAAACAGATCAATTTCAAGTAAGAAAATAGAAGACACCATCAAAAGCCTACCAACCAAGAAAAAAAGCCCAGGACCAAATGGATTCTCAGGAGTTCTATAAGACCTTCAGAGAAGAATTAATACTAATACTCCTCAAATTATCCATGAAATAGAAAAGGATGGAACCCTTCCAAACTCGTACTACAATGCTAGTATCACCCTAACATCCAAGTCAAAGACTCATAAGGAAAGAAAGCTACAGGCCAATATCCCTGAAGAACATGGATGCAAAAATTCTCAATAAAATCCTGTGAAATCTCATACAAAAAACATTAAAAAGAAAGTGCAACATGATCAAGTGGGGTTCATCCCAGGGATGCAAGGTTGCCTCATCATATGAAAATCAATAAATGATATTCACTGCATCAATAGACTTAAAAAAAGAATCATATGATTATATCAATAGTCACAGAGAAAGCATTTGGAGCACCCTTTCATGTTCAAAACACTAGAAAAACTAGGGATAGTAGGAACTACCTCAACATTGTACAAACCATCCATGCTAAAGCCAAGGCCAATATCATTCCAAATGGAGGAAAACTGGAAGCATTCCCTCTATAAACTGGAACAAGACAGGGATGCCCTCTTTCACCACTTCCATTTAACATAATCCTTGAAACTCTAGCCAGAGCAATTAGACAAACAAAAGAAATTAAAGGTATTCAAATAGGAAAAGAAGAACTCAACTATCACTATTTGCAGACAACATGATACTATGCTTAGAAGATCCAAAAAATTCCACCAGAAAACTTCTAGATTTAATAGATGAATTCAGTAAAGTAGCAGGATATAAAATCAATACCCATAAACCAAATGCATTTCATACATCAGTGATAAATCCCCTGAAAGAAAAATTAGGAAAACTACCCCATTAACAATAGTCTCAAAATAAAATAAAACATTTGGGAATTAACTTAACAAAAGAGGTGAAACACCTCTATAAGGAAAACCAAAGAAAGAAATTGAAGAAGACCTTAAATATGGTAAGATCTCCCATGCTCTTGGACAGGCAGAATTAATGTTGTCAAAATGGCCATACGACCCAAATATCTATAGAGATTCAATGTGATACTAATTAAAATCCCAACATCATACCTCATAGAAATAGAAAAGGCAACCATGAAATTCATTTGGAAAAATACTCTTATTTTAAGTATACCCAAAGCAATCCTTAGTAAGATGAGTGAAACAGGAGGTATCACAATACCAGACATTAAACTGCACTACAGAACAAGAGTAACAAAAATGTCATGGTACTGGCAATAAAACAGACATGTAGACCAATGGTACAGAACAGAAAACACAGAGATAAACCCACAAAAATACAGTTATCTCATATTAGACAAAGGCGCTGAAAATACAGTTTGGAGAAAAGATAGCTTCATTAACAAATTTTTTTCAATACATTTTATGTCTTCCATGTTACTACAGGTGATGGTTTTGCTATTCTGTCAGAATAAAATTTAAACTGCTTTTGTTCTGTCTCTTCTAGCCATTTTTTCTTTATGTCTTTCTAACCTCCAGTTGTTTTCCAATCAACATCAGGTTTCCAACCATCACCCAGATCAAACCCTAATGCCACATGTTTTAGATTTCTTTTACAATAGCTCTCACTTCTAAGTACCAATTTTGTTTCATAATCCATTTCTGTTTAAAAAATTAGCCCAAAACATATTTGCTTTAAAAAAAATAATAATCATTTAATCTACCCAGGGGACTTTGGGTCAGAAATGTTGATATACTCTCTTGGATGAGTCATTTTCAGTTTCCAGTGCCATCAGCTAGAATTCCACACCCAGCCACTTTTAGCTGATGCCAAGGCCAGAGTGGAAGTTTCAAGTATTAATTCATATCCTTTCCACCTGATGTCCTACACATCTCCTCGTTGACACTGTCCTCCTCTCTTCCCATGGATGGCTAGCAAGCATGTGCTCCCTCACATTTCCTTCTAAAAATAGTAGTCAGGCATCTTAAATGATTGATTTCTTCTGAGAGAGGACTTTCCATAAGAGGTAAAATAAAGGATTTAAAGCCCAGTCACAGACTACCAAGAATCACTTGTGATACATTCTGTTTGTCAAAACAAATCACACTGCTGTAGAATTTTAAAAGCAGGAAGATGAACCTTTACCTTTCAAGAGATGGAGTGACTGGAAATGTAGGGCACTCTCTCTATACTACTGTGTTCTTGTGTGTGTGCAGGTACTTGACCTTTAGTTGCCAAGGTCTCTCTGTAACAGACAAAACCTTTTTAGGATTCCTGTCTTATGATCCTTGGTTTCCCACAAACACAACTTGCCTGTCCCTCTCTATTTCTCTTACTCATCTTTATTACTCTAGTTGATTGATGCTCCTTTTCACGCATCTTATATTCTTTGGTTATCTAATATTTATTATATGCTATTATTCTTACTTAATGACATTTGTAAATTGGTAGTTTTATATATTTGTTGATGTTCTGTATTCCCATTCTTAAATATGTACAGGACACTGATTTGAAGTGCCCCCCACAAAAAAAGACTATTTTAAAAATAATTTGAACATACTGGACTTACTTTTCCTAAATACTCTATATGTTAAAAATTATTTTCCTATGTCTTTTTTATAACTTAGGGTAACCTTTAGAACAGAGAGAAAAAAAAAGGGACTTTTTCAAATCACAACAAGGGGAAATTAATTGTCTTAAACAATATATCAAAACAGGAAATATATAGATATCTTTAAAAATATCCATTTCCTGGACACAATCATGCTAAGTGATGTAAGTCAATCCTAATAGGAAAAAATAAACCCAAAAAACAAAGACCCAACCTTCTCTCTGATATGAGGATGCTAAGTCACAATGTGGGAGGGGAGTATAGGTTCATAGAATTGGAAGAGGGGATGCGAAGAAGGGAGGGAGAATGAAATGGGAAAGACAGTAGAATGAATCGACACAGTGGCACACGTCTGTAATCCCAGCAATTTGGGAGGCTGAGGCAGGAGGATCACAAGTTCTAGACTAGCCTTGGCAATTTAGTGAGGCCCTAAGCAACTTAGTGAGACCCCCTCTCAAAATAAAAAAGAAAAGGGCTGTAAATGTAGCTCAATAGGAAAGCATCCCTGGGTTCAATCCCCAGTACAACAAATAAACAAACAAGCTGAAAAAATTCATATTATTGAATAAGATAAACATAACATCTATGCACATACTGTAGAAGAGATGTTTTGTCCCTGTGTTAAGTAATATGGCTTTGTTTGGTGTAAAACTGTGGCATATAGGTCATTTATATATATACACATTGATCAAAATTGATGATTGTAAAGTATCTCAAAAGATGATTGTAAAGTATCTCAAATTCACTGTTGGTTTCTACTCATTTATTTTTTAGCAAGCATCCTTTCATACTATAATTCTTACTAAACTATTCTTGTAATTCAAAGAGTTTTACTGAATATATTTAAATAGCTTACTGAAATGTTAACACTTCTATATGTGCTATTTTCGTCTCCATACTTTCATTTATTTTCATTATTAAATGTCCATCACTTTTCCCACATACACATGAATATGATATTAATTTTCCAAGAAAGTCAGCTGATGCTTTACATATTTTGGAAGCAAATATCATTTACTGACTGGTATTTTTCATGTTTCTTTCTCTTTCCTTAAAATCTAACAAACAAATTTTTTATATTAAATATCCCACCAATTATTGTATACTCATATGTTCATAATGAGATTCTGAGTGATAAAGACTGAAATGAATTTGTGTTTAAATATCCTACATTTTTTCTCTTAGGAATATACCTAAAAGCTATAAAAGTAATTGGAATTCAAATGATTTGCACCCTTGCACTCTAGTTCACATTTAAAAGAGTTATTGACCTCCTGTCACTCCCTGCTTTCTCAGCCCTGACAGATTCCCTGAATTGGTCACAGATTTTTATAAATCATGTATATTTATGTTCTGCTTATCAAAATGAAGGGCAATGACAGGAAAGTTGAAGAAGTTACTCTGAAGTGCTTAGAGACAGGAGGAAAAGTCCATGCTAACACTAGGTGAAATGATGTACCTTTTTATCCCTGGAGGATTTACAGGTTTTTGCATATGTTGATGTCTTATGAATGGTATGCAGCATGACTTCATGCCCCTTCACTTGCAAGACTAAAAGACAATCCCCCCAGAAAGTAATACATGGGAAATGAGTGGAGACATTTGCATTTATTGAATAACCCTTAAAACAGTCATTTCTATAAGTGACAATAAACCTTACTAACTGATGAGTTTTTCCCCTTACAAAATAGAAGAGATGGATGGACCAGGAAGAGGGGATTTCTAAAGTTATGCCTTGCAAACTGAGAACTGACTGAAAGGAATTCTCAAGGTACAATAAGGAAACACTTGTATCATAACTCAAATCCTAGAATCTTAAGAATATTTTTAGTGCTGTTCCACAGTACTATTGGGTTAATTTTGGTAGAGAATACAATCCGTTGTAATAGATAGGTTTCATACAGAGAACAAAATGAATATCTTAAAGTTAAATCAATGGTACACATAATAATTGCCAAAAATGTGTAGAATTATATATTATTTATATATTATGTAATATTATTGATGGTGGATACCAATTAAGAATGCAAACCGGATTGAATTTTAGTGATTACATTCTGGATTTTTATTAAATGCTTGTTAAAAATTAGGGAAAAGTAGGCTAAAATAATTTATTAATTTCTAGTTTCTCAGAAATGAACTGTCAAGTGAAAAGAAATGCCTTAAGTATGATAATAAATGGACACAGATACCAGGTAAACAACACTGATAATATTATTTCCATCTATGGAATTTCTCAACAGTGAATTTATCAGCTTTTCTCCTACTAGTTGTTTAAAATGTGAAGTGGATTTTATTTCAGTAATTAGAAATTAATACTTCAAGATCATCTACATTTAAAGACAAAATAAAAGGCACACTTTTCTTAATTACATTCAAGAAAAATTAAATAATCAGTACCAAATTATTTTATGATACAGATCAATTTTTATTAAAAGATTTTCAAATTTCAATCTTACAGAATTTTAAAAATGTGGTTAATAAAGCAAACTCAATGGAGCCATCTTTGTGTGTAAGTCTAGACTATGAGCTTACATTGCATATATCTAAATTTTCTTTCCTTAGGCTACTATAATGCTAAAAGTTTTTCTTTACTGATAAGCGCATTTTTGAAAACAGAGATCTTCTTAAACATTAATTGACACTGCTAAAATCATAAAGTACTCTGTATGTGCTAGGTTTAAATTTGTCTAGAATATATCACATGCATGCTAAAAATTTATAATACCATAGTTAACCCTACTCTCTACACACTGTAATTACATTTTTCCAAAGATGTTACTCACCAATTGGTGACATGAAAATATATAGTTCAATCTGGTCATATCTCATAATTTAAATTATTCCTAACTGAAAACACACTGAATATAAAAATCCCCAAATTTTCCACTTATCCATCCAGAAATGAAAAGCACTACATTTCTAGTGCTCTAGAATATTTATTTGAAAACATGAGCTTAACAAATTATAGAGAATTTATAGACTAAAAAACTAAAATATTTTTTACATTTTCATAGGAGGTTTTAAACAGAACTCTTCAAAAACTAAAGGTTTCCCACAACAAATGTAAAAATTTTGTACAAATGTGAGATGATGGATATGTTAATTAGCTTGATGGTTGTGGAATGTTTCACAATGTATGCTCAAAACACCACATGTTATACCTGCAGTACACACAAATGTTAATCATCAAATATACTACAATTAAGCTGGGGAAATGGAATAAAATGAAACAAAATGAAATGAAAGAGGAAGTGAAAATATGTTAATAATAAAATTTAGGAATAGGAAATAAATAATTCAACAATTAAGAACAGGTTATTCTTTCTATGATTAAAGTTCTCTAAAACCAAGTTCAACAATATTTTTGAAAACAGAATTCTGAACATATACATATCTCATAATAAATGGGAAGGTAAATGCAATTGCTGATTAATTGGACAACAAGGACCGTGAATTTGGGAGTGTCATGATTAATGCATGTTCTGGTACTTTAGATGGTTGACTATAAATGCAGTGGCAGCAGCCTATGTATAAATCAACAAGTTTCAGTTTTAAAATTCTGTGACTCTGCAAACCAAATTGCTCGGGATAGATGCCTAGAAGTATAAGAGTAGATGCTCCCAGTACCTCCTCTCTTCAAGATGCTGTTCGTGAGTTAAAGGCTCATGTTTCCATATTTTCAAAATACATTCAGGCTTACCTGAAAATACTCTGAGAATTCTCATCCTTCACTAAAACAAAACAAAACAAAACTACAAAAAGAAAATTGATGCAGCTTCACCTGAAACAGCATTGCTTTAAAAAAGAATTATTCCCTTGGTCACAAAATGCCTAAAATTCTAATATTTAACCTTTTTGATTTTTGATTTGATGTTCAGTCTGAAACCACTCGTTATGGTGTCAGACGTTGCAGGGACTTTCTCTTGATCAATATTATGCGGTCTTCTCATTATACCCCAGATTCTGTCACCATGGAGTGTAACAACCCGTTTCCCAAAGTGCTCCTAGAGGCCCCATAGGAATTTGAAATATGTTATTTTGACTATATTTTAATTCAGACTGTCTCACACAGCTGCAAAATTGCTACACACTCATTCAGCCACTGTTACACGATACTCAAGCAAAATATAAGCAGGCAGAAGATGACATAAAATGAAGCATACATTTGGATTTTGTTGCTTTCTTAGTGGAAGGGTTTGCTTGTGGTGCTTTAGAGCACACAAAATATAAATGTAGCTAAAAAGTTACACAACATTTGCTTAGTCAAAATATTAATAAAAAAACGAGGACTATGAAAGTCAGTTTTCCAGAAGTATCTAATATAAAAGGTAAATGAAAATGGCAGTTTTTGTGGTCTCTCCCAGAGAAAGACACTTCCTTTATTTCAATTTCCCCTTGAGTTTTACTTCTTCAAATATGCATGTGACTTATTATTTCAATTTTAGTTGTGAGGCAGCCATCCTTCTCTTGCTCTCTATCAATGTCTGATTAAATAATTTTGGGCTCAAAGCAAATGATTTGAGTTGTTACATTGCTGAAATTTTTTTAAGGATCTCTAGCAAAATGACACTAAATAAAAGGAAAACTTCATCAAATAAAAGACTATGTGTGTGTGTGTGTGTGTGTGTGTGTGTGTGTGTGTGTGAGAGAGAGAGAGAGAGAGAGAGAGAGAGAGAGAGAAAGTAAAATCAGAAACAAAGGTCATAAAAATGTACCCATTTTGGACTTCATTTATTGCACACAAAAACATTTTAAATTCCTCCATAGGAATATACAAGCAACTTTATATTTTAAATAGGTTTGACTCTAAGAGGCATTTCTAAGGTATAAATATTGGATTATAACCACAGAGAAAGTGCTGGTTTTCTTAATTAGGTAAATATTTTTTTTTGCATGTGGAACATCAATGAACAGAATGTACGTAATCCTGAACATTAGCCTATGCCGTAAAGAAGAAAAATATCCCATTATATTGCACCCAGGCCTTTGATTGCTTTGAAACAGAAACGAAGCAGTACATGAACAACTTAGTCTCTGCAGTTTCTATCATTAAAGACATACTGTCTTAACACAGAGCCTGATATACAGAGTGGATGTCTGGTATCTACAGAATAAAAAATATATCAGCTTTATATAAATGAGTCATAAAGATCCAGTGCAAAAGGAAACTGATACCATAAGGAGACAGACATGAGGACATGTTAACAAGTTAGTAAAAACAGTGAATAAATTATAATTTGGAAAAAAATCCAGTTGCATTTAGTAATCCTAACAAGACACTTACCAATGAATGCTTTGTGAAGCCTCGAAGCCTTTGCCATCTTGCTCATTTTACCACACTGAGAATAAGTCTGTATTACATGTTATTAGAGCAAAGCTTTTATTTTTCCTATTTGGATGATGTCTAGAAATATTTTTTTAAAAATATTTTTATTAGTTTATTAGAGATAGATACATAATAGTGTAGTTCATTTTGTGGTTCATTTTGATATAATCACACATGCATGAAGCCATTTCAATCTCAAATATTTCTCTTTTCCCTTCCCTCTCCTCTCTCCTGTTTTCCTTCCTCTATTGGTCTTCCTTCTGTTTATTTAGGGCTATTTTAAATTTGTACTTTATAGATAATAGAAAGGTAAAAATGGATGTAGTATATTCACATATGTACACAGCATAATTTGATCAATTTCATTACACAGTTCCTCCCTCTTCCTGTCCCTTCTGCCCTCCCCCTTAATTCCCTTCCCCTACTCCACTCACCTCCTTTCTATTTTCAAGTGACATCCCCCGCTTTTTTCCCCTTAATTTGCTTTAGCTTCCAAATAAGAAAGAAAACATTAGATCTTTGGCTTTTGTGATCTGGTTTATTTCACTTAGAATGGTGGTCTACAGTTCAATCCATTTACCAGAAAATGCCATAATTTCATTCTTCTTTATGGCAGAGTAAAACTTTGTTGTGTATCTATATCACATTTTCTTTATCCATTCATTATAATGGGCACCTGGACTGGTTCCATAACTTGACTATGGTGAATTGCCCTGCTATCCACATTGATGTGCCTATATTACTGTCATATGTTGATTTTAGTTCTTTTGAATAAATGTAGGATAGCTGGGTCATATGATGTTTCCATTCCTAGTCTTTTGATGAATCATCTGAAGAGATATTGCAATAACATATGGGGAGTAACCAAAGTTTTAAAGCTGTGTCAGGAGAAGAAATAATCTAATGCAACAGTGGTGTACATCTCCATGGCTTGACTCTTCTAATTTATTATTATTATTTTTGTTTTAATAAACCTTTGACATTTTTACATGTGCAAAAAAAAACCAGAGCATCATGATATAATTCTTAATTATTGTATTATATTTGATAACTGTCAGGTATCTTAATCTTCAGAGCTATTTAATTTATCATAAATATGATAAATTAATATCATAATTTATCATATTTATATTAGGAGGTTAGGTTGGTACCCACAGGCATGTACAGCATGCCCATTCTGATCCCCCCTTACTAAACATTTAGGGCAGGTCATTGTTCTGGGAACTGAAGATATATATATCTAAAAAATGTCTGAGAAAATTTCACATAATATAGAAATACCAAATATATCCACTTTGCAAATTGGGAATTTCCAAACATTCAATCTCTCCTTTATTTCATACTTCAATCAAATGTACAATAACACTATCACAGGTCCTTCTGGATCAGGTATTATTTGCTGTTAGTATAGCAATAAAGAGAGATTGTCTATTGGGGAAACTATTACACTGAGCAATGAATTATTAATAGAATAAAGGACATGTAAAGCATATGTGAGAAGCAAATAGTGCTATTTAAGTAGAGAGAAAAAAAATCATCACAGAACTCTACATAAAAGATCTTGCCTTCCATTAAAGATGAAACTGCTGATCCCTTTGGATATTCAATGTATACTTTGATACAGTTTCTTTAAAAAAAGAGATGCATATATCATAATTCATTCTCATTTGTTCCTAATTAATTTTTACAATGCATATTTGTGCATATAAACTTAGTTCCAGAAAATAAATTTGCTCCTATAATAGAATATTTACTGAATCTTCAGTAAATACAAAATATATATCAGACCTTAATTCGATCAAGCTACCTATAATGATATTAATAATGAGGTCTGCTGATTCACTGGTAATATGCAGATACAAATGTTTTATCTTGAATACAACATATCATAGATTTGAGTCTGTGACAGGATCTCATACTAATTATACTCAACAACAACAACAACAACAAAAATCAAAGTAGCTTACGTCAGGTTTTTTTTTTTTTTTTTTTTTGACTTGGGTCTTAAACCTTTATCATCCCAGAAACCAAATTAAAAATCAATAGTCTTTTCTGATGCATGCCTGTAATCACAGTAGTGAGCAGGTTGAAGCAGGAAGATTTCAAATTCAAGGCCAGCCTAGGCAACTTAGGGAGACCTTATCTCAAAATAAAAAAATAAAAAGTCTGGAGAAGTAGCTCAGTGGTAAAATGTCCTTGGGTTCAATTCTCAGTACCATTAAAAGAAAAAAAATCAACAGAACCATTAAAAGAAAAAAAAATCAACAGAACAACAAAGAAAAAAATATACAGTGTATTTTATTTCTCCAAAACAGTAAAAATAAATTTGAAGTTGATAAAAGAGAAAATAGTATGTTGAACTAGTATTAACTGGAAGATAATAAAATAGGGGCTTTATATATACTTTAATAAATACACTTTGAAAAGATCTCAAACCACAATTCTAGTGGGCATTTAATTCAAGGAATCATTACTGATAACAGAATATCATATATATGATTTACATCTTGAACATTACTTTAATAAGTGTGCAAATCTGACATGTAAATTTGTGTAGAATTAAGTTTTAAAACTTTCGCTCTTTCCATTTCTTCTTACTTTGTTAATGTCGAGTCTGTACCAGTTACTAAATCAAAGATATCTCCAAAGAGATATAGTAAAAATGTTACATTATGCACAATATATTAGCTTTCTAAAGGTCACACATCATATCTACACAAATGTAGTCAATGGTCCTTTGACAATGGAGCAGCCATGGTCTTTCCAAGGAATTCTGGAACAGGAACATGAGTGCATGTAAAATAATGACAAAGGACATACACCTTTCACCAAAGTTAACTCAGAATGATACAACTAAGTACAAACTACAAAACTCTAAAACAAGGACATCAGAAAAGGTTTAGTTGACCTTTTATATTGTGGTAACTTTTTAGATAAAATACCATTGTCGAAATCTATGAAAGAAATAATAAACACAATGGGCTTCATTAAAATTAAAAATGTCTGCTATCTGAAAGATGTCAAGAGAAGGAGAAGGCAAGGCAAAGTTGGAGACAACATTTGCAAAACACATGTCTGATAAAGGACTGCTATCTAGAATATACAAAGAACACTTAAAATGATCTTACTTAAAATAGGCAAAAGATCTGAAGACACCTAACCAAGGAAGACACACAGATGGCAGATACATATAAGCAAAGATGCTCAATATTGTATGTCATTAGGTAATTTCAAATTAAAATAATAATGAGATGCCACTACACACCTATTAAGTTGCCTAACATCCAAAACTCTGTCCATGACAAATGCTGGCAAGAATGGAGAGCAAGAAGTACTCACATTCATTGTTGGTGAAAATGTAAAATGGAACAACCACTTTGGAAGACAGTTTGGCATTTTCTCACAGAAGTCAAAATAAGCTTATTGTATGATCCAGAAGTACATTCCTAAGTATTTCCACAAGTGATTTGAAAACTTATATAAACACAAAAACCTGTACATAAATATTTACAACAGCTTTATTCATGATCACCAAAACTTGGAAGCAAGCAAGATTCCCTTCAGTAGATAAATGAATAAATAAATGTCCGTAGATCCAGGTAATGGGATATTATTCCATGCAGTTGATGATGATTGACAAGTGCCTTATTTGTATGTTTCCCTTAGATACAATTAGTATAAAATAGTGTGCTTAATGCTCTGCTTCTTACCTCAAGTATTTTAGAGGCTTTTTTTTTTCTAAATGTGCCACTATTTAACAGGAAAATTTCAGAATCCCTGTCCTTTGCTACCAACTCTTTTTTGACCATTTATCCTCACAGCATTTGGTGTCTACTCTCTACCATTTACTTAAATTCAAACCACATTTAATGCATATTTTGTAAACAGTTGATGATATTCTTATACATATTTTGTTTCCTGAGGCTTTTAATTGCCTTCTTTCTGCTGACAAAAAAATAACGAATCATCCAATCATAGTCCCCTCACAGTAAACCCACCTTATCTGGATCTCCTGTTTTCCTCCAGTCCTTTGCCACCCATCACCTCCCTGCTCTACAGAGATGTGTTTTCATTTTAGAACTGAACCATAGCACTCATCCTAAAATCTCATTTCAGGAATTCCTGTCTTTAATTCACTGTACCCCAGATCTCAGGTTATCTTCCATGTTTACTTATCTCCCTTGCTCTGAAGAAATAACTTTCTAAGAAACATTATTTTTTTACTTTCCTATTATATTTTAATTCCAATTAGATGTTGCTCTATTTTATTTTTAAGATTTATTTTAAGACTTCAGTGATGATGATTGTTCTATATTTCAAATTATTTTTCTACCTCCATTATGAAATTAACAATTCCTTTAGCTTTCCTTGAATTGTCTCTGTCATGCTCTGGTGTTACTTTATAGAGTACAAATGGGCAGAAATGAAGTTACTGGTTCATGTTTTTCCTACCAATTTATTGTGGTTTTTCTGTACCCTCATATGGTAATGCCAGAGCAAAGAACACTTAACTTAAAGTGTGAACTACAGTATTAGCAACCAGGTTTTTTTTTTCTTTTTTCTTTTCTTTCTTTCTTTCTTTCTTTCTTTCTTTTTTTTTTTTTTCAGTGCTGGAGATTGAATTCAGGGGTTCTCTATCACTGACCTATATCCCTAGTCTTCTTTTCAAATTTCAAGACAGTCTCACTAACTTGCCCAGGCTGGCCTCAATCTTGTAATCCTCTTGCCTCAGCCTCCCAAATAGCCAGAATTATAAGTGTGCATATCAGGTTACTTTTTATTACTTTAGCAATCCATTTATTTAGTGTTGGCAATTGAACACAGGATCTTGTACATGTTAATCATGAGTTTTACCACTGAGCTTCTTTTATTTTTTGACTAGAGTTCAAAATCCATGCTTTTATGCCCTCATGTTTAGGAAAGTATGTAAAACTATTGGGTTGTATAGTGGTTCAATGGTTTAAACAATTGACCATTCCTCCATTTTTAAACTTGATCTGCCTTGCCCATTTCCTGTACCTGGGACCACAAAGCATCTTCAATTCAGCTGTACATATCCTGGGCAAAATCTTACTCTTTTAATATTTATCCACCAACTTACATTAGATATTCTGTTTTCCAAAGATTTATTGCAAGTTCTTCTCTGCTGGCAACCACATCATATTCTTTCTGTTTGGTTTTATGAATTCACCATTCTTGTAGTTTTGACTGAATAACCACAGGATGTGAAAAGGGAGAGATGACAAATGTCTTCTCTCTAACCATAATTTCAATAAACATTTAAAAATTAAATTTTATATTCTTATTTTGAATAAAAAACATCCACATAAATAAATCCAATTTATGTATGCAATTTTCTATCATGAAAACTATTTCCTCCATTAACTTCACTTGCTCTAAAAGTTATTCATATCTAACTACATTATTTTTAAAGTGATGTTTTAAAATTAATGTAGACTACTTTTAGAAAGAGATGAGGAAGAATTGTGTTGGTAATCAATTTAATTTGCAAAAAAAGAAAAAAAGTTGAAGTGATATATTTAATTTGCCTACTAAGGTAAAATATAACAAAAAGTACCTTACTAAAAATGTTATTTCAAAGTATTTCTCCAGAAGAATCTTGACTAACTCAGGGCATGACCTGTAATTTTGGAGTTTTATTTGCGTTTTTAACAACAGAATTCACAGATCAAGTTGACAGGCCATCAAACATTAATTAGTTATTATATAAACACACTTAGCAGCTGCACATATTTCATAAACAAAGGCAGGTCAAATTTGTCATCACAAAAATGGATCTAAATTAGTTGTACATAGCCTATAATTTGTTGTGCAGGTATAAAAAAAATTATTTCTGGTAATGAACTTCTCATATAACTAATCAAGTTTATTTTCTAAACTCTGAAGAAGTCATTAATTTGCCTTGTTATGATAATCTATTTTAATGGGCCTTTTCAGAACTCCCTATCTGGCTACTAATGACTTTGAATATAAAAATCATCTCATGTTTCACGTCTTCCTACTTTGGTTTTCATTAATCATTATGAAATCATTGAAGCACTGACATTTTTTTCTACACAAATCAGCAGCTGAGCACATCTATAAAGAATAATTTGTGTGATGATGAAGAGCCCTTCCCAGAGAGGAAGGAATAGGTAACTTCCCTGTAGAGCAAGTCTGTGGCAAGGAGACCTTTAAGAGGACCTTTCAAAAGTCACTTCCCTGTTAGCTGTGGCTAGTTCCCTGAAACTTCAGCAGAATGTCAGGAAACTATAATGCTTCACTAAGAAGGATGCCATGTGGCAGGACCATCGTCTGTGTGGTATTTCCAACAGCAATATTTAATCTATGGTACTGTAATTCTAAACACATGACTCGATTCATTCTTGATGATCAGCTCTCTGCTCCATTACCTGGGCAGGAATTATTTTTGCCTGACAATGATTTTCTTTCATCAGGGTGAATGTGTTTTAATAACAATGCATTTTGTACTGCCTTTGTCTTGTTACTTAAACTTCACTGTGGTTCTGAGTCATTTATCTAGGATAAGTTTCTATCTTTATAAAAGTTCAGTTGTTCTTCTCAGTATGTTCTTTCTCAATAATTTGTGAATATTCCTGAATTATAATTACAATTTTGTTGACCTAGATTATCAAATTCTCCTTTGGGATGTTACCTTCATAATTTTTTTTTTTTTTAGAGAGTGAGAGAGGAGAGTGAGTGAGAGAGAGAATTTTTAATATTTATTTTTTAGTTCTCGGTGGACACAACATCTTTGTTGGTATGTGGTGCTGAGGATCGAACCCGGGCCGCACGCATGCCAGGCGAGCGCACTACCACTTGAGCCACATCCCCAGCCCCACCTTCATAATTTTAACAGCTTTACAAAAGGAATTTTTTCTGAAAAAAAAATTAGGAGGGATATGTAAGTTTGAAAAGTATATGGCTTTAAGATGATGGCTAATAAAGACAATATAATATAAAAATAGTCTAGCAGGTATCCTTGCAATGATCATTTCAATATACACTTATGACTACTAACATTTTAGTTTATGATTTAGAATATTAAATTTAGTATCTTTTTTTGGTGTGAGCTTAATGACAATGGGCAATAACCCAGCATTTATGTTTATGCACTGGAGATAGAGGCATGCACAAGTACTTAGCCTCATGGGGTTTACATACTGGGAAGCCATAGATTTCATAGTTGAGGCTTTTTATCAAGGTGTTATTTTTATACTTTTATTTGCCTTATATATACCTGTGGAACTCATGGTTTAAGGCCTAAGTTTTATTTCTTCTATGAAATATTCTAATGATGACTTCTCTTTAGCCCCTAAATCTTCTTCAATATAAATTTTATAAAATGGTGTGTTTCAATTGAGATGCAATATAGTGTAGCAGTTTCAAGGGAATGCTTTGAAACTCTAGGGCTCAGATTTTAATATCTTGTCGTTTGCTGGTTGTGTATATTTTGAAATACTTTAATATTTGGTGATTCAGATATCTGAAATATAAAATAAAGAAAATAAGAATAAGTGCTTCATAAGAAAGTGTAAAGATGAACTGAGTTTGTACGTGTGAAGCATGTAGTAAAGTGCTATTACAAAGCACTAAAGAATGTGAGTTAATTATATATATATACATATATATATATACACACACGTATATATATGTGTGTGTATATATATGTGTGTGTATATATATGTGTGTATATAATTGTTTTAGGCCTCTCCAGAGGACAGACTCATGAGAATGCATATATAATTTGAAAAGGGAACTTAGATTGGCTTACAAAGTTAGGAACTGTATGGTCCCACAATGGTTGTCTGCACACTGAAGATGCAAGGGACGGCAGTAGCTACAATTCTAAGAAGCTGGAAGCCTCAAGAACAAGAGGCACCAATGATGCAGCCCCAGCCTGAAATTAAAGGTCTGGTAGTTCCTTGGAGAGTCATTGGTGCAAGTCTGTATTTAAATGGTGGAGAAGCTTGAATAGATGTCCACAGGTAATAGGCGATTAAAAATTGCATGAACAGAGAAAAATTGCACATGCTCAAGAGGAGCCGAGCATGCATGCATGTGCTAGCTTCTCCCTTCCACTTTTTGTAGTATCCAGCCTCCTGCCTGTTGCACAGCACCATCCACATTCAATAAAGGTCTTTTCCCCCTTCCTTTCATTGACCTGCATAACAACTGTCTAGAAATACCCTCATAGACACAACCAGAAATGAGCTTTACCCATTTATTGGGTCTCTCAATCTATTCAACGTGACAACCAAGATTAACCATCACATGAGAATTTAATTCTCATAAAACACAGGGAGTTGTACATCTGTGGATTTTTGGGGGGAGTGGGTACTGGGGATTAAACTCAGGGCCACTGGACCACTGAGCCATGTCCTCAGCCCTATTTTGCATTTTATTTAGAGACAGAGTCTCACTGAGTTGCTTAGTGCCTTGTTTTTGTTGAGGCTGGCTTTAAACTTGTGATCCTCCTGCCTTGGTCTCCCAAGCCACTGAGGTTCAAGTGTGTGCTACTGTGCCCTACACATCTGTGGATTTTGATGGTGGATTTGTCCATGACATGAAAATATGGATGCTTTTTATAACTAATACTTCATCTACTCCTAAAGTAGGTGACTCAAAAGTCACCTGAATATATTATAGTTATGGAAAATATTTCTTACATGTTGTCTTGGCATAGATCTGCTCAACTTAAACTAATACTAACTAGTATTCAATTTCCATTAGAGAAATAACTTTTTTTAAATAAGTGATTTACCTCTTTGATAAACTGATGACAGGTTTGCAAGAATACAGAGGGTAGAATTAAGGTTTTATGAGTTAATAATGAGATTAAATAGTATAATATCATAGAAGCTTAATGTTTAATGAAAATCAGAAGCAAATCACGTAGGGCAATCAGCTCAGTTTACAGAAAACACTATAATAATTTAGGAGCTGCCAGAATATTATCTCTTGGTTCCTTAGACTGTATCTATCAATAAATCAATGGTCTAAATATTTTGGTATTATAAGATGAATTTCTATTCACTTAATTAGGGACCTGATTGCTTATTTAGTTATTTAAAATTACATGATGCTTATTCATCACCTCAAATCAAACTCTAAGTATTTCTATTCATTATCACTCAGGTTTTTGTCTTATCTTTATGGCCATAATGACAACTTACCAGCTTTTTTAAGATACCATGATGGTTAGTCCAAATAATTTTAAGACATAAACAGAGAATAAAATACACACCTGTTTCATAACTCTCATTTTTCTGCTAGTAAAGTTACTACTACAGGAAGACTAAACTCATAAAAATAGGCTAGGTTGAATCAGGGCAACTTGACTTCTTATATGTAACATCCATGCTATTATTTAAAATAAAATGTCCTTTATATGTCTGTGGTAGAAGTTACATCTAAATCTTAATAAAATTATTAAAGTTTTAATAAAAGATGCAATCTGTTCCGGGATTATCTGTTTTGTTCTGAAAGTCAATATATGGAGATAATGATGATGATGATGATGATAAAGATAACAGACATTGACAAACATACCCTGATTAAACACAGAAACTTAAGAAGAAAAATCCAAAAGTTCTTTCTGTAACCTGTATTGACTCAAATGAGTGTTTTAAAAATGTGAGCAACAATGATTATAGGTGAACCTGTCTTTAAATTACTACCCCAAAATTTTAATTTAACTTATAAAATGGTTTTAAAAACTTTAGAAAAATTATCGACTTGGGATTATTGTTTTAATTAAAATAAATATCATGGTAAGAATAGCATGGTTACTAAATCCGTATTTTTAGATTATGGATACTAACCCTCAGTTTACATATTTTTTTGTGATTGTATCCTCTAGTTCATTTTTCTTTAAATGTCATTAGTAGTTGTATCAGTTCCCTAAAATTCTAATTTTAAGAATGCAAAAGAGACATTTCCCCCTCATTTCTTTCTTCCATTATTATTATCTTTAGAAATTTCTTATCCGGCTTAAAATCTGTAAAATAACATCTCTAGCAATTAGAGAAATTCAAATTAAAACTATACTAAGATTCCAGCTCATTTCAGTCAGAATAACATTATCAAGAATGCAAATAACAATAAATTTTGGCAATGATGTTGAGGGAAAAGGTGCACTCATACATTGCTGGTGGGACTGCAAATTGGTGCCACCAATCTGGAAAGCAGTATGGAGATTCCTTTGAAAACTTAGAATGGAACCACCATAATACCCAGTTATCCCACTCTTCAGTATATAACCAAAGGACTTAAAATCAGTCTTTCCCATCTGAATAACTTGTGGATGTTTCAAAAGCCTACATCTGTTTCTAAAACAATTGGAATTCAATATTTTGCATAGCATATATATGTGTAGATAGATAGATAGAGATATAGGTATATATAATTTCATGTAAATACAAAGATACTTTCTGTGGTATGTTACTGATCTTGAAAGTCCCTTATAAACAATATTTCCATTTACTGAAAGTTGCTAACTATATGCCTTTTTTAGATATTTATAGTCTATATTTTTATATTTGATCAAGTTTTTATCTAATGCATTTAATCAGTTTTCCAAAACTACTGGGATTGAGATCTTTCCTCTTAATTCTTGAAAAAGTAAAATAAGAGCCTTCTTAATGAAATGTCAAGGAACACATTTGATCATGTTGTACTAGGTTTTATTTCAAAATTACATGTTCAATATCATTGATGTCTTATGGATTCATTTGTCAGTATCGCTCTGTTCCCTTTTAATTGTTACACTTGTATTATCACAGATAATATGTCTGCAATCATTAATCTTTTATTTTCAATTTGCTTGGAGTTTTTCCAGTTTACTTAAAATCTCATTTTAATTTAAGAAACAAATTTCCGAGTTCCGACAAGATGCCATCAGGAATTTAATTAAAATTCTATTGAGCCTTAATTAGACTTTAAAGAATTATCACCTTTATACAATTTTGTCTTCCTTTACCAGAGTACACTGCCGCTGTTCCATTTATGAAAACTCTACTGTCATACTTCTCAGAAACTTTGTTTTCTTTATGCAGTTCCTACACCTTGCTTATGGGAAATTCTTGAACATTTCACATTTATCATTAATATTATGAAAATAATATTTCCCTTTCCTATTATATCTTCTCCCTGGTTATAACTAGGATGAGAAAGCCATTAAATTTTGCATATTTTACTTGCATCTAGATGTTAACTGGACTCATTATTTCTAATAATTTATTATTTTCAGGATCCAGGATTCTGTGGGGACTGAGTACACCAAACTGATGACTGAAAAGGGAAATTTTGTCTCGCTCTAATTATTTTTACATTTTATGCTTGTTTAATTTCTTATTGCTGGGAACATTTTTAATAATTAGGTGACAATAGTACTAGGTGACATAATTCTCTTCGTCTCTATCTTTAGTAATAGCATCTCTATTGTTTCATTGTTACATACATCCTCCCTAAAAGAGTTAATGACTGGACTTCAGGAATGCATTTAAGACATGAAATTACCTGCAATACTTTGCATGTATATGCATTTCCCTGAGGACAAAACTCTTAGATTTAATAGGAATTCAGAGGGTTCCAGGCCTGACAATAAGAGATTAAGCATATTTACATTAAGAGCATTCAACCACCTTTTTTAAAAATTTTAATTGACAAAATTGCATATATTGTGTAAAATCTGATATGTTAGCAATATCAAACTAATTAACATATGCAGTATCACCCATGCCAAACTACTTTTTCTGGTTAGAACCCTTAACACTTACTTTTAGTGATTTTTGAAAAAATAATATATTATTATTAAATATAATCAATGTACTGTACTATAGTTCTCTTGAATTTATTCCTTCTATCTAGCTGAAAATTTGTAATTAAAATATTAGAATTTAAAATTCTATATGACAAAGAAAACAGGAAAAATCAATTTGGATTCCAAGTGAGTTAAACAATACCCATACTTTTTTTTTAAAGAACCCAAATTATACCTTTGTAATCCAAGACATTAAAAATAAGAATAATATATCCAATAATGCTATACATTATCTTAAATATCACTGGAATTCAGAAATGGAAAAATGGATCCTTTTAATATTTTAAATGTATTTGTAAAAACTAAAAATATTAGGGTATTTTACAAAGTTTACAAAATTTCTGTTAGATAGAAGGAATAAGATCTATTGTATAGCACATTGATTATAATCATATTATAAATATTACTATTCATAATATTATTAATAAGTTACCTTACATTTATCCTACAATATGCACTACAAATCACATTAGTAAATTCTTCTCAGATCAGTCCAATTTTAGCATGAAATAGCTCATATTCTGCTGGGCATGGTGGTGCACATCTTTAATTCCAGCAGCTTGGGAAGTTGAGGCAGCAGAATCTAAAATTCAATGCCAGCCTCAGCAACTCACTGAGACCCTGAGCAACTCTGTGAGACCCTGTCTCTAACTAAAATATTAAAAATTGACTGGGGATGTGGCTCAGTGGTTAAATTCCCATGGGTTTAATCCCTGGTACCCAAAGAAAAAATAAAGCTCATATTCTATAATGATTTTTATTATTTTTTAAAATAAAAGGGTTTTTTGTTTGTTTGTTTGTTTTTGGTACTGGGAATTGACTTACCCACTGAGTCATATCCCCAGCCCTTTTTTACATTTTATTTAGAGACTGGGTCTCAGTGAGTTGCAATTGCCTTGCTAAATTGTTGAAGCTGGCTTTGAACTTGCGATCCTCCTATCTCAGCCTCTGGAGTCGCTGGAATTACAAGCATGCACCACCACGCCTGGCTTAAAATAAAGTTTTGATAATAAATTTTTCCCTGAGATCCAACAGGTATGTTAACAGAGTTTGATGTGGTTTCATATGACATTGTATTTTACTTTTTCTAATTGACTGCATGTTCTGAACCATAATTTTTTTAAACAATATGTCTTTTCATTGTGATTAGAATAGAGCACAGTCTGTTTTCTCTCTTTTTTCCTTTAATAACCAACTATAATCCTTTTAGTCAAAGCACTGTGGATCTTTCTAAGCATACCAACTGCAGGTGAATCCTTCCTCACACGACTGAGAATTGTAGTGACTTCTACTCCCAGTCAAGACCA
Source organism: Ictidomys tridecemlineatus (assembly GCF_052094955.1). Classification (NCBI taxonomy): domain Eukaryota; kingdom Metazoa; phylum Chordata; class Mammalia; order Rodentia; family Sciuridae; genus Ictidomys; species Ictidomys tridecemlineatus. The sequence continues at coordinate 55,959,385 of NC_135477.1, forward strand.
TCTATGTTATTAGGGCTCAGAGTGGACCACTGATCACCAGATGCTATGCTATGCTATGCTATGTCATGCAATTCCGTGCCGTGCCGTGCCGTACCGTACCGTACCGTACCGTACCATACCATACCATACCATACCATACCATACCATACCATACCATACCATACCATACCATACTATAATTGTGTCAAGCAAATCTTAATTGAGAAAGATAAGACTGCACCAATAAAACAACAACAACAAAATACCCTTTACTCTCTCCTTTTGGAAATTCTTACAGATCAGTTTATTGCAGAGTTTGTTGCAGATAACAATTTTTACTTATGAAGATCAGCTTCATGATCTGCCTTAGTTGTGTCCACCTTTGTTAAGCTGTCATATCATGAACTTTGCCCAGTTCCAGTCTCTTATTTGCCCTGTAAAGTCTATTTCAAACCATTTAAGCCACATTAAAACTACCTGTAAGTGCATTAACTTTATTAAGTATAACTACTTTAACTGTAACTTCTCTACTTCTAATGTCTCTGTTGGAGACACTGAAGTGATTTCTAAAATTGCATTTTCCCTTGTTGCAATTAATGGGAATAACAGTTATTTTGACTAATCACCATTGGTGATATTGTTGGGTGTTTAACACAATTAACCATAAGAGTTTCAGGAGAAAATAGACAATGCTAGCAAGTCTGACTACAGAGGCTGAAAGGTAGCTTTACTACCCTCAACATATGAACCATGTGGAGAAAACTGAGATCCCCTTGCTTGTTTATGATCCTAGTTGGAAGGGTGCTTCCTCATTGCAGAGAAATCTTATATATCTTAAAATATGATAAATTTTTTCATCATGACACATAAATATCCCTTTGCCATTTTGTGGGTCTTTGTTATGTCTGGCATCACGAGTTCAAAGTCTAGACATAACACACTGGTATCTGGAGAGTCTAAACAGTGAAGGAAAGATTGGATTTATTAAAATTTTAGTTTCAATGGAAACTAAATTAGGAGCTGCTCTATGAACTAAAATGGAACTAGAATTCAAATGAAATTATTATTGATAATAATATTGATATTATTGATATTGATATTATTGATAATAGAGCACAGACATTTTTGCAGATATATATCACATATATATGAGTTTTCTTACCTTTCAACACTGAAACTTTCAATTTTCATGTGCTGCAACATCTACTCCTTCATCTAATTGAAACTAAGATTTAATTTTTTAAAGACCTCTTGTGACCTATAATGCATCTATACTGTCTTCATAATAGGATGTGAAAGAATGGGGGTATATAATTATAGAGATACATTTAACAAGAAAAAAAGATGGCATATCACAGGTAAAAATTACAGTGAAATATAAAGCTATCTTTAAAAGAATAAAAATTTCATATATCATTCAATTATATATAACAAAAATACCAGTTATTTAAAATTCAGCAATATTCCACTTTTATTTACTTTTACCATTAATATATGTAAAATATCATAAGGAAAATAAAGACAAATAATAGTTAATGTAACCATTTTGTCTACAACTGTGAAAAAGTTACCTTACATTATTAAACAACATATTCTACTTGAAGAATTCTGAGAAGTCACAGAAAAATTGTTATTACTAACTAATACATAAGCAGTTCCTTTGGAAGGGACAAATAAAAGCTGTAGTCTAAAGATAAATTCTACATAAACATGTTGTGCGCTAAAAATGCATTTATTTTGAATTGGTTTCTTAAACATAATAGTTGCTCAAAAATGTTACGCACAAAGATTCACCAATAATTTATAAATATTGTTAGCTTGTGATGATTGAGAGAATCTAGCCTGAAAGGATGAAGAATATGAACTCAATAGCACTATAAAATAAATCAATCTTTTATTCTTTCAATTTTATTTAGAAACTTGAAAGGATTAATAATTTTCTTGTTAGAAAAAATTTCTACAGGGAATCTTCTATACAAAAAAGTATTTGCAAACATTTTTTTATTTTACCTTAAATAGGTTAGACATTTCTACATTCAAACTTGTTTATGCTATTCATTTAAGAGAAAAATGAGTTGTTCCTGGCAAGAAAAATGGTAAATTTGAGACTAAGCTTTCTGAATTTTTATAGCTTCAATGTTAGTAGAATCAAAATGAATCTAATTCCAGAATACTATTTAGTATATAGAAGCTGACCAGTGTACTGTTTAGAAACTTAAAGTGGACACTAAATGGTATTGCAGCTCAACTGACTCTTGAGAAATAAAGTAGCTATTTTCTCTAGGGTCTGACTTGTTCCACATATCAGTATTTCCAGAATTTTATGGTCCTAATTTCAAAGAGATTGAATGATTGTGAAAAGTAAAACTTAACCTCATATTTTGAGATGTGTTCTCTTGATTATTTTATTCCCATTATAGATACAATTTGCAGGGTTTGTGACATACTTGCCCAGTAGAGGTCAAATAGGGATGGAAGAATCTTTCCCACTACTGTAAACAATAAAGTTTTATTAAATTTTTAACCATTATTGATTTTTGATTAAGAAGATCATACATTGAGTAGTTGAATAACTTGAAAAATACTATACAATCTTGGCTATTCTATATGCAGGACTAAAAATCACTACACCAGAGAGGAGGATAGATATACCCGGAATCACACAGAAGAACTGCTCTGGGGGTTTCACTTCAGTCGAACACTGAAGTAGAGGTACAACATAATGAAATCATAAATACAGTGAATTCAGTTATGAGTGGATGTTGCTTTTGCCAAAGGCTTTCTTCAAACATCTATTATGTGAGATTGGCTGAGGGCCACATGAATATTTCATTCTCCTATAATCACATCTTATTTTACTGTATTAAGTGTGAAAAATACGATAAAAAGCATTTGGAGTATAATATATAATCTTTTCAAAGAACTGTGTTCAGGAGTTGTGGTTTAATATTATACATTACTGTCTATGAGTCAATGAAGACAGTGATAATTTGAAGAAGAATTTGATAGTTTATATGTACTTCCCTGAGATATATATATAAAATACACATACACATGTAGGTATATAGATTAGATAGATATAAATGGTTCTCACTAACTACAATCTATATCACCTCATGTATTTATCATTGTGGTAAGAATACCTAATACCCACTCTCTTAGTATTCTTTTAAACCCTTTCAATAAATGTATTCTATGACACCATGAAAGAAGTCCTTTTTATCCTTCAGGATCTGACATCCTACTGCCAACTCTAAGAATACCAACCTCCTCCTACGGAGCCTCCAACATTCCTCTCTACAGCTTTCCTATTTTCTTGAACTCATCTAAAACTTTAGGACAAAATTGTTCAGGAAGTAAAGATATCCAGAGAGGAAGAAAAAGAGAATGACAGTTACAGTACTTTTAAATATTATAAAATACAATTTACTTTTTTGAAATTAGAAAAGCTATTAGAACAAAGCCTCCTTCCCCAAAACCCAGGAGAGCTAAATTTATGTATAAAGTTATATCAAAATATTGCACTAAATTTTCATAAAAATTTGATACAAGGAAAACAAAGGAAGGGCAGGAGGGAGAGTGTATTTCCTCATATGGTGAATTAAAGAAAGAATGCTCCAAAGCAGAAGAACTTGGAAGGCACGAAGCAGAAGTCAGAATGGAATGGAAATAAAAATGAAAATAATTTTAGAAATGAAGAGCAAATAAGAAATAATGTAGAATCAAATTATCATGATAATGCCTCAAAATAAATGACACATGAGATGATGAGATGAAGGAAAATTTAAACACTCAATTAAAAAAAGAAAGAGATAAAGCATATTTAAGAGAGATTAATAAAAATGAGGACATGCAATACATATGACAAATATCCCTAAAATGGATTAGGACAAATAAGAAAACTCTCCTTAAGTAATTATAACACAGAATAGTTTGTTACATATTAAAGAGCACTACTTGAAACCTGAGAATGTCATTCCCAAATGACCAAGACCAAGAGACGGGTTAGAAACACTATTAGAATTTATAAAAGAGAAAAAAATTCCTTTTAAATCTCACAAAAATAATCCATTATTGTAGAGAGGGCAATAGAATCTCATTGAATTTTTTAGCAGAATAATTATTTGTACCAGAAAAAAATTGAGTAAAATATTTTCAATAGTCATATAAAGAAGATGCAAGCCACTGATTTCAGATCCAACAAATTTGATATTCAAGTACGAAGGACACAGATAACATGCAAAATGCTAGAGAATTTGGTTTTCATGAAATTCAAAGAAATTTACTAATAAGCCATGGACAACCCAAATGAATAGAAAGACTTCGACATGAAGATTAGTAATGAGACTATTTAGTTACATGGAAAAATGACACTAAATGAGGGCTAGAGGAAAACAATATACATGTAGTAACTGTATAGGGACATTATCCTTACTGTGGCTGTGAAAAAATGATTATCTCAATAACATTTATCTAGGCTTTTCCAATGAATGATTGGTAAAGTAAGTCAATCCATCACCTATAGCTTAAGAGTGCACTATATTCAAAGCTCCTTATGAACAGTGGGTATGCTTTATGCATATTTGATCATGACAAATGGCCAGTCAGGTTACTTCTACAGTAAATATTTGTCATTTTAGATACATGAAATATGGGTGCCACAGTGTCTGCACATGGAAATGTATCTGACTCTCCCAAAAGATTGCTAAGAAGGAAGCATCTTTTTAGGGAGATCTTCCTAAATGACAGATATGTGCATATAAATGCATATGTAATCTGAACACACCTTAATTCTAGCACAATATAATATTTATAGTCACATTTCTCTTATCTTTACACACATACACTCAAATTTTAACAGTTGAGTGTATTACTAACATAAGTAAATATTAATATTAGTGTACTTAAAATAGCAAGAGGTGAATAAGAGTTTTAAATAAGGCAATGTGACAGATGATCAACATATACTAGAGGTTATTGAAAACCAGATTCTCTTGTAAAGGAGGAGTATGAGTAAATGAACTGTGACTATTTCCAAGGATAACAAAAATGATGCTGAAAGGAAAAATATTTGAGAGATTTCAAATATCAAGACTATATGAAGCTTTATAAAGGGTTATAATAACATACAAACAGTGAATAAATAGATTTAGAGGACGAATTTAAACCAGTTTGGAAAATAAAAGATTACAAACTTTCAAGTATATATAGATAAATCATATTTCTTGATCAGCACCCAAACTCATTATAAAAATACTAGTCATTAATGGAAAAAGGTAGAGTCTCTGTAATATGCTGTTTTTAAGTCCTTTGAGTATAGACGAAGGAGAGGGATAGCTGAGTCAAATGGTGGTTCCATTCCCAATTGTCCAAGAAATCTCCATACTGCTTTCCATATTGGCTGCACCAATTTGCAGTCCCACCAGCAATATATGAATGTACCTTTTTCCCTACATCCTCGCCAACACTTATTGTTGTTTGTATTCTTAATAGCTGCCATTCTGACTGGAGTGAGATGATATGTTTGATTTGCATTTCTCTAACTGCTAGTGATGATGAACATTTTTTCATATATTTGTTGATTGATTGTACATCCTCTTCTGAGAAGTGTCTGTTCAGGTCCTTGGCTCATTTATTGATTGGGTTATTTTTTTTTGATGCTTAGCTTTTTGAGTTCTTTATATACCCTAGAGATTAGTGCTCTATCTGCTGTGTGAGGGATAAAAATTTGCTCCCAAGCTGTAGGCTCTCTAGTCACCTAATATCTCTAATGAACATTGATATGAAAATTCTCAATAAAATTCAGGCAAATTGAATACAAAAACATATCAAAAATATCATGCACCATGATCTAGTGAGATTCATCCCAGAGATTCAAGGTTAGTTCAACATAAGAAAATCAATAAGTGTAATCCATCACATCAATAGACTCAAAGATAAGAATCATATGATCATCTCAATGATGCAGAAAAAGCATTTGAAAAATACAGCACCCCTTCATGTTAAAAACACTAAAAAACTAGGGATAACAGGAACATATCTCAACATTGTAAAGGCTATCCATGTTAAGCCTCAGGTCACCATCATTCCAAATGGAGAAAAATTGAAGGCATTCCCTCTAAAAACCATAACAAGATAGGGATGCCCTGTTTTCACCACTTCTATTTAACATAATTCTTGAAACACTGGCCAGAGCAATTAGACGAAAGAAATTAAAGGGATATGTATAGGAAAAGAAGAACTTAAATTAGCATTATTTGCTGATGATATGATTCTATGCCTAGAAGACCCAAAAAGCTCCACTAGAAAAATTCTAGAACTAGTAAATGAATTCAGCAAAGTAGCAGGACATAAAATCAACACCCATAAGTCAAAGGCATTCTGAGAGGGAAATCAGAAAAACTACCCCATTTACAATAGCCTCAAAAAAAAAAAAAAGAAACAACTTAGGAATCAACTTAACAAAAGAGGTGAAAGATCTACACAATGAAAACTACAGAACCCTAAAGAAAGAAGTCAAAGAACACCTTAGAAGATGGAAAGATCTACCTTGCTCTTGGATAGGCAGGATTAATATCATCAAAATGACCATACTACCAAAAGCATTATACAGATTTAATGCAATTCCAATCAAAATCCCAATGGCATTCCTCATAGAAATAGAAAAAGCAATCATGAAATTCATCTGAAAAAATAATAGACCCAGAATGGCTAAAGCAATCCTTAACAGGAGGAGTGAAGCAGGTGCATCGCTATACCAGACCTTAAACTATACTATAGAGTAATAGTAACAAAAACAGCATGGTTTTGGCACCAAAACAGACTGGTAGACCAGTGGTATAGAATAGAGGACACAAAATTGCAATGATCTTATATTAGACAAAGGTGCTAAAAACATGCATTGGAGAAAAGACAGCCTCTTCAACAAATGGTGATGGGAAAACTAGAAATCCATATGCAACAAAATGAAATTAAACCTGTATCTCTCACCATGCATAAAATTCCTTACGTTTTATTGTCCTTTCTTTATCTGTCCTCATGACAATCCTATCAGTGCCCACCTCTAAAATAACCTTCCTTGGCCTTTTAGGAAGTACCATGCAGAACTTAATATGATATGAGCCCAAAGAACCCCTGACTGAAAGCAGCCACTCCCCTATGACACCTAAACACCATGTGGGGAAAATCTCATCCACAAAAAGATCAAAGAAAACTCAAAGATGTTGAGTTGTTCATATTAAAACAGGTGGCAATTTACATTCTGCCATGCATCCATGAAAACAGTCAAGGTTAAAAATAATTATTAAATAGAAATATTTAATTACAGACAAATTCACTCACATTTATAGACATTCATTTTAGATAAAGTTTGCACAGGACTTTATAATTATAAAACTTTGACATATCTTCTCATGATCATTTGAGAGCAGAAATAAGTACTACTTATATATTCCTAAATGTCATTAATTGTTCCAAGTCAGAAGGAGGTTTAACCTCTTACTCCGTTACCAACCAGCTATGTGATCTGTGGAGATAATAATTTGCTTAACATTTCTTGAGTGCTTAATAAATACCTGGTACTCTACTAATTATTTGAGATCTATTCACTCATTTAATTCTAAACCATGAAAGTAGGCATTATTATTTTCATGCCTCTTAATAATTAAAAAAACTCAGAGGTATAGAAAGATGGAGAAATTTATCAAATTCACACATTCTATTTGCTGAACTGATTCTGAATCTAGGCATACTGATGAAAAATTTCCATTTATAAAGTTTATATAGAGTTTACCTTCCTGGAAAATCACTACCTTTCTGGTCTTTTAGTTTTCTCTTCTATATAGTAAATTAAGATACTCAAGGGTACAAATGGTGAAATATAGCATTTATAGAAATTAATACAATGTCTCCTATATTGTGCATTAGTATGAAATAATTGTGCTATAGTTTTTTAGGAATTTGAAAAAATGCAACTCAGAAAATGTTTTAAATTAAACTTAAAAAATTTACATGACTGAGTAACTTGATCTAACATCAAAGTTGTATGAGCTAAAATCCAATGCTCCAAATAACATCGAATTTTAATGCTAACTGTAGTTTTATTATAAACTTAATAATACATTAACAGACAAGGGTAGACCTCAGGGTCAAAAGTCAGTTTTCTATATTTGAGAGTGGGTGGATTAATGGAATCAAACGCCCAAGGCAGCTTTTCTTTAGCTCTCTGTTGCTTCAGTTCACTGCTAGGGGAACTAAGTACATTTGATATAAAATGTCTTTGATACCTACATCCAAACTGTGGCAAGGAATACTTCAGTATGGAAACCAGAGAGGACTCCTCCCCAGGAAGCAGAACTTGCCAGAAATGAGTACTTAGCTACTTGGTCTTTCATGTTATTCTGTTATTTCTTTAAAGGGGACAAATGTTGTGCTTTGAACATAAAACAAACAAAAGTCAGTTTTCTATAAAAAAAAAAATACACAGTCCCTTTCTCAGAAAAACAAGTATGTGACTGCTTAGAAAAGTCAGATTAGGACTTGGACATGAGTGTACTGGTAGTGGTAGAATGCTAAGCTCCTGGGAATTATAATGGGAGAATATTTTCCCAGATAATGCAGCAGCTAGTTTGTTGGAGGAAATTAGAGGAACTGGTGGGTCAAAGTAAATCTGCATTGTAATCTCACCATATAGGGAAATTTGGATTTACATTTAAGTGAAGACTTTCAAAGTAATAAAAATTTATTTCAGATTTTCTAGTGATCATCTTAAATCACGTATTCCATCCCTTTATTTGCCACATGAATATCGATTTAGGGGGAATCCAATAGTTAAACTTGTAATTATTGCTAAAGAAGAACCTAAACAGACCCAAGACCAAAGCAATATTACCCTATGGTTTAATATATGATAGTGAACAAATGACTTCTAAAATAAGTAGAAATAATATTAAAGTTAATGAGATATGGGATTATGGGCAACGTGATACTCTCTAAGGTCATAACATTTTTTTATGTAAAAGATTTGGTGACTAAGAAATTATAAAATAAATTATAATAATCATTTTACTTATATATTGATTGTTACAATAATTATAATTTATTAAAATTATTTTATACAATATTCATTCAAGATTTTACTTACATACTCTAAATACAGTGTTTAAAAATTTTATTTATAATAAATTTTCATGGTTTAATGCTCCAATCAGAAAATACTATATTTTAAAATTTCCTAAATTGAGAATTCTAGTAAAAGACTGATTTGTTAAAGTTTGACTTAATCCTAACTATAAACTATATTTTTAGTGTGAGACTAATCTTGTTTGCAGATACCTATACCTACAAGCTCTAAAAGACAGACTAAAGAATTAAAATTGGAAGCATTTCTTACTTTCAAAAGCAAAAAAAAAAAAATTAGTAGTGACAGCAAGAAATAGGTGTGTAGGTGTGTCATTAGCAATTTATGAGACTAAGAAAGGATGGTTCTTAGTGGTTGAATTGCCTCAGCAAGATACTCAAATATCTAATAATGTTTTGAGCAGGAAAAGTTAAACTTACCACCCAAACCAAGGAAAACTTCAGGCAAATTAACCGATCAGGGAAAACTAAAAGAAGGAGGAACTAAATCAATTGAAAATCTGCCTAGAGCAACAGATAGGTGTTGTATTTAAGATTCTTCAATATGCTGCCTGTCTCTGATAACTGATGTGACAAAGGATTGCTACTGAATTTTATAGTCCAAGTTTTAATAATGAACTACAAATGACAGTTGTCTTTGGCAGCAAAATCGGGGTTCCTTGGCTGGTATCCCCACCTTTGGTTTCTGCCAGGTGAGCAGAGGATGCTTGAATTCAGCATTTGTTATTGGGGTTGATTTTATATATCCACATGTTGGGCTTCGGGGCTCCCAGTTATTTTATTAATCATTATTCAGGGTGTGTCTAAAAATTGCTTCTGAATAACACCAACATTTGAATATGTAGACTCAATAAAGCAGATTGCACTCCCAGCTTTCTCCCTTAGGCTCAACCCAGCAGAAAGCCTGGAAAACACAATTAGCAGAATTCAGTCCTTCAATTAAGATCAAACAAAAGGGTGAGAAATGGTTCTGAAAACTATCACGATAGGCACATATGAATTTACATATATGTGGGTATTACATATAATCATGTGCATATATATGTGTATCACATGTACACACAGAATATATAATATGTATGTAAATATAAAATGTGTATGCTTTATACATAAAATATAATATACATATTTTCAATTTTGATATGGAGAATTTATGAATGAAAGAAAAGACCTGGACACAATCTTCAGAGTGGCCCTTTGCTGAGAAGCTTTGTTTTCTCAATAAACATAATGTATCCAGATACCTTGGCAAAGAAAGAAGAAGCATCAAATCCTTAGAGCTATTAGGATCTTTATATTTAGATCAGGCAAAGGGACTGCAAACTAGCTAAGGTAGTTACAAAAACCAAGTAGACATAAAAGCAAGGTTGATTGCTTTAGGAAATGACTTATTCTTCTCCTCCAGTTATAAAAATGATGCCACTATTCTATTTTTGTTAAAATCCCCGGCTTAGAAAATTAAATCACTTAAAGTAATTAATGTTAGAACTTCAACTTGAGTTCACTGCAAACATTTTGGTATAGCAGATCATTAACCTGGGGGAATTCTACTTCAGACGGTAAAAGTAGGACTAGCTTCATGGGTGTTTGACCTTTGTAGGCACACAGGAATCTATGCTCAAAAGGCCTAACCTTGGTTTAATGCTTGGCTACTGCCAACCTCATAATACTTTATAGATTTCTCTGTAAGCTTGTGTTTTGTAAGTGAACTCTTGACAGAATAATGAAGAATGAATGAGTTGAGTGAAATACACAGTAAGTGAGCCTTCTACCATTTCTTGCATGTAGTGTTTGATGAGCACAGAATTCTGGTACCCTCATGGTAAATGGGAGTTGAACAAGATTCAAAGCAGATAGCAGCATTACATCTATGACTGAAAATACAGAAGCTGAAAAGACAGAAGCACTGTCAGCACTAAGATTTTCATTTGAAACAAAATTAATTTAAATACAAAAGAAGGCAAAGAATGTCTCTCTAAAATTATAAGAATGTCCAAAAAAGCATATCATGCTTTTTCTTAATGCCATCTCCCTGTATTAGCCAGCTACTTACTCTAAGTATCAACAGTCTCTTGTATTCATGGTAACCTGAAGATAGAGTTAGTAGAATGTGTGCATATGAAGAGGTGAGATAAAAAATAATTGAGCTAGTTTTGTGTATTAATTCCATTGTTCTAGTATGCAAGGATGGCATATGATATCTATGAGATACAAAATATGAATCGTGCAATTTGGTGATTCTGTATAAATACAGATGTATGGCAAAATTCATGCTAAGAATAATTTTTTTTTTACTTGAAAAATATCATTCAGCTGGGGATATAGCTCAATTGGTAGAGTGCTTGCTTCACATGCACAAGGCCCTGGGTTCAATCCCCAGCATCACACATACACACACAAAAAAAAAAAAGTAAAGAAAGAAAAGAAAACAACATTAAATATCAAATGCAAAACATCATAACAAGTCAAAGAGACTCCAGAAGAAGAAAAACAGGGCTGTATAATTTAGTATGTTTACTGGATCTTCCCCCTACTTTTTTGAATAGAGGCCCTCCACTTTCATTTTATAGTGGAGTCCACAAATTATGTTACTGGCCCTGCATAAATAGTAGTAAGACTATTATAGAGGTGTGTGAAATTTGGTTATTCCATTGGTTTTCAACCTGTGGATTGAATCAGAATCACTTGAAGACATATTTAATTTAAAAAGGATATCTGGATTCCAAAAACAAAGATTCATATTCAGTTTGTCAATCCTGGGATGCAGCATTTTTAAAAAGTTCCATTAATGATTCTAATGTGCAATCAAAACTGAAAAACATTAAGGTATATATCTTCTTGTTTTCATGTTTGCAACAACCTAATTAAATATAAATTCATAAAAATCAACTAAGAGTTACATGTTTAAATAGAACTAGAGATAAAGTCTCTAATAAAATGCAAGAGAGCAATATTTTTCAAATAGAATAGAAAGTCAGAGGAGAACATTGGGAAATTTGGAGTCATTATATTTTTAAGTCACATATTATGAGTATGCTTAGAATTTTTTCTGCGTGGTACTTTAACACTCTCCTTGCCAAGGAGAGTGTCAATAGGACCATCTGTGGAGACGTGAAGAATAAAAGAATGCCTGGACATGAGAATTATGTGACTGAGGAAACATAACTGCACACCTTAAAATTGCAAATTACAATGTTTTATTTAAATCAGAAGAAAAATATGATGCACAGTGTTAATACAGAGAATACTAGATGGCAAAGTTGATATATAGGAAAGTCAGTTAATTAGATAGGATTCACCTTCCTCTGTATGCAGTGAAGTTCATTTATTTCACAACACATAGCAGCTTACATTCACAACAGGTATAAGCTAAGGATATATGGAAGATAGTGCATGGGAGCTTTTCAACTCGAAGAAATTTGAAGCCAAAGGTCAGTGGAACAATAAGCAGGTAGCCCTGCAGGATACTTCTTCTGAGATTACACTGGACAACCCTGCTGTATCTACTCAGATTGACACTCTTAAAGATGATCCCTATCGATTAAAGAATTCATTTTGAATTAAATGCTCACACTGTCATTCAGGGGAGCAGAAAGTCTACAGAGAATGAAGCAATAGCAATAAATCAGCTTTTTATCTTGGACTCAGTACCTGTGTGCTCTCTCTGCTCTTTCTCTAAGTAAAATTGATGTCCTTGAAAACAGACATGAATTTTGAATTATGACTCTTGAAACAACTACTAAAGTAAGTTGACTTTTGTTTTGAAGAAACTTAGCTATTGTTTTTATTACAGGTATTGCAAAATACACAGACAGTATGCTGAGCAATGAACATGTTGCACACATTCTACAGGAAAAATGAAATAAAATACAATTTCAATTACTTTTCTATTACTATTTAAATACATTCTTATGACCTAGTGGCATTTCATGCACATTTTGAAAGGAATGACAGAATGATACAGAATTAATATTAAACATCTTCTGAGAATTAAAATTAATAATTTGTAGCACAGAGTATAGCGTCTTTACAGAATAGGAAATCAAAATACAATACACCAGTTTATTTCAACAAGTATTTATCCAAACTCCTACAATATGCTGGATGACATGTAAGGTTAAGAAAGCAAAAATTAATAATACATAGTTACTATCTTCCAGGAGTAGGACAAGGAAACCTAAAGGTGAGCCTAATGATAAGGAGAACATAGAAAATATTTGTGAGAATAAAACTGAGCACAGCCCTAACCTGACCAGTGTATCCATTTTGTACATCTGACAAGCACACATTTTCACTCAAGTTTGACAAATAATGTCTTTTAAAATATTTTTATTTTTCCCCATTTTTATATTTGTCATCTGTCTCTTATTTCAGATCTGTCTTAATACGCTCATGCTGCCTTAACAAAATGCCATAGACTGGACTGGATGGCTTAAACAGAAGAAATGTATTTTTGCACAGTTCTGAAGATTGGAACTCTGATATCAGGATGTCAGCATGGTTCTGTTCTGATGAGGGCCTTGTTCCTGATTTGTCGGCAGGAACAGGGCTTTCTCATTGGCTTTCTCATAATGTCTTGTTTGGGGGGTGGGCGGGGCGGGGGGGAGAGAGAAAAAGAGAGAGGGAGGGAGGGAGGGAGGGGAGAGAGGAAGGTCAATATCTTTGTGTTGACTCTTTTTTAAAAGGGCACTGATTACATAATGAGGGCCCTACTCTCATGACCTCATCTGAGCCTAGTTCTTTTCCAAAGGCACCACCTCCAAGTGAAGTGCCATCACAATGGGGCTTAGGACTTCAACATATAGATTTTTAAAGGGATACAGTTCTGTCTTAGGAAGCCCTTTCGCTTTCTTTCTCTGATGTCCTCAGAGCTGTTTTTCTTCCTTTTTTTTTTTTTTTTTTTTAAAGCCTTCCAGTTTGCTTTTGTTCTTAGGAATAGGCCAAGTAAGCAAATAACCTCCTGTGAGCCCCAAGCAAGAAATACCTCACTCATCTCTCTCCACCCCTCATGTTAGCAGAGGCCTAAAAATATTAAGCATTTTTTAAAAAATTTACATATTTTTAATGACAAAGCAGAGACTAAGCACTTTTAGTTCTAACTTAATTTCTGGAAACTCTACTGATTTACTGCAAGCTGAGGGAAGACTAATAACACAGTTCTAAAGGTAAAAGTTAGGACTTTAAGTACTGAACAGCATGGAAAGCATTCAATGCTACAATTTAAAACATTTCAAGTCAACCCTCCAATATATAGTGGTACAATAAAATGGTCATTCCCATCAACAGATTAAAGACAATATAACACCATTTCCCCCCTTTTTTCTTTGGTACCATTTTAACTTTGTGCTCTCTCTTAGTACATTTTTACTAGAAACAAACTGGAGTAACTACTGTGGACTTCATTTCTAGCTTTTAAGTTCTGGCTATAGGGCAGACACACTTCAAAGGGAGTCAGTCTATTGAAATATCAATCAACCTGAGAAAATCGACTCACTACCTAGAGAGAAAGGAGATTGTTCTAATCAGCAGTGTTGAGCACAATAGAGAGGAAGAGGGTTTGAAGCTGAACACCCCAATGTACATTACTTTAACTTTTTGAGAATTGAAATGAGAATAAATGGAAATTGCATCTAAACTGCCAGCAGATTGAATTAGCCCTACCAAAATATTTGAGTATAGCTTTACTTCTAAGTGATGTTGTGAATAGATGAGGATGGTGAGAACATAAGGTTAAGGGAATAATGCTATCAAATGAGCCCACTATACTAACTCCCCACATGCTTTCTTTGTCAAAATGCAATCTGCCTGAAGCTCAACTGGCCTAAGGAGACAGGAAATGTCACATTTCTCAACAAACAGAGGCAGGGGGCTAAAGCCCTGGCAGTCAGTGTAGATAATGAATGGTCGGGGGTTGAGAGAAGATGATGGCTGGTTATCATTGCAATACTAACAGCTAATCTCCAGGATCCAAATTGCATTTCCCAGCACAAGTAGTTGCTAGCAATTACCACCTGTGCTGTTCCTTCCTGCACTTAGATGCTACAGAGAAAACAAGGAAGGCAGGGATTTAAAGGGGGATTCTGGGATCTATAAAAGAGCAAGACACACCCACTCCCCTGGCATCCTTCTCTGGGCCCTACTTCTCTCTGGAGAAATCTCTCTCTCTAGCCCTTTCTTAAATAAACTTGCTTTCTGTGCTTGCCTTGGCCTTTCTAGAGTGTTTAATCTTCAACACTGGGGGAAGGAGGACTCATCTCTGATCTCCCAAGACCTGTTATCAATATAAAAGTAGAGATAAGTCTCCCTTTAAAGAATATGTCTTCTACCTAAGGGCAATGTGAAAAAATGCCAAATATTTTTGTTCAGTGGATCTTACCCGTGGGGTCCAAACAATCCAAAAATAGAATCCACAACAAATTTGAAGTTCTAGGTCAATTTTGATACTTTAAAAAGCACCTTTTTTTCCCCACTAGCTTCTAAGCTAATATAGTGTTCCTTCATTTATGAATGTTGGCAACAAGCCACTGTAGCTAATAGTATCTGATAATTTTCACCAGCTGAAATTATACATATTTACTAATTATTTCAAAACTGTTGCCAGTATCTTGAAATATTATGAGGTATTTACAGTAGTAATTAGACCCACAATTAGTTCTCTTTATTTAATGAGCTAATAAAGAAGCAAGCATATTAACATGCTACATTTACTCAAATAAAATAACTATATTTTAATGTATTTGTTTGCTTGAATATTTGATCTCCTTCTAATATCTATTTTTTTCTTACACATTTAAAACATTGTTATGAAATTCAGAGGCGGATAGTAGGACACTATTTTAGTCATCAAAAACAAATGTAGTCATGAAAACACACAGCTTTGTGCATTACATAGAAAATGAGGTATATAAATTGAGAACTTGCTCCAATGTTCTGGACCCTAAGTAATGTTGGTGAGTCCATTGGAAGGAGAAGGAAGCTCATGTGCAGAAGCTGAAGTTAGTATTGGATTACCCTCTGTGGGCATCTATGTATGTATGGAAGAGTATGCACATTTGTTTAAGTAAGCTTACATATATTTAAAGAAGAAAGTATTACGTCTAATACAATTGGTGAGTTAGAATAAGAACAGACAATAGAAAATTCTTGCTACAAAATCTTTATGATATGATCATAATTGTACATAATCATCTTATTCAAAGAAATGACTCCTGCCAATGTCAATGGAACATATGGATTAAGATCACTCACCCTGACACAAGAAGGGATCTCCCAAAACCTGTATCAATGTGAAAGTAGAGATGAGTCTCCCTTTAAAGCATATGAGAGATGCAGTATCTAATTTAGTCATTCTAATGATAACACAAATATGAATTTATCCTTTTCTCTCATTTAAGGTAAGATATCTGAAATCAAAGAGATAAGTAATTTCTCCAAGATCATAAAATAGTAAGTGGAGTTGCTAGTGTTTGAGTTTAAATCTCTCAGATTCCAGAACCCATTGCCTTAACTGTTAACAATTTTTCTAGGATCTCAGCCAAGGGACGGTTAGGTAGCTCCAGGCTCAATGAGGATCTGAAGTGCTAAGCATAAGGAGGAGTACAAACTTTCTGAAATGACATGATGGCCAGATATCCCTGCCCCACAATATGGGGTTAATCGAGAAGTTCTTCTTTACATCTGACTTTATCCCCTAAACCCTGACAGTATTTGCAGACATTTCAGTGCTAATGAATTGAAGGGACAGTGTTATTAGCATCTTGTGGATAGAGGCAGCTAAAACACCATCAATGCATAGAACAGCTTTTTTCTTTCCCTGAGAATTGTTGTTGCAAAGTGTTGCTAGTGCTAAGGTTGAATTTGAGAAACCCTGGATTGATCCCACTGACTTCAGACACTTCCCAGGAGCTAGTCATATTTTGACAGTTGCCTGCTGACAGTAGGGGTGAGTCATATGAGAATAACCTTGGCATATGCAGTCAGGCTGTGCCAGGCAGCACAGGTAGCATGACTACTTTGGAAGCTCTGAGTAAAGAAGGCACTAGTGCCAAGCAAAGAAATGAAAACAATTAGCAGTGAGTTCACTGAATTTAGCTAGTTTTCAAAAGCATACAGATTTATAAAGATTTTCTATCAAAACACATAAAGTTTGCCATATATCTTATAGATTTTCAAGTGTTATCAGCCTTTGATAGTTTCTGAAGCCCTAGGAGTCATTTGTAATCATTATGCTTTATCATCCAAAGTCTTCTTTTTGTGATCCCTTTATTGGAACATTCCAAACTACACTATATCATGAAAATAAGTGGGAAGCATGCTTTACTTGACCTTGCCTGAAGAACCCATATTATATTAAATTAACTACTACTCCTGGATACAAAAAGAAAAGAACATTCGGTATTAGTTTCAGCTAAATGCCAATAATTTTATTATGTCAACTTCAGTAATTATTAATATAGTATTCATAAATGTGTTATAGTTGGCCAAAATTTAGAATGAAATTTCTTTCCTTTTCAAGGATGTCATTGCAGAGTCCCATGCCAGAACCCAGGTACAGACCTAGGATTTTCCCCCACACCTATGCAGAAGCCCAGGCCCAGATTAGGCTCAAGACCACCCCTCTGACCTGCAGAATCGTGGTGGAGCCTAGGGTCTGGGCCCAGGACCATTTTCACTGATTCACCCAGAAGCCCAGGCCTAGCCCACCTCCATCTTGGGATACTGCAGCCATTGCCATAGGTCTCTCCACACAGTAGCCTCTAGCCTGGGACAAGAGATAGAGCCCGGAGACAGCTATATCCCCAAATAGGCAGCTTACCCTTTCAGCTCCATCTCTGAAGGTGGTTGCAACCATCTTGGGACACCCCCACAGCTAACTTGAGTTACTGCTGCTATTGCCACCACCACCTTTAGTTGCAGTAACATCTATCATGGAACACCAGCCAAGGACAGGAAGCCCAGCACCAAGGTGAGGTACAGGTAATCTACAGGGACACTACAAGATTATAGGCTAGAAACCTATAATCCTCAGATCTTCACCACAAGAAAGGAAAACACATAGACAACATGAAAAAACAAGGGAAGAAAGCGCCCCAAACAAACCAAGATACTACAATAATAGAATCCTTGAACAGAGCAGTTGAAGAAATGTCATAGAAGGAGTACAGAATGTACATAATTAAAATGATCTGCCAATTAAAGAATGACCTAAGTGAGCAAATACATGCAAAAATTGATCACTCCAACAAAGAGAAAATAAAGCAAATACAGGCAACCCTTGATCAAACCAAGTAAGAGATAAGGGAGAAAATACAGGTAGCAAAAGACTACTTCAAGAGAGAGATAGAGATTCTGAAAAAAAAAATCAGAAATCCTTGAAATGAGGAAACAATAAAGGAAATAGAAAATACAAAGCATCACCAGACTAGATCACTTGGAAGACAGAATGTCATATAATGAGGACAAAATATACAATCTTGAAAATACAGTTGACTACACAGTGAAAATGTTAATAAACCATGAACAAAACATCCAAGAATATTGGGATAGTTTTCAAAAGACCAAATCTAAGATTTACTGGGATAGAGAAAGGTACAAAGATTCAAACCAAGGGAATGTACAATCTCTTCAATAAAATAATATCAGAAAATTTCTCAAACATGGATGATAAAGCATAAATATAAAATAAAATATAACATAAAATGAAACACATTTTATAATAAACAGAAGTTAAAAGAACATACAGTGAGAATACTGGCACTACAGAGCATTCTCAGCAAAATTTTCCATGAAGAGGAAATGAAAAACAACAATGAAAATCAAGAAAGGGAGTAACTACACTAAAGGAAAGACCAATCAAAGGAGAAATCAAGTTAAGTTCAAAACCAAAAACAAACCAAAATGTCTGGGAATACAAATAATATTTCAATTATAACCTTGAATGTGAATAGCCTAAACTCATCAATTAAAAGACATAGACTGGAAGATTGGATTAACAACAACAACAACAAAAGGACCCAACAATGTGCTGCCTTCAAGAGACTCATCTCACAGGAAAAGACCTCCACAGATTGAAGGTGAAAGGATGGGAAAAAATGTACCACCCACATGAACCACGTAAACAAGAAGAGATTTCCATCTACATATCGGATAAAGTGAACTCTAAACCAAACTAGTGAAAAGGGATAAATAAAGACATTTCATTACTGCTTAAAGGAGTTATACATCAACAAGACATAACAGTCATAAATATCTATGTCTCAAGCATGGGGGCATCTATGTATATCAAACAAAACCTTTTTAACTCCAAGAACAGAATAGACCACAACACAATAATACTGGGAGACTTTAATACACCTCTCTCACCACTTGATAGATTTCCAAACAAAAACTAAAGAACTAAAACTACAGAACTAAAGAAACTACAGAACTCAATAAAACAATTAGTAAGTTAGCCTTAACAGACATATATAAAATATTTCATCCCTCAACAAGAGATTACACTTTGTTCTCAGCAGTACATGGATCCTTCTTCAAAATAGACTATATGTTATGTGACAAAACATGTCTTAGCAAATATAAAGAAATAAAGATAGTACCCTGCATTCTATCTGACCATAATGGAATGAAATTAGAAATCAATGATAAAAATAAACAATGAAGCTACTCCAACACCTAGAAACTAAACAATACACTATCAAATGATGCATGGATAACAGAAGACATCAGGGAGGAGATAAAAAAAAAATTCTTACAAGTGAATGACACAACTTAAGAGGAAAGTTAATCGTACTTAGCTCATTCACTAAAAGAATAAAAAGTCAGCAAATAAATAACTTGATATTATATCTGAAACACTAGAAATAGAAGAACAAATCAACACCCAAAGTATTAGAAGACAGAAAATAATTAAAATCTAGTCAGAAATCAATGAAATTGAAACAAAAGAAATAATTCAAAAAAGTGACAAAACAAAGGCTGTTTTTTGAAAAAAATAAATAAAATTGACAAACCCTTAGCCACCCTTAAGAAAAGGAGAGAGAAAAGTCAAATTACTAAAATTCATGATGAAAAATAAAATATCAAAACAGAAACTATAGAAATACAGAAGACAATTATAAACTATATTTACTCCACTAAAATAGAAAACTTTGATGACATCAACAAATTTCTAGAAGCATATGATCAACACAAACTTAGTCAAGAGGACATACACAATTTAAACAGATAAATTTCAAGCAAGTAAATAGAAGATGTCATTCAAAATTAATACCAATATTCCTCAAATTATTTCATAAAATAAAAAAGGAAGGAACTCTTTCAAACTCATTCTATGAAGCTAGTATTATCCTGAAACCAAAACCAGGCAAAGACTCACCAAGAAAAGAAAACTTTAGACCAATATCCCTGATGAACTTTGATGCAAAAATTCTCAAAAAAAATTCTGGCAAATAACAAACAAAAACATATTAAAAATAGAGCCCCATGATCAAGTGAGGTTCATTCTAGGGATACAAGTTTGGTTCAACATACAGAAATCAATAAATGTAATTCATCACATTAACAGACTCAAAAAAGTATCATATGATTATAACAGTAGATGCAGAGAAAGAATTTGACAAAATATAGCACCTTTCCATGTTCAAAACACTAGAAAAACTAGGGATAGTAGGAACATACCTCAACATTTAAAAGGCTAAACCCAAGGCCAACATCATTCTAAACAGAGAAAAATTGGAAGCATTCCCTCTAAAAACTGGAACACCACTTCTATTCAACATAGTCCTTGAAGGTCTAGTCAGAGCAATCAGACAGATGAAAGAAATTAAAGGGATTCATACAGGAAAAGAAGGACTTAAACTATCACTATTTGCTGCTGACATATTCTATATTTAGCAGATCTAAAAAATTCCAAAATGAGTAAATGGATTCAGCAAAGTAGCATGATATGAAATCAATAGCCATAAATCAAATGTATTTCTATACATCAGTGATGATTCTTCTGAACGAGAAATTAGGAAAACTGCCCCATTCACAATAGCCTCAAAATAAAATGTGGGAACGAATCTAACAAGAGAGAGAGAGAGAGAGAGAGAGAGAGAGAGAGAGAGAGAGAGAGAGAGAGAGAGAAAGAGAGGTGAAAGAAAAACTAATGAACACTAAAGAAAGAAGTTGAAGAAGACCTTAGATGATGGAAAGATCTCCCACCATATAACCTAGTATCCCTGTCCATGGCATTTATCCTGAATAACTATTATCAGCATACTATAGTGATACAGGCAGACTGATATTTGTAGCAGCACATTTTACAATATCCAAGTTATGGAACCAGTCCAGGTGTGTGTCAACAGACAAATAGATGGAACTGGAGAATATTATGTTATCTGAAATAAGCAGACTAGAAAGTCAAGGATTATGTTTTCTCTCTATGAAGAAGCTAGAGCAATTTCAGGGATAAAAAAGAGGAGGTCCCATGAAAATAGAAGGGATATCAATAAAATAGAGGAAGGAGATAGTGTGGGAAGAAGGAGGGTCAGGAGAAGGGAGGAACTGCAGAATGAAATTGACCAATTTGTATTATGTACATATATGAATATGCCACAGTGCATTTAAACCTTTATGAATATCTATAACATACAACTTTAAAAGCATAACATAAATAGAAGGAAGATTAGTGGAGTAGTGGAAGGGGAATAGAGGGAGGGAGGAGGAAAGAGAGGAGAAGCACTGGGGACAGAAATGGAGCAAATTATAGTCCATGATTGAATGATTATGTCACAATAAACCCACACTATAATGAATACCTATAAAACACTAATAAAAACATTTAAAAAAAAAACAAAAAAATTAATATTGACAAAATGGCCATACTACCCAAACACTAAATACATGCAAAGCAATTCCAATTAAAATATCAACATCATTCTTATAGAAATAGAAAAGGCAATCATGAAATTCATTTGGAAAAATAAAAGTCCCAGAATAGACAAAGTAATCCTTAGCAAGAAGAGTGAAACAGGAGAAATCACAATACCAGACCTTAAACTATACTACAAAGCTATAGTAACAAAAATGGCATGGTAGGGGCACCAAAATAGACATGTAGATCAATGGTACAGAATAGAAGACACAGAGACAAACTCACATAAATAGTTGTTTCATACTAGACAGAGGCACCAAAAACAAAAGCAAAGATAGCCTTTTCAACAAATGGTGATGGGAGAACTGGAAATCCATATGCAACAAAATGAAACTAAAACTCTGTCTCTCACCATGCTCAAAACTCATCTAAAAGAGGATCAAGGATCTAGGAATTAGACCAAACACCCTGCACCTTAGGGAAAAGTAGGCCCAAATCTTCATCATGTCAGATTAGGCCCTGACTTCCTTAACAATTCTCCTGAAATACAAGAAATAAAGTAAAGGGTTAATGAATAGTATGGATTCAAACTGAAAAGCTTCTTCTCAACAAAAGGGAAATGCAATGAGTTGAAGAGGGAGCCTACAGAATAGGAGCAAATTTTTAGCACATGCACAGCAGATATAGCACTGATTTCCACAATATATAAAGAACTCAAAAAAAATTCACACCAGAAAAAGAAACAACACTAACAATAAATGGGCTAAGGAACTTCTCAGAAGAAGATACACAGTCAATCAACAAATTTTAAAAAATATTCAACATCTCTAGTAATTAGAGAAATGCAAATCAAAATTACTCTAAGATTTCATCTCACTCCAGTCAGAATGGCTATTATCAAGAATGCAGACAATAATAAATTTTGGTGAGGATTGGTGGAAAAGGCATACTCATTAATTGCTGGTGGGACTGCAAATTGGTGCAACCAATCTGTAAAGCAGTATGGAGATTCCTTAGAAAACATGGAATGGAACCACCATTTGACCCTGCTATCTCACTCCTCAGTCTATACCCAAAGGACATAAAATCAGCATACTATAGTATTGCAGCCACATCAATGTTTATAGCAGCTCAATTCACAATAGCTAAACTGTGGAAGCAACCTAGATGCTCTTCCATGGATAAATAGGTAAATAACCTGTGGTATATTTACAAATGGAATATTAATCAGCATTAAGAGTAAAGTTGGGAGTTCATAACCCACTTGAATCAAACTGTGAAAGATGATGTATTAAGAACTGTGTAATGTTTTGAACGACCAACAATAAAAAAAAAAAAGAATATCAAAAAAAAAATCAGCATTAAGATAGAATAAAATTATGGCATTTTAAAGTAAAATTATGGTGTTGGAGAATATCATGCTAAGCGAAGTAAGCTATTCCCCAAACTCAAAGGTGGAATGTTCTTTCTGATAAGTGGATGCTGATCCATAATCAGGGGGCATGGAAAAAATGGAGGAACTTTGAGCAAAGGGGAGGCAGAGGAGGGGAGGGGATGTGGGGGCAGGAAAGATAATGGAATGAGATGGACATTATTACCCTAGGTACATGTATGACTGTACATATGGTGCAATGCTACATCATGTACACCAGAGAAATGAAAAATTGTATGACAATTGTGTACAATGAATAAAAATGCATTCTGCTGCCATATATACCTAATTAGAATAAATAAATTAATTTTAAAAATGCTAAAAACAATTTAAAAACAAAAAGATTTAGCTCATGTGAAGAGTGTTATTGTTTATAAAAAATGGAAAAGTGAACAAAAATTTTAAAATCTTAAAGCTAAAGTTATAAAAATAATTTTATATTTCCATCAAAAAACATGTTTAAAAGGACATAATATAATATACTTGGTATTCTATAAGATTAATTTTAAAAAATTACTGATATCCTGAAGGGCTCTAAAATAATAATTAAATTGGATCATTTTACTTGCTATTCTGCATCTTTTCACCATTTTACTGAGTTTGCTTCTAAGATCATAAGAAAAAATAACTACTCAAATTTAAATAACATTATTGTCTTTCGTATCTTAAATATAACTGTGAGAAACCTGTATCACAAAACACACAATTTAATTGGGAGTCAGGAAAAAATATATATTCATGCACAAGTCAGCTTTCATTGCTGTGACTCAGATACCTGACAAGAAGAAAAATATTTACTTCAGCTGACTGTTGTAGAGGTTCAGTTCATAGTCAGCTGAATCCATTGCTCTTGGAATCTGGAGAAGTATAACATCATTTTGGAAGAATACAGCAGAGGAAAGTTGCTCTGCTCATGGTGGCCAGGAAGCACAGAGAAAAAGCAAGTTACTAGGGACAAAATATTAACACCAAAAGCATGCCCCCAGTGACCTACCTCCTCTAGCCACATTCTACCTGCTTATAGTCATCACCTGGTCCTGTAGTCCATTCAACTTATTAGTCCATCAATGGATTAATCAACTGTTTAAGATATAGGTCTCATAATTCTAATCATTTCACCTCTAATCATCAAGACATTCTCTCCTGAGCTTTTGGAGGTTACCTTATATTCAAACCATAACATTGTGATCATGTCTAATTTTATATAATCACAGTAACCATTATTACTGAGTCAAAGACCTAATGTTTCCTTTTGTTAACTCATAACACATCTATCTGTACCTGATAAATCATGAGTTAACAATTGTTGTTGTTTTATAATTGGGTTATAGCTGCAGTCAAGGAAAATAGTTTTTAAATGATGGGTCAATTATTACTTGCTTGGTTTGAGTGAATATATTAAATGAAAATTAGTGTACTAAAATATTCATGATTGTTAATAACTCAATTCCTAGTCAAAATATAGCTCATTTATGTCTGCAGAGAACCTGAGTTGATAGTCAAAAAAAAAAAAAGAAGGCATATACAGACGGCAGGTACAGTTCTGATATAGAATTATATCATGAACATGGACAATTATTGTAACTTTTAAAATACATTAGCCCACCTTCCATAAGATACTGAGCTTAGGATGATTTTCAGGAAAAATCAAAATTATTAATGTTTTACTAGGTAGTACATTTTGTCAGGGTATTGAGAGTGAGGAGAATACAAAGCAATGAGGAGAAAACTGAGAAGCAAAAGAAGGTGACATTGTCACTGTAACTATAGTTTTAAGACAAGCTGTCAGATGAACTGAGGAAATATACAGAGAGAACTTTTGTGTCAGCTACCTTGCTCTCTCGTTCCTATTTCCCATTAGTGAAGATTCGCCACCCAAATATTTAGCTTTACAATTTTCACATTCTCTGACCTGGCTTCTTTGACAACCACTGGGCTAATTTGACCCCATGCAAGTGGTAGCAGGAGAGATTCTCTGCTCCCCAATGGTTGATCTCTGGAGGAAGCTTACTGGACTCCTGGTGTTCCAACCAGTAGCTGATGTAGGTTAAGTAGCCATGTTGTCTATCTAGGAGACAGATAAAGCTGAGAAAATCTGAGGATGCACAGTTATTAGTTCATGAGGCAAGGTTCTTGTTTTGTATGCATGTGGAGCTTTCTTGTTTCATTTCTTTCTTTTTCATTACTATTAATATGGAAGGCAGTTGCTGCCCCTGAGGGAGGGACATTGTCAATGTCAGACATTTTTAACTTTGGGCCTTGTGGATATAAAAGGTTGACAGATTTTGAGTCTTCCCTCAAGGATATCATAGAATAGTTGGAAAAGGAAAAAAAATGTTTTTTGAAGTAATAAGTAGTCACAGATCGCTATTAAAATGGCAACATAAAGGGCAAGTGCCAAAGGATTACAGATATAATAGGAGATGAATTCAAACATATTAGGTCCATCATTTTCAGTAAGTAATCTATTTTTCAGCAAAATGATAAAACACATGTCATTAGGTTTTGTATAAGTAAAGTATTTATACAGTAGTCTGAAAGAGTTTAAACCTGTCAGTCAAGAAAGCAAAATCACTCAAATATAGTACTATTTTCCTTATAAAAAATAATGTGCTGAATGTAAATCAGTTATTTAAAAAGAAATCATATCTTTGATTTAACAATAAAAAGGAACTAATTTTAACTCCCCAGGAAATTTCTGTTAACATTTTTAAAATATCACCTAAATGGTTGAAAAGTATGCTGCAGGGGGTGGGGGAATGGGAGGGTTAAATGAACTCTAGATAGAGCAAAGGGGAAAAGGGGAGGGAGTAAAAGGAAGGGGGCATAAGGGTAGGAAAGATGGTGGAATGTGATGGTCATTATTACCCCAAGTACATGTATGAAAACATGAAGGATATGACTCTACTTTGTGTACAACCAGAGGTATAAAAAATTGTGCTCTATATGTGTAATATGGACTGTAATGCATTCTCTTGTTACATATAACAAATTAAAATTAAAAAACAAATGTAACAAATTAATTCAAATTTAAAAAATAAAGAATAGGTCATCTAAATAATTGTCCAGCATATATTTTATATATTTCAGTCACAACTCTGATTGTCTTTAGAGAAAAAATTATATATTAATTTATAAATTATTACACTTACTTGTTCAGTTAATGTAAAACATTGACATAAATATTTCCCAAACTTATATATCATTTAGGATCACATATGTTTGGGTGTGTGCATATATATTCAGCTACAATGATGTTATGTTTGCCTTATGTTTCATCCTAGTTAATAAATGTATATAGATATCCCTGTTCCACAAGTATGTCATATATATGTTATATTTTATGTAACATGAATGTAATATACATAGTCCTATATATGTATATATATATATATACATATATGTACGTATATGTATAATACATAGTAGGGTTATGTAAGTTAACATTGGGCAAAATTAGACAAAAGGAATGTGTGAACTCTGGAGAATTTCTGTAACTCTTCTGTGAATCTAAATTTTTCTCAAAATAAGATAAATTAAAAAGAAATATATAGATTTTATATCTTATTCTTCCACATAAAATGACTAGTAGCTTCTATACTGATTACATATATTATATAAATTTATTCCAGTATTCAAACTAATAAAGTCAGGAGTGAATAATGACTGTGTAATGTACCTGTTTATATATACGTGTGTGTATGTTATAATCCATAGTTCTACTATGTAATATATATTATATATAATGTATATATATATGTATGTTGTAATTAAAACAAAGTAATTTTGAACTTCTAAGAGATTTTGTTTTCTGTGCCTAATAGAATATCTAACCTCTAATAGCACAGATCATTCCTAGTTTTATAAATTTTTATTGGTAAATCTATAGTATGAAACATTTTTTAAATTGCACTAGATTAAAATAACCTGTCTAAAACTTTATATACATGGTATTATTTTTGATAAGGTAAAATTTACTATATAAAGATATAAGGAAAACATACCTAAAGAACAACATTCCTGGGGCTGGGGTTGTGACTCAGTGGTAGAGCGCTCACCTAGCAGTTGTAAGGCATTGGATTCAATCCTCAGCACCACATAAAAAAATAAAGAAAATAAAGATATTGTGTCCATCTACAACTAAAAAAAAAAATTTAAAAAAAACAACATTCCTTTTGAATGTTGTGTGTGTGTGTGTGTGTGTGTGTGTGTGTGTGTGTGTGTGTGTATGCTGGCGCGTTTCTTGTCTAGGAATATTCCTGTCTAGGTTAGAAAATAACAGTAACAGAGAAATTCAGTTGCCCATACTTTCTGAGATGAATGTATCAGAAAGCTAAAAGGTAAGTTGACACTTCATTAACAAAACTACAGCAGGGATAATGTCAGAACTATGATTCAGGGCTACTGATATTTTTTACTATTGTTTAAAATGTAAACTTTCTATCTCATTTTTTGATGATCTGATATTGATTAATACACAGATAGGACATGAAAACAATGTCTAAGAAAAATATCTAATAGTTGATTTAGTATTCTCTATTTTTTGATAAGAAAACAGAAGTCTTATTAATGATTACAAAAGAGAAATAAAAATTTCTTACAACTGAAATGAGTGGTAACTGTTATTTATCTTAGGGAACCTCAATGATAGTCATAATTTGATTTACATTTTGGGGGTGACTTGGTGATCCAGAGCAGAAAGTAGAGGCAAAGCTGGGTGAGAAGGTACCCACTTGAAAATAGGGTTGCCAAATTTAGTGAATAAAATATAGGATATAATAGTTTTTTAAGTATAATTATTTCTTGGGCAATATTTGGAATATACTAAATTAAAAAAAAACAACTATTTTGTTAATCTGAATTTGAATTTTACTAGACATCTTATTTAAATTTGACATCTGAATGTAAAGGTCAGTGGTAAGTCCCAGCCAAATCACTGGGCACAATATGTCTTTTAATGTGGTGTCAGTACAACAAGGAATTCACAACCCATTGCAGGAAGAAGTAGAGTGGAATGTCAGTTTGAGAAGGAGGATCGGTGTGACCAAGTGCTCCAAAATACTATGTTCCTAGTACAGTTTGCTAAGCATTGTTCCTCCCTAAAGGGAGCAATAATATTTGGAGAATTAAATAGCAAATGCATCCTAAAATATTTGGGGGTGATTGACTATCAAAATAGCTATTTACTCTAACATGATTAATTTAAAAAAATTGAGCTTCTTTGTACTGTGCCTCCACCAATTCTATTAGTTTGTTACTTTAAATTGAAAAAGAAGCAGCAGCATAAAACTACTTAGACTTACATGAGTATTAGAGTGTTTTTTCTTTTTTGAGATGCATGGTTGGTTTTAGAGTTGTAACTAAAACTGGCAAACACAAAGTGAAATTGACCTCCTTTTCTTTTGTTTAAAGTTTTATGATTTTTATATATTGCATTTAGATTTAAGGTCTAAATTTTGTAATTCTGTGAGATACAGGCTGATTTTTCCCTTTTATTTTATTTAACTACATTTTTGCATATGGGCATGCTTTTAAAAAATCATTGTTTATCTAAAAGGCAAACTTTTTTCCACTGAATTTTCTTTACACCTTTGTTAAAGATCAGTTGGCTATATTCATAATGATCCATTCATTGGCTTTGTATTCCATTCTACTAGATTATGTGCCTTTCCTTTTGCTAATATCATACTTTCTTATTATTGCTTCACAAAAGTCTTGATATGATGTAATATTAGTTTTCAAACTTTGTTCTTTATTTAGCTTTGTTTTTGCTATCTTAGCTTATTTTTCCATAAACATTTTATAATCAGATTTTCAAACCCTAAAAAGGTGTCTTGGATATTGATTGCAATTGTTTTAAATAACTGATATATTAACAGTGTTGAATCTTCAAATACAATATATACACTTCTAATGTGAATGGAAAATGATGTACCCTCATTGGATTCAATGTGAAAGTTCTTCAAAATGCTAAATATACAGTTATTACATGATCCATTTCTTATATCTATATTCAAAATAAATAAAAACATCTCTACACAAAAACATACATGAATGTTTGTAACAACATTATTCATGGGAGTCAAAAAGTATAAATAGCCTAATGCTCAAAAATTACTGAATAAAGAGAATATGATATATCTATAAAATGGAATAGTGTTTAACAAGAAAAAAGGTATATGATACAAGATTGATGATCTTTTAAAACATACTACGTTTAAGGATTTACTTTAAAAACCTATGTAAATTGTCCAGTGGGGTATTATTAAAAACATATATAAAGAAAATATGGTATATATTTACAATGAAATATCATTTGACCATAGAGAAAAATGGAATCCTATAATTTATGGAAAAATAAATATTAAGTGAAATAAGCACCACATAAGGACAAATAGTACATATTCTCACTCATGTAGTAGCTAACTAAGTTGATACCATAGAAATAGAGAGTAAAAGAGTGTTTACCAGAGGTTGTAAGCATGCATTGAAATATCACACTTCACTCCATAAATAGGTACAATTATTATGTGTCTTTAAAAATAACAATTAAGGTGAAAATCCCAATGTAATCATGAGAAGATATCAGATTGATCTTATTCCACAAAATAACTGAACAGATCTTTTCAAAAGTAGCAGAATACAACAATTACTAATTGGGCATTATGTAAAATTGTGGATGTATAACCGACGTGATTCTGCAATCTGCATTTGGGGTAAAATTGGGAGTTCCTAACCCACTTCAATCTAATGTATGAAATATGATATGTCAAGAGCTTTGTAATGTTGTGAACAACCAATAAAAAAAATAAAAAAATAAAAAAAAAAGATTATGAAAGACAAGATGAAGAGACTGTTATTGATGGGAAAGGACAAAAGAGACTTGACAACTAAATACAAAATGATAGCCTGGGTTGGATCATTCAATGCACAGTAACAGGAAATCAGTGGCAAACTGATGAAAATTAAATAAAACATATAGTTTAGTAGTAGTATTTTAACAAGAGCCATTCTTTGTATTGATATGTGTAGATGATTATGTAAGTTAACATTGGTCAAAACTAGGCAAAAAGAACATGTGAACTCTGGAGAATTTTTGTAACTCTTCTGTGAATCTAAAATTTCCTCACAATAAAATAAATCAAACATAAATATATAGATTTTGTATGTTCTCTTATTCTTCTACATAAAACGACTAGCTTCTATACTAATTCATAGATTATGTAAATTTATTCCAGTATTTAAACCAATAAAGTCAGGAGTGAATAATGAAAAATACAATTTAATAGCTATCAAATACATTTTCCAGAATCTGTCAGGAGGAAATAAAACAAATAAATAAACAATGCTACCACACAATGTGTTTGTGAGAGTCTTTGTAAAATATTTTTATGAACTACAAGAACTGACATTCTCCCAGTGAAGTTTCCATGATTATGAATTAAAATATTAAATTTTTTAAAATAAGATATCTATAACACTTTATATCTTAACTAAGAACACATTATTTATCAGTATGTTTTTGAGACTGACATTAAATGCTTAGTCGGTATACATTATATAACTCCTTTAATCAAATGTGGTCTGGAATGGCAGACCTCTAATCAATTGAAAGAATCAGTAAGGAATAAATTTAAAAAACAAGATAAGCATTACAGTACATTAGACCTTTTATCTAAATTCAAAGGATAAATGCACATTGCCTGCCAAAATTTAAAAATACATTCAGGGTTTTGTATGAACGTACCACTTAGATCTCTGTATAAGACATATATATTATAGTCTGTGTTTCTATTTTAATTTTTATATGTGCAATCTATTGAAGGGCATCTAGGTTGGTTCCACAGTTTAGCTATTGTGAATTGTGCTGCTATAAACATTGATGTTGCTGTGTCCCTGTAATATGCTGTTTTTAATTCTTTTGGGTATAGACTGAGGAGAGGGATAGCTGGGTCAAATGGTGGTTCTACTTCCAATTTTCCAAGAAATCTCCACATTGCTTTCCATATTGGAAAAGCTGTACCAATTTGTAGTCCCACCAGCAATGTATGAGTGGACCTTTTTCCCCACATCCTCACCAACACTTATTATTGTTTGTCTTCATAGTAGCCGTCATTCTGACTGGAGGGAGATGAAATTTTAGTGTAGTTTTGGTTTGCATTTCTCTAATTGCTAGTGATGATGAACATTTTTTTCATATATTTGTTGAATGAATTTGTATCATTTCTGACAAGTCTCTCTTTAGGTCCTTTTTAATCAAGGTCCAAGTTTTTGAAAGTTCAGAAAGTACCCATGTGTATTTAACAAAATTATATAATATTTTCATCTAGATTATTCCATTATGTCAAAAATAATTTTTTTGCAGTGGAATGCTAATTTGAATAGTACAGACAAAAATTAAGAAACTCAAAATCTTCCCACTGATGTTCTACCTTAGTGAATTTTACCATTAATACCAGTCTCACTCCAAGAAAACCAAACACCGTGTACATGTATATATGTAATATACATGCACACACATATTTGTATAGTTCTTGGGTACTCTATTCATTTCTCCAAATACTTACTTATATAATATTGTGATCTACAGACATTGAGATATCTTGTATATCTTAACTGTTATACACTGATAGTGCAGAATCATCAGTGAACAAGAAAAATGATCATTGTGGCCTAGGCAATACATGGCATCTACTTACTTCACTGACTTTAGTTCAAGCATTTTTCTGCCTTAGTAAAAATATTAATCTATTTTAAGTGAATAATATAATTTAGTATCAACATTCTCAGTACATTTATGATTCTCATTGGTGTTCTTACATTCCAGAAAAGCTTTTTGCTAATTATAAAATAAAACCTATAGAAAAATATATTAATATTTATTATAGTATTAAAAGTTACTGGGCACTGGGCTTGACATGGATGTTGCATTTATTTCTCACAATAACCCTATGGGGTCGACATTATTTTACTATCCCTTAAATGCAGTGGAGATTAGGTTCAGAAAGCTAAATGAGTTCATTAATATTACACATATTATATAAACGGAATAATCCAACTTTCCATCATGTTCTCTTAACTTATATAAAAACATGTTCCTTGATCTCTAAAAGTGTTGTCTATTTTTCCACATATATAGAGAAAGGAGAGAAAGAAAGATGAGTTGAGTGAGAAATGTACAAACAAATTGAGATGATTTGCCAAAAAAATTAAACTAGCCTTATTGATTTAAAATAAAAATTTAGTTAATTTATCTTCTTGAAAATAATTGGTTTGTGAGATTAAGCATTGCTATATACTTTATCAATTTTCAAGAAGGTTCACTTAGGTGATGGCAAGCAGTGTTGAAGTGGCTGTGACAGTAAATCAGCTTCGCATCGTGTGCTGGGTATTTCAAAGTGATGGATTATAGGCTGAAAGATCGTGCTGATCTCTGGATATCTTCACTGATAGGCTCGGGTCGGTCCAAAGTCATCCAAATATCTTTGAACATTAATCAGTGCAAATCTCATAGGTTTAGAGATGAAAAGAATGACATGGATAATAAATAACCACCATCTTATATAGGGAGTATTTAAATTAATCAGCAGGAAAGAGAAAGTAAAATAAAATTAGTATTGAAAGGAAATTACTGCAATATGATATTATTAATGGACTTCAGTTTAGTCCACAGTTTTTAACCCTGGAGAATTTGGGGGACAGATAGACACCCAGAATATAAATTATATATTCGGAGGTGTTAAATTTCTATTCAATTTTTCAATTTTAAAAGTTGAGACATTATTTGTATAAAGGCAAATGCATATATGTTGACTGTTCGATAAATTTTGACATACATGTATCCTATATATATGTAAATTTATATTTATATACATATATATATGTTCATGTATATATATATATTTTTCATTACCCCCCAAAATGCCCATATATCCTCTGGTGGTTACTCTGCTCTTCCTTTTCTCTCTTCCACCTCTGCTACTAACCTGTCCCCTGGGCAACTACTGTTTTTTGTTTGTTTATTTGTTTGTTTGTTTGCTTTGTTTTGTTTTTTATCCAATAGTTTACTACTAATTACTCGAACCTGTAACTTCACATAAATGAAATCATTTAGCTTTTATTCTTTCATGTTTGGCTTTATTTACCCAGAATAATATATGTTTTGGAGATTAACTCATGTCTCAGACTTTGGAACAGTTTCCACTCTGTAAATATACCATAATTTCTTTACCCATATGTGGTAAATGCACATTTGGATTGTTTTAATTTTGGATCTATTATGAATAAAACACCTGATACCTTTCCTGTAACACTTCTTCTTCTTTCCTACTTCAGATAAACACCTAGAGATGGAATTACAAGATAATATGGTTAATTCATGTGTGATTTTATAAGAAATTATTTAAAAGTATTACAACATGTTTTTATCCTTTTACTTTCCATTAACAATGCACGAAAATTCTGGTTCTTCCACAACACAGCTATATTTAATATTGTCAATATTTTGTCAATAATATTGACAATATTTAATATTGTCAGACTTTTAAGATTTAATTATTCTGATGAGGATACAGGAGTATCTAATTGTACTTTTACTTTGTACTGACTTATAATTAGTTATGTTGAACATACTTTTATGTATATTTATTGCTCTTCATAAATTTGTATTTTAAAATATCTATGTAAATATTTTCTCCATTTCTATTGGGTTATTTTCTATTTACTATGTTATGTTGTATGATATTATTAATCAGTATGAATAGGTCATTTTTAATATATATATATATATGTGTATACATATATATATATATATATATATATATATATATTCCATAATCTGTGATTTCCCAATTTGTCTTCCATTGATTTTGTGTCCTGAAATCTATTTTCCCATTCTACATCCTTCCTTTAATTGTAGAAGCCTCATATTTCAAAATTTTATATTTAGTTCCATGACACATCTCAAATTATTTTCTATATATAATGTAAGAAAGGCTGTTTATTTTATTTTATTTCTATGTACATATATCCAACTTTCCTGTACGATTTTTGAAAGACTTTTCTTTCTCTTTTGAATTGCACTGATATTTTAGGCCTACAGCGGACCTTTATTCTCTTAGAACTATTAATTTGTCTATTTTTAAAACGACACCAATTTGAAGTTTTGAAATCATATTGTGTAAGTACTAAAATTTTGTTCTCTTTATGAAGTTATTTTGGCTTTTTAAAGTGTTTAATATTTCTATATAAATTTTGTAGATTGTTAATTTCTTCAGGAGAAAGATCTAGAGAATTATTAACCTATGTTAATCTATTTCAATGCAAGAACATGGTGTTCGTATCCAATTTTACATGCTTACTAATCATTCTCATCAATGTTTTACAATTTTTATGTTTTTTATTTTTTATTTTTTTTTAACTTTTTTAGTTTGAATTTGTCCCATTTTTTTTAAAGGTAGAGAGTGTGTGTGTGTGTGTGTGTGTGTGTGTGTGTGAGAGAGAGAGAGAGAGAGAGAGAGAGAGAGAGAGAGAGAGAGAGAGAGAGAGAGAATTTTTTTTTAATATTTATTTTTTAGTTTTTGGCGGACACAACATCTTTGTTTGTATGTGATGCTGAGAATCGAACCCGGGCCGCACGCATGCCAGGCAAGCACGCTACCTCTTGAGCCACATCCCCAGCCCAATGTTTTACAATTTTTAAACTAGAAGTATAACATATCTTTTCTCAAATATACTTCACATATTTGATTTCTTTGATGCAATATAAATTATATTAACATTTATTTTTTAAATATTCCTTGCTAGTTGATGGAAAAACAAAGGATTGACTTTTTATTCTTCAATCTTATAACATTTAATATGAGGATATGCTTAATTTTCCTAGGATTTTCCATTTGTGGAATAATTGAACCTTGTGAAAAAAAGCCACTTTTGCATCTTCCTTTTCAATTACTGTGTCTTTATTTTTACAGTCTACCCAATTTATGAGTTATTTTTTCACAAAAATGGGTGCTAAATCTTTTCAAATGCTTTTTTTATCTCATGTTATTATTATATGTTTTAGAACTTTAATTATCTTCATTAGTTGAATAATACTCATTTACTTTCCCCTATTTAAACAAAATATCCTGTGGTAAACACTACTTATTCATAATGGATTATCCTGTTTTCATATTTTTCTGTGTGTAATTGTAAAAATTATTTTGAGTGATTTTCAATCTATGTTCATGAAAGGTATTGTTCAGTAATTTTCTTTTTTATATTTATTTGTTGTTTGAGTGTAAGAGATATGTGACTCTATAAAATGATTTGGAAATTATTAATCCTTTTTATGTTTTCTAAACTTTTGTGTAAAATTGTGTTTTATTTTTTTTCCTAAAACTTGGTTTGAATTCATTATTGAATTCATTTTGGCATTGAGTTTTCAACACTTTTTAAAATACAGATCTATTCTGATTTACTGTTTCTTCCAGTATAAATTTTGATGATTTGTCTTCAAGGAGTTCATAAATTTTATGGGTTATCAAATTATATTGCCATAGTTACTCATAACAATCCTTTGTTATCCTTTTTATACCTTTAGAATTTGTAAAGATATATCCTTTTTCATTCCTGATACTGGCAACTTGTGTGCCAATATCCTTTTTAATTCCTGTATTGTTGTAGCTAACATTTTTTTTCTTTCAAATTATGTGAGTCTTAAAGAAACAATTTTGGTTTTGTGATTTTCTCTATCATTTGACCATTTTATCTATCACTTATTTCTTCTCTTTATAATTTTATTCCTTCTGAATTTATTTTTTGTTTTTCTTTTTCTAATTTTTCAAAAGGAAACTGAAATTATTGGTTCTAACCTTTTGTTGGTCACTAGCATGGAATTTTAATTTCTCATATTCTCTGTTCATCATTTTAATTGCTTTCCACAAAATTTAGCATATTGTGATGTTATTTTATTTCTTTGAAATATTTTTAATATGCTCTTGTGTTATATTTTTAGATCAAGGGCTTTAGAATTGTATAGCTTAATTTGTAAGTATTTGGAATATTTCTGGTGTTTTATTATTGATTTCTAACTTACTTCAGTTTTCATATAAACATGTTTATATAATTTTGCTTTCTAAAAAATTAGTGCAATATTCTGTGGTGCAGTATGTGAAATATTTTATTGAATATCCATTGTGCTCTGGCTGCACATGTATATTCTAAATGTATTTGGTTCCTCATTTTGCAAATACCAATTAAGTTAACTGGGTAGAAAGTGTTGCTCAAATCTTCCATATACTTTGTAATTTTTTGTCTATTTTTGCAATTACTTGAGGAGTTAAAATTATCTTCTATAATTGTCAATTTATCTTCTCATTCCATTAGTACAGTCTATTTTATGCTTCATGTATTTTGAGTCTCTATTAATTGGTGCAAACACATTTAGATTTATCTTCTCTTTATAAACTGAACTTTTTAAAGTTATAAAAAGTCTCCCTTAATCTCTAGTAATAATCCTGTCTTGTAGTCTATTTGTTTTTTTTTTTTTAATTTTTGGTAGTATAGCTCTGTAGTTTTCTATGTCTAAGATCCATAAATCAATACATTTAATTTTTTATTTTAATCTTGTCATGTGCTTAAATTTCAAGAGTACTACATGATATACATATACATATATATATATATGGATATGGATATACATATATATATATGTATATATATGGATATGGATATAAATATATATATATGTATGTATGGATAGATAGTTGGGTCTTTTTTAAAAAAATGAATTCACTTTTATTTCTCTGCTTTATAATTTCATATTCTGTTATAAACATTTCAGTGGTTGCTCTAGGGAATAAGAACATCATTAACATTTCTACCTTAAAATAATATAATTTCATATTAGTGAAGAAAAAAACGATAATTTTATTTATATACCTTTATCCTGTTATTTGTCAGCATAGTTCTACATGTTATATTAAATGATATGTTAGTTTTATTTTAATAATAATACAATAACAGTAAATATAAATTAAATTATCCTATACAGATGTAAAGCTGTACAAATGTTAGTTTTTAATGCATATATCACAATTCTGCCATCTCCTCACATAACTATTTATAATTTAAAGCAATTTGAGATACTAAGAATCTTTGAATAAATAATTTCAATGAAAAAATATTTCATGCTACTCTTTCATGAATAACATTAAATGCTAAATTACTAAAATAAATTTTTTTCAAACGAGCTCTCACTCTCACTCACTGATTTTTTTAAAAATATAAGAGATAAGTAATTACTGCTTGTAATCACTCCTTTGCTCTTATTTAAATATCCATGTTCCAAGTGATGTTGATGGTGCTATGGAAAAGGAATAAAAAAGTCTCTAGGAGGCACTGCTGAGGAAGATGTAATACTGCAGATTAGGCTCTCCCAGCACCTCTGCTTCTCCAAGAGGTGGAGTCAAAGCAGCAGGTGTGTAGCTGTTGTGGATGTGACTTGGGAAAGTGCTGGAACTCAAAAATTGGGAAGACAGAGATCTGGAGAAACCTGGAGATCCTAGATAAAGGAATAGTGGTAGAAACAGAGTGCCTCAGTAGCAGCTGGGCAATGTGAAGAGGGCAGGGGAGTAGCACTCAGAATGGATATAGGTGAATGAAGAAGCATCCCAGTGAGGTCCAGTAGTGCAGAATTCAGTACCAGGAAGACATAATAATATAAATAGATAAACAACCTTTGATCAGCATAGCAAGTTGGATGTGGAAAAGTTTTCTATATTGCTCAGCAAATTCTCACATTGGAACAACAAGGGGCCATCTTTAGAAGAGTCTTATTGTTCAAGTTTGCTGTTCTGGAAGACATTGGCCTCTGCATTTTTCTTTCTCTAGGACTCCATAGCAATTTGTGGTACTGGCATGATGGGTAGAGATACTAATAAGTTGGTTGGGCCTGAGAGAGGGACTCTGAGGCAACATTGATGAAAGTTCAGTTCTATGCAGTGAGTAATTGATCTGTAATGCAGAGGGGAGTAGAAGGTGTTTTCGTTATTTGGAAACCTGCTATCCAGGACAGTGAGCAGTTTAGATTTCATGTGGGAGCCAAGACTGGTGGCATTAGAATTATGGGCATCTTATGGGTCTTGCTGTATCCTAGCTCAGATCTTTGAAACTCAGTACCCTTTTCCTACCCACAGGGGTGTCTGGGGACATATTTCAGTTTACTTGCCCCACCTTTATAACCCCAAAAATTTCCAGAGAGAATCTTTGCCTGATGAGCTCTACATTCTGTACTAGCTCATTCCAATGTGAAAAACAGCTGAGACGAATTTCAACTAGGTTCAGTTAAAAATTACTACTGCCAGTCACCTGGTGAATACCACAATAGAAAGAATGGAAGAGGGATGAATAACCCTTAGCCTTTACTCTAACTATGGGGCACACAGCCTAAGAAGACCTAGAGAGAAACGTAGATTGGCTTACGCTTTGATTATCCTCTCACCCCTGTCATTCAATCACCTTGTAGGGAGGAATTTTTGTTTAATGTTTTTTGGTTGTTGGATTTACTTCATTTTCTTCTCCTTATAATTTTTTAATTCCTTCCTTTTTTATGTTTATTGCATTTACTTTCTCCTGCCTTCTCTTGTTTATTTTAATGTATTTTCCTTTTATTTCCTTGTATACTTTCCTTCTCCCTCTTTTCTGTTGTTGCTTTTACTACATTTTATCTTTTTTTCTCTCTCTCTTGCAGAGCTATGAATCAAGCCCAAGACATTACACACATTCTGTGGATGCTCTGCCACTGAGCTACACTTATATTAGAGCTGAAAGAAATTACATCTAGTTATAGTCAAAACTCAGTCCTATTAAAACATTTGTGGACACTTCAGCTTAAACAGCAAGGGGATAAACATCCATTGTTGACAAACCACACCCAAGTAGACACAGTTAAGTAGAATCTGAAATCCTACACCTGTAAAGTCACACCCACAACAACACTGGAGAAAACACAACTGTTGTAGATGCCACAAATCTGAGGATCCTTAGCATGAGTCACTCCCACACCCTGTTAAAACTGCCTGTTGACAAGGTCGGATGTGCTGCAGAGGCAGATGTGCCGCAGAGGCAGTGTGATCTTGCCCATGGTACTCTCAATAAAATACTTGGCACTGTACATGAACCTAGTGTGAAGCCTTAGGCACTTCACCACAAATGTATCAGCCAGTATCAGAATTGTTTTTAAGTAAACAATTAATAACAGTTAATATCAAGAATATCTATGAAAACCCCTACCACTTGATAAGGAATTCCATTGCCATTGCAGAAGTAAACACACAGATGTAGCCTCCATACTCTGTTGTTTATACCATACCTGCCTGAATTACCAGAGGAACCATACTTTGTGAGACCTACTAAGAAAATGGGTCCCTTAGGTGCAAATATGGTACACATTGTGTGAAAATTCACTACAGTCAAAGAAGACTCAGAAATATTACATTATGAAGCCCAATTGAATTTAGACTCAACACTCTTCAACAAACCAGTACTCCAAGGCATATCATCCAAAGAAGTTCACTTAATGAGAAGGCCCTCACATAAAAGTGCAAGAAACAGCCATCCAAACTGATGAGCAAATCTCAACATAGAAACACAAGAAATGTGAATAACCAAGGCACTCTGGCAACTCCTAAAGTTCATAATTCTACAGTAACCAGTTCTAAGATACTAAAGTAGATTTAATACCAGATAAAGGATGCAAAAGAAAGATTTTCTAAAAGCACAAAGAATTCCAATAGAATATAAACAGATCATAATTCATGCTGAATTAAGGAAATCAATGTGGGACATGACATATGTAAGATATTCAGTGAAAAGAAGAAGATTTTGAAAAAGAGTCAAACAAAATCTTGGAAAGGAAAAGATCAATAAGTCAATTAGAAAACTCAGTTGAAAGCCTTGCCAATGGACTGGATTGAGCAGAAAAGGAATATAAGAGCTTGAGGATAAATCTGACAAAATATTATATTCAGACAGAAAAAAAATGAAGAAAATACACAAGGTTTCCAGAACACATTAAAACATCAAGTGTGCAAAAATCTGACATAATTGAGGAAGAATAGCTACAAGTTGAAAGCAAAAATCCTTATGCAATGAGATAATAGCAGAAAAATTCCCAAATCTTGGGAAAGACATGCACTTTCAGGTACAGGAGGCCTTTAAAACCCTGAATAAGCATAGCCATAAATAGATCTGCTCTACGGCATATCATTTAATTGCCAAAATACAAGGCAAAGAAAAATATTAAAAGCTGTGAGAGAAACAACAATTCACATTTAAAGGAAACACGTTCAATTAACAGGAAATTTCTCAGTAGACTTCCTGGAGGATGGGAGGACATGACATGATTTGTTTCAAGTTCTGAAAGAAACTGCCAAGATTACTGAATCCAGCAAGGTTATTTTTCAGAGTCAAAGAATAAATAAAAGGATTACAAGATAAATATAATGTAAAGGAATTCTTGACTATTAGACAGTGTCACAGGAGATATTTAGAGAGATTCTATACCCAGAAGAAGAATAACAAATGCAATCATGTGATGTGTGACAGAATGAGTCTCACTAGAAGAGTTGACACATAAATGAGAAGTAGGAAAAAAATCAAACATTACAATTATAGTAAATCATCAAACTCGTAAGATGAATACGAGGAAGAAATGAATGTAGAATAAGCAAAACAACTGGAAAAACATAAACAAAATGACAGAAAAAGAACAACATGCTGCCTACAAGAAATTATGTCACCTGCAAAGACATATATAAACTGGAAGTCAAAGGGTGGAAAACTATATTAAAAAAAATGGAATCTGAATATCAGCAGGACTAGCTATACTACAGCAGATAGATTTTAAGACAAAATCAATTGGAAGAGACAAAGAATGCTACTAAATGCTGATAAAAATATTCATCAAGAAGATCTAGGGATTATAAATATAAAGGCTTCAAATATTGGAGCATTCAAACTTCAGTTTGTTTAGAAAATAATCTCTGCTATACATAAATGGAGAGATAGGCCCCAAAGCAATAATAGTTTGAGACTTCAATAACTTCCAATAAATAGATGATCTAGAAAAAAAAATCAACAAAGAAATATCAGAGTTAAATTACACAACAGTGCAAATGGACTTAATACATCAGCTTCAGAGTATCTGTTCTTTTCATCAGCACATGGAAAGTTTTCTAAAAATAGATCATATATCACAAAGCAAGACTTAGAAAATTTTTTAAAAATTGATATAATTTCTTGCATCCCATCTGATCCATTGCAATAAAACTGGGAAATCAAGAAATGAAACACAGAAATTATATATATATATATATATGCTATATTATATAGTATATAAATATATACTTATTATATAATATATATTAGTATATGTAAATATATATAATAAAAACAACAGAAATTACATATATATATATATATATATATATGAACATGGATATTGAATAAGACATCATTGAAAAACAGTGGATCACTAAAGAAATCAGGGGAAATTTAAGAATTTCTTCAATCAACCAAAAATGGAAACACAAACCAAAATCTGTGGGATATAGCAAAAGCAGTGCTAATAGGAAAAATTTGTAGAAATGAGTGCCTGTAGAAAAAAGTAGAGATCTCAAATAAATAACTTTATTATGCATCTCAAGAATGCATGCTGTTAGAAATACAGGAACAAACCCAACTCAAATTTAATAGAAGAAAAAAATAAAAACCATTGTAGAAATAAATGATATAGAGATTAAAGGAGGAATATAAAGGATCAATGAAACTAAAGATTCGGTTATAGAGAAAACCCAAATCTAGAGATGAAAAAGAAGACATTTCCACGAATTCCATTTAAACTCAAAGGATTATAGAACTATTTTTTAAAAAGATATTCTGATAAATATAAAATCTAGGAGAAACATATACATTAACGGACATATATGACCTACCAAAATTGAACCAAGATTGTGTAAGAAGCCTAAATATATCAATAACAAGAGAAGAGATTAAAAGAATAACAAAATTTTCCCCAAAAAGAGAAGCCTTGAACTGATTAGATTCATGGCATAATTTTACTTGACTTTTTAAAAAGATCAAAGCTCCTTAAACTATTTCAAAAAGTAAAAAGGGAAGGACTCCTTCCAAACTATGAAGGTAGTATCACTCTGCTGTTAACACCTGATAAAGGCACAGCAAAAAAAGAAATCTATCAATCAATATCCCTGATGAACCTAAAATTCTCAGCAAAATCTTGGAAATTGAATTCAGCATCACATTTAAAAATCATATGCTTCAACAATGTTGATTTGAGGGGTTACTGGAGATTTAACCCAAGGGCACTTAACCACTGAGCCACATCCCCACCCCTTTTTATATTTTATTTAGAGAGAGGGTCTCACTAAGTTGCTTAGGGCCTCGCTAATTTTCTGAGGATGGTTTTGAACTCATGGTCTTTCTGCCTCCGCCTCCTGAGCCAGTGGGATAACAGACATGTACCACTGCTCCCAGTAATAAAGATGATTTTATTCAAGGTATTCAAGGAGAGTTAAATGTAGGAAAATTAAGAAATGTACATTTCATAAATATAATCTAGATTAAAAATAAGAAAATCTCATTAGATGCTAAAAGAGTCTCATTAGATGCTAAAAGAGTCCAACAGCCATTCATGATAAAGACCCTGAATAAATTAGATACACAAGGACCATACCTCATCATAATTCATGATACATATGACAAACCAATCACCAAATCAACTTAATGGGGGAAAACTGAAAGCATGTCCTCTAAGATCATAAGTGTGTCCATTTTCCCCTCTCTTATTCAATATATTGTTAAAATATATCACCGGAGCAATGAAGAAAAATAAATGAAAGAAATAGGAAAGGAAGAAATCAATATTCCCCTTTTTGTTGATGATTATATTGCCTAACTTTCTGAAATATCAGGGGAAATGTCAAGAAGAAAGTTATAATTATAAGATCTAACTATTCAAGTAAATGTAATTTCTATCTATTGAAATTGAGCAGTCAGAACATATTTTTGAAAAATAATATATGGTCAATGAGAAAGTTAATATATCTAAGTTTAAATTGGGCCATTTCAATTTTTAAAATAACTTTAATGAAACTTATCTACAATAATGTTGATCAATTTCAGTTTGATGACTCAGCTGACATAAACAGTTATCTAAACCCATTCTTGTGATATGAAATTATCTCATTATTCTCTAAAGTGTCATTGTGTCCCTTACCTTTGCCTTACTCCAAAGTCCTAGCTATCCCAGATCTGTTTTCTATTACAGTTGACTTTGCTTTTCGCTAAACTGATCATCAAATGAATAATAAAAAAGTAGTCTGTTAGGTCTGGATTCAGTCATGTTGTTGTCTATCAATGCTACAATTCATTACTAAATAGTATTTCATAATAAGAACCACATCCATGCTCCAGTTGAAGGCACTTAGAATGCTTCTAGTTTGGGACACTATAGAATGTAGCACATAGAATTCTACATGTTCTATAATCTTAAA
This sequence comes from Ictidomys tridecemlineatus, assembly GCF_052094955.1. Taxonomy (NCBI): domain Eukaryota; kingdom Metazoa; phylum Chordata; class Mammalia; order Rodentia; family Sciuridae; genus Ictidomys; species Ictidomys tridecemlineatus. The sequence goes on from NC_135477.1 coordinate 56,003,345, forward strand.
GCATTTTATATGCTTATTTGATATGCATATATCTTTTCTTGGTGAAGCATCTTCCAATCAGCCCACCTTTCATTTTTTGATAGTTCTTTCCCTTTAATTGAATCATGGATATTGATTACATATTCCAATACAAATTCTTTAATGGACATGTGTTTTGAATTTTACTCATATATTGTCTTATGTTTTTAGTTTTTAACAATGTCTTTGAAAGAACAACTTTTAAATTTTGGATATGTTTTATTTGTAATTTGTATACAGATCATTTTCAGGTATTATCTCAGATGTTCTATAATGTTTTCTTTTAGAAATCTGTAATTTCATGTCTTAAATACAGGTGTGCATTCTATTATAAATTGTAAGTGGTATGACAGGGTTAATGTTCCCATTGTTTTTATGAATGTCCAAAATTTTAAGTATAATTTTTAATTGTTTTTATCATGTTATTTATCTTTGCCAACAAGCAAATAACCATACACATGTGGGTGTGTTTCTGGATAATTTGTCCTGTACTATTGACCTACGTGTTTATTCTTAGATTTAGAAAAATTTTGATGGCTTTTATAATAACTTCCCTTCTATTTCTTTTTTACTGAGTTATTTTAACACAAACTAGTTTGCAATAGTCTTTGACTATTTCTGCAGCTTTTTGAAATTACATTGCTAAATGATTTATATGGTATTACATTTATTGATTTTTAAAATATTAAATTTAATTCGAATTCCTAGTTAAGCCTCACTTTTTTTCTATATTGGAGAAATATAATTTCTTCCTTATGGCTAAAATAGAAGTTAGCAATTTCAAACGTATTTGGCTAATGTTATGTAGAACTGATGTGTTGTTCTCATTTCTGTCTTACTTGAACACAAACAAGTTAGACAATCAAGGAACAGTTGTCCTCACATTTTTAAGCTTTCCCTTGTTTTGTACTTCACTCTATTTAAAATTATCTTTCCATAGCTGACTGTTGAAATCTTATTTGTCTTTAAGATACACCTAAAAATGACAGTATCCTCCTAATTTCTTTCCTTATTGTGTCACTCTGAGTATTTTCTCTATGTCTGAGAACTATAGGCTTATGCTTATGCCTCCCTGGAAATCACATAGCATGATATCTTTTTTGCATTTATGTATATTTATGGCATATTTTAGTTTCTCTTTTCATCTTCTATTTTTTCCCTTCATCCAGAATCTCATTTCTGTCTTCTGTGAATATAACTCTATTTTTTATTTTCAGAATAACTATAATCATTTGAATAAGGATGTATATGAGATTCATGCCAATCCAAGTACTCAGTGTCTCTGGATATGGAAATTGATCTCATGGTAGATGACACACGACCCACATAGGATAAGCATTGGTTTATCTCTGCTGAGATAATTAATGTTAGCCCTGGAGTTTCTGGGATTACAGCAATACCACTCTAATTAAGCAGAGAGTGCTGGGCCACTCTTAGAGCTCTAGGAAAGAGCACAAGACCCTTTAAGTATCAACATTTGAGTGTCTCATTCCAAGTAATTCCAAAGTCAGATGCATCACATAAGCTCCAAAGCGCTCCCTGTTGTATTCTGGCTTAGCAAATTTGTTTTGGGCATAAATAGGAGGGCTTTTTCTTTTTAACGATATATAAATATCATGTAACATTAAAACTGAATATAATGTTCTATGGAAATACATGCTTAATAAAACTTTCAAATGAGAAAATATACCTAGGATGGAAAGAGGATATCATATATGCAAAATAGCGTTTTTACTGATATCAAAATCTATTATTGGTCCAGAAATTCATATTTGAAATTTTCCTTTATCAACTCACTACTAAGAATAATCATAAACATTATCCTTTAAAATGTTTCTGTGTTCTAGAAATTATCTTCTTCAAAGTCAGATGCTGCCTCCAGCTAACTGACACTGCCATTTTGGAATAAAGAACATTTGGCTCATTTTCACATACTTTGTTTTATGCCGTTTTCTAAATGACAATGTCTATATTGGGGGAACTTATATATTCACAGACTGCAGAAAGCAATTTGTGATGGAGCTAGAGGCTAAATTCTTTATAACTAAGTCAATGTTATTATTTCTCATGATTTTATTAAATAATCTTCAATATTTCAGTTAGGATATAGTTTATTTAACGTGTGGAAAAATAGCACCTATTACCTTATAAGTATTCATTTAACTTGTACTAAAATGCATTAACTCAATCTTTCAAGAGCCATTCTAATGTAAACACTAAGTAATATTATTAGAAATTTCTTGTTAGGCTAGGAGCCAGATATGAGGTTTTAGAAATACAAACCCCCATTTTCATTCTGATGGTAAATATGAGCCAAATTTGAGGCTAAGAGCAAAGTAAACTATACATGGAAAGAATACCAATTTTGGTTGTCATTTAATAGTACAATAAATCCAGAAGTCATAATTTAATCCATTTAAAGTAATTAACAATGGAATCACTACTCTTATAGAAAGTAAGCATGTTTATTGTGGTAAAAAAAATCTAACATTAACTTCACTATCTTAAAACCATTTTAAGTGAACAGTTCAGTAATTTATATTCCCCTTGAGGTGTAACAGGCTGTAGAAATTTTTATCCTGCAGAACTAAAGCTCCATGACCACTAAATGGTAATGTACCAAATGTGTACAGCCTGTTTTTATTATTTTCACTTTTAACACTTTCCATGAGTGAAATAATGCAATTATGTCATTTTGTTTCTGGCTAACTTTGCTTAGCATAATGTCTCCTAGGTACATTCATGTTGTACATGTGACAGAACTTCCTTTTATTTAAGAATGTGTAATATTTAAGTTTATGTATATAAGACATTTTCTTTATGCATTTGTCTATGATGACATTTGAATTGCTTTCCATATCTTAACAATTATGAAATGACTACAATGAACATGGATAATCAATTATCTCTTAGAGAAAGCAAGTATGTTTCTATTGGTTCATACATGATTGGATCCATTAGAAGAAAAAAAAAACTTGAACACTAATCTACAGTTGAAAGACATGCAATGAACATAGAGCAGGTGAGAAGAGAGGCTATGAAGAAGTTCTTTTTCAGGGCTTTGCAGAGATCACAAAGACAACAACCTGCATAGTGTATATATTCTCTGAAGATGACTACCTGCTTTCATGTATAGTGAAAGGCTGCCTATGTGGATGGTGGTCCCTCAGCTTTATCAGCCGTTCTCTACAACTCATTAATCACCTGCTCCAAGTACCAATAGTGTCACTGCCACGTACACACAGTCTAACAATCATATGATAAAAATAAAAGCTGAACTAAATCACAAAGATCAAGCACATCTAGAATGTCAGGCAAAGAGAAAGAATAAATTTAGAAGCTTTAAGTCTTAGAAAAAAGTTTTTACACTGTTGAAATTCTATGCAAATTAGAAAGAGTCTAAAATGCTGGTTACAGTCTAATGAGAATTTACTAGGTATTCTTTATTTTTTTTTTGTATTTGAGTTTTGTCTCAAACCTCAGTGTTTTTTTGCTCTGAGCACTTGAGAGCTGTGCCATTTCTTTCTGACCTGCGTGGTTTCTGATGAGAAATTCTCTAATCTTCAAACTGATTATCTCTAATAGGTGGAATGTCATTCTGTCTGGCTGATGGAAATATATTTTTTTGTTTTCAGTTTTCAAAAATTTAATTAGGTAGGATATATGTTGGCATGAATTTCACTGGGTTTATTCTGTCTGAAGTTTTTTTCTTCTTCATTATACTGTAGTTTTATTTTCTTTTACCAAATCTGAGAAATTTGCAATCATTATTTCTTTTAGTATTTCTTCAGCTCTGACCTTTCCCCATCTCTTTGAAAAACTCCAATGACATAGAAGTTAAAATTTCATTACAGTTCCACAAGTTCTTGAGGATATATTCTTCATTCATTTAGTTTTAGTTTTATAATAATATTTTCACTCATTTGAGAATGAATTTTTTTCTATATTCCATTTCACAGATATTTTTTCTATATTAGTTCATTTTGCTTTTAAGCCTACCCACTAAACATTTATTGCAGTTATTTTTATTTTTCAGTTCTAAAATTTCTTTTTGGTTCTTCTTTCATTTCTTTGCCAGGATTCTACTTTTTATTTGTTTGTTTAGCTGTTTGCTCAATAAATTTCTTAACTGTTCCTTTAACATATTTACCATGTAATCATAGCATCTTTGTTACCTTGGTTGGCAACTTTATCTTTTTCTTCCATTTTAATAACTTTCTGATTCTTAGCATGATGAGTAACTTTTTTAAATAAAAATTAACTTTTTAAATTAAATTCAATCTTTTTTAGTGTACCATTCTCAGTTATAATAAATGCATGCAATTGTGTAACTCACACCAAAAATCAAAGCATACACAAGTTTTAATTTTTTAATAACTGATTTAAAAGAAAAAAAGAAACTCTCCCTGCTTGTATAAAAGATGATCAGATGAGAAATAAGAAATATCATTAAGCCACTAAATATATAAAAACATAACATGTTTTGGGTTAATTGTCATGTATAGTATACTTCATGATTTGAGGTTTTTGTTTGTTTTTTGCATATAAACTTCCAACTGTTTCAGCATCATTGAATGTATTGTATTCTCATTGAAAATCAATTAATCATGCATTAGTATATTCCTGTTTTTATATTATCTTCTATAAGTTTTGTGTCTATTTCTTTGCTACTACCACACAGTCCTGATTATTACATCATATTAGCAAGACTAAAAATCATTTAGAGAGAATCCTTCAACTTTGTTAACAGAAATCATTTTTTAATACCTGTGCCTTCCCTTTTAGAATTACTGTGATGATTTTTACAAAAAAAAAACCCTGCAAATATTTTTATTTGGTTTTCACCTAGTCTATAAATCAATTTTGGGAGAGTTAACATCTTAACAATATTAGCCCTCCAATTCATGAATGTGGCATATTCTTCCATCAGATTTTCTTCAGTGTCTTTTATTACAATGTGATAACTTAAACCATAAAAGTAATCCACATATATTGTTAGAACTATAAACAGGTTTTCTTTTGCTAATATTTTTGCTATTTGTTTTGTTTGTTTGTTTCACTTTCTAAATATTCATTAAAATTATTTTGTTATTTAACTTTGAGCCCTGCAAACATTCGAAATGTGCTTATTAGTTCTAATAACATTTTTGTGTGGACTGTTGGCTTTTCTAAATAAACAAATATAGAGTCTCCAAATACAATTTATCCCCTTTGTTTATTTGTTTTAAATTATTGGACGTAGACTGACATTACTATGTTGAATAGGATCAGAGAATGTAACTTCCTTTTTTCTTCCTCACCCAGAAGAAAAAGAGTCAGTTCTCACAGAAGATGTTTATATGGTTTTATTTCCAAATCTGTTCATTTGGAGAATCCCACTGAGTGAGTGTTAGTATAAGGACCATTTCTACTTTCCTTGAATAAAATTCCAGTTATCACATGGATGACAATTTTATATTTTTCTGGATAATTTTGCCTTTTCTTTTCCTTAACTTGTTTGGTAAGTGTTATAGAAATTATTTTTAAAATTCATGTAGCTGTAGCCATTTTAGTAAGCTTATCAAATATCAAGATATTGTTTTCCTATCTCTATTTCTTAAGAAAAAAATCAATCAGCATGTGGAAAAGATACAGGTGTCAAGAACCACTAAATTACTATGTTGAACCATATATGGTATAGAAACATGCAATGAATAATTCTTAAAGTTTACCACTGTTCTGGTCAAAATTTATTTGAAGCTGGGTGCAGTGGCACACACTTGTAATCTCAGTGGATGGGGAAGCTGAGGCAAAAGTATCATAAGTTCAAAGTCAGCCTCAGCAACTCAGTGAGGCCATAAGCAACTCAGTGACAAGGTCTCAAAATAAAATACTAAAGAAGGGGGCTGCAGATGCTGCTCAGCGTTAAGTGCTCCTGCATTTAATCCTAGGTACCAAAACAAAAGCAAAAACCAAACAAAACATTTGATAGTTGAGTGAAACTCTTTAAAAAAGTATTCCAGCCTCCAGAATAAACTTCAAGTTCTTCACTTTTATGCTCATGGTGGTATGGTTATTGTCTACCTCTCTAGCCAGAATTCTGTTTCGTAATTCTATACATCAACCACAATATAATTTTCTACTCAAAATAGCAGTTCACTTATATCAATGCTTTGTCTCTATTTTGTGTATGCTTTGGATCCTGTCCATGACTTACATACTATTTTTTGGCTGTGTTTGTCCATTGTTTGTAATGAAACACCTGAGGCTAGCTTTGTAAGAAAAGAGTTTATTTAGTTCACAGTTTTAAAGATTGATTTGGCCTCAGCGATTTAAAATATATTCATGCACTTTCTGGAGTTTGGATTAGAAGAAAACTGAAAAACATTTGGATAAGTCACTTTTCTAATCATCTAACACCTGTGAACTTATGTCATCTTACCAATGCTGTTTTGGAAATGAAAGGGGACAAAATGTTCCTTCCAATAATATTTTCAGTATGAACTCTTTCATAAGTTAAAAATGACAATCAAGATTGTTATGGTTGAAAATTTCATCACTGCTTCAAATTCAGCCTCATCTAATTCATTTTATTATCAGTAATTTTATGATTAGAGAGTAAAGAAGGGCTGGACTACCAAATATAAGCAATAAACAAATATGAATCTGATTACAATGAAAAAATGTTTTTACATATATCTAACTGGGAAAAAAAAGAACTATTTTGTTTTTCAGAATTTTGTCTCTTATTTCACAGGCCTTATCAATGACAGACATAGAGTCTTCAAAATCATATTCTCTTCAGTATCCTTCACATTTATAAAGTCATTAAGCTCATCATCACTCTATATTTGTCCATATTATACATTCATTTCCAAGAGCAGATCCTTTTCTATCATCATTATCCTTTGGTAAGTCCGTGCAAGAAATATTAAATTATATTGCAATATATAATGAAATTGAGTAAATATATCATGGTAAGCTTGCAAACCCTGACCTTTTAAACTATGTTTGTGCTATTAGATTAATATTTACATTGAATTAAAATACAGAACTACAAAATTTCCAGATGAAATATTTGCCTATTTCATATATTTTAGAAAGAGCACTGTCTCATTGCCAGATAGTTTTCAGTGCCATACACAATACAATTCTTTTAGCAAATAAAATAGTAAATTAAAATTGATAGAAATAATGAAGTATTTTAAAAATCCTACCTTCATAAACCCAAAGAGAATTTTTTTAAGTGAATTGGAATATTTCTTAGCTTGCTTTCAATACTGAGAGAGTTCTCCAGGTATTTAAAATATTACTTTTAACATTTTTTTATTTAACTGAAAAAATGTATTTCATAAAGCATCTTTATATGAGATTGGTGCTAAGTAGGGGTGTGACGGCCAGATATCAAATCACACATCATTTCTAGAAGATCAGTTTAATTAGGTTTGTCAAACCAACCCAGAGGCCCCAAATCATCCGTGCAATAGCAATGATCCTAACAATTGGCGGTCACTTAGGATTGGACTTGGAGGATGATAAGTAAAAATAAAATGCAAAGCACACTATTAAACAACTTGGCCAGAAATCCTTCATCATAATTGCCTGTAAACTATTCCATATTTGTGCAAACACAACTTGATATGTCTGTTGCTATTCTTCAGAGATAAATACCACATGTTCTGAAAAGTCTAAAATTAATGATACCATCTTTTACTGCCAGCTATATTTTCTCCCTCTGCCAAACCTAACAACAAAATCAATTGAAATTGCCGCTTTGTTTGTCTAGCTTGTATAATATTTTTCCTGGTTGAACATATAGAGAATGCCAATTTTTATATCCTGATATTTATTTAAATTGTTTTTTAAGATACATTTTAACAAAAGAAAATCCCCTAAAATTTAGGTGAATAACCTCATTATGGATTGGTTGAAAAATAAAATGTGCATTGAAATATCATTAGGAGTATTGTGAAACCCTAAGATTTTAGAAGCTTTTGTTGAATAGAATCTAGAAAAAGTGATGTCTAAATAATCAATGATTTTCATTCATAAGGGGTAAACTCTTCAATTTACTTTTGGGGAATCCACTCCTTAATTGCAGGAGAAAATTTTAATGATGTATATTTCTAATTAGAAAAGTAGTATTTTCCCTCAACAAAATCTCAACATATATGAAAATCCAGTTCAAGTAAGTATTATCCAATTTATATTTACAAAATGATCCTATGTATGTCAAAAATTCTAATTATAGCTGTATTGGGATCCAACTCTAAAATGTGTAGGTTCTGCATTTCAGTGATACACTAGTATCACTGAAAAAATACATTATTTATTTTTCTAGCTTGAGTTTTATCCTCAGGCTGCTCATGAAATTGCATTCTGGTATCTAACAAATGAAAAATGTTGATATGATTATCATTCTTTCTGACAGATAAAAATCAAACAACCATTACATTACCTTACCTTAGCATGGAGTATGAAGTCAGAAGTCAAAGCACTGATGTCAGTAACCTAAGAAGTCTGACAATCACACTCATGGAAAGCTTTATTATCAAATTTACCCCTATTTTTACCGCCAAATACCTGCTATGTTATAATCATTTAAAATGGCAATCTACATGTAATAAGGATGAAATAAAGCAGTTTCTTGACTCAACACTATTTGTAGATTATAAGGCAATATGGGAAATGGATATTTGTCAGAAGCAGAAGCTACCCTATAGTCTCTGCACGTATCCTCAGAAGAATTGCTTTTCTTAACCACAGTATTTCCAGAGAAGTAAGCAGGTGAATCAGTTTTGGTTCCTAATTGCTCTCTTAAGATTTCAGTGCCATACACAATACAATTCTTTTAGCAAATAAAATAGTAAATTAATCCTACCTTTATGGGTCTTTCCATCTAACTTAAATTCTGAAATGAACTATGTCAGCATATGGAAATTTATATCCAAGTCATCACAGGTATTCAGTAGACATTGGGGCAAAATTTGAAAATTTTTACATCACAAAGAAAAAGAAATATTCTCTGTAATTGTGTATTGTGGGTCTGTGTGTAGAAATAAGTTAATTTTAGTGAGACACAGATTTAATATTTTGGTCAGTTTTGCCAGATATGCACTTCTGTAAATTTTATTAACCAAAACTCCAAGCACAATATACTAATTTTTTATCACCACAGAAAATTCCCTGCACACCATTCTAGTTAATCAAACTTTCATAGGCTATCATAGCTTTGATTCTTATCACCATATATTGGTTCTTTCTTGAAATTTCATATAAATGCATATGCTCTTGTGTTTTTTCTTACTTTTTCCAAAATGATGTTTTTGAGATTCACTCATATAGTTAAATAAATAATATGTAATATAGAGTTTAGTAGTCCCAAACCACCTTTCATTGTATGAAACTTTTAGTCCATTCTTTTGGTAATGGACACTTGGTATTTGTTCTGGTTTGGGATATTATAAATAAATTTATTATAATCTCTTCTCTACAATTTTTTGTAATATATGTATCCATGTGTTTTATGAGTTTTCACTTTATTACACATAAAATATTTAAATGACATTAGAAAAAAACTTAAAAAATGAATACTTAGAAACATTGCATCCATTAAGAGAATAATACATATGGTTTTTAAATAACTTTATAGAGTTATATTCAATATACAAATAACTATACATATCTCTCATGTAAAATTGATGGGTTTGGACTGATGCAAATGCATACTATACTATATTCACAAACAAGGTTTTGGACATATTCTACCCTTCTCAAAGTTTCCTGTGCCTCCTTGTGTTTGACTTTGTTGTATGTAGTGCGTGTGTCTCTGTGTGTGTGTGTGTGTGTGCACATGTGTATATGTGTGAACCTCTAGCATGATATCTGATCACTTAACAATTTTGAACTGCAAAATATTGGATTATTAACTATTGGTACCTTGTTGCACAGCAGATCTCTAAATTAATTCATCCAGTATAAATGAAACTCATATGCATTGAACAGTAATTCTCCATTTGCCCTAGGCTTCAGCTCCTAGAAATCACTGTTGTACTTTTTGCTTCTATTAGTCTGTGTGTTATAGATACTTAAAGTAAGTTTTCTTCTATTTCCTGCCTTAATCCACTAACATATGTCCTCGAATTTCATTCATGTTGTAGCAAATGGTCAGATGTCTTTTTTTAAGGCTAAATAATATTCTAACAAATACATATATATTTCACACATTATATTTAACCATTTGCTGATGGACACATTGGGTGGTTTTCGTCTCTTGGCTATTGTGAGCAATGGTGCAATGAACATGAGAGTGAAGATAAATCTGTGAGATCCTGATTTCAGTCCTGTTGGATATGCAACCAGAACTGTAACCTAGAAAATTTGATATTCCTATTTTTTTAATTTTTTGAGGAAACTCCATTGGGTTTTCCATGAGGGCTGTGCCATTTTACATGGTCACCAATAGTGTACAAGATTTCCCATTCCTCTACTTTCTCACCAGTACTTACTATCTCTGTTTTTTTTAAATATTTGTTTTTTAGTTATAGAGGGACATACAATATCTTTGTTAATTAATTTATTTTTATGTGTTGCTGAGGATTGAGCCAGTGCCTCACACATGCTAGGCAAGTGCTTTGCCACTGAGCTACAGCCCTAGCCTCACTTTCTCTATTTTTGATACGGCATCCTAACAGAAGGGAGGTGTTAATTTACCTAGTAATTAATAATGTCAAACATTCTGATATAGTTTTATGCCATTTGTATTTATCTCCTTCAAAGTTCCTTGAGTACATTCATGAGAATAAACTTATACTAGGCCAAAGAACAGTTCTCAATAACATTAAAAGGACCGATATCCATTAAATCACTATCAAATGAATATAAATCGCAATGATCTGTGGTTTGAATGATTGTGTTCCTCCACAAAACATAAATTGAAATTCTATGCCTCAAGGTGATGATATTAGGAGGTGGGAGCCTTTAAAAGGTACCCTTATAAATGGGATTCATTTCCTTATAAAGAACTCTGAAAATCCATTTGCCTCTCCCGCCATGTGAAAGCACAGGGAGAAGGCAGAGGATCTTACTAAATTCCAAATCTGCTGGTGCCATGGTCTTGGACTTCCCAACCTCCAGAAATGTAAAAAACAAAATTATTATATATAAGATTCCCAGTCTATGATATTTTAGCATGGCAACCTGAGTGGCTTAAAACAAACAATACACAGAAATTTATGCTATTCCAAAATAATCAAAGATAATAGCAACTTATTTCTGAATATATGTTGTGTTCCAAAAAAAAAATCACCACGAAAATTAGAAAAAAATATTAAAAATTATTTTAACTAAATTAAAATAAAAAGATAACATATTAAGATGTATGAGATGAAGCTAAAGTAGTGTATTGGGGGAAATTTTAATATAAAATATACTTATTGGAAAAATAAATGTCTCTGAAAATAGGAAAGTTTTACAATCACTGCAAACTTCTATTCAATAAACTTCAAAAAAGAGCAAATGAAACTCAAAACAAGAGAAGAAAATAACGGTCAGAGCAAAGTTCAATAAAATTGAGGACAAACAAAAACAAACCAAAAGCATTGATAAATTTTCAGCTAGAATTACCAAAGGAAAAATAAACATTATGAAAATCTGGAGTTCAAACAAGTGACATCACAAACAACTGCTGCAGAAATCAAATAGGCTTATGAGATAATATGAAGAATATTTTGCCAACAAATCCTACAACTAAAATGAAATGGCTAGAGTCCAAAAAAGACACAATTAACAAAATAAGATGATGTAGAGAGTTCTAGTAGTAGACTTATAAAAAGTAGACACACTGAATTGTAAGAATTTTAGATAACTTCCTCTCATAGAAAAGCCAGCCAGGCAATGCTACTGGTGAGTTTTATTAAATACTTGAAGAACAATTGTTACTAATTGCAGGAAGCCACCCATGAAATACAAGAGGAACTTCTCTGGGCATGGAAGCCAGGAAGGGATACGCCTGGCACTGGGAACTTCCTTTGCCTCTCCCACGGTGACAGGCTGCCCAATGCACATGAAGTTCCTTCTGCTCTGTTAGAAAGATTCCTTATAGTGCTACCAGATATGGGCATAACACATTAGGAATCAAAGAACCCAGCTTTAACCTTTTTTGGAAAAGAACATTCTATAGAATCTCTTTGATTTCTCCCGATATAAATAAAGCAGGAGGGGGCCCCATTTTGTCAGAAGCTTATCCTGACCTTCACTTTTATTTAATATATTTTAGTTGTAGATGGACACAAGACCTTTATTTATTTATCTTTATGTGGTGCTGAGGATCAAACTCAGGGCCTCACACTTGCGAGGCAAATGCTCTACCACTGAGCCACAACCCCAGCCCCCCTGACCCCACTTTCTGTGTTCTGTGATTTTGTTCACTGCTCTATTTTTCCTAGCTTTTATTTCTCAGTCAGTCCATTCTATCAAGGGGAACCCCATTCCCACCGCCTGCATAGGACATGAGTTGGAAATGATCCTGCACAAACTCTTTCAAAAAATAAAGGATAAAAAAAATGGTTCCCATCTTATATTATGTCATCAATATCACTTTTATAACAAAGCCAGACTACAGACCAGTATCTTTGTGAATATAGATGCATAATTGTTAGCAATATATTAACAGATGCAATTCAGAAATGAAATAGAAGGATTCTACCCAAATCAGCATGTGTATTATATTTCAGAAAAGCCAAACAGGATAAATATTCAAAAATAAATCCATGTAATGCATCATAATAATAGAATAAAGGAAAAAGAAACTTGATCATCTTATAAAATGCAGAAAATTCATTTGACCAAATCAGACATCCAGTGACAGTAAGTTAGGAATCGAGTGAATTTTCCTTTAAAAAGATGGATATTGAAACCCTACTAACATAGCAAACATTTCTACATTTACAATTCTTCTTAATATTTTATTGAATTGATGCAAATAGCACTGAAAGAAAGAGAAAGAAAAAGAGAGAAGGAGAAAGAGTGAAAGTCATCTGGATAAGAAACCATCATGTACACCCACAAGACTGGGATCCTAATTAGAATAAGATATATTTCATGCTTGTATAAATATATCAAAATGGATTTTACTGTAAGGTATAACTAAAAAGAATTAATAAAAAAGAAACAAATTTACATGCTCATAAAAATAATGAAACATGCAAAACCTCTTATTAATTATGGATGGCATGCTTCTTTATATAAACAGTCCTAAGGAGTCTAGACAATAACTCTAAAATAAACAAATAAATTTGGCAGGGTCTAAGGAATCAAAATATATGCAAAAATCAATTGTATTTTTATGAACAATCTAAAAATGAAATTAATTTAATTAACATTTCACCAAAAGGAAAAAAACACTTAGAAATAAATTGAAAAGAAATATAGTCTACTAAAATGTATAAAACATTATTTTGGAAAAATTAAAGGCTGTATGGCCAAGTAAGGAGATATTTTGTAAAATGTTTAGGAAAACTTTATGATGTCAAGATAATAATTCTCCACATTTCATCTACAGAATCAATGAAATTCTTAGCAAATAAGGTTTTTCAAATGTAAAAGCTCTCTTAAAATTAACATGGAAATGAAAGTGATCAAGATCAACCAAAACTATTTTAAAAAGAATATAAAGTTAGAGCAATTTCATTATCAGATATGCTTCAAAACTTGACATAAAGCAAATATAATCAAAACCATGTGGTCTTATTGTAAAGATAGACATATAAATCAATGGAATGGGATAAAATTATCCAGAAGTAAATATTACATCCATTTTGATTATTTTTTGACAAAAATATTAAGAAATTATAAAGTAAAAATATATGTTTTCAAGAAAATGATTCTGACCTACTCATTTTATTCACCTAAGATATGTGGCACCATAGACTGGTCTGGTATAAATTTACTCTATCCTGAAATTACCCAAGCACATCCTATTTTTTTCTCTCTTGTGCTATTATAAATCAGTTTGTAATAATTAGTTGAAAATATGGTACTCTAAATGGATTATAGGCTTGCATTGACAAATTTTCTTCCTCCTGTATATCTAGATTTCCCGTTTCTATTTAATTATTGTCCAACAGGTTAGGAAACGTAAAAGAAAAAAGAGATGTAGAGAGATAAATGGATGGATAGATACACGATAAATCAAGATTTGCAAAAGATTAACAAAATATTGATATTGTTTTTCTATTAAAGTAATTTCATTGGGTCATAATGTACAATGTAATGCAAGAAGTTTCCAAGGAAATATGTTTAGACAAAACATACCTAAGTACGTCTAAAATACCTAAGTACAGACACAAGTGTGTTTAAATGCAAAATTATTTTGATTTTTACATGCTTGAATATTTTCTTTATAAAATGGTAAAAATTAAGTCCAATTAATATCTGTCCCTCTAATCTTCTTACAATTGTAGTCCAATAATTTTAAAATTTTTATCATGGTAAAACCAAAAGTGTAACTCCTGATCTGTAAAGAAATTTTCTCCAGTAACTACCCAGAAAAAAATATTTAAAGGTATCAAGAAATTGGAGTGTGGAAACAGCGTATAAAAATCATGCTTCCCACAGTGGTCAGATGCACTGCCCAGAGGGAGGCTGTAGGAGGTCCTTCGGATAAACATTATGCATTCTCAAAGTAGACAAAATTCTGATAAGTAGTTGAGTACTCTGTTTCAATTCACAGAATATAAAATTATGCCTTACCATAGAATTCAAGCATTTATACTAACATTTCTGAAAAGGGAAATTTGAAGAAAATGCATACTAGGTTTTTCTTTCTTGAAAATTGTAGATTCAAAGTGTCATAGCTTGAATTAGTATTTCTAGAGACAAAGGGAAGAATACAACTTTAATCTTAGCTAATTTATGACAAAATATTTTCCTGATAAACTAATATATTGGGAAAACTAAGATGCATTTACAACACACACTCGTCAGGAATACTTTATTCGATATGTAATAAAACGACATTGAGAAACATGACTAAAAAGCAAACAGAAACTCAAAACTCACTAAGGAAAAATTGAAGCATATTCATTTTGTTCAAAAAAACTAAATTACTATTGCCACAGGATGTTTTAACAGCCTTGATATTGTAGTGAATTTTACATAAAAATATAACTATCTTATATCATGTCAAGTGGGATATCACATCCTTCCACAATACAAATGGAAGCACTCTAAGTCAGATACAGCATGTTTAATTTGTAAAGGGCTTAAAAAAAAGCCTCCCTAGAAAGAAACATTGCTATGTCATATTTTCAAATATCTCTGCATATCCATTTATGTGGCTACAGATTAAAAACTGAAAGCTTTTATTTATTTATTTTTTCTCTTAAGAATGAAATCATTGCATCCTGATCCACAATGTAATGCAGGGCATTTCCAAGCACAATAGACTTCAACAGTAAATGTCAGAATCCTATTATACTAATTCTTCACAAAGCATGAATTATTGATGGTGCAGCTCTCATTACAGTGATTGAACAAATATAAATACACACTGGACTCTTTGTGGGGAAGATATATTTTCTAGACAAGAATAAACACAAGCACAAATTGAAAGTTCAATTGGATTAGTAATATAGAAGATTTGATGTATAAAAAAAACTGATAAGCAGAGGACGATTTTAATTGCCAAGAATTCCAGGAAACTGCATCAAAAAATTAAAATATAATGTGAATTATTTTAATGCCTTTTAAGATAAAGTATTAATTATTGTAATGCACTTTAGAGACACTATGTAAAAAAATCATGCCAGATGTTTCATTATTTTCAAATAGTTATCTACATGGAAAACATGACAATCAATGAAAAATCTATTAAGGGAATAAAAGATACTTTCTGGATAGCCAGTTATAAAATAAACGATTCTAAGGTATCTGAAAATTACTTATTTTTTCCCCTAAACACTAACTTTAGATAATCAAAAGGGTAAATATAATCTCATCTATATTCTTAAATTCCATGTCATGCTAAATGTAATCAATATAAAATCTGGATGTGGGGAGATGTAAATAGGACTAGTGAGCTCAAAGAGTATTTGGCAAGAACTGGCAGTATTCAATGGAGGAAGTTAGAGAAGAAGATGAATTATCACAGAAACTTTCCACACTGGAATCAGTCTAAAGAAGCTAAATAATGCTAAAAACAATGACAGAGGTAGGAAAGTTGGTTTACAAAATGAGGGAAATGTTTTGGTAATTCTATTGTTGGAAATATTTATAGAGGGGCTGGGGATGTGGCTCAAGCAGTAGCGCGCTTGCCTGGCATGCGTGCGGCCTGGTTGGAGCCTTAGCACCACATACAAACAAAGATGTTGTGTCAGCCCAAAACTAAAGGAAATAAATATTTTTTTAAAAAATTCTCTCTCTCTCTCTCTCTCTCAAAAAAAGAAATATTTTTAGAGAAAATGATGCTTTTTTTAAAATTTATTTATTTTTTGAATTTGTTTTAGTTACACATGAGAGTATAATGACCTTGACGTATCATACATTTGATACGTCAGATGGGATATCATATCTCATTTTTCTAAGTATACAGAAAATGATGCTGTTAACTGTGATATTTGAGTATCATGTGTCAGGATTTCTGATAAAAAGAATGGGAAAATTGCAAAAAAGGGCAGAATTTAAACTTTTCAAAAAAATAATGAATCAGAAAATTGAAAATTTGCTTGGATACAATGATAACAAAGAATTATCAACAAAAAGATCTAAACCAGTTAAAATCCTGGAAAACAAAAAAATTAAAATTAAAAGGAAAGAAATATTTTTTTGGTCAGGCAAAATTGGTCTATCTAAAAAGCTTTTATACAACAACCTTTTTTTTTTTCTAGGAGATAGTAAAATCATGCCCACAATGCCTTCAGAGGAAGAAAATATGATCCAGAATATTACAATTTATATTACAAATCAAAAGGCAAATAAGACATTCTATAACAAAAGCAATGGGCAGAAAATAGGGAAAAGTGGGTGGTAGGTTAAATTTCTCATTTTTTATTTTAAGGACTAATATAGCTATCATTTAAAGGGAATAATTCAAGAAATAAAGATGTTAAAGATGTTAATATATTTAAATATGTAAATTAAAGACTAGTTTTTTAAATTGACAGCTATTGCATATATTTTGGGGGTATTCTGTGATGCTTTGATACATGTACCCATTGTGTAATTAAATCAAGTTAATTTACATATTTGTCATCTCATATTCTTTATTTTCTGGTGCCAACACTTAAGATCTACTCTTTTTCATTTAGCAATTTTGAAATACAGAATATATTACTAATAATTACAATCACCATGAAGTGTTATGAATTTCTGAAACTTAGCACTTCATTCTAACAAAAACCTTTCATCAATACCTGCCCCCTGCCCCCGCCTTTATTTCCCTGAGTCTCTGGTAACTCCCATTCTGCTCTACATCTGAGTTTGACATTTTCAGGTTCCGCATATGAGTAAGTCTCATAATATGGTCTCTAGATTAATTCATGTAGTCACAAATGAGAGAATTTGTTTTATATATATCATATTTTCTTTATCAACTCACTTTTTGATGGATACTTCCGGTGTTTCCACATCTCAGGTATTATAAATATATTGCTGCAATGAATATGGGAATGCAGATATACATTTGACATACCATGATTCAAAAGAGGCAAAGGGACTGAATAAAAATTTCCCCGAAGAATATGTACAAATAGCTAAAAGATATATGAAAATACTCATCATCATTTATTATCAAGGAAATACATATTGAAACTACAATGAGATATCACTTCATAGTTATTGTAATGGTTACTATCAAAAAAGATGAAAAACAAAAAGTATTGGCAAGGGTGTAATGAATAGGGAAAACAGAAAAACCTGTACATTGTTGATGAGAATATACATTAGTCACCTATTATTAAAGACCAAGAGATGTAATACAATTTTAGTAGTATAAAAACTGAACATAATATGGACCTGTATATTACCTATCAATTTAATTTAAGATGACAAATACACCTCATTTAAAAAAAGAGAAGAAAATATGTTCAGATTGGATAAGGAAAACATTATAATGCAAGAAATATACCTAAAACAAACACATAAATGTTGAAAAATACATGAGCAAAAGCATGTCAAAGGAGATCAAACAAAAACAAGTAAGAAATAATTCAGTTATTTTCTAGTTTCCTTAAATGAATACTAAAAACAAACACACAAAAATTGGGCAGAATTTAGTATAGGGAATTGGAGATTTTATTTCTCTTAAGATTGATGATTTGTTTCTAGGATATTTCCTAATCATTATTTATTTATGAGAAAATCATTTCTCTATATTTATATGTAATCCATTAAATATATGAAATTGTTATTGTTTCTGATATATAATCAGGAAAATTCTAAGAGAAAAGATAATTATGTGAGTATAATTTCTCTAAAGTAGATTTAATTTACACATACTCTATAATACTTAAAATAATGTGGTAGTTGTATAGGAATACAGAGGCAATATAATGTAATAGAAAGTTTAAAATTAAAAGAAAATTGACATACAGGTTTGTTTTAAGAAAAAGGTGACATTATCAAAATTAATGTATTAATAAGTAGTTTAGGAACAATAAGTTAGCCACTTGTAATAATATCATTTTATTTAATAATTTAAAGCATAAAAAGTAATTATTATTGAGAAAGTAAATATTTTAGTGTTGAATTGAAAATATAAAATATTGATTAAACATGCTTGAATTGATTTTAAAACTTTGAATGTGAAAGCAATTAGGACAAGATTTGCAAATCAAGCTATATAAAATATTAACAACTATTCTCTATTTAAAAATGTCATGCGAAATCAAATATAAAATCTAGGTTTTGCTATCTCAAGCAGGCTTCGAGATGAAGATTGAGGTGTAAGCAGAACATTTAGAAATTGCTCTCAAGAGACATTTGTAGTGGAGTGAGTAAAGAGATGAAGCAGATGAAAGACAATAAAAGATCTAATATCAAGCAAGACACCACTGTGGACAACAGGAGTGCAATCTTCCTGAAGAACCCTAGGGAATATGTCAAACACATCACAGAATAATTCCAGCTGAGTGCAGAGGGAGATAGAGTATTGAGATCATCTTCCCTCTACCATTGAAGGATGCTTCTGGGGATAATACTAAGCCTCCAAAGGAAATGCTAACCTAGTAGTTTTCAAAACTCCAAGAGATTTCTAATAAATTCTTAACTCCCTGCAAAGAGGATAGATTTCAACTACTGAATGAAAGTATCTTAGAAATGAATTGTTCATATCAGTGATAATGCATTTCACTACTTGCATAACTAAAGAATGAAATTCTGCCTCCATCATAAGCTTAGGTAGAGGATTCCAGTATTGAATTTTATGTAAAAAACAAAAAATTTTAAATTTGAATATGTCCCAAATATTTCACAGAGCATATTAAATCTAAAAATGATCCATTGTTTCTGGTCAAATCAAATTTAACCAGGTATAGTTTATTCTTATTTGTTACATCTGAAAACCCCAAGCCTAGAGTAAATTTGCATAAATTACTTAATCTTAGCAAGAAATTAATTCATGTTTTTTTTCAGGTGGGTTTGGGTTATAGTAGGTTAATGTCTGATGTACACTTTGGAATAATATCTTGTAAAATTGTCCAATTATCTATTCTGTAAAGGCAGAGAATTACCCAAAACTTAAGTTGCAAAAAATATATATATATATGTAAGTGTTTTGAGAGTTTAATGGGGACTAAATATTTTCAACCAAAGTCAGGGGAATAAATGTCTGGACAGAAGTGACCCTGAAGGGATTGTGGGAGCTAAAACTTCTACTATTTTATGAATAAATTTCAAGACTCACAGTTGTTCTATATAATGGTTAGACTGGCGGGCTATATTGCCAAGGACATCTTTTGAATAACTTTTGGTGCATAATGACCCACAGATTTTAAGAAAAGTGATGTCAGGAATCATGTTCTTGACCTTTCTCTGTGTACCTGGACCTGGCCAATCCATTCACAGATTTAAGCATACCTGATTCATTTTTTTAATATACATTGTTATATAGTGTTTAATTAAATGTAAGATGTCATTGGGTTTATAGTATTTTTTACTTCATGAACAAATAAAAATAGAAAATACATTAAATTATAGTCATGGATTAAAGACATAATCAATTCACATATATTAAAATGTTCATTCTAAAACTAAAGAAACATTAGATATGTATAGAGAAAGAATGTAGAGGATAAATGTAGATGAAAATAGACATAGTCTAAATATTTATGTAAGCAGTGGTGTCCCTCTGTTTTTTTTTCATTCAGCATAATGATTTTAATATCAATTCATGTGTCATTATTTCTTAATAGCCCATTTTAAGAATAGACCACAATTTATTGATTCATCATTTGATGGAAAATTGGGTATATACCATATTTTAACTAGTATAAATATAACTGAGCATTTGTGTACAAGTTCTTGTGTGGACATAAGCTTTAATTTCTCTTGTGCATAGAGTAAGGATATTAGAAGGATATTTCTGGGTTTTTTTATGCCTTATTAGTACATTATAATTATACATAGTGGGGTTCATTGTGACAGATTCATGTATGCACATAAACGCATTTGCTCCATTTCATTTCCTAGTACAAGTCCTATTCCTCTTCTCCTCCCTCCCCGATCCACTTCCTCGATTCTACTGTTTATATATATATATATGAAAATCAGATTTATTGTGATAAAGTCATATGAGCTTATAGCAAAATTTGGTAAATTTTACTTCCGAGTTCTTCCCTTTTCCCTCCCTTCTTCCCTCCCCTTCATCCCCTACATTTACTCTACCAATATCCCTTCTATTTTACTGATATTTCCCCCCCCCTTTTAAAAAATTCCCTTTTTCTTTTTACTTTCTGCATATAAAAGAAAACTCTCAAGACTTGACTTTCTGAGTCTGGATTATTTCACTTAACAGCATGTTCCCTAATTCATTCCATTTACTGAAATTTCTGGTTCTGTGGTTAAATAATAATAATAATAATAATTTCCAAAGTAACTGTGTTCTCCAAAGTAACTGCCATTTTTTATTCCTATCAGAAATGTTTGAGACTTCCATTTGATCCAGATCATCACTAACACCTGAGAACTAGACTTCCATTTTTAATTCATGTTTCTCTAATATTTTAGGCTCCCATTAATGACTTTTGAACTTGTATATATTTTAAAGTTTTCTTTAAATCTTTTATCAATTTATTTAACTAGATTACTTCTAAATAATGAGGTTTAAAAACTTTGATATATATATATATATATACATATATATATATGTATATATATATATAATTACAAATCCTTGATGTCATATACAGATATTTGCTTCCAGTTTTTTTATTTTATTAAATATGCCTTTTGAAAAGAATGACTTTTAATTTGATGATTAATTATCATTTTTTTCCACAATTTTTATGTACTAAAAAATTTGCTCAAACCAAGTTGTCCTACATGTTCCTCCAGAATTGTTTAGTGCTAACATATTTAAAGAGAAAGATCATTGAAATACATTTCTGGCCTATTTTGAGTCAATTTATGCATCTTGTGTGAAGTAATGAAATATTGCTCAATTTTTTTCACATGAATGTATAGTAGTTGTAGCATCATTTTTTTGTTTTTAGAATTCAATAGGAAAAACATCAGTGATCAGCGTTTAGTGATCTTTTTTTGTAGGGAATGATATTTTACTGCAAAAGTCATTATTTTAATAGATAATTGACAATTCATATATCCATCCTTGACTTAAGTTTGGTAGTTTGTGTCTTTTAATAAATGTCCTTATTTCTTAAAAGTTAATAAATATTTGTCAGTATTTGTTATAATATTTACTCATTTTCTCCATAATATTTTTAGTGTCTGCAATAATGTTACCTCTTTTATTGCTGATATAATTTGTATTTTCTTTCTTTCTTTATTTCTCAACCTAGTAGGATTTAATGAAATGAATGACATATTTGCCCTAGCTCCTGTTATCAGTATTGAGGAACTCATAAAACTTGCTTCAGTTGGTCTTTTCCAAAAAGGCTAGAAGCTACATAAAATTTATTAATTAATCTCTCCTTGTTTTCTCCAACAGTAAAATGAGACTATTAAGATTACAAAGTTCAGATGGCTCACAATGGCATACATGACATCCAGAATATCAATAGGCCGGGTTCACCCCTCCCCTGGTGGAGCAGACACTGCCAGAAGTTAGCCTTTGGCACAAGACCACCCCTTCCTACCAGCAGACTAACATTGGAAGTCAAGCCCAGAGGCCCAGATCCACCCACAACGGCCTCTGCAGGTTCATTTCCTGGTGGGGCAGACACTTGCCATAGCCTAGCCTCTGGTGCAGGACCACCCCTTCTGACCAGTGTACTAGAGCCAGAGCCCAGATCCAGCCTAGACAACTCACAACAGCCCACTTGGGATCCAGAATTTCAGTAGGCCCATTTCACCACTCCTCCAGTGGGGTAGACAGTGATAGAGCCCAGCCTTTGGTGCAGAACCGCCCCTTCCTACCAGCAGAATACCACTGGAGGTCATGCTCAGTGGCTCAAATCCACACACTTCAACTTATGTAGGTCCCTAACCCAGGATGCAGTAGCATCCATTGAGGGACACCAGCAGGGTCTGGAAGCCCGACATCAAGGAGAGATACAGACAGTGGGCACAGGTACTACAAGAGTATAGGGAAGAAACTGTAATATCTCAGATCCATACTATAAGAAAGGAAGACACATAGACAATATAAAAAAACAAGGGAGGAAAGTGTCCCAAACAAACAAGGACACTATAATAAAAGAACCCCCATGGAAGAAATTGTTGATGAAATAATGAAATGTCAAAGAAGGAGTTCAGAAGGTTCATAATTAAAATGATCTGTGAATTAAAGAATTACTTAAATGAGCAAATACAAGCAAAAATTGATCAATCCAACAGTGAGATAAGAGAGCAAATATAGGTAGCAAAAGATTACTTCAAGAGAGAGATAGAGACCCTGAAAAATAAATTAGTCATAAATTCTTGAAATGAAGAATACAATAAATTGAATAAAAAACTCAATAGAAAGCATAAAGAACAGACTAGATCACTTGGAAGAAAGAATGTCAAATAATGAACCCAAAGTATACAATCTGGAAAATAAATGTGATCACACAGTGAAGAAAGTTAGAAACCATGAACAGAACTTCCAAGAATTATGGGACAGTATCAAAAGATGAAATTTAAGAGTTATTGGGATAGAGGAAGGCAAAGAGCTTCAAACCAAAGGAATGCACAATCTCTTCAATGAGATAATATCAGAAAATTTACCAAGCATGAAGAATGAATTGGAAAAACAAATATAAGAGGCTTATACAACACCAAGCATACAAAATTACAACAGATCTATACCAAGGCACATTATAATGAAATGCCTAGCATACAGAATAAGGATAGAATCTTAAGAACCGCAAGATAATGGAATCAGATCACATATGGGGGAGACCAATTCATATCTCAGCAGAATTTTCAACGCAGACCCTCAAAGACAGGAGATCATGAAACAACATATACCAACCTCTGAAAGAAAAATGAATGCCAACCAAGATTATATTCAGCAAAACTAAGCTTTAGATTGGATGATGAAATAAAAAATTTCCATGATAAACAAAAGTTGAAAGAATTTACAACTAGAAATCCTGCATTACAGAACATCCTCAACAAAATATTCCAAGAAGAGGAAATGAAAAACAATAAAGAAAATCAGCAGAGGGAGGGATTATACTAAGGAAAATCTAATCAGAGGAGAAACCAAGTCATGTTAAGTACCAAAAATAAACAAAAATTGCTGGGAATACAAATCATGTCTCAATAATAACCCTGAATGCTAATGCCCTAAAATCATCAATCAAAAGACACAGACTAGCAGATTGAATTTAAATAAAAAGATCCAACAATATGTTGCCTCTAAGAGACATATCTCATAGAAAAAGACATTCACAGACTGAAGGTGAAGGGTTGGGAAAAATCATACCACTCACATAGACTGCAGAAGCAAGCAGGGGTTTCCATCCTCATATCAAATAAATTAGACTTCAAGCTAAAGTCAATCCAAAAGTATAAAGAAGGATACTACATATTGCTCAACTAACAAGGCTTAACAATTATAAATATATATGCTCCAAACAATGGAGCAGCTATATTCATCAGACAAACTCTTCTAAATTTCAAGAGTCAAATAGACCACATCACAATAACTTTGGGTGACTTTAACACACCTCTTCATCACTAGATAGATCTTCAAAACAAAAGCTGAAAAAGAAACTGTAGAACTCAATAATACAATCAACAACTTGGACTTAACTGGCATATATAGAATATTCCAACCTTCAACAAGAGAAAATTCTTTCTTCTCAGCAGAATATGGATCCTTCTCTAAAACAGACCATATATTATGCCACAAAGCAACTCTCAGCAAAAAAAAAGTAGAGATACTACCCTGCATTCTATCAGATGATATTGGAATTAAATTAAAAATCAATGATAAAATAAGAAATAAAATCCACTCCAACATCTAGAGACTAAATAATATACTACTGAATGAATAATGGGTTACAGAAAACATCAAGGAGGAGATTAAAAAGTTTTTAAAGGTGAATGAGAACATAGATATAACATATTGAAATCTCTGGGATACTATGAAAGCAGTTCTAAGTGGAAAGTTCATTACATGGAGTTCTTTCCTTAAAAGAAAAAAAAATGTCAACAAATAAATTACTTAAAACTATATCTCAAAGCCTTAACAAATCAACACCAAAATCTGCAGAAGACAGCTTCTAACAAATCAACACCAAAAGCTGCAGAAGACAGGAAATAATTAAAATCAGAGCTGAAATCAGTGAAATTGAAACAAAAGAAACAATTGAAAAAATTGACAGAACAAAAAGTTGGCTCTTTGAAAAAAAATAAATAAAGTTGACAGACCTTTAGCCATGCTAACAAAGAGAAGGAGAGAGAAAACACAAATCACTAGCATACATGATGAAAAAGGAAATGTCACAACAGACATTACAGAAATACAGAAGATAATTAGAAATTATTTTGAAAACCTATACTCCAATAAAATAGAAAATACCAAAGGCATCAACAAATTTCTAGAGTCATATGATTTGCCAAAATTGAATCAGGATGATATACAGAATTTAAACAGATCAATTTCAAGTGACAAAATAGCAGACGCCATCAAAAGTCTACCAACCAAGAAAAGCCTAGGAATGGATGGATACACAGCTGAGTTCTAGAAGACCTTTAAAGAAGTATTAGTACCAATACGCTCTAATTTATTTCAGGAAATAGAAAAAGAGGCAGCACTTCTAAACTCATGATATGAGGACAATATCACTCTGATTCCGAAACCAGGCAAAAACACATCAAAAAAAAAAAAAAAAAAGAAAAGAAATATTCAGACCAATATCTCTAATGAATATAGATACAAAAACTCTTAATAAAAATCTGGCAAATCAAATACAAAAACATATCAAAAAGAACATGCACCATGATCAAGTGGGATTCATCCCATGATGCAAGATTGGTTCAATTTACAGAAATCAATAATACGTAATTCATCACATCAATAGACTTAGAGATAAGAATCATATGATCATCTCAATAGAGGCAGAAAAAGCATTTGACAAAATACAGTACCCCTTTATGTTCAAAACACTAGAAAAACTTAGGATAACAGAAACGTATCTAAACATCATAAAGATAATCAATGCTAAGACCCAGGCCAATATCATTCTAAATGGAGAAAACTTGAAGGCATTCCCTCTAAAAACTGGAACAAGACAGGGATGCCCTCTTTCATCACTTTTATTTAACAGATTTTTTGAAACACTTGTCAGAGAAATTAGACAGACAAAAGAAATAAAAGGGATACACATAGGAAAAGAAGAACTCAAATTGGCACTATTTGCTGTTTATATGATTCTATGCCTGGAAGACCCTAAAAGTTCCACCAGAAAACTCCTAGAATGAGTAAATTTATTCATCAAAGTAGCAGGATATAAAATCAACACCCAAATAAATCAAAGGCATTTCTATATAGCAGTGACAAAACTTCAGAACGGGAAATGAGGAAAACTACCTCATTCTCAATAGCCTCAAAAAAAAAAAAAGAGGTGAAAGATCTATATAGTGAAAATTACAGAACCCTAAAGAAAGAAATCAAAGAAGACCTTAGAAAATGGCAAGATCTACCTTGCTTTTGGATAGGCAAAATTAATATTATCAAAATAACCATACTTCCAAAAGCACTATACAGAGTTAATGCAATTTCGATCAAAATTCCAATGACATTCCACATTGTAATAGTAAAAACAATCATGAAATTCATCTGGAAAAATAAGAGACCCAGAATAGCTAAAGCAATCCTTAGTAGGAAGAGTGAAGCAGGTGGCATTACTATACCAGACCTTAAACTATACTACAGAGCAATAGTAACCAAAACAGCATGGTATTGGCACCAAAACAGACTGGTAGACCAATGGTACAGAACAGAGGACACAGAGACTAACCCACAAAACTACAATTATGTTATATTAGAGAAAGTTGCCAGGAACATGCATAAAAAGATAGCCTCTTCAACAAATGGTGTTGGGAAAATTGGAAATCCATATGCAACCAAATGAGATTAAACACCTATCTCTTACCATGCACAAAACTCAACTCAAAATGTATCAAGGACTTAGGAATACAACCAGAGACCCTGAGTCTAATAGAAGAAAAAGTAGGTCCTAATCTCCATCATGTGGAATTAGGCCCCAACTTCCTTAATAAAACTCCTATAGCACAGAATTAAAATCAAGAATCAATAAATGGGATGGACTCAAACTAAAAAGGTTCTTCTCAAAAAAAAAAAAAAAAACAAACCACAATCTGTGAGTGAATAGAGAGTCTACATTTTAGGAGTAAATCTTTACCCCTCACACAGCAGATAGAGCACTAATCACTAAGGTATATAAAGAACTCAAAAAGCTAAACACACACACACACACACACACACACACACACACACAAATAACCCAATCAATAAATGAGACATCTTCTCAGAAGATGATGTACAATCAATCAACAAATACATGCAAAAATGTTCATTATCACTAGCAATTAGAGAAATGCAAATCAAAACCACTCTAAGATTTCATCTCACTCCAGTCAGAAGGACAGCTATTATGAAGGCAAACAACAATAAGTGTTGTCGAGGATGTGGGGAAAAACACTGCTGGTGGGGCAGAGGGATGGGAGGGGACAGGAGGGGCATGGGGTAATTAATGATGGTGGAATGTGATGATCATTACTATTCAAAGTACATTTATGAAGACACGAATTGCTGTGAATATACTATGTCTAAAACCAGAGATATGAAAAATTATGCTCTATATATGTAATAAGAATTGTAATGTATTCTGCTATTATATATAATTTTTTAAAAAATTTACATTAAAAAAGGATTACATAGTTCATACATTTAATGAGAGGGTTAAATAAGATGAATCATATACAATATTTAACAATCATCTAAAAATCAGTATGGTAGTTAACTGATGAAAATAATAGTATTATATGGCACAGCAATCCCGTTACAGAGTATATTCTGAACATAAATTAAATAAATCACTATTCCCTTAAATATAACTGCAATACTATTTTCACTGTAACATTTGTAATAGCCAAGATGTTAGCCATCAACAAATGAATGAAATAATGAAAACATAGTATAAAATAAACTACTCAGTACTACTTAGTGTTTTTTAAAAAGTGAATTCTATTATGTGACAGTGTGAATAAAACTAGATATTACGCTTACTAAAATAAGTCTCAGACACAGAAAAAACATCACTGTCATCTCACATGTGAGATCTTTAAAAAATTCAAATATATAGAAACATACAATGGTAGTCACCAGGAGTGGGAGAATTGGAGAGATGTTGATCAAATGATACAAAGTTGCAGTGAGATAAGACAAATAATTCTAGAGCTCTAATTTCTACTGCTGCAAAATTGTGCCTTCATAACTTTGTAGCTGTAGAAGTTCTCTAGTGTTTTATTCTTCAGGTAATTGATATTATATTTCAGAATCCCTACTCCAGCTCCCAGACCTCTGTGATGTGATTAGAAATGAGGATTACATTTAATATTATTTTTGTGTTGAAAATTTTCTAAGTAAGTTATTTTAGGAAATCTCTCTCTCTCACACACACATGCACACAAACACAGAAAGGTATCTATATGAGGTGATGATGTTTCCACTTTCTAGACTATAGCAATCACTTTACTATATATATGAATGTCAAAACATATTTATACCTTAAAGGAATACAATAAAATACCTTAAATGCATATAATAAAAAAGGTCAAATTATATCACTTATATTATTGTTTATAAATATAAATTTCATGGTATGTTTTTGTATACTATGTTAAGTATATACACATATGCAAGAATATGCACATACTGCTTTAGATAGAGAACAGAATGTAAAACAACCAAGGAAAGGAATACTCAGAATGTGATACTGTGTCTGACTGTTGAAATTTTGACTTAAAGTCTTAATTGTATTTGTATATTTTTGATTTACCAGATTTTCTTTGGTGAATATGTGAACATATACATGCTTTTAATCAGAAAAAAATAATTTTAAATAAATCAGGTATTATGAAAGTTCCAAAAATTAGTGCTTTTTAAAGATAACAGGTCATCCTACAATAAATTCTAGATACATATATATATATATGTGACTATATATGTGCATGTGTACATATCAAATTTATAAATATATAATATATATAAATATATAATATATATATATATTATATATAATATTAGAGAAGAAATCTCTGAGTCAGAAGCAGATGGTTTATTATATAAAACAAATGCAGGGACCAAAGTAATAATGTAGTACTAGTTCCCCATGCCCCAATTCCTCAGAGTAAATGGATGGTAGGAAACTAATGGTAACTGCCGCATCCCGGCTAGCTGGGCAAAATAACCCGGGGGGTGATGAACAACTTGTGTAGATTGATACAGCAGGAGTAGGAGCCGTTTATTGTAGGACAACAGAGGTATTTATACATTTCACACAGCTTATCTTAATTAACATAAACTAGATACAGCAGTCAACCAATAAGAAATCTCCACACTTAATGGCTTGCTGGAGTTACAAACCACTCCCTCTGGCAAAATGCCAGGCGCCATCCTGACTTGTTTACAGACCCTAAGAGTAACTACTCAAAAAAGGTTGAGAGGATATATTACAGGATACAAACTCCAAATTTAGTAAATTTGGATCTTATATAGATACTACTGTCAAACCTGTCTAAAATCCAAGTAATTTTTTACAGAAAGATTTCCTATTTTTATGGTCCTAGAGTTGTATATTTCTGTAAATACTCCCAGAAATAGAGCTTCAAGCCCATTGTCTTTTAATGCCTGGACACATAGAAATGCTAGGTTTGTGGAAAATTCTCTTCTCAATGAATACTCCAAATTTATTTTTATATTATCACCATTTTTCAGGAGACATTATTCTCTTTTCAAATTAGTGAATGAATTTGTAACCCTAATGGACTGCATTAACTGGTTGTTTTAATTGAAGGAAATAAATGGCAGAAACAACACCTGAAAATTCTGTTGTGTCACCTCACCTACAAATGGAAGTACATAATCATTTTGACATCCAAATGTTTGGAGAAGGCTGGAGGTGGCCTAGTGCCCTCCTTCATTGTATTCACAATTGTTGGTTAGTCTAGAGTAAGTGCCTGAGGCAAATAACTAGTATTTTATTCTTCAGGTATTTGATATTATATTTCAACTGCCAGGTCTCTATGATGTGATAGAAACGATAAAGATCAAGAAGCAGGATTTTGGAACTTCGGTATATTTGGAAAGAAGTATATGTTTTATTCTTGCCTTTGTTTTTAATCAACATTCAACTTCCTACTTGTTGGCAGTTTCCAAAATGGTCCAAAGAGAAGTAATTTTTGTTTGTTTTTTTTTTTGGTGTCGTGCTTTAACTGACAATTTCTACCAGTAACAATAGGGAAATTTCTGAGAAAATATACACAATCCATTGGCATAGACATAATTCTGTAGCAGTAGAAATTCTTCAAAATGACTGTTATTTATGAAACTTAATTATTTGCATATGCATTGAACCTTAAATCTTATCTCTGTATTTAACCCAATGTAGATTTTCTTATTTCATGTTTTAAGTATCCCATGTGTTTCTTAGATCTCCAAAAGTAATGAATGAATCATGATGCTGGACTGAGCAAGGGATGTTTATAATTTTTTGTAGAAAGGCTCAGAAAGTAAATATTATAGGCTGTGTAAGCCAGATTATCTCTGTCACAATGGGTCAAACCTGTCATTGTAGGTTTGTATTGTGTGTTGTAATTGCTTAGTTAAAAATTAAAGAACAAGTGGTCACAGTGAAGTGCATTCTAGTTTAGACAGTATGATCAGAAAGTATTTCTCTGATAAGGAAACAATTTATTATAACCTGAATGAAGTGAGCCTATCATGTAGAAATCTGGAGGAGAATATCCCAGGCAGAAAAGAAAGTCAGTAGAAAGTCCTCAGGCTGGGGCATGCTTGGTGTATCTAAGTAACAGCAAAGAGGGGACAGTGGCTATTTGGAGTAAATGAGAACAAAAGACAATAAATGAGAGGGATTGAAGATCAGATGAGATGTGGCACTTATAGTGGCCCAGTGGCACACCATGATTACACATGAACAATCCTTGTTTTGTAGGAATTTCTACTCTATTGGGGAAGAAATGCAACACTGAATGAACAAGAACTATAAAAATGTATTGATTGCTAAGGCTCTAATGAAGGAAATACTCCATCTGTGGAGAGAAGAAATTTAGTTCCAGAACTGAAGTTTTCAAGGGGTTTGTGAAAGAGCATCTAGGTAAGATCAAAGACAAGAAGAATAATACCAGCAACAGAAACAAGAACAAAACCATTGAATGAGTTTAGTCAGCCTTGTGCATGAACATTCCTCCCTCCTGCACTCTGCATTCGTCTTCAGAACCTGGTTTTCTGTCTACATTATAATCCATGCGCACACCTCTTTTAGAACTCAGTCTCCTCGAATACTTTCCAAAACTTTCTTTCTTATAATCATGCTATTCAGCATAATTATAACTCAATAAAGCAGGGAGAGAGGGAGAGAGAGAAAGAGAAAGAGAGAGAGTCATGAACTTGCTTTCTATAATAATTTCTTAAGACATTTTTCAAAATTGAGATTAATGGACTCAGTCCACACAACAGTCTGCATACGGCAGTCTGGTATGAGAGCCAGTTTGGGATTAGTTGACAGTGCTCCAGGTGATTCTAATAATCTGGCAAGCTTGGCAATGGATGTCTCTATTTCAAACTGGGATGCATATAAATCACTGGGGTTGAGTCCTAGAGTCTCACAGTCTCCTAAGGGTTATTAGGTTTTCAGACTACACTTGTGATAGCAAACACTAGAATAAAAGTCTTTAAAAAGCCAGGGCCTGTGATCTGAGTTCTGGCTATTCAGGTCCATTGTAAATATCTCTTGCCATCTTCACAAAATACCCAACTCACTATTTCTTATTTCTGTTCTTTTTTTTTTGTATTGGGGATTTAATCCAGGGGTGCTTAACCATTGAGCCACATTCCCAGTCCTTTTTACATTTTATTTAGACACTAAGTTGGACAGGGCCTTGCTAAATTGCTGAGGCTGGCTTTGAACTTGTGATCCTCTTGCCTCAGCCTCCAAAGCTTCTAGATTACAGGCATGTGCCACCATGCCCAGCCCAACTTACTATTTCTATTACATTAATATAATTATTGAAAGGGAATTCCTTATTCAATTCTGTATGACTCTTTTAGGGAAAATCTTCTCCAAAAGCAGAATGTTGGTATAAAATCTGGACTCTGATTCAAATCTTAACAAATCCTAGTATCCTTTATAACATTTGGTCTTTCTTTTATAACCCAGTAAATACTTTAAAAAAAATACTATATAACTCTTAGATATTTTCAGTTTGACATTTAAAAGTTATTATGATTGTATAATTGCAAAGTATATAATTTCTGTACCATTCTAAATGACAATAATTTAAAATAAAATGGATGAATTCTATATCAAGAGTAATTATGAATTATTAGTGTGATAATGATTTGAGAACTTAATAATTAAAATGAATTGGTAAAAACTTAAATGAGAAATGTACACTGTGTACCTTTCTCATTTATACTTTTATTCTTCACCTTCCTTAGAATATTTTCTTAATTAATGTAGTAGATGTTACACATTGATATATTTATTTTATAATCTCAGCATATTTCATTACAAAAAATGATATCATCAAAAACAATAGTCATTAAAATTTTTTATAACCATTGGACCCTAAATGTTAATTCCCTTAGAATTGTTTTGACAATTGAGAAGAGACATTACAAAATTTCAAAAATAATTTTAAAGAACATTGCCAAAAGAATAGAATTTTAATGTTTACCACCATGAAAAATAAGATAAAGTAATTATGTGATTGATATATTAATTAATTTGATTGAATCTTTGTATTATGTATAAATAGATTGCAAGTCACATTGTACCCCATGTACATAATTTTTATTTGTTATTTAAAATAAACCAATAAAAATAGATTGTAAACGTACCTCTTCAAGAAATGGAATAAAGAAGAAGGAGGGTATTTTAAGACTTAAATGAAAGGAAGCTTGCTAACATCAATATTTGTATTTATCTCTTTGTTTTATATAGGTTCTTATATTTTCATAGTTAGGGAAATTTAGTCAGAGTTGATGATAACTATAGCATTTCATATATTTACATAATTGGTAAAAGAAGAAATGAGAAAGCAAATGTTTTCAGGCAATATCTGTTTTTGAAAAGACAACATATACAACTTCTAGTTTTAGCATCAACGTAGAAAGAACTCGAAAGTCATAATATACAGCCTACAACATGAGAAAGCTGAGAAAACTGAGAACCAATTACTTTTCTTGGATCAGAGAGCACAAGTTGCAGAGCAAATCACCATCCCAAAACCTGGAAAGAGGCAAATTCAGAGACAGAGCCAAGATCTGTTAAGTGTCTTTAGATTCTGCTAAGCTGGAGCAGAACCACTGGTGCTATAAACTGGTAGGACCACTTGAAAAGGAATTTTCATGAATTTCTGGAGGCTGACTATGGGCTAGTGTAAAAGACATTCATGGGGTCTGCAATCTTAGGGGACCCCCCCACACACATTTGTAGCCTTTGTCTTCAGGGAACTCAGCAGTGTTCTCCTGGTCAGCATCTGAGAATGGTGTCTGTGTGCCTTTGCCAGAGGCAGAGGTGCAATGGGCATTGTGAAACACATACAGAGGCTTCCCCATAATGAAGCCCACTCTACAGGGCCAGAGCCTTGTTTCATTTAGTTTCTCTGTCTCTAAGAGAGGGAAGCCATAGTCACTAGGAGTCAGGGCTTCAAGAAAATAAATGGGGTGGGGGGAGGGATTGTAGCTCAGTGAAGAGCACTTGCCTTAAATATATGAGGCACTGGATTCAATCCTTAGCACCACATAAAAATAAATAAAATAAAGGTATTGTGTCCATCTACAATTAATTTTGTTTGTTTGGTTTTTTAAAGAAAAAAAATGGGAAATACTGAAGCCAGGGATGGGCATGATGGCAGGAAGGAAATTTAGACCACTAGTGGTCTAAACTTATGAAGGTCATAAGACCAAAATATTGACCCAAGAAAGACTGAATTTAAATTGGAAAATTAAAGAACTCTGCATCTCTGCTACACACCTTACCAAATCATCAAAGGGGCAAGAGTGTAATCCAACTGAGAAAGATGCAATTCCCAGACTTTTTCTGAAAAGAGCTATTTAGAGAAACTCAAAGCAAGGGAAGGAAAAAAAGAATGAGGAAAACAGCAGAAATCTAGAAGGATTTAAACCCATTAGTACATTTAGGTACAGGAAAAAAAAATCTTCATTCCCAAGCACACTAACATAAAGCAAACACCAAGACAAACATTTCTGACTTTCAACAAAAAGTTGCAAGGTATACCAAAAGGTGAGAAAAGCCACAGTCTAAAGAGACAAAGAAAGCATTAAAACCAGACTGAGATTTAACACAGATGCTAGAATTAGGTGGGAGGGGGATTTTTAAAAAACTAAAATTAATGTTAATTGCTCATAAAAAAAATGGACAATG
The DNA here is from genome assembly GCF_052094955.1 of Ictidomys tridecemlineatus. Taxonomy (NCBI): domain Eukaryota; kingdom Metazoa; phylum Chordata; class Mammalia; order Rodentia; family Sciuridae; genus Ictidomys; species Ictidomys tridecemlineatus. The sequence continues at coordinate 56,037,664 of NC_135477.1, forward strand.
TGCATGAACAGATGCTTAATGGGAGCAGAGAGATGGATGCTCTGAGGAGAAATCAAAAGGAAATTCTAGAAATAAAATGCCAGTACAGAAATGAAGGATGCCTTATGTCAGCTCAGGGTAGACTCAACACAGATAAGGAAAGAAACAATGAGGTTGAAGACAGTAAATAGAATCCTCACAAACTGAAACCTAAGGCAAAACAGACACAAAACAATAAAACAGAACATCCAAAACAGTGAACTGCAATGTGAAAAGAGAGTGCAGAGATGAACAAGATTTGACACAATAATGGCTGAGCATGTCCTACAATTAAGACGGATGACAAACCTCAGAGCCCAGAGCCAAGAAAGCAAACATCAAGCAAGATGAATAACCACAACAAAAAGAAAACACACCAATGAATGCGATCTTCAACTACAGAAAAACAAAAAATTAATCTTAAGAGAAAGCAAAAGAAAAAAAGAATACTTACCTATAAGAAATAGGGATTAGAAATCCAGCAGGCTTCTTGTCAGAATATTTCAGCAAGGACATCCATGGAGTGACTATGGAGATCCTCAGTCACCTGTTCTTTGTGATTATTCCAGAAGAAGTGCAGGTGATTCACTCAAAGTAGCAGATAGGAGTTTACTAGACAGAATAGGAAAGAGAACAAGGAAACAATCTGAAGGCGGAATGGTAGTAGGGTCTCTCAGAGAGGACAGGGATGGCATGCCCCTCCTATTCTGCTTTATTGGGGGTCCCGGGGAAGTTTCTAGAGAGTCCCACCTAATTCTGCCTCTTCAATTCTGACTAACACCAGGATTGCAACAGTTTCTCACGTCCCCACTGTACATGGTCTCACACCATGGAGGGGAGCTTTTACTATTATAATGAGGTGCTAAAGATCTAAGGCAATGCTGAGACACCTTGGCCCAGGCAAACCAGCTTTGCTTCTAATTACTGTGTATCTCTGAGTCTTAGAATACAGTCTATTTAAAGGTCACAGAAATCTCTCCCCAACCCTCCAGGGTAACTTGTATTCTTCTTATAGCCAGGGAGGAGCCTATTGGGTCTGCATTTCTCCTGCAGATAACAGGTTATTTGCTGAGCAATGTAGCATATCCTATTAATTTAAGCCAGGCAGGGCCAAAGCAGTCTCACAAAAACTGCCCTTCAAAAGAAAGCACATGGGGGGTCGGCATAGTAGGCCCAGTCCATAGAACCTAATATGGACACTGCTTATGAGCAATCAAGAATACATAAAAAGGAGCCAGGCACTGTGGTGCATGCCTGTAAACCCAGAAGCTCAAGAGGTTGAGGCATGAGGATGTCAAGTTCAAAGCCAGCCTCAGCAATAGTGCAGTGCTAAGCAACTCAGTGAGACCCTGTTTCTAAATAAATATACAAAATAGGGCTGAGGATGTGCCTCAATGGTTGAGTTCAATCCTGAGTTCAATCCCTGGTACCAAAAAAAAAAAAAAAAATCATAAGGACAGGAGTTAGGTGTGATGGTGCATGCCTATAATTCCCGTGACTTGGAAGGCTGAGTCAGGAGAATCATAGGTTAGAGTCCAACCTGGGCAATTTAGCAAGACTCTGCATCAAAATTTTAAATATTGAGGGGGCTAGGGATATAGCTCAGTTGGCAAAGTGCCTGCCTGGCATACACAAGACCTTGGGTTCAATCCCCAGAACCATAAATTAAATTAAAAATATGAATTTTTAAATTAAAAAAGGACTCAGCACTATAACTCAGTCATAAAGCAACCCTGGTACAATCCCTAGTACAAAACAAAAAACAAACAACAATAAAAAACCCAGCAAACAAATTTTTAAAAAAACCACAAATATGAAAGAAAAAGTAGAATAATTAAGGTATTGAATGGAAAAAAAATAATATTCTATATCTAGTGAAACAACACTTTTAAAAATGAGGGAGATTTACACAATCTGAAGAGAAACCTACATTGCTGGTGGGACTGCAAATTGTGCAACCATTACAGAAAGTGGTATGGTGATTCCTCAGAAAATTTGAAATGGAACCACTAGTTGACCCAACTATCCCACTCTTAGGTTTATACCTAAAGGACTTAAAATCCCCATACTATAGTGCCACATCCACATCAATGATTTTAGCAGCTCAATTCATAATAGTTAAACTATGGAACCAACCTAGGTGCTATTCAACAGATGAATGGATAAAGAAGATGTGATATATACACATAATGGAATATTACTTGGCCTTAAAGAAGAATCAAATTATGGCATTTGCTGGTAAATGGATTGAGCTGGAGAATATCATTCTAAGCAAAACAAGCCAGTCCCCCCAAAACCAAAGGCTATATGTTTTCTCTGATATGCAGCTAATAATTAACAATAAGGGTCAGAGAAGGGGATATGGAAGAATAGCAGTACTTTGGATTAGGCAGAAAAGAATGAAGGGAAAGGAGGGGGTGTGAGTAGAAAGTATAGTAGAATGAATCAGACATTATGACCCTATGTACATGTATGATTATGTGACTGGTGTGATTCTACATCATGTGCAACCAGAAGAATGAGAAGCTGTACTCCATATATGTATGATGTGTCAAAATGTATTCTAGTGGCATGTATAACTAATTAGAACAAATTAAAAAATGAAGGAGAAACGCATATTTAATCATGCATAAAATATTGATACATACATAAAAATTAATTTCCAGGAGACCTGTCAGGAAAAACATAAAATAAGTTCTTCAAGAGGAAGGATAATGATAAAAGCCAGAAACTTGAGTTTATATAATGGAAGAGCACCAGAGACAAATAAGTGAAAGTAAAATAAAACTTCATATATCTTATTTTTAACATTAAAAAATAAATGATAGCAATAGATTTGGGACTGTAGCACATTTAAAATAAAATTAACAACAGAGTCACAACCCTCAGGAAGATGGAGAATATCATGCTAAGCAAAATAAGGATGTAAGAATTGGGACTACTCTTATAGTCTATTTACACTACACATGCAGGGATATTGTGTCATTGGAAAGTAAGTTTAGAGAAGTCAAAATGTATATTTCAAACTCTAGAGTAACCACTATTTATTTAAAGTATCGTTAATATGCTAAGAAAAAAAGATAAAGTGTGGAAATACACAATTATAATCAGAGAATGCAAACAAATAAAGGAATAATAAAGAAAGAACAAATACAATACTAATATTAATATTAATCCAAGTGTATCCATGAACTCTTTAAATATAAATGGTCTAAGCATATCAATCAAATCACAGAGGTGTCTGATTAGATTAAAAATAAAGAACCAATATATGTGGTTCATAATAAACCAATAAATATTTAGACTCAGGGTAAAAATAAAGGGAAGGAAATAGATATAACATATTAACCATAATCAAAAGAAATCAGGGGTAGTACTACATTAATTTCAGACAAAACAGACTTCGGTACAACCACAATAATGAAATTATTCGGGATAAAGAGGGTCATGACATAATAATAAAGAAGTTAGTTCCCCAAGATTGCATAATAAGTACAACAACTAACAGAAATAAGTGAGTTTGACTAGTTTATGTCTTTCAATAAAATAAAATGAAATAAGTACACAACTAACAGAACATCAAAATATGTGAGTCAAAAACTGATTGAACTGAAAAAAGGAATTGACCAATCCATTATTTTTCATGGAAGCATTTACACTATATTTAAGTGATTAATACATCAAGAAGGGAGAAAATTGGTAAGAATGTAGTGGATATAATTTTATGAAGTAACTTTATCGAATTGATATTAGACAGTATTCGGTCCAAACAAGAGCAGAATATATGTTCATAAAATATTAACCAAAATTACCACATTTTAAGCCGCAATGCACACATTAATAAGTTGAAAGTAATAGAAATCACACAATGTTATGTTTTTAAGTAAAAAAGAGATTCAAATGGAGATAAACAACAGAAAGATCATTGGGAAAATCCATTTCAGGCAACTAGAAAAAGAGGGCAAGTTAAGTCTGTAACAAACAGGAAAAAAAAGACAATGCCATGTGAAGCAAAGCCAGGCATAGTGGTGCATGCCTATAATCCCAGGGACTCAGGAGGCTGAGAAAGGAGAATTCCAAGTTCAAGGCCATCTTGGGCAACCTAGTGATACCTTGTCTCAAAATTTTAAAAAAATAAGAAGAAATGGGATATGACTCAGCAGTAATGCACCACTGGGTTCAATCCCCACTAGCAAAAGAAAAAAATATAAGTGAAGCAGAAATCAGAAGGTAGGAAAATAGAGAAAATTAATAAAATTGAAGTCCAGTTCTTTGAGAAATATCAATGAAATTAATAAATCTATAGCCAAAATTAATGAGGGGGGGGTGGTTGGAGAGAGAGAGATTTACAGGAGCTACCAGTATGAAAAAATAAGAGAGTTCATCACAACTGTTCCCATGAACATTGAAGAAGATAATAAAAACTATGAACAACTCCACACCCACCAATTTCATAGCCTAAATAAAATTGATTAATTGTTTGAAAGACATAAACTAGTCAAACTCACATAAAGGAAAAAGATTACCAGAATATATTTCTATTAAGGAAGTTGACTAGATAATTCTTTATATTCCAAGAAGGAACATATCAGACCCAGATGGTTTCAATGGTGAATTCTACCTATACTTTAAGGAAGCAATAGCACAAAAGTTCCACATTCTGTTCTAGAAATAGAAGCAGAGAAAAACACTCACTTTCTGAGGCTGGTATACCCTAATAACAAAAACACAGACATTTCAAAGAAATTACAAATATCTTTCATGCACATATTCAAGAAAGTATTAGCAACTGAATTAATTTCTAGTGGAAAGGCAAATTGGCACAGCAAATTTTAAAGACAGTTGGAAGATTTTACAAAGCTATAATTCTACATACAACTCAGTAGTGACCTTCGCAATTATTTATCCAGCTCATTTGAAAGTGCAAGTCTATAAAAATCTGCCTATGAATGTTTGCATCAGTTTTATCTGTAATCACCAGAACTGGAAGTAACAAATGTGTCTTTTAACAGAGGAATATACAAATTAGCTGTTGCATATCTACACAATTGAACAATATTTAGTATTTAAAAATAATGAGCTCTTGCAACAAAAAGACATTGATGGCTCTCATATTGCTAAATAGAAGTCAGTCTGCATCAAAAACGTATTCTTGTTTTTAATTATATGGCATTTTCAGAAAGTCAAAATTATTAAGACAATAAATAGATTAGCAATTGACAGACATTTACTAGTAGAGGTAAATAAGTAAAGCTCATGAAATATTTTTGATAACAAAACCCTTCTGTGTGATATTTATGGTGAAACAGGATGTTATGTATTTTTCGAAACCCATGGATCTTTACATTATCAAGAGTAAACCCGAAATATGCAAATTTAAAAAATCATTCAGGAGATCAGGAAATCTCAGGATAGAATACAGTTTGTGACAAATGAATCTATCTGTAATTACATATGCATGAAAAAACTTCACTGAAGGGGTGGGGGAAAAGAATAGCTTTGGAAATGAGTGGGGATTGTAGGAATAAAGGCAGATGGAACTGTACATAAACATTTTGCTTTAGTTGATAACTCTGTGCTTCATGAAGTATGGATTAAAATTTTGACATTGTTCATCATGTATACTGGAATTGACCAATAAAATAAATGCGTGGTAAATGGTAGAAGTCAGATTTTCCATTTCTGTGGTGGACATTGATGGATAAAATCTAAAATCAGGGGGAAGAATAGAATGAAGCGTGTGATAATGAATTAGTTCTGGAGGACAGTACAGACATAGGACTAGCATGACTTACAGATGGCCTATGGAAATATGTGTGGATATGTTGTCATCAAAGGATTACTATGCACACATTTCCTTGCCCTATTTGATGAAGAGTTCTAAAGGAAATGTCACCCAAGTAGCAGCATATTTGGTGCCCTGAGTTTTGTTTTGCTATAGTTTGGATCTGGAAAGTCCCCCAGTGACCAAGATGTGAAAGACTTGGTTCTCACCTTGACATTTTTAGAAGATGGTGAAACTCTTTTAAGACATAAGGCCTAGAGGGAGATTTTAGTTCACTGGGGGGTATGACCTTGAAGGGGATAAAAGGAATCTCTTCCCTCCTCTTTCACTTTTACTTTCTTCTTGCTATGAGGTAAATGGGTTTCCTGCACCATATACTCCTTCCAGAATGTACTGCCTTGCCAGAGGCCAAGATGAAATTGATCATGAATTGCAAGTTCCAAATTTGTGAGCCAAAATCAAACCTTTCCCCTTTTTTATCTCAAGGATTTAATTACAGTAACAGAAAGCTGCCTAGCACAGGTTTCTAGTATGCTTTTTAAATTCATAAAAACAGAGTTACTTAGAAAAATGGTTAAATATAACTTGGGAAACACATCTACAAAGAGAGTATAGAGCATCTTGTAATGATAAGAAATAAGGATGGACTTAAAAAAAGAAACATTGGAAAGAGCATGTCCAAAGGACACAGGAGCTAACCTAAAGAGATCCCAATGCCCAAAACTGGAAAATTTTCAGCAAAAAAATTAAATTAGTATTGGACTATAACTCTAAGTAAGAAATGAATATTCATAAATTTACATATGTATTAGTATATTGTTGAATAGATGAATACAAAGAATAAAAAATTTCTCATGCAAAATATTTCCAAATAAATTCTGCAGGTATCCTACTCTCAAGAAGAAGGTATAAGTGACTTCCTTCCAAAGAATGAAACCAGACAAAGACACTTCAAAGAAAGAAAACTACAGACCAATATCTCTAATGAATCTAGATGCAAAAATCCTCAATAAAATTCTGGTGAATCGGATTCAAAAACATATCAAAAAAATTATACACCATGATCAAGTAGGATTCATCCCTGGGATGCAAGGCTGGTTCAATATACGGAAATCAATAAATGTGATTCACCACATCAATAGACTTAAAAATAAGAACCATATGATCATCTCGATAGATGCAGAAAAAGCATTCCACAAAGTACATTATCCCTTTATGTTCAAAACTCTAGAAAAATTAGGGATAACAGGATCATACCTCAACATTGTAAAAGCAATCTATGATAAGCCACAGGCCAGCATCATTCTGAATGGAGAAAAATTGGAGGCATTCCCTCTAAAATCTGGAACAAGACAGGGATGCCCTCTCTCACCGCTTCTGTTCAACATAGTCCTTGAAACACTGGCCAGAGCAATTAGACAGACGAAAGAAATTAAAGGCATAAAAATAGGAAAAGAAGAACTTAAATTATCACTATTTGCAGGTGACATGATTCTATACCTAGCAGACCCAAAAGGGTCTACAAAGAAACTATTAGAGCTAATAAATGAATTCAGCAAAGTGGCAGTATATAAAATCAACACGCATAAATCAAAGGCATTTCTGTATATCAGCGACAAATCCTCTGAAATGGAAATGAGGACAACTACTCCATTCACAATATCCCCCCAAAAAATAAAATACTTGGGAATCAACCTAACAAAAGAGGTGAAAGACTTATACAATGAAAACTACAGAACCCTAAAGAGAGATATAGAAGAAGACCTTAGAAGATGGAAAAATATACCCTGTTCATGGATAGGCAGAACTAACATCATCAAAATGGCGATATTACCAAAAGTTCTCTACAAGTTCAATGCAATGCCAATCAAAATCCCAAAGGCATTTCTTGTAGAAATAGATAAAACAATCATGAAATTCACATGGAAAAATAAAAGACCCAGAATAGCAAAAACAATGCTAAGCAGGAAGTGTAAATCAGGCGGTATAGCGATACCAGACTTCAAACTATACTACAGAGCAATAGTAACAAAAACAGCATGGTACTGGTACCAAAACAGGCAGGTGGACCAATGGTATAGAATAGAGGACACAGTAACCAATCCACAAAACTACAACTATCTTATATTTGATAAAGGGGCTAAAAGCATGCAATGGAGGAAGGATAGCATCTTCAACAAATGGTGCTGGGAAAACTGGAAATCCATTTGCATCAAAATGAAACTGAATCCCTTTCTCTCGCCATGCACAAAAGTTAACTCAAAATGGATCAAGGAGCTTGATATTAAATCAGAGACACGGCGTCTGATAGAAAAAAAAGTTGGCTATGATCTACATACTGTGGGGTTGGGATCCAAATTCCTCAATAGGACACCCATAGCTCAAGAGTTAACAACTAGAATCAACAAATGGGACTTACTCAAACTAAAAAGTTTTTTTCTCAGCAAAAGAAACAATAAGAGAGATAAACAGGGAGCCTACATCCTGGGAACAAATTTTTACTCCACACACTTCAAATAGAGCCCTAATATCCAGAGTATACAAAGAACTCAAAAAATTAGACAATAAGATAACAAATAACCCAATCAACAAATGGGCCAAGGACCTGAACAGACACTTCTCAGAGGAGGACATACAATCAATCAATAAGTACATGAAAAAATGCTCACCATCTCTAGCAGTCAGAGAAATGCAAATCAAAACCACCCTAAGATACCATCTCACTCCAGTAAGATTGGCAGCCATTATGAAGTCCAACAACAACAAGTGCTGGAGAGGATGTGGGGAAAAGGGTACACTTGTTCATTGTTGGTGGGACTGCAAATTGGTGCAGCCAATTTGGAAACCAGTATGGAGGTTTCTTGGAAAGCTGGGAATGGAACCACCATTTGACCCAGCTATTCCCCTTCTCGGTCTATTCCCTAAAGACCTAATAAGAGCATGCTACAGGGACACTGCTACATCCATGTTCATAGCAGCACAATTCATGATAGCAAGATTGTGGAACCAACCTAGATGCCCTTCAATAGATGAATGGATAAAAAAAATGTGGCATTTATACACAATGGAGTATTACTCTGCATTAAAAAATGACAAAATCATAGAATTTGGAGGGAAATGGATGGCATTAGAGCAGATTATGCTAAGTGAAGCTAGCCAATCCTTAAAAAACAAATGCCAAATGACTTCTTTGATATAAGGGAAATAACTAAGGACAGGGTAGGGATGAAGAGCTTGAGAAGAAGATTAACATTAAAAAGGGATGAGAAGTGGGAGGGAAAGGGAGAGAGAAGGGAAATTGCATGAAAATGGAAGGTGATCCTCAGGGTTATACAAAATTACATATAAGAGGAAATGAGGGGTAAGAGAAGAATAATACAAGTGGAAGAAATGATTTACAGTAGAGGGGGTAGAGAAAGAAGAGGGGAGGGGAGGGGAGGGGAGGGGAGGGGGGATAGTAGAGAATAGGATAAACAGCAGAATACATCAGACAGTAGAAAAGCAATATGTCAATCAATGGAAGTGTAACTGATGTGATACAGCAATCTGTATACGGGGTAAAAATGGGAGTTCATAACCCACTTGAATCAAACTGTGAAATATGATATATTAAGAATTATGTAATGTTTTGAACAACCAACAATAAAAAATAATAAAAAAAGAAAAAAAAAACAAAGAATGCAATATGGAAACTTGGAAAAAGTTAACTTTATTTTTATTTATTGGTGCTGGGGATTTAACCCAGAGATGCTTTACCACTGAGCTATGTCCCCAGGCATTTTTATTTTGAGACAAGATCTCACTAAATTGCTTAAGGCCTCCCTGATTTTGTAAGACTGTCCTTGAACTTGTGATCTTCCAATCTCAGCCTCTCAAATTGTTGGGATTATAGGTGTTTGCAACCACACCTAGCAAGTAGCTTTAAAGGGATGAGATCTGACAAGTAGCACTTAGCCAAGTGATCAAGTTCAACAGTGACAGAGAAAAGTCATATTGGTAATGTGTGCCCTGGATGTGACTTGATGAAAATGGAGCTTAACCTCTGTTGTCTTCTACAAACCCAAACCTCAGTTGAATCATGGAAAAAAAAATAGTCAGATCTTCATAGATTTCTACAAAATATTTTGCTAGTACTCATTAAAGAATCAAGGACATCAAATAAGAAAATCTTGAGAAACTCAGAGCCAAGAGAAGTTTAAAGAGATATAATGAATAAATGTAATGTGGTAGGCTGGATGAGTTCCTGGAACAGGATCAAGAATCAAAGTCATTTCATAAAGGAAAGATGGTTATAACAAGAAAGTCAAAATGATTATGAAATTAATTTTCAAACATTTCCCTTCTATCTAAAAAAATATTCAAACCTTTATTTTCCACTGAGAGTCCTTTAGTATTCAGTTACTTGTGCTGTCAAGGACATAGAAATTCAGGCTATAGAATACAGGTTTGAATTATAATGCTTTCCTTTTTGTTTCGTGGTGCTTTTTCTGAGTATGCCTCCTTATGTATGTTCGAAAAATTATTCCCAATTTAGAAAGAATGTAAAAATGTGGGTGGCATATTCTTTCAATCATCATACCAAGGACATGGCTGGCCAAGATTATCTATGATTTTATGCATACATTTTTAGAGCAGTTAATGGTTAGCTCTTCATTAAAGAACAGATTTTGTCTGAGAAACAAGTAACTTCTTTTTAGCGGTCATTTTAGTTTATGATCCAAATGGGTAGCATTACCTAGCTTTCTATCAAATCTTATAATATTATCCTATGTAAACCTACATTAGTCACCTACATTAGTTCCCTCACTGAAACAAAATGCAGACATAAAGAAATGAAAAAAAAAAAAGGTTTATTTTGGCTCATGGTTTCAGAGATTTTGGTCCAGGACCAGTGGACTCCATTTGTTCAGGTGCCTATGGCAAAGCAGAATATCATGGCAGGGACTGGGGGGTGAAACGAAACTGCTCACATTGTAGCAACCAGGAAAGAGAGAGGGAGAGAGAGAAAGGGATCAGCGTCCCGATATTCTCTTCAAGGGCATGGCCCCAATAGCCTAAATTCCTTCCACTTAGGCCTCACCTCTCAAAGGTTTCTCTTCTTCACAATGGTACCACAGGCTGGTGGCAAATCCTTTTAGGGACATTTAAGATCCAAAACTTAACCACACCTAAATTTCTAAAGTATTATTTGATCCAAAGGCTGAAAGTTTTCTGATATGTGGATGCTAACTTGCAATAAGGGTTAGGTAGGGAAAAGGGAAAACTAGAGGTAATTTGGATTAGACAAGGGGAATGAAGAGAAGGGAGGGGAAATGGGAATAGGAAAGGAAATAGAATGAATTGAACATTACTATCCTGCATTCATAGATATAGATATTGATACATATATGAATAATTATATAACTAATGTAATTCTACAACATCTACAACCAGAAGTTATACTGCATGTATGTATAATATGTCAAAATATATTCTATTATCATGTGTAACTAATAAGAACAAATTTTAAAAAATTTTTAAATCACTAAAGCCTGGAATCAGCGTTAATTCTCAGATCACCAAATTAAAGTATATTTAAATTGGGTCATTTTTCTATATGTGAGTTATAATTACAAAAAAAATTACTTTCTTTCTAAAAACAAGGTTCATATTAAAATATTCTTTTCATGACTTTTTAAATGTGTTGAGAGAGTCTTGCTTATATAATACTTCAGTTTCTCTAAATACAATGTTTGATTTCCAAGAAAGACTTTTTTTTTTTTTTATTCTAAGCAAAATCTAGCACACAGGAAGCAGTGGCTCAAACATGCCACATTAACATTATGTATGCTGTCCAAGGATGCTACATAAACATATGCAACAGAGTTGAACAATTTAGTGTTGAAATGTTGCTGATTTCCCTTTCCAGGTTTCTGAGCAGCTGACAGAAGAGGAATTCAGTTTACAGTTTAAAACCCTTGATAATTGGAAAGGAGCGCTTTGTCGCTCTTGTCATTGGAGCAAGCAGTTTTGGAGTCATTTGGGGCCTCACATCGATGCATTTGACAATAAATTGCTGGATAGAAATTCCCAACAGTGTTACTCCTAAACTTCCTCCTCATTGCCCTAGGCTGTAGTCAAGTTTCTCAGCACTCGACAGGTGGGAACTTTCCCAGTATTGACATTTGTGATGGCATCATTTATTTATGTGAAATGAGAACCAATTTCTCACTAAAGATTGCTCAGGCAAAATGAGTAAGTCAAATGTTAGCGCCTTCCTTTAAATTACATGGAATGACGCCAGGGGCATTAGATGTTCTGTACTTATAAAAAGCATTAAAAAGGTTTTACAGCATTGCATCTCTGTTCACCTTTGCATGACATACCTCTAAGGGGCTTTCAGCAAAAACTGTGCTATATGAACACTCACTTAAAGGGGAATCAGTCTAGAAGTACTTTATTAGAGGAAAATATGATTTTTGAAGACTTGTATTACTTCAGTTTCAAAGTTTCTTTTGTTGCAGAAACACTTTGAAAACTAGTCATTCAATCAAATTATGGTGAAAGCATATAGTGGAAAGGTTTCAAGTTAATGTAAGACACTATTGATTGAAAGAAAATCTCTAGTGATGTGCCTGGCTCAATATCTTCCTCTTATTACTGCAATGTTAGCCAAATTTGCATATTTTACAAAGCTAGAAGAAGAAATAATTTTTAAATGGCTAAAGGAGACACCAACCTCTTCTTTATGTGGAGTGAGTTGAATTGAATAAAACCAAATGCAAATGATATATACATATACATAGGTTCCATATATATGTACATATACACACATATATAAATATATATATATACATATATATGGGGAATATGTATTTACATTCTATGTACAGGCACATACAGTCTAAGGAGTATTCTAGTGTAGCACAGTAGATATTAACTAAATATTTTTTAAGTAACAATAAAGCACAATGTAAATACATTTATGTAAATTTTTTCATTTATTCATCAAAATGATCTCACAGGACAGCTAATTTATATTAATAAATCCAGTTTGATGGTGTCTCTATGATACAAGGAATTTAGCCCATTTAAATAAATTGTTATTATAGTTCCATTAAGTTAAAGTAATTCTCAAAATTTGTTCTGGATATGTGTCAACTTTTTATTACTAGTTTTAATGCTATAAGAAAGAAATTTCTATCAGGCCACTTGAAAGAATTTTTTACAGAGATTTTGTTTGTATAGAAAGATAATTGTTATATAATCATTTTTAGACTGAATTCAAGCAAATTGAATGCTAGCTAGAGGTTACTAGAATTTAAACTCATTCGCCTAAGTGTGTGAGCAGTTATTTTCCCAGAGGAAGTCTTAATTTCTTTAAAGTTTATATGAAAACTTCTTAGGTGTTTATCATGACTGTAAATTCCTTCCTGGAATGAGACTGAACGACATCACAAGGAAACAACATACAACCATGTTTGCAACCACACTGGAATAAGATTTTTTAATTATTTGATAATGCTTTGGGGATAATTATTCACTGACTCTTTAATTTCTGTTGTCTCTCCCCTCTACTTAAACCATTTATTAAAATTTCCACATATAAATTTTTAATTTTATTTTATCATCCTTCTCTTTTCTTACAGAGTGGATGGAGACAACTTTCCTTTCTGACATAAATATTTGACACACATACACACCACATACATTACATATATTACATGAGAAAAACACATATTTATATTGCAGTTGTTTAATTTTCCTGAAAACAAAATTTACTTAGCAGTTTCTATGACCTTTGCCCTTGTTAACAACCCATGGCTTTGCTAGTATCCCAAAGCTATGGGTATAATGAACGCAAATTGAGCAGAAAGTAGTTGTGACTTCCAGTTTAGAAAACCTTTCCTTCATCTCCCACTGGAAGCAGATTGCTGAGGGCTTGTTACAAGTGCCTGCTTTAACAAGAGAAGAATTAAATAATGGTAATGAAATGGTGAAACCTGGAGAGAGGAAACCTGGGCCATTATGCCCAAGTATCTTCTCTCCCCATGCCACCATAGCCAGGCCTTTAATGAGACCATTATGTTCATGATGACATCTACGTGGAGAGAATGGCTGTCAGCTGTGGGATTATTAAACCACGATGTAGCTGTTGAGTACTTCTAACCTCCCCTGGGCTGTGTGGTAACCCAGTAGTCCATCTGTATAACTATATATATAACTAAGATAGCTCATATCCCAACAAATTGTTTTCTTTACAGATATTTGATCAACTAGCCAAACTATTTACCTGTGTTCTCTAGATTGTGCGTGTTCATAACTCAGGTAATGACTGACACTATACAAATGAATGATAGCCGGGGATATAGCTCAATTGGTAGAGTGCTTGCCTTGCAGGAAAAAGGCCCCAGGTTAAATCCCCAGCATCACCCCAAAAAATAATAATAATAATACAAAGTAGACAGTTCACACTTCTGATTCTTAGGACTAATTCTTTTTGACTCATAGGGTAACTAAAAGGGCATTGCTAATTGTGGCAATAGTGTGCCAGTAACTCATTTACAGTTAATAACAACATACTGTGTCATCCACTTGTGAACTAGACCTGACATATTTTTCTTTGTTCTTCAAAATCATCACAGATGCAAAAAGAGAGTTTTCAGTGCAAAAATAGTAGATGCTGAAGGAAGCTGACATGCTTTCACTGAACAAAAAAGTACTACAGATTGCTTGACTGTCTGACTCTGGGTTATCTAAAAATGCCCAGCTCAATCTGACCACTTTAGTATCTCAGATCCTACTGGATCCCTGTAATCATAGTGGCATAATAGAACTTTTCTTACTATTATTAGAGAAAAGAAGTTTTCTACTATAAAAGAACTTATTCTAGAACCCTAGACACCTGTGCTGGAGTTTTCCTATGGGAATTATCAGCTATGTTACACAGGATTCTTATCTACCATGAGTACCTATAGCACTATGATGACTGCTAAATCAAATTGATATGGCTCCCTGGCCACCAAGATGTGCAGCCAGCCCACTGATCTCTGCTGAGAAGCAGCAGGGGAGTGGTGAAGTGGTAGTGTAGCAGCCCTGGTGTGCAGAAGCACTGGCCCAGCAGAGCCCACCATGCCAGCTGGGGCCTGAGGCATGGGTGGGTAGGAGTCTCATGCCTGTGGAGGTGAACCAGGGCAAGCCAACAGCTCATGCCAGGGCAGCCCAGCTTGCACACAATGTGTGTGCCTGCTAAGGAAGCAGCTCCACACAGTGCTACAGTGCTCTAGTTCCAGACCCACCACCAAGCATGCTCAATTCACTGACTTCAACCTCCCTGAGAAGCAAGGAGAAAATGTAAATAAGACAAACCTGAATAGGATTCAGTTCTAAGCAATAAAATTAGTACTTTTCCAATCCCAAATTAGCATAATGTGTGACCAATAACATTAGTGCATTTTTCAAACCCTGATTAGCATAAGTTTGAACCAATAGCATGGACGGAAATGCTATATAAATCCCTAGACTAACACATGTGGAGGGCAATCTTTGTTGGGTCCCCTTTTGCCCTGTGTTCATTCTCTGCACACTATAATAAATCCTGCTTTTACATTCACCCATTTTAGTCTCTGAAATTCATTCTTCAAATTCACAAGACAAGACCCAGAAAGAATGATGGTGAGCTGCTGCTACAACACTGGAGGGCATATCCCACCAATAAGAGCTTTAACACTTCTCAAATGAAGAGGCTTGTAGCATGTGCAGACCCCACCTCCCAGCAAGGGCAGTGAATCAAGTTTGAATCTCAAAACTCCAGTTTCAAAATTGCCCACGTAACAATTTGCTACAGCACTATTGCTTGTGCTGGGCCCCACTTAGAATTGAAATATTTCAGAATCACCAATTAACGTGCCAGAAAAGTGTTTTCCTATGTATAGAATATTCCAAAGAGGTACATCATGTACTATTCAGTCTTTCAAAGTAGCAGGAGGTAAAACTGCACACTTCAGTAGTGCAGACATTCTAGATTGCTCCATGCTGCTAAATTTCTTATATTTTACCCAGTAGCAGAATCCTAAAACTTGATCCTGACCTGCATGCAGATGCAGGTATGACCATCCAGGGTGCTTGTTATTTTGTTTTCAGGAAATCTAATCAACATAGTATGAATGTACTGGAAATTTGGCTGACCTGGTCTTTTTTAGGGTCTTAAAGTATTTTTAAAAGGCCAAAATTCTCCATACTGCTTATGCTAATTATTGTGTCTATGCTGATTGCTGTAGCACCAGCACATCATAGTGATGTCTGTAATGCCAAGGGCTTTCACCACCCTCAATTGTCACCTGCATGAGGGACATTGTTGTCACCTGTCATGTGACACATTTTATAAATCCTATACTAAGGGTCAATATTTTTGTAACATTTGTGTAAATAAACCCACCTGAGAACAACACTTAATGCAAAAATTTGCAAACAGGTGGTTTGGCCAGGAAATAATCAAGGGAGTAAAAGCTAATAGTGGAACCGAAGTGGAGGAAAAATTAAAAAAAAAATGCATTCTCCATATGGCCTGTGATATGGATGACTGAAGTTTGAATTCTCAGAATGTTTTGAAGAGCCTTTGGAATGTGTCTCACAATTATTTGCCTGAGGAATCAAAGGAAGCAACAGCAAGTTTTTGGCTCCCATCTTCTACAGGTTAGTACAATTGAAGAGTTGCATATGCAACTCACATATGGAATGCCTGTGAGTTCCCTCCAGGCATTCCATGCCATAGTCCTGGAAAGCAGCAAAAAGTTCATGGCATGGCGCAAGTTTAGGATGAAGTGTTATCTGAATGACTCTGCACAGAACTGGTTAAAGCCTAATCAGACTTAGTGAATTTGGCATAGAGTATGGATATTATTTCAGCCAGCAAAAGTATACAAATTTTTATTAACTTTCCATCCCTGATCTTACTTGCATGTTTTATGATTTTATTAGCAATATTAATCTTCTTGTTGTTCTGTAAATTTTGTGAGGATTTCTTAGGTTTCAGTTTTTTATTAATTCACTTTTGAGGATGGTATTTAAAAGCTCATAACTTCCCTCATTATGGCCCTTATTTATTTACTATGCTTTATTTTCCATTTATATTTATTTATCTTATATGATTCTACTTTAATGAAATGTTAGGTACAAAGGTAAACAGCTTGTGTCTTATTAAAAATAAAATGAGAAATTACTTAAACATTTCTACACTATATCCTTTCTATAAGGGTTTTCCTCTTTTGCGTTATGACATAATTTTAAAAATTCTAGTCATTTTTGAAGAGATAATTTTTCACATTTAAACATAAGGATGATTCAATAGATGACCAAACTACTACTCTAGATCTACTATTACAGATCTATTTGACTACTCTTAATCATAGGTAGTAAAAGTTCATGTTTGAGTTTATTTCATGAAACCTCCTAAAATTTCTGATCCAAGAAAATATACTGAAAGGAAACAAAAGTTTATATATATTTGTTTTACCATATATGGACATATTGATTTAGATGCCCAACGGGGAAGACTGCAGAAATAAATATGTATGAGAAGGCACAGGGGAAGGATTTGACTTTTATATTTAAATGCTGTGCATGAAACCAACATTAAAGATGGAAAGCACTACAAATTATGATCTCCAATTATATAAACTATGATTTCTTTCAAGTCTTATTTGGAGGAGGTGCATCTCTGCCAAGAAAATCTACATCTTTTTCCTTGTAAAGTTGGTTTTTCTGAGGAATTGAAGGAGTTAAGCCCTTGATGCTATATTCAAACTGTCCATGAATATATTGTCTACTAGAGAAATGTCTTAGTAAAAAGGACTCTTGCAATTTTATATTTTATTGCTATTAGTTCAATAGCAATCCTTGGGTTAGCAGTTGTTTTAAGCCTGGGCTTTTAAAGAAGTCCTCTCAATCAATTTATCTTTACAAGAAAATTTTATTTTTTTTGGCAATCAATCAAAGCAATAATAGCTAAGTTCATACTTGCCAAAATGATAGACATGATTGTTGGAACTTATATCTACTTTTAATCATTCCATTTAGGCCTTTAATAAAACTGGAAAAAAATGTAAAAATTTATAATTTTTCCATATGAATAAGACATTTTTAAAAAAGAACTCAGGAGAATGAAGGTCTGATTGACTAACTAGATGAGAAAACTACAAATGTACAGACATACTCATAGATGTTTTTCTCAGAAGGATGAGTGTGTGACCTCATGAAGTTTCCATTCATTGCCTCTGCTTCTGTCTAGGGTAGGAGAGATTTCTTCATATGTACAATGCAATATTTAAATTTCATGCACTTTGCATGAAATCAAGCCCTTCAAGAAAATAATCACCACCTGGTCTTCTTTACAAATGGCTTGTCTCTCCTTGCCTTAAATTCTCCTTTAAAAAATATTCTGTTTGCTCTTTTTCTTAGTGTATTTAAACTCATGAAATTAAATATTTAAAAATTATGTCAAGCTAGCAAAATACTAAATAGTACATGTTTTATTATCCAACACAGACAAATGTGTCTTTATAATCACCTGAAAGGTAAAGATTAAGACTAAAATTCTTAAATGCTTCAGAATTTTATGCTGCAACATAGTATAATAGAAAGATTGGGCTCCAGCTTTGGTTTTTCTGCTAGCGCACTTCTGAGTACTCAAATCTAGTATCAATATACTAGAAGGGTCTTGGGCATGTAGATACCTTTGGATATTATTTAAGTCAACCTCTGCTCAATCTTCCTGCATATATTTGCTCTATGTTCACCACTCAGGAGTAGAAATACTGAGACCAGTATTATGATCAGTTGTGGGAAACAGATGCTGGGAAGAAGACCACCCTGAAACTTATGTGGAAGAATGTTCTTGAGGTCCTCAACATTAAGCCCAATCATAAGAAAATTGCCTTTCTTCCTTTCAACCTAAGCTCATCCCATAAACAAATTTGGCTAAATGATATATAAGGTTTTTTTAAAAAATAATATTTTCTTACATAAGAAAAAAAAACTTAATGGGGGTTGTCTTTTATATTAACACTATCTTTTCACATCTCACTAAATTTTATACATTTCATATGAAATGCATGTCTGAATGTTCTTTCATTTATTTTTGGTGGATACTTGTTGGTTAGCCTATTGCCACCCACATCAACATTCCCAATTTATGTCTCTTGAAATCATATCTGTATATATCACATTTAAAAATAATAACTCTATTGTGCATGTTGAGTTATTCTCCTCTATCCCTAAAATGTGTCAGGATCCTTTTAATTGAGGGATTTTGATCATTTGGGCAGGTACACATTATCATGGTTTTCTTTGACAATTGTTTTCCTTTTGTAAATAAATAATAACAATATTTCCAAGACTTTTAGTTAGTTTTGAACTGAAGTTTTACATTGAAATTTGCAAAGGTATCATACTCAAAATAGCTGTTTCGTATAAGTAGGAGTTGAAGATTTTAGAATCAGTCTGCAGTTTTGAATTTCCATGCTCACACATTAGGAACACATGTTCACACGTGTTGGGAAAGTGTTATTATATTTTGAATCTAAGATAAAATGTATCAAATAGAATCATTCAAGATTCCTTAATGTGCAATCCATATTTATGCCAAATTAATGTCTGTCTCTACATATTTAAACAAAACCAGAGTATTAGATTTTATTATCAAAAGAGAATCTGGTTTTACTTGTAATATAAAAATAATGATAGATCATTTTCTTACTGCACTAAATAAAAAATTCCACAGATATTTCAAATCATATTTTAAAAGACATTGAAGGTGTTGGAAGGAAATAGGATTACATGAAATAAAATTTCACAGAGAGAAGAGCTTTTCCTATATGAAAAAATGTGTCTATACCTGTTTCCTTTCATGGGATAATTTAGTAATTCTAAATGTAGGCTGCATATCAACCTCATCTACAGGTACTGACATGTAACTTGGAATAACTTGGAAATGGAAATCTCGAAATATGTGCCCCATTTCTCCATGGTGCATTTTTTATTCTTTCAAATTCTTTTGTAGTGAATGTATGTGGCCTCCTCCTCCAGAAAAAAAAAAAAAGAAAAAAATGGGGAGCAGAGAGTAGTGGTAGACCAAGAAGTAAAGGTCAAATCTCTGAAGGATGAACAAGGCTAAGAAAGAGAGCTGCTATGTGCTGCACATGAAACCCAGGTGGCATCTCATGGAACAAGGAATTAGAGAGGTGGATGAAATCTCATCAACCCTACAAAGTGGCTCCAAACCAGCCCATAGTTCATGTGATCACATAAGACTTAAATGATAAAATATAAAACTATCCTGTTATGACAGTTTTCTTATACACAAAGTAAGACACACAATTAAAAATTATTAGTTTAGATGTAAAGAAGAAAGAAAAGTTATAATTAAAATAGATGTCATCAATATATACTATAGAGGAAAAGATAAAAATGGATGAAAAGATTAGGAATTAAATAGATACTTGAGATAGAAAGTCTATATAATATAAATATAGATATTTACACATATATAAATATATATTAATATATATTTAAATATATATGCATATATTGCTATATATTTATACATATGTATATATATATATTGATATATATTTAAATATATATCAATATATATCAATATATGTCTATATATATATTTATTATTATTTTTTTTTGGTACAGGGGCAGTTAACCACTGAGCAACATCCCCAGCCATTTTTATATTTGATTAGACACAGAGTCTCACTAATTTGCTTAGGGTCTTGCTAAATTGCTGAGACTGCCTCAAACTTGCAATCCTCCTGCCTCATCCTCCCAGACTGCTAGGATTACAGGCAATTGTTGATATTTAAAACCTATTGACCAAATTTAACAACAAAGGCAACACACACATGCAAAGCTTGATCACTGATGGTAACTGTATAACTGGAAAATCCATCTACAAACTACTAAAAATAAGCATGTGAATCTAGCATGGCCGAGCATGTGCTTAGCATGCATTAGGCTCTGGGTTTAATCACCACCATAATTAATAAGTAAATAAATAAACAAACAAATATCAATTATCTTTCTATATATGAAACTATTGGGACACAGAATTTTAAAGATATTTACTACAGTACCAAACACCATTAATTACCTAGAATTCACACTAAATAAAGTTATATAAAATCTCTACAGTGAAAATTACAGACTGAGAAACTAAAGAAATCCTAAATAAATGGAAGACTATGCTGTAGCTGTACTTCACAAGATCTAATATTATTAATATGTCAAGTTCCCAAGACTGTTCTATAGATTTAATGAAATTCTAATCAAAATCCCAGCAGGAAACTTTTTTTGAAATTAACACCCTCTTCCTAGAATTTATATAGAAATGAAAGGTAATATTGAAGTTGCAAAGGCAGTCATGAAAGAAAAAAAATAGATGGAGAACCCACACTACTTTATGTCAAGGTGCATCAAAAAGATAATGTGCATCAAATAGTAAGTATCAGTGTGAAGACACAACATAGGTCAATAAAACATGTCCTGAAAGAACCCAGAAAACAATCAAATGATTTACAGCAAAACCACCACTGTTTATTTGTGTTGAAAGAATTACACTTTTCAGTGGTTCCAGAATAATTAGGTATGCATTACAAAACAACATATCTAGATCCTTTTCTGAATTTTTACATAAAAAATAATTTCCAGTGACAAATTCAACTATAGAATGTAGAGTAAAATAGCTTTTAACAGAAAAAAAAGAGGTAACAGTATTTGTAGGCACTAAATCAAAAATTTCTTAAACAGGACAAATTATCATTAAACCATGTTTTAAAAGATTATAATTTAATTTTTCATTAATATTAAAATTTATGCTAATCAGTAGGTAATATTGAGTGCAAAAAATGCATGTTTCAGTCTGAAAGAAGATCATGGTCATGCATAGATATGAACAATAACTCATATATCATAGAAAGAACACTATAAAATTAATTAAAGAATAGATAGTAATAAAGTGATGGAAAAAAACCTCTGGATAGTTTCTTTCAATACAACATAAAAAACATAACAGTTAACTTGAAAGAAATTAAAATTAAAATCATAAAAGGCACCCCAAAATACCCTTCAGAATATTTAAAATTAATCTTATAACACAACAAAAAGTTCTAATAAACACATAGGCAATTGAATTTCTCCTGTCTTGCTGTTGAGAATGTAAAAACAGACACAAGCAATCTACCAATCTATTACACAGTATCTACTAATCTCTGCTTATATACAATAATTATACACAAGAAATTATTATACACAATAATTTAGAAATTTACTCCCATTGATATTTGCCCTATACAAATTAAAACATGTATTTATAAAATTCTATTTCAAATATATATATGTAGCAACATTGCTCACATTTACTTCAAACTGGAAAAGTTCAAACATTCCTAAAAACTAGATTGGACAAGTAAACTGGTATATCCACCTAGCAGAATATTATGTAGCATTAGGAGAAAATTCTGACTCGTCTGGCAACAAAGATGAATTTCACAGTCATCATCCTAATTTTAAATAAAAAAAGCCTGGCACCTAAGAGTACATTCTATATGATTATTATTAATTTGAAAATTCACAAGATGGTGAATTTGATCTACAGCTATAGAGGTGCACAAGAGCCTTTTGAATATTAGCTATATTCTATAACTGTGTGAAGATGATGTTTTATGTGCCTGTATTATGCATGAGTGCAAAAATAATCATTGAAATGTAGTATAATTTAAAAATTCATCAATCAAAATAAGCTCCTTCACATGATAGTTGCTCACAGTTTTAATTCCCACTAACAAAACTAACAGATGTTGAGAATACTGTGAACATCCTTGTTTTCCATTTCATTATTATAATTTTTGTCTTTCTTATGTGGTAACATTGCAGATTTACCTTTTTTTAGTGATTCAAAATGCAGCCTTTCGTGATTATCATTTACCTAAGTGTAAACATGAAGACTGATGTTCACACATCAGGTCACTGAAATGAAAGAATGTTTTAGTACATTTGCTTATGCAAGGATGGATTTTGAATAAAATGTGTAGTTGGAATTCTCTGAGAATGCCATTAGGCATCATACAGGAACTTCAAAGCAGAAAGTACCACTCACAAAGAAGTCCAATCCTTCAAATGAAGACATCCTGGAGCGTGATATGTTTTAAAACTATGTCATTTACAATTCTATTTGTTAGACTTAAATTAGCACCTTATTATGATTCAGTTATACTATAATTATCATTATTAATCTATTAAAATAGTATTAATAACATTAATATTATATTGTAATTATCAGTTTCTGATAACTTCATACAAAATTCTGGTAAACTTGGAAAAAGAGATTAAGAAAGTGCTCTATATATTTCTTTTTTAGATTTAAATTTTATATTTTTAAATTTGTTCTTTGTAGAGATACATGACAGTATAGTGTGTTTTGACATATTATACATACATGGAGTATAATTTATTCTAATTAGGACCCCTGTCTTATGGCTATACATGATGTGAGTTTCATTGGCAGTGTATTCATATATGAACATTTAAAAATTATGTCCAATTCATTCTACTGTCTTTAGTATTCCTATACCCCTCCCTTCCTTTCATTCCCCTTTGTTTAATCCAATGAATTTCTGTTCTTCCCCTCCCCACTTGTAGAGTATTAGCATCCACTTATCTAAGAGAACATTTGACCTCTGATATTTTGTGATTGGCCTATTTCACTAGCATGATGGTCTACAGATGCATCCATTTACCAGCAAAAGTTATGAGACATTTTTTTGGCTAATATTCCATTGTGTATATTTTATTACATTTCTTTATCCATTCATCTGTTGAAGGACACCTAGGTCAGTTCCATTGCTCAGCTATTGTGAATTGAGCTGCTATGGACACTGATGTAGCCACATCACTATAATATGCTGATTTTTAAGTTCTTTGAGTATACCAAGAATTGAGATAACTGGTCAAATGGTGGTTCCATTCCAAGTTTTCTGAGGAATCTCCATACTTCTTTCCATAGTGATTACATCACTTTCCCCCCACATCCTCACCAATATTTATGTTTGCTTATATTCTTAGTAATTGCCATTCTGACTGGAGTGGGATGGAATCTCACTGTAGTTTTAGTTGCATTTCTCTAATTGCTAGCGATGTTGAACATATTTTCATATATTTGTTGACTGATCATATCTCTTCTTCTATGAAGTGCCTGTTCAGCTCCTCTGCCCATTTATTGGTTGGATTACTTGTGGTTTTGGTGGTAAGGTTTTTGAATGTTTTGTTTGTCCTCGAGATTAATGATCTCTCTGAGATGCAGGTGGCAAAGATTTTTTCCCATTCTGTAGGCTCTCTCTTCACTCCCTTGATTATTTCCTTTGCTGTGAAGTTTGATTCTATTCCATTTATGCACAAATATATAATATGATTAAGATTGAGTTGAGTATTATAGTGTATAAAGATAAATTACACATTTTAAAAGTTATTTTACAAATATTTATTAAGACTAATACCCATTTTTCAAGAAGATAATAATCATGCAACTTGTATTTTGCATCCATAAGATTCTCCTACCTTTCTCTGGGTAAAGGCCTTAAGAAAAACACTGTTGGAATTCTTCAGTTACTTCCAAGCTAGACATGCCTTTGGATCTAGCAGCTATTAATGGACTTGGTTTCATTATATTTGGTTTTAACATTTCATCAATGTATTTAAGTGTTATTAATATTCCTTTTTATCCAACAGGAGAAAATAAATGGGAGTCTTAAGTACATGATCAAACAAAATGTTCTTGAATTAAAGCACATTAATTTGTATTAATTAAATTATGCCGAAGTAATCTCCATTTTTTAAAAAAATTAAGTTCTGAAAAGATATTAAATAAAATCATTTAGAAGCTATGAGTTCATATAAATGAAGTACACTGGATGAACCAATAAGTTTTATAAAATTATAAATTTTCCAATAGCTTTTAACTAACTATATTTATAAGAATTAGAAATAAAATAAACATATGAATGTGCTTATGTTTACTACTTTAAAAATATTGTTTTCATATTAAAGACAAAATCTACTCCAAAAAAATTAAATTTCATTCCCCCACACTAAGAAAGACAAAATGATAATAAAAAATGAAATAATTACTTCTGAAAAATAAATTTTATCCTAATATTAAGTGACCAAAACATGATTCATGCAGCAAAGCAGGAAGAATTCCCAAAGATAAATTATAGATATTAGAAAAAATTAACTAAATTTTTAAGATTTACCTTAACAGTATTTTTTCCTAAGACCACCAATTTTTCGCTCACTGGCTTAATACAAAAACCTATTTGTATAGATACACTGCTGGATAAATATATCAGTGTCTAAGGGAAAAAATGCTAATTAAACTAGATTATTCTTACATGCAATAGTATCCAGTTTTTTTCAAATGCTCTCTTTTAATATCTATCCTAAATATATAATATTGAATAATGTAATAAAACTCATATATAACTTCCACATGAGGCAATGTAAAAAATAAATAATATTTTTGTTGTAGATAAGTATAAAAATTATAATTTTTTTTAAATAAATGCATCTCTTACAGTTATGTATAACTGGGTATGTAAATTTTTTACCTTATTTATTAGATGTTCAAATTCCATAACTTTTTTGAATTTTGACATAAAAACAGATTTTAAATAATTTTCTTGTTGGTTGTATTCTGTGCTTCTATAGTAGATGCATACAATCTAATTCAATTTATACTTTTATATTAGGAAAATACATTCTTAAATCTCTACCAAATCTCAGTTCAATTTTTTCAGTGCTCCCATCTCTGGTATGATTATCTAACATTTAGTATGCATAAGGAATAGTCAAAAAATGTCAAAATTCTTAACACAGTTTTCTTCACAGTGGTTTATTTAGTTTCCAAAATGCACACCAAAGAAAATATATGCCTCTATTGATTATTTTAAGATAACATAATAAAACTATTACAATTATCCCCAATTGCTAACTTTTACATTAATATCTCTGTTGTTATAAAAAATTATGTATTTCTGTCCATATTTCCTATAATCTCAGTTTACTGTGATAATTCTTGTAAAAATGTTTTATTATTTAGTTTTTAAAAACAATTATAGAAACAAATAATTAGTACTAGACATAGTATCATGAGAATCAGAGATGATAACATGAAAAAAATGTTCTTGGTATTGAAATCCAAACTTGAATCCTAATCTGATCATAGGATGCCTTTTCCAATCTACTACACTTTTTGAGACCTTTGTTTTTAATCTATTGGTTTTAATTTATTGGTTTTTATGAACAATAAAAGAGAAGGACAGGAGAGAGTGCTACTGCATACATTTGGAAATATCTAATATAATTATTGGAAAATATGAAGTGATTATTGAGATTTTGTTAGACTCTATTTGAATTAAATACAACACATTGCATAAACTTAACTACACTAGTATGGAAAACTATGATCAAATAAAAGATTTCTTTATTCAGTATGACATCTTTGATTATATCATCAGGGGAAAACTCATTAGATTAAAAGATCTGCCTTATGGATGCTCTCATAATAATTTTGTAAGAAGTCATTCTAATTTTATTGAAAGCAATCCTAAAATCATAACATTTTTGATAGTTCTCTCAAATTCAACACATGATTTAATGGAATGAGAAACACATATGAGTGCCTGAGGCTCTTTCATTTCTGATCAAAGGAATAAATATATTATTAATATATTATTAATTCTTATCAAAAAATTACCATTTTATTTTTATATCTATGAAATTTTTTATTGAATTATTTATTTATTCTAATTTGTTATACATGATGGCAGAATGCAATTTATTTCATATTACACATATAGAGCACAAATGAAAAATTGTACTGATTGTACACAAGTATTTTCACACCATTCCTGTCTTCATACATGTACTTAGGGTAAAGATGTCTAACTCAGTTTACCATCATTCCTATCCCTTTACCCTCTCCCTTCCCAGCTCTCCCCTTTGCCCTATCTAAAGTTCCTCCATTCCTTTCATGCCCCAAGTAGTTTTGATTTGCATTTCTCTAATTGTTAGAGATGTTGAACATTTTTTCATATGTTTGTCAACTGATTGTATATCCTCTTCTGAGAAGTGTCTGTTCAGTTCCTTGGCCCATTTGTTGATTCAGTTATTTCAGGGTTGTTTTTTTTTTTCCGTTTTGTTTTGTTTTGGTGTTAAAGTTTTTGTGTGTTTTATCTATCGTAGAGATTAGTGCTCTATCTGGTGTGCTTGTGGTAAAGATTTGCTCTCATTCGATAGGCTCTCCATTCACCACACTGATTGTTTCTTTTGCTGAAAAGAAGTTTTTTAGTTTGAATCCATCCCATTTATTGATTCTTGATTTTAATTCTAATGCTATAGTAGTCTTACTAAGAAAGTTGGAGCCTAATCTGACATGATGGAGATTTGGGCCTACTTTTTCTTCCATTAGGCACAAGGTCTGTGGCTTAATTCTTAGATCCTTATTCCACTTTCAGTTGAGATTTGTGCATAGTGCAAGATAGAGGTATAATTTCATTTTGTTACATGTGGATTTCAAGTTTTTCTAGTATCATCTTTTCTCCAATGTATGTTTTTGGTGCCTTTGTCTAATATAAGATAATTGTAGTTATGTGGGTTAGTCTCCGTGTCCTCTATTCTGTACCATTGGTCTATAGGTTATATTGGTGCCAATATCATGCTGTTTTTGTTTCCATTACTCTATAGTATAATTTAAGGTCTGGAATAGTAATGCCACCAGCTTCACTCTTCTTGCTAAGTATTGCTTTGGCTATTCTGGGTCTCTTGTTTTTCCCAATGAATTTCATGATTGCTTTTTCTATTTCTATGAGGAATGTCATAGAGATTTTGATTGGGATTTCATTGAATCTGTCAATATGTTGCCTTCAAGGGACTCATCTCAGAGGAAAAGATGCACACAGACTGAAGGAGAAAGGTTGGGATGAAATATATCATTCACATGGTCTATGTAAATAAGCAGGAGTTTCCATCCTCACATCAAATAAAGTAGACTTCAAGCCAAAGTTAATCGAAAGGGATAAAGATGGACATTTTATACTTCTTAAGGGAACTATATATCAACAAGACATAACAATTATAAACATATATGCCCCAGAAAATGGAGCATCTATGTTCATCAATTACACTCTTCTTAAGAGTCAAACAGACCACAATATAATAATTCTGGGTGACTTTAATACACCTCTTTCACCACTGGATAGATCTTCCAAACAAAACTAAACAAAGAAAGTATAGAACACAATAATACAATCAATATCTTACACTTAACTGATATATATAGAGTATATTATCAATCAATGAGCAAATATACTTACTTCTCAGCAGAACATGGATCCTTCTATAACATAGAACAAATATTATGCCACAAAGCAAATCTTAGTAAATACAACAAAGTAGAGATACTACCTGCCATCTATCAGACCACAATGGAATGAAATTAGAAATCAATGATAAAATAAAAAATAAAAGACTAAATAATATGCTATTGAGTGAACAGTAGGTTGTAAAAGATATCAAGGAGGAGATTTAAAAAATTTTAGCAGTAAAAGAATTACTAGTTTAAGTAATATGAGAAAAGGTGTAAAATATAAATTATACAGAAACTGGAGAAAATTATTTACAATGCCATAAATTTTGCAAATTCACAGACTGTTTTTTCTCAGTACTCTGTAAGTTCTATTTTTTTAAAATAGTCTAATGATTTGGATTAAGTTTACATCCCTGATAATTAAAAAAAATCTTATTTTCTGCTATATTCTAGACAATGCTATGAAATGGGATGAGACATTGTTTGGGGGGGTATAGGCAAAAGAGTATTTACTAGATGGGAGAGATATAAACCAGTAGGTGCTAGAGGGAGGGCTAGGGTAGACAGCCTCCAAAAAGGACCCCAGTGATCATGCTTCCTGGTACTAATGTCCTTGTGTAGGTCCCTTCCACATTGTATCAAAGTTGTTCCTCTACTCAATCAAGAGGGTGCAACCTCTGATATGAACTTATAAAAGACAATGCAGTTTCTTTCTTGTTGACTCTCAGTTTTGGATTTTTCTCCTGTTGGAGGAAGCCAGCTACCATCCCATGAGAAAACCTATCTGATAAGAGACAGCAATCTATTGCAAAACAGCCATATGAGTCAAGCTTTCAAATGAATGGAAGACTATCCAATAGCTAGACCACAATGTTGCCAGAGAACCCAAAAGAGACCACGGAGCTAAACTACATCATGATTTTTGATCCTTAGAAACTCTGAGATGATGGATACTTGTTGTTTTTAAGTGTTAATTACTTTGACTTTAAATTATGCAATAACAGATTACTAATAAACTGAGTTTTTAAAAGCAAATAAAAAATTTAAGCCACAAATTAATATAATAAATATTTGGTGGAGTAATACAAGCTTTATGCACCAGGATATTTCATACACACATAAAGGTGCAATCTATATTAGAATTTTGGAAATTCTCTTAGTCTACTTTTAAATAAGTCACAAAATCAGTTCATCTGTCCCTGCAGGAACATCCCATTTTTAGATGAGAAATTAGCCTTTACAAAAGTCCATGAAAAATGACTGAGACCCAGTGTTTAAAACAAGCATTTCTCAGTCAATGAGAATCCTTAAACTTCAGCTCTTACTGATAACAAGGAAGAGATCTGGCTTCACCAACAATAAATACTGATATGGTCAATCCTGCCATTGATTTGACATGCTATAAAATGGAATTGCAAGTGTTTAGCCCATGACCCTGAGTATGGAAAGGGAAGAGACAGTTGTTCCTTATAGCTTACTGGCAGAATGGGATTATAGCAAAGGGTTTTTCATGTTATATTGGTGTTAATGTCTTGGATTCTGACAAAGGCAAGAGAAAAAGGGAAAAGTGGTATTTCTCTAATCACACATCTTATTTTTGTTGTTGTTTTTTGTCTTTTTTTTTTTTTTGAGGACTGGAGATTGAATCCACGGATGTAGCATTAAGCTGCATCCCTAGTCATTTTTATTTTTGAGAGAGCATCTTGCTAAGTTGCTGAGGGGCTCACTAAATTGCTAAGGCTAGTGTTAAACTTTTTATTTTCATACTGTCTCAGCCTCCAGAAATGCTAAGATGACAGGTGTGTACCATGTGCCCAGCTCTAATCATATACGTTTAAAGCTGTGTTACCCAACAGTTAGGTTCCTTTACCAATTGTCTGTGTCCTGAAACATCTTTGTGCGTCCTTCTAAAATATAATGACATACTTCCACTGTGACCATGAGTAAATAATAGACAAATCTGGGAAAAAAAGTCATGAACCTTTTTCATATTATGTACAACAAAGATTTTAGGACTGTTAATCTAAGAATAAGAAATAAATAAGGTGATTCTTACCATCATCCTAACATCTACATGAGGCAAATTCAAGACCATAGCATAATGATGAAAAAAAAAATCAAAGCAGGAGGAATTTGAAAAGGGAAGTCTAAGAAGATTAGAATATGCATGGCAGATTATGTGGAACCATACAGAAAACAAAGCCTTCAGAATCCAGCATAGAGAACATTCTAAAAAACTATTAAGTCCTAGCAAGGATCAACTTCAAGGAGAGAAAAATTATGAAGGACCTGTCATCCACAAAATTCCAAACATACAAAATGGCAGGAATAATTAGAATCCTTACTGTTCATAATGCAGAAATCAAGATAAATTCAAGGACCTTTTTGGTAGCAAACACAGAGGCACAATAGCTTAGAAGTGGGCATAAAGTACCCTAGGATAAATACTTCTTTATATCTTCCTACTCCATTAATTTAAAAAAAGAAAACAAATCAAATCTCAAATAATAAAATTGCTCTAAAAGTGAGTAACCTAAGATCAGAGATAAACACAAAAATTTGTGTAAGTTGTAGAGAAAGTCAGTAAAGATTGTGAAATTTATAATGACCAGCCTTCAATAAAAATTAACACATATGTGAAGAAGCAAAAACAGATGGCTAGGAGGAAAAATCAGTCAATAAAAGCAGACACAGGAATGAAAAAGATGATCAAATCAGCAGAAAAAAAGTATTATGAATATTCTCACTGCTCAAATATTTAAATATAAATGTGAACATAATAGAAACAAAGGTGGAATATAGAGAACCAACTAAAACTTTTAAAATAATATATAATGTTGGAGATAAATTTCACTGAATTATATTAATGCAGAATTTGTAATTGTTGAAGATAACATCAGTACATCAGTGATCTCGAGAATATAGCAATATAAAATACAAATAAAACATAGAAAAATAAAAGACTGAAAAGAAAAAATAAAGATATAATGATTTATGGTACTTTACAAGCAACTCGAGTACCAAAAAAAAGAAATGTAAAATATACAAATTTTTTTCTTATTTAAAACAATCACTAAATGAAACCAAAAGGTATTGTATGATTGTAAAAATTGTAGAAATATAATAGCACAAGCAATTGGAATTAGGAAGGAGAGGGGTATTATATATGAAAGCAAAATTTTGCAACTTAAGGAATCATAAATTACTTTCAAGGCAAATATTGCCAAAAGTGAATAACAGAATAACAAAACACAAATAGATGTATAACAATTAAATTATATTTGTATACATAATTTTTACTGTGAAATATATTCCATGACTTAATTATTTACCATTGAATTTCTCCATGTTTTATGGAATATTTTGTAACATCTTTACATTTACTCATATACTTTACATATGGAAGGAAGATATATTTCCTAGTTAATATTTTGATGTCAATTTGCACTTATGCCAACAATTAAATAAAGACAATATAAGAAAATAAAAATATAGATGGATATCTCATATAAACATTATCAAACCACTAAAAAGATACTATTGAATCAAAATAGCAAAACAAATAATCATTGAGAAGTAGGATTTATGATAAGAAGTTTATGATAAGATACAAGGTTGGTCTACCCTTTTTAAAATCAATCATCTAAACCAGGCACTCTGGTGCCTTTAATCCCAGTGACTCAGGAGGTTAAGACAGGAAGAGCACAAGTTCAAGTATAGTCTCAGCAATTATTCAGGCTTATTGTTAAGGCATCTGACCAACTTAGTCAGATGCTGTCTCAAAATAAGAACAAAAAGGGATCAGATGTGGCTTAGTAATAAAGCATTTCTGGGCTCACTCTCCAGTACCAAAGTAATTAAAAAATGTAAAAGACTAAAAATAAAATTAATCAATTTAATTTATCATATTAAGGGAGTAAAATATTATAGTCACAATAGAGGGACAAAACATATTTTACAAGCTCATTATAAATCTCACAATAAAAGTTTCAGCAGGCTATTAATAGAAAATTTCTTAATCTGCTAAAACAATTTATAACAAACATCAAAATTAGTGGTAAAATATGCAATGCTTCCTGCCTAAGATTTGGAATAATACTTCAATTCTAAATTACAACGGAAATTCTACAACATGCCATAAAATAAATAAAATGAATACAAGAATACATATTGATGGGGGAAAAACAAGCAAAATCTCCTTATTCACATAAAGCATGATCATATACAAAGTAAAAAGTCTACATAATCTATGAAGTAATAAATTATTGAAACTGAAAAAATATACTATTTAAAATAGCATCAAAATTAATGGTAAATGTAACAACTATCCATAGACTAAAACATTACATTGTGTTTCACAAATATATACAAATATTTTGTCAATCCAAAGCATAAAGAAATGAAAACTATAAAGCATTAGTGAAAAAAATCTAATAAATGGAGCAATATGAGATGCTCATGCATGAGATACAGGCAAGAGGTTAACTCTCAACTTCCTAAAAAATTGCATCTTTAAATTTGTTGCAATCCTAAATAACACCTCAGTGTGCAATTTTTTACAATATGCCAGCATAGTTTAAATTTTATATTGAGATATAAAAATTAAAATAGATAAAATTATTTTGAAAACAAAGACAAAAGTTAGAAGATTAATACTACCTTATTTCAAAATTTATCATAGATAATTTGTATTGATGACAAGAACATATTGACATAAAAATACACATGTGTCAGTGGAACAGAATACAGAATTCAGAAACAGATGAGTTTAACACAAAGTTAAAGTGATTTGCAACCTGGTTCGAAGATTTTTTAATAGGAAAAATTGTCCCAAACAATTAATTCTCCACAAGAAAAATAATTAGTCATGACTTGACCTTCTCTTGCTATACATGAAATTAAGTCAAAATGATTGTAAACCTAAATACTGATACAAAAAATCCTCCTAACATTTCTAAAGTATAACAAAAGATTGATCTTTGCAATAGTATTGTAGGCAAAGACTTTTAAAGTGACAAACCATAAAATAAAAATTAAGGGAATTGAAACTCAACAAAATTTAAAATTTGACAAAAATTTAAGTTGAAAAAATAAAAGAAATTTCCCATATTCTGGTAGAAAATGCATTATATCTGTCACTGAACATGTTCATAGTACCTAAAATTATCCTGTAAATTTATAAGACAAAGAATCCATCAAAATGGATGAAATGGAAAAAGAGTTAAATGAATGATTAAAAACAAGAAGATGAACCTAATCAGGAACATTCAACTTAAGACCATGATGAGATATCATGACACACCGTTAGCATATGTGAAATTGAAGAATGATGAACCATATGTTTGCAAAGATACCGAGCATCTACAACTCACTTATTGCTGGTAAGAATATAAAATCTTACTGTCAATTTGGCAAGCAGTTTATCTGTTTCTTGAAAAATTAAAAACTCACTTATCATATAAATCTACCCATTACACTCAGGTATTTATCCAAGACATAATGTGTTTCTTCACAAAGATGCACACACACAAGTTTATAGAAGCTGCATTGGTAAAAGCCAAAATCAGAAACCACACACTATCCATTGATAAATTAAGTGTGTTATATGGAATGATTTGAGGTATGTGTGATTTTATGATTTCATAATATGAAATCAATAGTGAAAAGAATAAATCAGCATGTACAACATGGTCCAATGAGGATAAATCATTACAAAGCAAGCAAAATACTGGGGGACAAGTTCAAAAGAGTACAATTTGCATAATTCCATTTATAGGTAACCAGCACCCAAGAAGAGCAGGTTCCTGCTAGGAGGTGTGAACTGTCTGTGAAAACAAAAATTCTGAAATAATCAGTAAGTAATAAAGACAAAGCCAGAAACTGGATTTAAAAAGTGGGGCACCTGAGGGGTCTTCCAGCCACAATAGGAACTGGAACTGCACAACTGAAAAAAGACCCCAGTTCTTTATTTAAAGGGAAGTACATTAAAGGCAGGAATAAGGTCTCAGAGGAGGAGGGATCTTGTTTCTCCATGTGGCAGGGATCTTGCAGTAAACAGGTGGTTTGGTGCTTGGCAGGTTATGCCCATCTCCTGAGGGCTGTGTTTGATCCTAAGGCTGTGAGCCAAGGCAGGACTCCAGCATGATCTGGGCTTTTGGAACTGGAGAATTTCACCCAGGAGTTCCCAGAAAAGCAGCTTCCCTGCCTTATGTTGGCTCAAACAAACCCTTAATTTTATACAGCTTCCAACACAAGACATTTTTCAAAAGGTAACTCAAATCTATAGTTACACAAAGCAGATCAAAGGAACTGAAGGAGAAACTGGGAAAGAAATTATGGCATTATTGTTTATCTTGACTGTGATGATGGCTCTCCATGTGAATCAATTGGCCAAACCTCATGGAACTCACTGATGGTTGCTTCTTGTTGTGCAGTTAGATTTTAATTCAATAAAATCTACTAAAATAGGCAATGAGGAATGTAAGCCCTGTGCATACTCTTCCTTGCCAACTGTCATTGTTCTAAGATACGTATTCAGTTTATTTTCATGCAAAGTAAACACCAAAGCAACGGTAGAAGGTAATATGATTACACGAACAAAATTCTGATTTACAAAGGCTGTCTTTCCCTCAGCAATACATCTTGAAAGCTTACTACTTTGATCACCAACTGCAATCCATCCCCCCTTTTTATTTGGTCAAGTTATTGCCAGGGAAGAAATCAGAAAAGCATGCTTGTGTGATTGTGTGTGTGTGTGTGTGTGTGTGTGTGTGTGTGTGTGTGTATGTGTGTGTTGATAGGGATCAAACTTAGGCTCTTGGAAACAAGCTAGGCAGCAAATGTCATTTCTCCTGAGCAGTCATATTCTTAAACACCCTTCCAGGATAAGCCAACATTTATTGAACCCAACTACATTTCTAAGCACTAGGGTTTTGTTTTGTATTGTATTGGCTTGTTTTCATTCATTATAAATTACCAGCCAAAATGATAAGAATTTGTATATTCACAATGTAATTTCAGCTACTCTAAAACACTAAGTTTTCCAAGAAGACTTAAGAGAAATATACAGATTTGATATCCTGTTTCTCTTAAACTCTCTCTGGGCAAAATTCCATAAAATTAGTAGAAATGTATAATATTTTTATTATTGTTAGGAATGTGTGAATTTATTTCTCATGGTTAGATAATATTAATATAGAAATAGCAAATCTGAGCTCAAGTTTAATGTTTAAATTTAATTCAATGTAAAATACTATAGAAAATAACAATCTCAAAAAAATTCACAAATTTTCAGATCAAGATATTTTATCATATAAAATATTATTCCCTAAACAGTTACTCTAACTCAAGTATCCATGATTATGAAAATAAATCAGAAGTTGAAGTCATCTTTAAAAATCCATTATTTCAGTTTTAGGGAATATTCACTGACTTTCTGTAATAAAAAATGGTTAATTCATACTTTTGTACCTTCTTTTACCTCTCCTTCATGTATTCTTTTTTTACTCATTCTTTTGTTATACATAACAGTAGAATCTATTTTGATATAATAATACAAGCATGGAATATAACTTATTCTAATTAGGATCCCATTCTTGTACACGATGTTGAGATTCACTGTAATGTATTCATTCTAAGGTTCATTGCCCTGTCTTTCCTTTCCGTATACCTCCAACCTTCCCTTCTTTCCCCTTTGTCTACAGTACTGAACTTCTATTCTTCTCTTTCCCCTAACTTATTGTGGGTTATAATTCACATATCAGAGAATTCACATATCTTGTTTTTTGGGGGATTGGCTTATTTCATCCAGCATGATAGTCTCCAAATCCATCCATTTATTTTCAAATGTCATAGTCATTCTTCTTAATGGCTGAGTAATACTCCATTCTGCATACTTATATTTTTTTTCTCTTCTTTTCTAGGGTTTTGAGATAAAGTATGAGATCATTTATTTGTGGTTTTTAATTTTTTTGAGGAATGAACTCCAAGTAATGAATTTTCCTCTTAGAACTGCTTTCATTGTGTCCCATAGATTTTGATATGTTGTGTCTGTGTTTTCATTTATCTCTAAAATTTTTTTAATTTCCTCTGTGATGTCTTCTGTAACCCATTGATCATTGAGTAACATATTGTTCATTCTCCAAGTGATATAGGATTTTTCCTTCCTTCTTTTATCGTTGATTTACAGTTTCATTCCATTATGATCAGATAGGATGCATGGTATTATCTCTATTCCTTTATAATTTCTAAGAGTTGCCCTGTGCCATAATATATGGTCAATTTTTGAGAAGGATAAATGTGCTGCGGAGAAAAAAGTGTAACCACTTGATGTTGAGTGGTATATTCTATATATGTCAATTAAGTCTAAGTTATTAATTGTATTATTGAGTTCTATAGTTTCTTTATTCAATTTTTGTTTGGAAGATCTGTCCAGTGGTTTGAGAGGTGTACTAAAGTCACCCATAATAATTGTGTTGTGGTCTATTTGACTCTTGAACTTAAGAAGAGTTTGTTTGATCATTGCTTGGGGCATATATATTAATGATTGTTATGTCTTGTTGGTGTATGGTTCCCTTGAGCAGCATGTAGTGTCCTTCTTTATCCCTTTTGATTAACTTTAGCTTAAAGTCTATTTTATTTGATATGAGTATGGACACTCCTGCTTGCTTCCGAGGTCCATGTGAGTCGTATGATTTTTCCCAACCCTTCACTTCAGTCTATGTATGTCTTTTCCTATCAGAGGAGTCTCCTGTAGGCAGCATATTGTTGGATCTTTTTTTTTTTATCCAATCTACTAGCCTATGTCTCTTGATTGGTGAGTTTAAGCTGTTAACATTTAGAGTTACTATTGAGACATGACTTGTACTTCCAGCCATATTTGTTTATTTTTATTACTTAACATGATTTGTTTTTCCTCTTTGATTAGTGTTTCCTTTACTGTACTAACTCCCACAGTTGATTTTCATTGTTATTTTCCATTTCCTCTTCCTGTAATGTTTTGCCAAGGATGTTTTGTAGCGCTGGTTTTCTAGCTGCAAATTCTTTTAACTTTCATTTGTCGTGGAAGATTTTAATTTCATCTTCAATCCTGAAGCTTAATTTTGCTGGATACACAATTCTTGGTTGGAACCCATTTTCTTTCAGCATTTGAAATATGTTGTTCCAGGATCTTCTAGCTTTCAAAGTCTATGTTGAGAGATCAGCCATTAACCTAATTGGTTTACCCCTAAATGTAATCTGCTTCCTTTCTCTTGTAGCTTTTAAAAATTTCTCCTTATTCTCTATGTTGGGCATCTTCTTTATAATGTGTCTTGGTGTGGATCTCTTGTGATTTTGCACATTTGGCATCCTGTAGGCTTCTAGGATTTGGCATTCTGTTTCATTCTTCAAGTCTGGGAAGTTTCCTAGTATTATTTCATTGAACATATTGCTCATTCCTTTGGTTTGGACCTCTATACCTTCCTGTATCCCAATAACTCTTAAGTTTGGTCTTTTTATGTTATCCCATATTTCTTGGATATTCTGCTCATGGTTTCTTAACAGTCTCATTGAGCTGTCTATGTTCTTTTCAAGTTAAAATACTTTGTTTTCATTGTCTGATGTTCTATCTTCTAAGTGTTCTACTCTGCTTGTAATACTCTCATTTGAGTTTTTAATTTGGTTTATTTTTTCCTTCAATTCCAGGATTTTTTTTTAATATCCTCTATCTCCCTGTAAAGTTGATCTTTTGCTTCTTGGATTTGTTTATGTAATTCCTTGTTGATGTCATCTTTCATTGTCTGAATTTGCTGTCTAATGTCTTCCTTGAAACTCCAGATCATCTGAAGCATGTATATCCTTAACTCTTTATCTGACATTCCATCTGCTGCAGACATTACCTCTTCTAATGTTGAATTGACCTGCATTATTTTTGGTCCTTTCTTTCTTTGTCTTTTCATACTGCTCACGTTTCTTTTCAGCTTTGTGAAACTGTTGTGTTATTGATTTTCCCCCTATATATTTATATTGCTCTTATTTAGTTCCAAAGTATCTCTTTTGTGGAGAAAGAATTGTTAACAGTTCCCTATATCAATAACACATCATCTAGGCACAAGTTTACATTATTAATACAATTATAGCTAGGCTCTATGTCTACCAATGTTAGCTTCAATTATCATTTAAAAATATAGTCTTTAGTTTCATAAAAGGCCTACCATTTCTAGTAGCATGAAGAAAACTGAACTTCAGGTGTAGGATGCTATGTTTTGAGGGAAAAGAGTGAGGGTATGGGGTTGATCTAACTTAGCAACTTTGGAGAGCTCTAACCAATAGACAGGAAATTAATGGAAGAATGTATAGATTCAAACTCCTATCTGTATTTAGAAGATTACCCTACTTATAGATAGTAAAATTTAGGGGGTTGAAAGTAGGATAGAGGGAGTAAGAAGGAAGAAAGAAAAAGAAGAAAAAATAACAAGAAAGAGAAAAAAGAGGGAGAGAAAAAGAAAGTGAGAAAAGAAAAGAAAAAAAAAAGAAAAAAAAAGTCTCTCCGAACCCTATTTTGTTTTATTATTATTTTTTTTTTCCCCTTCCAGTAGGTGGCTTTGCCTAATCCTAGTTTGAGTCCCTGTATTCAGGGTGATGAATGTAGCTAGTGTGAGTGGACTTATACTTCCACCTATAGCCTCTCTACTTTTAATGTCTGAGATGGAAACCAGGTACCTGATTGGTCCCAGAATGCACTGGTAGCCACACACACCAAGTTGATGGGTTTTAAGGGCTGGTGGGATTTTCCAAGATGGGATACATCTGTTTTTCTCCTAAGGTATTTGATGTGGGGGGGGGGTGTTGGAGAGACCTTATGTTTGTCCAGGGCTCAGTCTGGTGACCCACAAGCCAAATTTCTGCATTCTGTGCCTCCTTTGGTCTGACCCCAGCTCCCCATGACAGCCCCTCCTCCAGGTCAGCAGGGTGGCTGGCTGGCCCCCCACCCCCTGCTACGCTCTGGTCTTCTGCCTACCGCCTGTATACATATATTCTTATTAAAAAAAAAAAACAGAAAACATTTATTGATTTGTACACTTGCTTTATTTTTTGACACTTTCTGTCTCTTAAATTGAAGAACTTTTCAAAGTAATCAGTTAACCTTCACTTAATTTCTAAGTCAACGTGAAACAAATACTAATTAATACTCATAACAAATAAATGGCTTAGTAGATGAACACCTAATTATTTGTTGGTTTCATGGTCTCAGGAGATTCTTTTAATAATTAAATTCATTCTTCTTTCTTTCCCTCTGGTTAAACAGAAACTGAAGTGCTCCTTATATATAAATGAAAACAAATTTTAGGATGAATGAACAACTGAATCATCTTACGATGATGGTTATTCAAGCATATCAGTTTATACATTTAACATGTGTGGGATTATCTGAATATGATTATTATTTTTAAAATATATTTACCAGAATTTGTTTCAAAAGTAAGATTCCTGAGAACACTTCAAATTTGTTTTGACATGTATAATGTGGCAAGTTGACATTTGCAGTTTAATAGTGACACATAGGATTTAAATAGCACACTGTAGTACACAAAGTATTTTTTCACACCTCCTATCTTTGTCACAACAATAATGTATGTGTATTATTATATATATATATATATATATATATATATATATATTTTTTTTTTTTTTAATTTGAGGAAACTGACACTGAAGATTAAACAAGTTAGCCAAAGTTAGGCACTTAATTTACCAAATGCAAATCTGAATCCAAATCTTATGTCATTATCAAAACTTTATGTTAATTAAATTCCTCATGCTCAGATAAACTATCATTGTCTATTGAACCTTGAATGGATAATTTCAAAACCTCTTCAGCCTTTCTGTTTTTGAGTTTGAATATTAAATCTATGAACTAAAAAATAGTTTCTTATTGTAAAAAAATAGGGAAAAGTCTGATAAATGTATGTATGTACAGATAAGCTTTGTTAGGATTTATATTAGCATTAAAATATATCCATAGGTTATTGAGGGTCAGGTAAGACTGGGAGAGTAAGGATATTGACTTATAAATCAAAAATTTAAAAAAAAAACAACTATTCTTTCAGCAATAGTGTTCATGATGTTTTATATAACATAAATATTGGATTTTTACTTACTTTACTTATTCTCACATAAATGCTATAAGTAAAGTATATATACCATTTTAAGGGAAAAAAGTTAATAGACTGGAAATGAAATCACTGACTTAAGTATAAAATTATTTTCTGTATTATTAAAGAAAGAATTTCATTTTGTTGCATTACCCATAACATTGTTTATTAAGTTTTGTTTTTATAGAGAGAGTAATCTTGAAGAAATTAAACAACAACTTGTTAAACAACGACCGTTATTTTAGAGCATTGTACTATATTATTTTATTACAAGGTAAACTTGGTTAATATAAAAACATCAATATAATTTTGATACTAAAAAAAAAAAAAAAAAAAAAAAAAAAAAAAAAAAAAAAGAAAGAAAAATAGTCAACAGATCCAGGAGAAAAATATGGGGATTACTAAAGCAAAAATCAAGTGGGACAGAAACATGTAAATAGGCAGATTCATATACAGTGTATACAAACTAATTCATTACAGTATAGATCTGAATGATCTATAACCAAAGGCATAACATATATAACTAAAAAATAATGCTGAACAACATATTTAATTATGTAAGTCCACATAACAGGAATTATATTATATAATTTCTTAGAGAACAAAATTATGTGGAGAGATAGAAATGAATAGCACAAAATCATTATTGTGACTGCAGGGTTATAAAGAGGAACAGGGCTTCAGAAGGAAAAAGGAACCCTTCAATACACTATAGCACTAATAAAATTCAGTTTCTTTCCTGGGTGTGATGGTATACACTTCTGGTCCAGTGGCTTGGTAGGCTGAGGTGAAAGGATTTCAAGTTCAAAGCAAGTTTCAGCAATTTAGCAAGGCTGTATGCAACTTGGGTGAGATCCTGTCTCAAAATAAAAAATAAAAGGGGATAGAAAGTGGCACAGCGGTTAATTTCCCCTGTGTTTAATCCCTGATACTACTACTACTACTACTACTACTACTAATAATAATAATAATAATAATAATAATAATAATAATAATAATAATAAAATTTTTAAAAGAAAGAAAGAAAATTATTTTTCTTAAAGTAGATGATGGACATATTATTCCTCACATATATACGTTTGTGTTTTAGACCTATATCCTACAGTAAAATCACCCTAAAATTATCTGTCTTACTTCTGAATTTGTGGCTTAAGTTCTCCAAAGTGCTGTAGGAATGAAATAATGTAGCCTATATCATCACCTAGAACAATGCCTGCCTAACAGCAGCTACCAGTCAATAAAGTTTTTTTTTTTAAAGAGAGAGAGAGGGGGGGGGGAGAGAGAGAGAGAATTTTTAATATTTATTTTTCAGTTTTCGGTGGACACAACATCTTTATTTTATTTTTATGTGGTGTTGAGAATCAATCGAACCCAGTGCCTTGCACGTGCCAGGGGAGTGCATTACCACTTGAGCCACATCCCCAGACCCTCAATAAAGTTTTTTGCCCTTTATTTCCTCCTTCAATCACTCTCCTGTGTTTTCTCCCAAGTTTCTTTGGTGGTAATTCCTTCTTAACCATTGTCTGATACATAAAAGTAAAGTCAAATTAAACAGAAAACCCCAAATTCCACAAAATTCTTGTATAACTACTGAGTTCAATGAAAATTAATCATTGAAAATACACAGTCAAGAAAAGGACTATTTATCAGGACAAATAGTGATATTTATTAGCATAAATCTCTGATTGCTAACTTCAAAGTCCTTTGAATATGTACAAGACTGTATATGAATCCTCTCCTCAAATCAAAAGTACACAAACATTTAATTGTTTGCATAATTTCTTTGGGCTTTAGAAACACTTAGGGACCATGATCTCCATATAAGAATTCTGATATAAATCATTCCTTGTTGAAAAGCATTTAAAAATATTTTTTTAATATTTTAAAAATAAATACTAAATGACACTTTTTACAAGCTGATGTTGACTGTTAGTACTTTCTTATTTTCAAATTCACATTTCAAGTATGATTAATCAGGATGGAAGGCAAGTAGAGCTTTCTGGCATGTCTTTATCCTGTATTTCATTTCATTCTTCCACAATTACAGTAATAAGCAAGAGAAGCAAAAATACATGGGATTAATTTACAATATTGCTCTATACATAGTAGATGATCTTGTGTGAAAAGTTGATGAAATTTAATCTCTAATCAGTTATTAAGGAAATCAAAAGCACCTTAATAAGGTCACATTTTGATGACCTCTTTATTGTTATCAGTTATTCCAATACTGTACTCTACAAAGGGTTTAATGTATTTGATAATGTCATTACTAATCAGTATGCAAATGTGTGGTATTAACTGCAGTCTTTGATTGAGGATTTTATTAGAAATGAGAAAACTAACAAAGCATCAGAAGTAGAGAAAAGAAAATGTGCCATTATTATATTGAACACATTCTTTGAACAATTTCCTCCTACAAGGGTCATGTAAAATGTCAGAGAAATGATTGGCTAATTATACTATGTAACTCAGTACCTGTCTTCAAATCAAAACACTTTAGGTAATGTGCTAGTAGACTACATTTGAAAACCCACTTTTCTTTGAGGAAAAATAATTTTATACTTGTCATTGACAAAAACTAAAGCAAAATATACAAACCAAAATGTGATGATTTCTCCTTTAGTCAATAAATTGTTAAGTAGATTAGGGGTGTGTGTGTGTGTGTGTGTGTGTGTGTGTGTGTGTGTGTGTGCGTTGGTTGTCTTTCAGGAAACTTGAAATATTGAAATATATCTGAAAATCTAGTTAAAAGCTTGTATGAGGAATAATATTGGAGATATTGTTGGAAATAAAAGTCAAATATCAAGCAGTCATTTTTTTCTGTATTCTGTAAGTAATTAATAATAAATGTTAGCCATCACGCAAGATAATACCAGGATTATTTTTATGTTTTAAGAGAAAATTAGCTTCATCATGTTGGGGGAATTGAGGAAATATAAATTGGAATAGGAAAACCATTTAGATGATTACTCCAACATTCATGTTAGATAGTACAAGAATCTTCTTTAAACCCACAGCCATATGTCTGAAAGTTAAAAAAGTGATAGGATTAAGAAAAATACTCTTCAGCAGGAAGATTCAATTTAATTTGAGAAAAAGTAATGAGTAGCTGAGAAAAAAAACACCATTTACTTAAATTTCGGGATGTTGATAATATCATGAATAAAATTAATATTATGGAAAATCATGTTCAGGTATAAAGAGGAGCCCAAGAGCAACCTGTAATTGTTCCATGTTAGATTTGAAGTAATAAGATGGAAATTTTCAGAAGACTTCAGGGAATGTGGATTTCTGATGAGCCATATAGAAAAGAAACCTAT
Organism: Ictidomys tridecemlineatus; assembly: GCF_052094955.1. Taxonomy (NCBI): domain Eukaryota; kingdom Metazoa; phylum Chordata; class Mammalia; order Rodentia; family Sciuridae; genus Ictidomys; species Ictidomys tridecemlineatus. The sequence continues at coordinate 56,081,326 of NC_135477.1, forward strand.
TGTTAAACAGTCTTAACAAAACTTGTCCTCTATTATTGTATGATCAAATGGACAATAGTTGAGAACACTGCTGGGATATCTCCTGAATTATTAACAAAACTTAGTTAAGCTTTTCTACTTTTTTGTAGAGTTTTCTACATTTTTTGTAGAGCATTATAGTTATACATAATAGTTGGATTCGTTTTGACAAAATCATACATTCATAGAACTCAGTTTATTCCATTTAAGTCACTGGTGCCCCCAACTCTCTCCCTTGCTTCTTCCACTCTACAGGATTTAAGTTGTACTCACACACACACACACAGACACACACACAGAGACACACACACACAAATGTGGAATTCACTGTGATATATCTATATATAATTTTGGGATTTTTTTATATTTATGCTGCATAACCTTCCTTGTCTCATCCCCCCTACCTCCCTCTTGATTTAATTATTCTAATCCACTAATCTCTCTTAAATATTTATGATATTGGATTCCATTCCATTTTTACTTTATTTTACTTTTTTGTGTGTGTATGAGAGAAGACATTAAACCCTTGATTTACCAGTCTGGCTTATTTCACTTAGCATGATATTCTCCAGTTCCATACAATTAACAGCAAATGATAAATAATTTCATTCTTCTTTATGGTTAAGTAAGACTCCATTGTGTGTGTATGTGTGTGACAGAGAGAGGATGTGTGTGTGTGTATATATGTTCTTCATCCATTCATCTATTAATAGGAACTGGGCTGGTTTCACAATTTGGCTATTATGAATTGGGCTGCTATAAACATTGCTGTGGCTGTATCACATTATGCTGATTTTAGTTTCTTGGGATAAACACCAAGGACTGGGATAGCTGGGTCATATGGTGGTTCCATTCATTGTGTTTGGAGACATCTCTATACTGCTTTTCAGAGTTGTTGTGCTAATTTGCAGTCACACCAACAATGTATAAATGTACCTTTTCCTTCACATCCTCACCCACATTTATTATTAATTGTATTCTTGATAATTGCTATTTTGACCAGAATGAGATGAAATCTTGGTGTAGTTTCAATTTGCAATTCCCTAATTGCTAAAACTGTTAAACGTTTTTCATATATTTGTTGGCCATTTGTATTTCTTCCTTTAAGAAAGGAAATTTAGCTTTTTTTGCCCATTCATTGATTGATTTATTTGTTTTATTGTTGTTGTTGTTAATCTTTTTTGGGTTCTTTATATATTCCAGATAATAATCCCCTGTCAAAATTGTAACTGGAAAAGAATATCTCTGCACACCTTTAATCATTTTGTTTGTTATTCAAAAGCTCCTTAATCTGATATTATCCAATTTATTGACTTAAGTTAATTTCTTGAGCTTTGTGGATCTTGTTTAGGAAGTCAGTGCCTGCACTAATATAATCGGGGGTGTTGATCGTTTGTTTTCTTCTAGCAATTGCAGACTTTATGTCAAATTACTAAGTCTTTGATCTGCTTTGATTTCACTTTGGTGCAGGGTGAAAGATAGGTACCTATTTTCATTCTCCTATATATTCCAGTTTTCCTAGTATCATTTGTTCAAAAGGTACTCTCTTCTCAAACATATATTTTTGGCACTTTTGTCAAGTATGAGATGACTGCAAGTATGTGGGTTTGTCTCTGTGTCTTACATTGTATTCCACTGGTCTTCATATAAATTTTGATGCCAAAATCTGCTGGTTTTGTTACTGTAACTCTACAATATAATTTGAGTTGCCTCCTGTATTTCTGTTCTTCTCAGGACTGCTTTATCTAATATGTGTCTCTTATTCTACCAAATAAATTTTGGGATTTTTGTACTAGTTCTGTCAAGAATGTCATTGGTATTTTAATGGAGAGTGCATTGGATCTGTAGATTGTTTGTGATAATATGGTTAACTGACAATATTAATTCTGCTTATCCAAGAATATGGGAGGTCTTTCCATCTTCTAAGTTCTCTGATTTCTTTGTTCAGTGTTCTATAATTTTCATCATCAAGATTTTTCACCTCCTTGTTTAGATTATTCCCAAATATGGTGCTTTTTTTTGAGGTTATTTTGAAATGGATGGTTTTCCTCATTTCTTTCTCAGCAGTAGTGCTATTAAAGTATAGGGAAGTTTTGACATATGAGTATTGATCTTGTCTCCTGCTACTTTGCTGAATTCATTTATCAGAATCTTGGAAGTCTTCTGGTGGAATTGCTGGGTATTCTAGATAAAGAATCCTGTCATCAGCAAAAATAGATCTTTTGACTTCTTTTCCTTTTTGAATCTGTTTAATTTATTTTTTCTTGTCTGATTGCTCTGACGCACTTAGAGAACTATATTGAATAATAGCTGGAAGAGTGGACATCTTTGTCTTATTCCTAATTTTAGAAAAAATGCTTCTATTTTTCTTTGCTCAGTATGGTTTAGGCTTTCATTGGTCCAATATAGCCTTTATGAGATAAGTTCCTTCTATGCCTACTCTTCCAGCATTTTAAATATAAATGGGTACTAGGTTTGATCAAAGACTCTTTCTGCATCTACTGAGATGATCTTGTGATTCTTGTCTTTAAGTCTGTTTATATAGTGAATTACATTTATTCATTCGCCTAAGTTGAATCAACTTTTTTTCCCTACACAAACAAAAAGAATTATTATAGTGTTTTATATTCTTTATCTGTTTTTGAATGTGGTTTGCTAATATTTTATTGAAGATTTTTGCATCCATGTTTATCAGAGATGTTAATCTGTAGTTTTCTTTCCTTGATGTGTCTTTTTCCGGTTTTGGAATTAGGATTATACTGGCTTCATAGAATTTATTTGGGAATGTTACTCTTTTTAATTCCATAGAACAAATGGAGAAAGACTGGGATTAGTTCTTCCTTAAATGTCTTGTAGAATTCAGCTGAGAATCCATCTGGTCCTGAAATTGTTGTTGTTGTTGTTGTTGTTGTTGTTGTTTTGGAAGGCTTTTAATTGCTGTTTCAATTTCATTATGTGATATTGGTCTGTTCAGCTTTTCTGTATCTTCCTGATTAAATTTGGGCAAGTCACATGTGTCTAGAAATTTTTCCATGTCCTTTAGTTTTCCAGTTTATTGGAGTATAAATTTTCAAAACATTTTCTAATGATCCTATCTATTTACAAAGTGTCTCTGCTGATACCACTTTTTCACCACTGATTTTGTTTATTTGGGTCTTTCCTTTATTTTGGTTAGTTTGCCTAAGGGTTTAATCAATGTTATTTATCTTTTTGAAGAACCAAGTCTTTGTTACATTGATCCTGTATATTGCTTTTTTATTCTTGATTTCATTGAGCTTTGATCTTAATTAATTCCTGTCTTCTATCAATTTTTAAAATAATCTGTTCTCCTTTCCTAAGGCTTTGAGGTGGGGCATAAGCTTATTTATTAGGATCTCTCCATTTTTTTTAATATAGGCACTCAATGCTATAAATATTTTCCTTTGAACTTCTTTTACAGAGACCTGGAGATTTGGGAATGATGTACCTCTTTCATCCTTTGTGTCTAAAATTTTCTTGATTTCTTCTATGATCCAGTCCTCATTTAAAAGAGTATTTTTCAATCTCAATATGATAGAACAAATGGAGAAAGACTGGGATTAGTTCTATTATTTTTCTTGCTGTCAAATTCTAGTTTCTTTCCACTATAATCTGATAGAATACACAGGATTATAGGATTTTATCATTTCTTTTGGATTTTCTAAGCCTTACATTTTGACCTAGAATATGGTCTCTTTTGGAAAAGATTTCATGAACTGCTGAGCAGAAAGTAAATTCAGTTATTTTGGGTTAAAATATTCTGTGGATGTCTATTAGATTTATCCATTTTATTTATAGTATTATTTGGGTTGGAAAGATCTTTATTAATTTTAGATTTGATTATCCTATCATCTGGTGATCATGGTGTGTTGAAATAATCAAGTATTACCATAGTGGAGTCTGTCCATTTAATATTTACTGTTAAGAAATTTGGGGAGGGAAGGAAGATGGTGGCGAAGGGAGTGCATCATCCCAGTGCGCCACGTCACTGAGTGGGAGAAAGACGAGGTGAAACAGCTGAAGGCTAGCTTGTTGGGAATTTCCAGTGAAATTGAGGTGCTCCAAAATCTAGTGGACGGATTTTCATCGCGCGAGGTTCCACTGCGGGAGCTCAGGTGAGGGCGATTTCTGCGTGATTTCTCCGCACGGAGGGCCGAATTGCCTGATCGGGGGAATGCCCCGCAGCTGGAGTCTGCGGTGCCCGCGGGAAGCGGCGAGGTGCCAGAGCGGGGGTGCAGCGATGCGGATTCTGGGGGCTCCCGGCAGTGGTACAATGGCCGCGCTTAGTGCTGAGTTCCAGCTTTGAGACGGAGGAGAGAAGAGGTCCAGTTCAGTTCCTGACACCGGTTGGACCACGGAGGAGGACAGCAGCCATCATCTTGGAGAAATGATGTAATCACCCCTGTTTTCTACTGATCTCAGCGCATTCAGCTACGGAACAGGTGATTTCAGGCTGGTATTTGCCTCCGTCTCCCAGACAGATCACTCAGGCTTGGGGCTGGAGAACCTGTGGAGAATACTCCTGGGGGCTCATTCCTGGCAAGGCATGAGCCGGGCTCTGAGCGGCCGGATTCTGGTCCCTGGGGCTGCCTTGGCTCAGGGTTGGGGAACATGTGGAGACTGGGTGTGGAGGCCAGCTCCAAGTGGAGCGTGCGCTGAGCTCGGGGCAGCTGGGTTCTGACTCCCAGAACAGTTTTGGCCCGGGACTGGAGCCTGCGCCCAGCGGAGCGTGCACCGGCCGGGCTCTGGCTCCTGGAGCTGCTTTGGCCTGGGGCTGGGGAACGGGGGGGGGGGGGGGGAGTGCTCCTTGGAGCCAGCCCCCAGCCGAGCGTGCATTGGGATCGGAGAGGCCGGGTTCTGGCTCCCGAAGCTGCTTTGGCCTAGGGCTGGGGAACCTGCAGTGACTGCTTCTCGGTCAGGGTCCTCCTGGGTGCTGTGGGGGCCGGGGGGGGGCAGAGTGGAGCTGCCGCCTGCGCCAAGAGCAGGCCAAGTGACCTGCCGGCGTGGTATCACGACACCCCAACTGCAGCTGGGGCCGAAGAGAGTAGCCGCCCACGCCTAGAGTAGGACCAGCGACGACAGCACAGTAGCCAAGTAACTTCATTTGGAGTAGGGGCTGTGCAGAGCCGCCGTTTGGGCCTGCAAGGTAGGCAGACCTGCGACCCACTGGCAGGACAGGCCTGGTAGCCTGCCAGCGTGGGGGACACATAGCACCGAGGCAGTCACGTCACACTGGTTGGAGTGGAGGAGGAACAGGGCCGCTGCCCGTGTCCGGAGGGGGCTCAGCGACCCGTTGGAGAGGCAGTCAGGTACCCCCATTGGGAGTGGGGGCTGTGCAGAACTGCTGCCCGAGCCTGCAGGGTGGGCAGACCTGTGACCCACTGGCGGAACAGGTCTAGAGGCCTGCCAGCATGGTAGACACGTCACACCAATTGGAGTGGGGATCGAGCAGAGCCGCCGCCCACATCCGGATCAGGACCAATGACCTGAGGGCATGGTACTTATGTCACCACAATTGGAGTGGGGGCAGAGCAGAGCTGCCACCCGCGCCCGCAGGCGGGGGCAGACCTGTGACCGACCAGCGTGGTAGACAGACCACCCTAATTAGAGGAGGAGCACAGCCACTACTCGCCCTGCAAGGGAGACTTCCCAACTATACAAGAGCAATATAAATAAATAGGGGGTAAATTTCAAAAACACAACAGTTTCACCAAGCAGAAAGAAACACGACCAGTATGAAAAGACAAGGAAAGAAAGGACCACAACCAATGCAGGTCAACTCAACTTTAGAAGAGGTAATAGCTGCAACAGATGGAATGTCAGATAAAGAGTTCAGGATATACATGCTTCAGATGATCTGGAGTCTCAAGGAAGACATGAGAGAGCAAAATCAGACAATGAAAGATCACATTGACAAGGAACTACATAAACAAATCCAGGAAGTAAAAGACCAATTTCACAGGGAGATAGAGGTAATAAAAAACAAACAAATAAAAATCCTAGAAATGCAGGAAGCAATAAACCAACTTAAAAACTCAATTGAGAATACTACCAGCAGAGTATATCACTTAGAAGATAGAACATCAGACAATGAAGACAAAGTATTTCAACTTGAAAAGAACATAGACAGCTCAGCAAGTCTGCTAAGAAACCATGAGCAGAACATCCAAGAATTATGGGATAATATAAAAAGACCAAACTTAAGAGTCATTGGGATACAGGAAGGCACACAGCTCCAAACCAAAGGAATAAACAATCTATTCAGTGAAATAATATGAGAAAATTTCCCAGACTTGAAGAATGAGACAGAATCCCAAATCCTAGAAGCCTACAGGATGCCGAATGTGCAAAATCATAAGAGATCCACACCTAGACACATTATAATGAAGATGTCCAACATACAGAATAAGGAGAGAATTTTAAAAGCTACAAGAGAAAGGAAGCAGATTACATTTAGGGGTAAACCAATCAGGATAACAGCTGATCTCTCAACACAGACTCTGAAAGCTAGAAGATCCTGGAATAACATATTTCAAACACTGAAAGAAAATGGGTTCCAACCAAGAATCGTGTATCCGGCGAAATTAAGCTTCAGGATGGAAGATGAAATTAAAACCTTCCACGATAAACAAATTTAAAAGAATTCGCAGCTAGAAAACCATCTCTTCAAAAAATCCTTGGCAAAACATTACAGGAAGAGGAAATGGAAAATAACATTGAAAACCAAAAGAGGGAGGTAGGACAGTAAAGGGGGGAAAGTAATCAAAGAGGAAAACAAATCAGGTTTAGTAACATTAATAAACAAATATGGCTGGAAGAACAAACCATATCTCAATAATAACCCTAAATGTGAATGGCTTAAACTCACCAATTAAGAGACACAGGCTAGTTGAATGGATCACAAAACAAGATCCAACAATATGCTGCCTAGAGGAGACGCATCTGATAGGAAAAGATATACATAGACGGAAGGTGAAAGGTTGGGAAAAATCATACCACTCATATGGACTGCGGAAACAACCAGGAGTGTCCATACTCATATCTAATAAAATAGATTTCAAGCCAAAGTTAATCAAAAGGGATAAAGAAGGACACTTCCTACTGCTCAAGGGAACCATACACCAACAAGACATAACAATCATAAATATATATGCCCCAAATAATGGTGCAGCTATGTTCGTCAAGCAAACTCTTCTCAAGTTCAAGAGTCTAATAGACCACCATACAATAATCATGGGAGACTTCAACACACCTCTCTCACCACTGGACAGATCTTCCAAACAAAAGTTAAATAAGGAAACTATAGAACTCAATAACACAATTAACAACCTTGACTTAATTGACATATATAGACTATACCACCCAACATCAAGTAGCTACACTTTTTTTCTCAGCAGCACATGGAACCTTCTCAAAAATAGAACATATATTATGTTACAGGGCAACTCTTAGACAATATAAAGGAGTAGAGATAATACCATGCATCTTATCTGATCATACTGGAATGAAACTGAAAATCAATGATAAAAGAAGGAAGGAAAAATCATGTGTCACTTGGAGAATGAACAATAGGTTACTGAATTATCAATGGGTTTTAGAAGACATCAAGGAGGAAATTAAAAACTTCTTAGAGTTAAAGGAAAACACAGACACAACATATCAGAATCTATGGGACACATTGAAAGCAGTTCTAAGAGGAAAATTTATTGCTTGGAGTCCATTCCTTAAAAAAAGAAAAAACCAACAAATAAATGATCTCATACTTCATCTCAAAATCCTAGAAAAAGAAGAGCAAAACAACAGCAAAAGAAGTAGAAGGCAAGAAATAATTAAAATCAGAGCTGAAATTAATGAAATCGAAACAAAAGAAACAATTGAAAAAATTGACAGGACTAAAAGTTGGTTCTTTGAAAAAATAAATAAAATCGACAGACCCTTAGCCATGCTAACAAAGAGAAGAAGAAAGAGAACCCAAATTACCAGCATACGGGATGAAAAAGGCAATATCACAACAGACACTTCAGAAATACAGAAGATAATCAGAAATTATTTTGAATCCTTATACTCCAATAAAATAAAAGATGGTGAAGGCATAGATAAATTTCTTAAGTCTTATAATCTGCCCAGATTGAGTCAGGAGGATATAGACAACCTAAACAGACCAATAACAATAGAGGAAATAGAAGAAACCATCAAAAGACTACCAACTAAGAAAAGCTCAGGACTGGATGGGTATACAGCAGAGTTTTACAAAACCTTTAAAGAGGAACTAACACCAATACTTTTCAAGCTATGTCAGGAAATAGAAAAAGAGGAAGAACTTCCAAATACATTCTATGAGGCCAACATCACCCTGATGCCCAAACCAGACAAGGACACTTCAAAGAAAGAAAACTACAGACCAATATCTCTAATGAACCTAGATGCAAAAATCCTCAATAAAATTCTGGCGAATCGGATTCAAAAACATATCAAAAAAATTATACACCATGATCAAGTAGGATTCATCCCTGGGATGCAAGGCTGGTTCAATATACAGAAATCAATAAATGTGATTCGCCACATCAATAGACTTAAAAATAAAAACCATATGATCATCTCGATAGATGCAGAAAAAGCATTTGACAAAGTACAGCATCCCTTTATGTTTAAAACTCTAGAAAAATTAGGGATAACAGGATCATACCTCAACATTGTAAAAGCAATCTACAATAAGCCACAGGCCAGCATCATTCTGAATGGAGAAAAATTGAAGGCATTCCCTCTAAGATCTGGTACAAGACAGGGATGCCCTCTCTCACCACTTCTGTTCAACATAGTCCTCAAAACACTGGCCAGAGCAATTAGACAGATGAAAGAAATTAAAGGCATAAAAATAGGAAAAGAAGAACTTAAATTAACACTATTTGCAGATGACATGATTCTATACCTAGCAGACCCAAAAGGGTCTACAAAGAAACTATTAGAGCTAATAAATGAATTCAGCAAAGTGGCAGAATATAAGATCAACACGCATAAATCAAATGCATTCCTGTACATCAGCGACAAATCCTCTGAAACGGAAATGAGGACAACTACTCCATTCACAATATCCCCCCCAAAAATAAAATACTTGGGAATCAACCTAACAAAAGAGGTGAAAGACTTATACAATGAAAACTACAGAACCCTAAAGAGAGATATAGAAGAAGACCTTAGAAGATGGAAAAATATACCCTGTTCATGGATAGGCAGAACTAACATCATCAAAATGGCGATATTACCAAAAGTTCTCTATGAGTTCAATGCAATGCCAATCAAAATCCCAAAGGCATTTCTTGTAGAAATAGATAAAACAATCATGAAATTCATATGGAATAATAAAAGACCCAGAATAGCAAAAACAATGCTAAGCAGGAAGTGTGAATCAGGTGGTATAGCGATACCAGACTTCAAACTATACTACAGAGCAATAGTAACAAAAACAGCATGGTACTGGAACCAAAACAGGTGGGTGCACCAATGGTACAGAATAGAGGACACAGTAACCAACCCACAAAACTACAACTATCTTATATTTGATAAAGGGGCTAAAAGCATGCAATGGAGGAAGGATAGCATCTTCAACAAATGGTGCTGGGAAAACTGGAAATCCATTTGCATCAAAATGAATCTGAATCCCTATCTCTCGCCATGCACAAAAGTTAACTCAAAATGGATCAAGGAGCTTGATATTAAATCAGAGACATGGCGTCTGATAGAAGAAAAAGTTGGCTATGATCTACATACTGTGGGGTCGGGCTCCAAATTCCTCAATAGGACACCCATAGCGCAAGAGTTAACAACTAGAATCAACAAATGGGACTTACTCAAACTGAAAAGTTTTTTCTCAGCAAAAGAAACAATAAGAGAGATAAACAGGGAGCCTAATTCCTAATTAGGAATTCCTAATTCCTAATTCCTAATTTGTTCCTAATCCTGGGAACAAATCTTCACTCCACACACTTCAGATAGAGCCCTAATATCCAGAGTATACAAAGAACTCAAAAAATTAGACATTAAGATAACAAATAACCCAATCAATAAATGGGCCAAGGACCTGAACAGACACTTCTCAGAGGAGTACATACAATCAATCAATAAATACATGAAAAAATGCTCACCATCGCTAGCAGTCAGAGAAATGCAAATCAAAACCACCCTAAGATACCATCTCACTCCAGTAAGATTGGCAGCCATCATGAAGTCCAACAACAACAAGTGCTGGAGAGGATGCAGGGAAAAGGGTACACTTGTTCATTGTTGGTGGGACTGCAAATTGGTGCAGCCAATTTGGAAACCAGTATGGAGGTTTCTTGGAAAGCTGGGAATGGAACCACCATTTGACCCAGCTATTCTCTTCTCGGTCTATTCCTTAAAGACCTAATAAGAGCATGCTACAGGGACACTGCTACATAGATGTTCATAGCAGCACAATTCACGATAGCAAGATTGTGGAACCAACCTAGATGCCCTTCAATAAATGAATGGATAAAAAAAAAAAACGTAGCATTTATACACAATGGAGTATTACTCTGCATTAAAAAATGACAAAATCATAGAATTTGGAGGGAAATGGGTGGCATTAGAGCAGATTATGCTAAGTGAAGCTAGCCAATCTTTAAAAAACAAATGCCAAATGGCTCCTTTGATATAAGGGGAGTAACCAAGGACAGGGTAGGGAGGAAGAGCTTGAGAAGAAGATTAACATTAAACAGGGATGAGAGGTGGGAGGGAAAGGGAGTGAGAAGGGAAATCACATGTAAATGGAAGGTGATCCTCAGGGTTATACAAAATTACATATAAGAAGAAAGGAGAGGTAAAACAAGGTAATACAACTGGAAGAAATGATTTACAGTAGAGGGGGTAGAGAGAGAAAAGGGGAGGGGAGGAGAGGGGGGATAGTAGAGAATAGGATAAACAGCAGAATACATCAGTCACTAGAATGGCAATATGTAAATCAATGGAAGGGTAACTGATGTGATACAGCAATCTGTATACGGGGTAAAATTGGGAGTTTATAACCCACTTGAATCAAACTGTGAAATATGATATATTAAGAACTACGTAATGTTTTGAACGACCAACAATAAAAAAAAATTTAAAAAACCCCCAAGAAACTTAAAAAAAAGAAATTTTTAATGTAATTTGGTATACTAATATTTGGGGCATATATTTATTATTGTTGTTTCTTGTTGGGGTCATTTCCTTTACCAGTGGCTTTGACTCTTCTGATTAATTTTGATTCAAATCTGCTTTGTCAGATGAGAATAGCTATTGCAGAGTTTTTTCAATCTCCACTTGCATGGAATCATTTATCCATTCTTTTACTTTTCACCTATAAGATGAATCTCTCACAAACAGAAAATAGTTGAATCTGTTTTTTATCTATGCTGCTGATCTATGTCCTTTAATAGGAGGATTGTGGTCATTTATATTTAGCATTATTTTGTCTAGGTGTTTCTTATTTCCAGCAATTTTTATTTAATTGTTATATTTAATTGTCTTAATTTTCTCTTATTTTTTTATTGTTCTAGAAATCTTTGTGTATTTGGAGTTCTGGGCTATTCTGGATTTCCTCTGTGTGCAGGATACCTTTAAGTATTCTTTGCAATTCTGGCTTAATGGTCATGATTTTTTTACTTTATCCTTGTCATGGAAAGTTTTTGGTTTTACATCAATTTTGAAAGATATCTTTACTGGATATAGCAGATTTGGCTGTCAATTGTTTTCTTTTAGAACTTAGAATATATCATCCCAGGTCCTCCTTCATTTTAGGATCTGAGTTGAGCTCAGAGAAATGAATCTTATTGGTTTGCCTCTAAATATGATACTTTTCTCTTACAGCTTTTAATATTCTTTCCTTGTTTTCTATTTTAGGCATTTTGATTATGACGTGTCTTGGAGAGGTTCTGTTTTTATTTTTTTCTGTTTGTGGTCTTTTATACTTACTCTATGTGGTTGTCTATCTCATTTTGAATGAGAAGAAATTTTTCTGCCACTATCTTACTGAATATGTCTTAATGCCTTTAGCTTGCATCTTCATGTTCTCTTCTATCCCAATGAGTCTCAGGTTATTTTATCCCAGAGTTCTTAGATATTCTGATTATGTTCTTTTATTTTTGCCTTTACATACTTAGTATTCAAATTCATATACCCTGTTTTTAATGCCAGAGATTCTGTCTTCAGGCTTGAAGTTCTATCTTCTACATAATCTAATCTGTTTTGAAATGCTCTCAAGTGAATTTTAAGTTTGATTCATTATGTCTTGTATTTCTGGGAGTTCTAAATGGTTTCTTTTCAATGTCTCTATTTGTTTATTGGAATTGTCTTTCATCTCCTGTACTTGCTTGCTTCTTTCATTCCTTAGATCTTCTTTTAGATCTTGAGCATTTTAATATTTTTTGTACCTTTCTCTGGAATTTTATTCATTTTTATATGTTGGAGATCCTTGTTGGGGTATTATGAATTTGGGGGGAAGATGTGTTGCCTATTTCCTCATGTTTTCAGAAGTCTTGGACTTCAATTAAGATGGATCCCACGTACTCTTTTAAATGTGTCTTCAAGTGTGTAGTTATATTTTTTGTTCTGGAACCTCTCTGTTTCTGATGTGGGAGTGTATGTTCAGGAGTATTACCTGAGGTTCCCCTCTAGTTTTTCCTACTTGGGGCCTCTTGGTTTGGGTTTTGTGTGTCCTCCTATTCTATGTGCAGAAGCACTTTTGAGGTGCGAGTTGGGCTTGATCACAAGTGGAGTGAGATTTGCTGCGACTTGGGGTGACTGAGTTGTGTGTATTGCTCATAAGTAGGGTATCTACTCTGTAAATGTGAGTTGTCCCAATCACTTTCCATCCCCTCTTAGAGGAAGGGGAATGCCAGGAATAGCAATAACGTTAGCAACCAATGTACAGCCTTAAGGTAGATAGCTGGTATCTATTTTGAAATCTATAACACTAATTATCACCTCTAGAGGAATGGTGGGGGTTAGCATTCATCATCAGCTCGAATAAGAAACAACTGTGAGCTAGATCAGGCATTGAACAGCAAATGTCTACTGCATCATCTATTGTGTTGATAACCATAACAACACGAATAGGGTAGGGATTAATACTATATAATTCTATCAGATATTGGTATTAATTTCTTATGTGAGGAGAAAACAGGGTAGAGAAAGTACACAATATTTTAAAAGTGACTAGAGAGACATGAAAAAGTAGCAGATTACTACTATAAAAAAGGAATAGTAAAAACATAACAAAAAGCAACAAAATAGAGAGGAAAAAGAACAGGAACACTTAGCTATTACTGGAGGAAGAGAATGAAGAAGGGGCAATAAGGGGAAAAAAATAAACCAAGGTACAAACAAACAAACACATGTATGATCAAAACAACTCAAACACGTTATAATTTTACCCCACCTAAGTCAAACCAAGGCTAATTTTATGAATATAATATACATAACTATGTATACATATGTATTTCCAAACCTATCTGCACAGTGAATATACATACACTCACATACCCACACCTACAACCTCACACAGAGTGAAAAAAATAGTGAAATAAAATAGTATGAAATTTGAAAAACTAAAATAATTAGATTAAAAAACAGTAAAAATGTGGGGAAATATGAAAAAAAGATAAATATGTTTTAAATGTATTGGTGTTTTTTAGTTTTAATTACAGCAGAATTCATTCTGATATAATTATATATATATATATATATATATATATATATATATATATATATATATATAATTATATAAACTCTGTCGATGGGTATTTGAGATTTGATCCACAAACTCTGTTGCTGTGGAGATACCAATCTCTGCTCAATGTCTGGGTCTCATAGACTTCATATAAATTAAAGTTTTAAGGAGTGTAGTCTAAACCTCCACAGATTATACATTCATCACTACAGATATGAAGTACTCAGGATCAGACTCAAAATGCAGAGAGGCATGTCTGGTGATTTCGGGCATCTTCCCATTTTTGGCATCCCAATAGCTCTTATGGGTTGCTAGCAACAAAAGGAGCCCTTTGTTGTTTAGATCCAGAACCTGATCCCCTAAGCACAATTTTCTTTGTGCCTATTTCAGTCACACAGTTCAGGCACAGCCCATAATAGGTGACTGCTGGTTCAGGCTGGCAGGTTTCTTTATGAGATCCCTACCTCCTACCCCTGCTTGCTGCCATGCAGTCCTCTCAGATGTTCCCCACATTGGTAACTCTGTTTCCTACCAAAATTTCCACTCATGGGTCAAACCATTTTGGTTGCTTTTCATTCAACAACTTCCCCAGTGACTCTGGATCCATTAATATTAGCTTCCCCCTCCACTCCACAGGTTTGTCCAAGCCAATTTTGAAAATTATTTAATTTGTTCATTTTTTTGCATGTTTTCCTCTGTCTGCCTGTGTTCCCCCTCCTCTCAGCAGCAGTGGTTGTTGACACTGCCATTGCTGCTGCCACCAGCCAAGGTGACACATCCCTAACATATTATTTCTTATATTGTGTTTGAAGTTTGTAACTTTGTATTTCTATGGCTTCTTTTGTTGTTCAATATTGAATGTTTGTGAGTTTCTTTAGTTATCCACCTTACCAAGTAGTACTTTTCTCTTTTTTAAAAACCTTCAGCTAAGAACTGCTGGGAAGTGCACACTTCCTCTGATTCATCATCTTCTCTTTTTGCTTTTTCTGTATTTTATGTATCTTTCTTTCCACAAATAACGTTCTTTCCTCTAACAACTATTTTATCCTTAACTTGAGGCCAAGAAATTTGCTTCCTTTGGTACTCAGAATCCAAATCAGTGTTTTATTAACATAAAAGGCAGTCAGTTATGATGGCTTGGAAAGTTCTTCTGTTGATCAGAACTGAACTTGAAGTCTTCTGATTTCTTTCAAGCTTCAGTACATGCTCAATAGTAATGCCATCACTGACTTCTTATTCTCAGTACACTATGTGAAACGTGCTTCAGCATGAGGTTGTCCTAGCTGGTTTATAATAGATACATGAACTATTTGCACAGATATTCCACAAGTCATCCTAAGCGTGTTTGGACACTGCTTCAACATTAGCAATTTTTATGGAAGACCACATGAATACTAATGAATAATAGTTGTCATATTATGACCTACTTTGTAAGATACTTTATATTGGTTAGCACATAGGCCACAGTAAACCAGACTGAACATAAATTCAAGCTGTGAATTTAGGCAAGCTATTTTAAATTCTTTAATCTTCAATGTCCTCATCTAAAAAAATGGTATAAATATTTTAGTAATAATTGTCATAGATTTGTTATAAATATAAAAATGAGATCATTCATGGGAAGTAATTCATTCAGTGTGTAGAAGAGAATAAATTTATTCTTCTATTTTATCTACCTATTATATAACTACGCATAGGGGTTTGTATGTTGGTAATCATAAATCTTTAGGAAAATAGTGCAATTATCTAACCCATCTTTCAAAAACCAGAAATTTGAAATTCAAGAATAAAAACAACCACATAGTCAAGCTCACATTAAACATCTCGACATACTGCACATAGAAGCCCATTTAATTCAAGCCCAACATGACCTAAATTTTATTTACTCTTTTCTGGTAAATAAAATCCACAAGAAATTAATTAGTATGGCTATTATGAGATCTATTTAGTTAGTGACAGTTGACTTTGTTGCAAATGACTACATGTAATATCTTGGTGTTGGAAGAATTTGAATGATCTCATTCAACTTATAATTACTTTTGTTTTTAACTTTTATAACAAAGATTTTACAATTGTTATTATTTCCAATGATGTAATTAAGGCCCTTAAATAGATATGAATCTGGCTTAGAGACTACCAAAAAAAAAAAAAACAAAAGAGAGAGAGAGAGAGCCTCAGGGTATGAATTAAGGAACTAAAATTGTGTACTTAAAATTTGCATTATAAGAAATAGGCAGTCAATATGAAATCCAGCTGGGCGATAGTCATGTACACAGCCTCCAGCAAATTGTATCATTAACTTTCTGTTATAAAAACTTGTCCCCTTCCTGACACTATAATTCATCTTTCTGCAGTCTCAAGCATTTGATTAAACTGCTTATTTTCAAAATGCTAGCAAATTAAAAAACTGTGATCTAATGGCATTTAATTTCCACACACTAATTCCAGTTGTGTCTTTAATGAGATTAACAAAGGTCTAGGTTATGATGTTGAAAGGAAACATAGTAGTAACCTGGTCCAAGGGCTCATATTACTAGTGAGAAAATTATGGGTCTGAAAGGGAAGCAAATTACTTGAGATCATAGATACAGACATTTCTCAGTCAGAGATTGCGACATGGGTCCCTCTGCTCAAACAACATGGACTCATGCCCAGGGACATATGAAAAAAAAATTTGCAAAATTATGTCTAATAAAACACCTGATCAGTCATTGTCATTCAGCATAGAGAAAGAGCAAAAACTGCTTTGTCAGGGAATGATAAGCAAGTTATTTTAGTCAGTTTTTCATCTCTGTGACAAAAAGACCCAACAAGAACAATGTCAGAGGAGGAGCAGATTATTTGGAATTCACAGTTTCAGAAGTCTCAATGCACAGACAGCTGACTCCATGGCTCTAGGCCCAGACTGAGGCAGAACATCATGGCAGAAGGGTGTGGAGGAGGAAAACAGCATAGGACATAGCAATCAGCAAGTAAAGAGAGCACTCTGCTCACCAGGGACAAAATATAAAAACCACAGCTATGCCCACAGTAACTTCCCTCCTTCAGCCACACCCTACTAACCTTCAGTTAATCCATATGAATGGATTAATCCACTGATTAAGTCACACATTTCATAATACAAATCATTTCACCTGTCAAAATGCTTGCATTGTTTCACACAGGAGTGGACTCCTCATATCAAAATCATAACACAAGTCTATCTATACAATAAGGAAAGGTCTGATCTGGAACCTTTGTGAAATCCTTGAGGAATAGGTCTCTCTCTTATTATCATCTTCTTTCTGGATATTTAATGGTGCTTGGCATATGGCAAGTATGCAAAAAAAAAATTCTTGCTGAATGTAACTGACTAAATTTGAGCTGTCTGGGTATTTCCCTTTTGTCAGATTTAAGATTTCATATTTCTAAGAGTTTGCAGGTTAATAAACCTGTACAGATGTTTGTCCTACCTACTGGGCTTATGTCTGAGCCAAAAGATGAAAATACTCAAAAATACCAGAAGAATAAAAATATTAGACCAAACTCAAATGAGTCAGTCTACAAACAGTATACTAAAAACTCTGATCTGTGTTCACCTTATAGCTTCAAATTAAACATTCACAACATATAAATATGTATTTCAACTAGAATAGTAGACAAAATATTGTCAAACATTATGCTAAGTAATTCTGGAACTACTTCTTAAATACCAATTTTATTAGTTTTCCTATGAGAGATAAGTAGCATTTCCTTTAAAAAGGATCCATTTTTTTTTTTAATCTCAGGAGCAGTGCACAGCAGTCACTGTAAATAGTACTTCAAAGTGCAGTAAGTAAATTCACCATAATCATTGAAAAATCAGTCAAATTACAAAAAAAACTTCACAATTAATTAATTTGAGATTTTTTAATGAAAATATTGTATTTATTGAAGGTCCTTTTCCTTGTCTAATATTCTATAAAATGTATCTGTACCATGATATCAGTATAAAGTAGTGGTTAGCATGCTTCACCTTTGATATTTCCAAAAATTTAAATGAATGCTAAGTATGTTAACACACCTGAGTATTGGACAGAGATACACAACTTTGAACACAATGACAATTTACACAGCTTTTATTTTCTTTGTAATATTTACTCATGTAATCAATTTTGACAGTACTTATAGCTTCATTCTGTCTATGCAATTAAGTAATTTTTTTCTTGCATTCATAACTGAGGAATTTCAAACTCATCTTACATTCTCCCATTAGGCTAATTTTTAATTTATTTTTATAGGATAACTCATTGTTTACTAATCCATTCTATGTATTAGGAATTTATTGTTGCTTTTTAATTTTTTCAAAGCAAACTTAATCACCAAACTCTTATAAAACCATGCATTTTTTATTAGTATTTTGATTATGGCATTGTTCTAATTAATTCTCTCATTAGCTTTTTTTTTTTTTTTTTTTTTTTTTTTTTTTTTTTTTTTTTTTTAGTGCATGAGTTTACGGAACCATGCACTAAAAATAACAAGATTTTGTAGGAATTCATTCATTCTTCTACCACCCAATATTATATTGGGCTAAAGTTTGGAGAAATAAAGGTACTTTAGATAAAGCCAGTGTCTTAAAGAAGTTCAAAATTTCAGGAAACAGAAATATAGTTCTATAAATATAGTTGTATAAATAATATAAATATAGTTCTATAAATAATGATACAAATATAGTTCTATAAATATGGTATTGTGAGAATACAAAAAACTAAATGCTAATCCATCCAGGATTGGAGTGATAGAATAAGTTTTCAGCAGATGTTGCCACTTAGTTAGGGAGTCAGGTTGGGGAGGTGAGAAATGAAGGAGTTAACAGGGATTTCTAAATGTGCTCATAGACACCAAAATAAAGGAAACATTTTTAGCCTGCAAGAGATTTTTCTATTTGTTAGAATGTCTATCCTAATGCAAGAAACATAGTTATAGATTCATCATTCATCACATATCTATTGGTCTATTTTCTTCTTTAGGATAAATAAAAATTTTATTGTCAAGCTTGAATCAAAAACATTGAAGTGCTGTCTGTATCAAAAAGAAAGAGCAAGCAGCTAATAGCTAATGGGAAAACAATAGTGCAAGAGGAAATGTAACCTATTATAGGAAAAAGAAAAGAAAAAGTAAAGATTTCCCTAAAGGTGGATTTTATAATAACACATATAGGATTCTTATTGACAACATCTACTTTACAGAAAATAAGGGAAAAAATTCTAGAAACCAAAACTAATCCAAGAGTTCACGACCTAAAGAGTGTAATTCACAAAAGAAATATTAGCATAAAACTTGGAACCAGTGGAGTGCAGAGCAGTCTCCTGACATACAGTTTTTCAAACATCACACAGAGAACCAACAGACTGACATTTGCATTTTTCCCTGAGAATAAAAAAATAGTGGATTAATCTGCAGTGAACATATTCAGAATTTCATTATAAGGAAAGGCCAAAACATGAAGCCAACTTCTAAAATCAGAGGTGCAAATATGCAGAGAAAAGATCCATGACAAGGGGCTAGTTCAAAGGTGGGAGTCAGTAGCAACAGCCTTGGCTGGGCTTACACAGGCAATACAAGGAAATACAGTTTGTTTCCTATTGTCAAAAAGGGAAGTTGTATTTATCCTGGGCTTTTAATGTTCTTATAATTCTATAATTAGGGATTAGTTAAGAAATGTCAGGTAACCACTGTGTGCTTTCTCAAAGTACAATATAAATTCAGGAAAGTACAAAAGAGGTAAAGCCTTGTAGATGCCTAGCAATTTTGATCCTTGGTGGCTATTTAGTTAAAATAAATAGTTTGTTTTCAGTGTACTGCTGTATGAAATCCAAGGACCAGGGGGGAATAAATGAATATTTGCAAAATATGTGATTGGATAGGTGGTTGAAAAGCAATGCATAGCTTTTCTAAATAACCCATGTTTTATGTAAATCTCATCAGGGGAGAAAAGTAAACTTTAAAGAGCATTTTTAAATTTCTGATAGGTTTATAGTGGAAAAAACACATTAAAGAAAAGGAAAAAAAATAAAATATTGTTTGAATCAGATGATTCCACCATTTAATTATTTTTCAGAAAAAAAGGTTATATTTCAACATTTCAATTGTTCTCAGTATTAGAACTGAAAAGTAGTTTGATATTTCTATGCAGATGATATGCATTTTTAAAAATCCTGCTCCCTTATTCATTTGTTTTTATAACATTTATTGAGTACCTACTGAGTACAAAGATAATCTCTGTCTTTGAGAGGCTAAGCTACTCCTTATCTCAGATAAACACCTTAGACAGGATGTAGAAAATGGGAAATATATTAGAAATGAACTAAGAAAACAGAAGAAACAGTCATTGACACTCCAATAAATAAATAAACCCTTTTTGAAGAAATGGGCTTTGAACTGGACCTCAAGAGTCTAGAGAAGAAATTCACAAGGCCCTAGGGGAAGATGTACAAGAAGAAAATTAAGAAAAATAACTAGTACCAACAAATGTTTAAAGGTAGGAAATTGAAGAATACATTGATTTTGTGATGATCATCATTATCCAAAGTACATGTATAAAGACACAAATTGGTGTGAATATACTTTGTATACAACCAGAGATATGAAAAACTGTGCTCTATATGTGTAGTAAGAATTGTAATGTATTCTGCTGTCATATATAAAAAAACACACAAGTAATAAAATATTATCTCATAATCAAAGGCAGAAGTGAAGAGTGGTATAGTAAAAATAGGCCTAAGTGCTAGATCTCCAAGAGAGCTTAGATTTCATAAAATGTCATTATTTTTAATAAAGTCAATTTGTTAAATTTTTTAAAAATACATTGATTTGACAAAGATCATAAAAAAAATTGGAATATAATAGAATGAGGAGTTTAGACTGCATTTTCTTAATAATAGAGAATTGTGGATTGTGGTTGAGCAGATCAAATCTTTTCTTTACAAAAGTTACACAAATGTAACAGCATATGGCTCACCCACAATTAAGAAATACCAGACAGAAATCCTGAAGCTAAAAAACACATTAAGTGACAATAAAAAAAAAAAACATAAGAAAGATGTACTGAGAACAAAGGCTGTTTGAAAATGTAGTCAGAGGAGAAAACATGAGAACAAATGAGGAAAGTATACAAAAACTTTGGAACAACATTAAAATAGCAAATATTTGGGATATTGGAGCTCAAGAAGGACTTGAGAATGCCAAAGAAGTAGAAAGTTTATTCAAAGAGATAATAACAGAGTACTTCCCAAACCTAGAAAAGGACTTAAATAGATACAAGAAGGTGAAAGATCACCAGTAAATTTAACTTAACCAAGACCACCCCATGGTATACTGTAAACTGGCCCATATCTGCAATCCCAGCTACTCTGGAGGCTAAGGCAAGAAGATTACAATTTCAAACCAGTCTGGGTAATGCTGTCTCAAAATAAAATAAAAAGGGTTGGGATACAATTCAGTGGTAAAGTGCTTATTATGTATAATATGTGAGGTCCGGGATCCATCCCCAGTATTGCAAGATTTAAAAATTAAAGAAAATTTTTTATATGTAGAATATTAAAAAAATTAATCTCTTAGAAGTTTGGAATACAAAAATTGTGTTACTAGAGACTGGGGAGTATAGGGAGTAGGATGGATTGGGAGAGATTGATCAATAGGCACTAAATTATAGTTGGTTAGGAGTAAAGAGTTCTGGTGTGATATTATATAGTATGACAGGTGACAACAATTACTATGTTTTTCCCAAAAGTAGAGGAAAGGGTTTTAAATGTTTTCACCATAAAAATATGCTGAAATTTAAGCCTTATATTATTATACATGTGATAGAATATCGCAAGTACTCCATAAGTACAATTTTTAAGATTCTATGTATCAGTTAAAAATAAAATTAAATAAAAATATTAAAAAATTGATAAAACATTTTTATGTTACACATGGACATAATTAATTATACGTACAGTTGAGATATTCTTAATTACAATGCAGGTAATGTTAACATATGAGTAAAACTAGTAATCATAAAACAATGGCTATAAACACAAAATGTGTTTTTTTTCACTAAGGAGAATACAAAAAAGGGTGAACTAGGTAACTAAAAAGAATATTGTTAATGAAATACATGCTAATATTATTATCAACTGTTTTTAACTTACAAAAATTGCATTTTCATAATGTTCAACTGAATATAACACATAACTTTGATGCTATCAAATTAATTCATATATCAAGGTTTCTGACTTATGTTTACAACAGAATACATCTAGTCTATATTTTAGGGAAAAATACCTTTGATTTTAAAGGAGAAAGTAAGAAAAAGATAAGGGGAAAAAAAAGAGACATCTGACTTCAGCAAAATTTTTAGACCAGGCTAACAGACCTCTTCTTTTCCCTTCACCCTCCATTAGTAAAACCAAAATGCAGACAATAGCCAAGTTATTTAAGAACATTAAGTTTATAGAGAGGCTAAGAACAAAGAAAGGAAAATCTCCAGAATCCAGAAATAAATGGGACTGGACAAAAAGAACTGTCCTGCAGTTTACAGGCTGGAATTATAGCCCTGAATATGTGGTCTTGGACTTCCAGGAGATAGAGAACTAAAAATGCACTGCTGCATAAGAGGTGAGAACTGGTGTTCCCTCCAATGAACAGCACAAACTAAAACCCTCCCTGCCATGTAAGCTAACACAAAGCTTGTGTCTGCTCCATGTTTTGGGTGACTTTTTAAAAATTAAATATGATAAAAGTAAAATTGGGGCCTCATGATGGTATGGTGACATTCAAACAATACAATAAATGTCTTTCGGTGGCCCAGGAGTAGAAAAATGTCATAAAAGCACAAATCATTAGAAAAATAAATGGCAAATACAATCAGAATTATACCTGTATTATGTCCACCACTACTGATGTACATATATCATTCTTGCAATCCTTCTAACAGCCCAGTGAGACAAGGCTTTATGATTATTATTATTATCTGCATTACAAATGATGAAATTGGGGTATAGAAAGGTGGAGATACATAAAATCACACTGCTAATAAGCAAGGTGATTTAAATCTGTTTGGTGTTATAGTTCATGATCATATCTATCTTATTGTAGTGCTTCCTCAAGTACAATAAGATCATGTGAAAATTTTAAAATTAAAAAATAATGTAGTAAGGGACAACTTGCCTTAAACTAAGTGAAAATGCAAATCATAATTGGAGAGCTGAGATTTACAATATATACAATTTAAAAAACAGTAGCCAGAATATGTGTGTCTCAATTTAAAAAAAAGGAGAATCTCATACAAAAATGGCAAAGTTATAAATATTTAATTCAAAGCAGGTGAAATAATGGCTAAGTAGTTTATTAAATTATATTCGTATCACTAGTACTGAGGAATATTCAAATTTATGACCAACGCTTTACTATTTCACACATCAAATCCAGGAAAAATAAGTCTGAAAATATCAAGTTCTTGAAACAATATCGAGAATGCCTGATAGTGGGAAAATAACTTGGTAAAGTACCTTATGACCCATTACTTTTTTTGCCTCATTAGATATCCCAAAGTAGAGATTCCCAGCCACAGTGCTTTAAATAGATTACAGACATGTTGAGATAATGATCACCTGGCCTGAGGGGCAGCCAAGAGGGGCCTGGAGTGATGGACAAAAGGAGGTTGGAGTGGTCTAATGTGATATAACCCAGCAGTCACTTAACTGCATCTAACAGTGTGGAACAATCAGAATCACAGAATTTGGAACACTAAGATTAATTTTTCAGATAGCAAAAATAATTTAAATAATACATGTTCATTGAGAAACATAAAAAGAATATTCCTACTTTGGTAAGACATTTAATAAATGTATAAAATAAATGTGTGAAGAATGCACATAATCCTCAAATTATCATGTATTTGCTTTTTCCTGAGAAGGACACCTGCATGGAGGAGATTAGCTCAGATTTCATGTCTTTAAAAACTGTATGTGAAGCAAATTTGACAAAATGTCATTATTTGCAAAATCTGGGTCATGAGTGGGTGTCTATTACATGGTTTCCTGTATTTTAGATGCCTTTAAAAATTATGTGATTAGAAAAAATGTTTCAAATGAAAATGTTAAATAGTGAACAAAAATCAACAAATTACTAATTGCTAGCTCTAATTTCACTCTTACTTCAGATTTTTTGTTCTGTTTATTTCGTTTTGTTTTCCAGGATGATATGAAGTAGACTTATCAGAAAACAAGCTCAGATAAAATCCTGGAACTATCTATATCTTTAAAAGAGAAAAATATGATTTCTGTTTACCATGGATAACATCTATTAAGTAGAGGCTTCATTAGAATATAGGAATTTCATGATATTTATGAAGAAAAAGAGTCAAAATTGAGTCAAAACTGTTTCAATCAGCACAATTATACATAATAGCCTTTCCATTACATATGTAAACTTAATAAATTTCATTACATTATCCCAAAATCACAAGTATAAATTGACAATTCCAAATGAACTATGTGCTATTCTAATTTTATTTTTCTAGTAGAACTCAATTTTCTCTATGAGTCTCTATTTCTATGTAGTATAGAAAATATAATGCTATTTCAAAGTTTTTGACTTTTTTAGTCTATTCCAGATTTGAAAAATCAGTAAAATTTGAAATTCAATCAATGTTTAAAGCTCTCTTTAAACAGTTTTTCCTCCTGAAATGTTTTTTGCTTCTCTTTTCTCCTCGTTTTGTTCCTAATTTCACTGGCCTCACTTGGTCTTGTGCCTGATGGTAGCACAGGTTCTGATGTTCATTTATATAATTTCTCAAAATGTAATTCCTGTTTGCAAGGTTTTTTTTTTTTTTTGAGCTGGTAATCTCTAACTGCCTCATCCTGTGATCTGAAAGGGTTCAGTACACCCTAATTTGCCACATAGCAGGTTGATAATTTTAGGATTCCCTGGAGAAATATAACCAATAGAATATATATGTATCTACATAGAGAGACAGATTATATACATAGTTGTAGATAAAAAATAATATGAATATATACAGAGATTCATTATATGGTTTTAGCTTATGTGATATGGAATCTAAGTCTCACAAGCTGCCATCTGCAAGCAAAGAACTGGGAAATGTCTATACTCTGGTGATATAGATTCCAAAGGTCCCTGGAGCTTGAGAGCTGATGTTGTAGATTCCTAGGGGTTTCTGAAGCCCGAGAATTAGGAGAACTGAGAGAAACAGAAGATCCATGTCCTATTCCAGCAGTCAGGCAGAGAATGAATTCAGCATTTCTCCACTTTTTTTGTTTTATGTAGGCCCTTAAAAGATTGGATGATGCTCACTCATTATTAATCTGTTCTGTAAACATTCTCATGGACATAATCAAAAATACAGTTTAATTGGATATCTGAATATCCAACAACCAGTTAAGTTGACACGTTAATGGAACTATCATATTGATATAAATATGAAAAAAGACAATAAATCACTCTTCCTCAGCTGTTGTGTTAGTCCACTTTGCACTGCTGTAACCAAAATACCTGATGAGAACAAATTAGAGGAGGAAGTGTATTGGGGGGCTCATGGTTTTGGAGGTCTACTTCATTGCTCTGAGCCTAAGATGAGGCAGGACATCATAAAGGAAACATATGGCAGAGGGAAATGTTCCCCTCATGGCAGCAAGGAAGCAGAGGCAGTGGGTGGGGTGGGGCACACAGGGAAGATGAACCCTTCTGGGACAGTGACTTACCTCCTCCATCCACACTCCACCTGCCTATAGTTACCACCTAGTGAGTTTGGACTAGGATGTTCTTTTCATCCATCTGTAACTGTTGTATTTCTTGGGCATTTCAATATACTCAGTCATGATCCAGTTCTCTCAATTATTTGACTCATTCAATGATCCAGAGTTCTCCTCAGAAAGAAACTCAATGAAAACTACTAATATTATTTTTTTAAGTGTACAATTTGCTGACTACCAATTCTTGTTTTTCCAGATTATTCCTCGAGAGTAACTTTCAACAGTTTCCTCCTCACCTTAAATTCATTGATCTCATCATTCTTTCCTTGCCACTTCACTTCAGTCCTAATACAGTTAGATCCTTAGTCCATCCTGATCATTATGAAAATCATTTCTTTACACAACATTTACTTTTTTTGCTGTCCTCTCTTAATTCTCAATAGACAAAACCCAAACTCCAGTGAAATCACTTTCTGCTTTATATGTGTGCTTCTTCAGTTATATATAATTGAAGAAAAAAATGCAACTCATTCAATTGGCCTCAATTAAATTAATCATTCCTAAATTTAGGTTGATTCTCAGTCCTTCTTGGCAATCTTAATACCTTTTCATAGTCCAATAATTTTCTCATACTGAGAAATTAGACATACATCCATGTCAAAACCTTTAGTTTCACCCCAACATGAATGTATGTAACTTTCATCATTTACATTCTCAACTGATAACTTAATTCTTGTTTCCCAGAAAAGATTAACAGAACTAAAAGAATGTCCACATACTCCCCAAAACATTTTGACTATCCCAACTGTATATTTTATGCTACACCTTCCCTTCCATTGTCACAGATGAACTGTTTTTTTCTTTTTTCACAAGCTGAATTCTCCACATGTGGAGTGGAACTTATATTTCTCATCTACTTGTGTTGATGACTCTAGCAAATCTCTAGTCTTCTTTTGACATTATCAGTTTCTTTCCTTCTCCACAGATCATTACCATAGAATAAAAGAATTGGAGAAGAAAATAGGTGTGAAGTCATGGAGACAAGATATTGCATCATGTTTTTCCTTTTAAAATACTTTTACAAAAATTTTATATATTTATTGTGTATGCCATATTGTTTTGAAATATATTTATATACATTGGAAGGACTACATTGAGGCACATGTATAAGTTCACCAACTAGCTTGTAATTTACATAACAAAGAATATCAGTAAAACAGAAGTTAGGCACATCATGAATGAGCTTTTTAAAAAATTCTTGGTCACAGAACTAATTTTACAAATTATTTCACTTATTTTTTCATTTATTTCCTGTCAAAAACAGCATTCAGGGGCTATTGGACTGCTTATTAGAGAAATATTCACAACATAGATTTTGTATTAGAACATCACAGATAATTGATATTTATAGATATCTTTTATTCTATCAGAAACTAGTCATTTTACCATTGTAATTTATCAGTTTATAACTATGAAACAAAAAATAAAGGATTATTTTCTTCAAGGTTTATTCCACATAATTTAAGTATAATTTAGGTCTCATTCTGCTGAATATTGCATAATAAGATGGAATTTCTGGTGACAGAGCACCTCTTTTACATTCTGAATAAAGGTAAACTATTCCCATAGGTACAATATATGTTCATAAGAATAAACTGTGGTGGATATATAGATAGATAGAGATTCTTTAAGTTTGTATCCCACAACAACTAGTATATTAATCACAGTTGCAACTATAATTATAGACTATTTTTGCCTTATACCTACTTATTTTCAACTTTCATTATTTTTATGTTTTTGGGAGGGTTATATATACTTCAAATTTTTAATATCTTGATGACACTTCATAATCATATACTGTTTTATAACCAAGAATCTAATAGATTAAAAACTGAAATTAAAATAGGATTTTCAAAACTATGAAGCAATTTGATTTATTTAATACATTAGATAAATTTTTCCTAGATTATAAACAAAGATAAATTAAGGACGCTTCTATCATTAAGGTCTTTAGAATGCTCTTTACTCTCAAATTAGCATTTTGTGGATTTAGAACACACTGGTATCCTTTTAGCCTTGAGGGTTACATATGTATCTTAATAACCATAAGGAGATTAATTTTCTATATTACACATTTAAGCATTATCATTTCAAATTCTATTTTATGTGGCATATTCAAATGAAATGTGATCAAATAGACGTCCTGAAATTGAGAATTTTAAATATCCTAGTCTCCTTCCTAAATAACCAACTGGCTGTAAAAAGCGAGTCTCTGTGTTAATTTGCAAATGAGCAAGGACTTTGGAGTTATATCTACATTGGTCCCAGGCTGCTGTTGTATTAATTATTAGATAGATTAACTACACACTGAGCTGGCACTTTTCATTAAACAGCTGCTAAAACATGAGGGATGAACAATGCCTTGTGCTTTAGCTTCAGATGCATGCACCCTGAGGCTATTTAATATGCTTTAATAAGCTACTGTTCTCCACACAGACAAATTTCACCTAGTTGGGGAATGTTCTGAAACGCCACAGGTTGCAACTTGTCAATGGCTTTCCTCAGTTTTCTGATAACCAAAATGTCAGGTATTCATACTTGCCTAACTTTCTAAATTCACATTAAAATATTTTAATTAAATTTGAGCATCACAAATAAAGAAAATGAATATATCATGATATCAAAAACCACTAAAGGCAACTGGCTGCTGCCTTTTTTGATTGTAAATACATAAGCATATTACAATCAGTCATTAATTTTACTGTTAATTTTATTCTGGTTATATTTCCCACAAAAACCTATATTTATAATAGGCCGTGATCTTCAGTGATTTTTTTTCCTCATAATGTCTCAGAAGTAAAGACTCTCCTATCACTTACTTAATTTAAAAATCCTGTAAGCTATATGTACTAGAGGTTAAAATCCACATAGATTTTAGGGTAAAGACAACAGTGGATACCAATACTTACAAAACTCCCAAAGTTTGAACAGGAAGTCATTCTTTAGTAATACTCCTTTAGCATTTAAATGAGTATGTGTTAAAAGTCCTTCCCTTTAGTTTTACATATTTCCATGATACTTGTGAATCCTAAATCTTTATCTTTAAAGAATAAAGAATTATGACTCTCATAAAGATATAAAATGAACATGTCTTATAAATTTTATTCGACTGATTACTAATGAGGGAACCAATAAGTTGTTACAACCAGTGTAAAGGACAATTCAAATATGCATAATGCAGATCAGGAATAATACAGTGTGCACATGGAGACTGTTTTCTTGGAAGTCAATGGAATCTCCACTGTGGTGTGCAGAGATGACATGGACACTGGTTTATGACAGTTTGACTTATAACTGTTCAACTTCATAATGGTGAGAAAGCAATATGTGTTTAGTGCAAACCATCAGGTGTATTTTGAATTTTGATCTTTTCCCAGCCTACTGGTATGCAGTTCTAAACTCTCATGATGTTAGTCAGTAGCAGCAAGCCACCATTCCCAGTCAGTCACATAATATCCCAAGGGTAAATAATGGATGCTGTGTTGTCAGTAACTTTTATGGACATTGTGCTTTCACATACCCTAATATCTACAAAATTCCCATCCGTGTGCACATGAAATATTCAATACTCTATAATAAAATAATGTTTGTTATATGAGTTTGCCCAACTGTAGGTCAATATGAGTTTTCTGAGTTCATTTTAGATAGACTTGGCCAAACTATGTTACTCAGTAGGTGAGGTATGTTAAATGCATTTTCAATTTGTGATACTTTCAACTGATGAGAGTTTACTGTAAAATAATTCCATTATAAGTCAAGAAGCATCTGTACATATAGTAGACAGAAGAATAATGTCCCCAGAAAATAAACATCTTGAGATGCACTTGATGATTACATTGAGATGGGAGATTAACCTAGATTATCAGGGTGGTTCCAATATAATTCCAAGGGTTCTTATGAGACAGAGGCAGGAATGTAAATGATAAAGCAGAAGCTGGAGTAGTGTTCTTTCAAGATGGAGAGAAGAGCCAAGAGTCAAGCAATGCAGTTGGCCTCTGGAAGCTAGAAAGGGAAAGGAAACAGATTCTCTCCCACAGAACCTCTAAATGGAATACTTCCTTTCCAGAATCTTAATTTTAGGTCCTCTGACCTCCACTACCATGAGATATTAAACCTGTGTTGTTTTCAGACACGCAACTTGCAATGCTTTATTATATCTGCAATAGGAAAGAAATGCACATGACTTACAAAAAAGTTATATTGCTTTCTATCAGTTATCTACAGCTGTAAAATAAGTAAAAAGCAATGTGTTATGGACTGAGTATTTGTGTCCTCCCCAAATTTGTAATGTTGATGCCTTAATACCCAGTGTGACTGTATTTAGAGGAGGGTCCTCTAAGGAAGTAATTGATTTTAAATGAGGTCACATATGAGAGGCCTGATGCAATAGGATTAGTATTGTTGTTGGAAGAGACAGGAGACAGCTCATGCTCATGCTCTTGTGCATGTGCTCTCTCTCCCCTTCTTCCTTTTGGGTACAAACACCGAGGAAAGGTCATGGGAAAACACAAAAGTTGGCCATCTGTAAGCCTGCAGGATAGCCCTCACTGGAAATGAAATCAGCCAGAATTTTGGTCTTGGACTTAAAGTTTCTAGAACTGTGAATAAATAAATTCCTTTACTTTAAGTCACCCAGTCTGTAGTATTTTGTATTGCACTCCTATCGGATGAATACAGAGTGAAAGATGAAGAAGCCCTGTCTTATCAGAATCAGACAATGAGGATGTGTGTGATGGAAACAATGTAGTTTTCCTTTCAAGCACAATTGTTTGCTCCATGCAGTGCTGACCTCTTCCTTTGAACTTCCTCATGCATTTTAATTAGCACTAAATAGATCCAGTTGAAACTCCCTTTCATAAGAAACTCAAATCTTGTCATATCCAACCTTGAACTTAATGCTTCTCCACTAAATCAATTCCCTTCTCATGTATTTCATATACAAATTTAAGGCACCATTATAATCCCACTTACCTTTAGTCTTTCTTTCTTTTTTCCTTTCTTGCTCACTCACCCAATTAGCCAAATTTGCTATATAAATGTCTACTCCCATAATAAGAATCTTATTGCATCTTATTATTATTCCATAAACTATCATGATAACATGCCATTAAAAAATAGTAGTTATAATTGCTGCATATTTACAAAAGAAGATGTGTAATGTATGGCTTAAGCTTATATTTTATTTACTATTCCAGCTTATTCTGGCTGGGTTAATAAACTATTAATGATCACAGTTAACAACAGTACATTACATATTTGGAAATTGCCATGAGAGTAGATTTTAAATGTTTTCTCCACAAATAAACATGTGAAGTAATACATGTTAGTTTGGTTTAGTCATTTCACAATGTCTGTATATTCAGAGCTTCATATTGTATAGCATAAATACATGCAATTCTTAATTGCCAATTAATATTAAGTAAAACAAAACAACAAAAATAAATCAAGAAATACGTATTGAAAATGAGAAGGAATAGCAAAAATATGTCTTCCCAACAGATATCTCAATACTGATAATGATAACATCCTACCACTTTATTTTAATCAGCTTTTTTGCTGCTGGGGTTAAGTGATCTGGCAAAAACAATTATAGAGGAGGAAAAGTTTATTTGAGGCCTCGTGGTTTCAGAGATTTTAGTTCAGAGAAGGCTAGCTCCATTCCTCCGTGCTCTAGGTGAGGCAGAACGTGATGACAGAAGAGTATGGCAGAGGAAAGCAGTTCACATCATGTGATCATGAAGTGGAGGGGTGGAGGAGACTCTAGTTCCAGATACAAAATATACATCCTATAGCCACGCCCCCAATTAACCACTTCCTCCAGCCACACCCCACCTGCCTCAAGTGACTACTCAGCTAATCCCACCAGGGATTAATTCACTGATTGGGTTAAGACTCTCTCAATCCAATCATTCCTCCTTTGAACCTTCTTGTAGTCTCTCACATGTGAGTTTTGGGACACCTCACATCCAAACCATAACACATTTATATCATTCCTTTGTAAATTCATGAATGAATAGATTGACCTGCATACATGCATGATTATGATCCTTTTCACCATTACCAGTATTACATTTAAACATCTTAATAATCCTTATGATGCTGATAATTGGTCATTGGTTTGTGTAACTAGCTATGCTCTGGTAGCTCTGCTCTTCCTCTCTCCCTCTCTCTTCCTCTCTCTCCTGCTCTGCCTCAATATGGTATTGGAAAAAGACAAGAGCATATTTTATGCCTGTGAGTTTTTTTTCTTTCATGCAAAGCTGGTTGATAATTGTGACATTTCAACCAAGGACTTATTATCATCTCATTAGTACTAAATCTCTAAATAATTAAATAAACAAGTATTAAATTCCCTAGAAGGTCACCAGCTCTATTTATATTCAAAACATTATAACATTCACAGATCATTGTAGCTAGCTCTAAATGAATGCATTTCACATTCAACACAGACATACTGGAGTATTTTTCATGTTTGTATTTATCAACAAACCTATTTTGAACTAAATTTTAGTTATCTAGGATAAAATGCTCTAAAATGCAATGTATAGCACAAAAACTGTGGTCAATAATACTATACTATATAATGGAAATTTGCTAAGAAATTAGTATTTAGGTACTATTAAAACAAAAAGGGGTAGTATGAGAAGACATACACTAATTTGCTTAACTGCAATAATAACTTCACAACATATGTATATCAAATCAACAAACCATATTCCTTAAATAAATATATTAAAAATATAAAGATTAAAACCTACATTTCAGATTTTTAAAGCACATTAGCTTTCCTTCTTATATTATGATGAAGCTACCATGAATGATTATTTAAGGATATGTAGAGCTCATATACTTGTTCAGAGAATTATATCAAATGATATCAGATTTATGCTTTCTACCTTTCAAAGAGGTATGTTGGGTTGTGATTAAAATTCTGAAATTTGAATCAGATTTTTCCATAAAAAACTACCTGAAATTCCTTGCTTTGCTTACCATGACATGCACTGCAAAATGCACTAAAGAGCAAACTCTGATTATAAAATCCTTACAGGGAAGGTATTATCATTTACAAAATAAACATTCATGCATATGCAAAACAAAGTAAAGCAACATCTGAGCATTTTAACAGAGTTAGCCTACATACAAACATTTGAAATACAAAAAAAGCCCTGATTGGTGACAGCATTTAAGATCAAATGCATTTACACTAAGTGCTAAAAGGCAGTTTTAATTCTTCAGTCTCGAAGTTGTTTCTTTCAAAAAGAACATCAGACTATACAGACATCGTGGTATGAACCTATAATTCTAGCTCTCCACAACACAGAGTTTGGTGGATCAGAGGTCCTCTGTGATTTGGTGCTACTGTGCTGTGTGGAGTGGGCAACTGTGTGGGCCTGAAACAAATATGGTATGCACAGAGACCAGGAGGACCAGGTTATCTAAGAAGAGGGATGACCTACTGGAGCAAGTGAAAAAGAACATAAAACTGGTCCAAAATAGTAGATATTCTATTGTGTTGACCTATATTTTGATTGAATTTATATACTATAAAGTCTGGAGAAAATACAAAAATAAGAATAATAAGACTTTACTGGAAGAATCAATGAAAGAGGAATTATTTTAGCTAAAAATGGCAAAAGAAAAGGATTAAAAAAATCGAACAGACATCAATGAAATTCATATTAGGAAAGTAGCAAAAAATCAATGACCCGAAACCTGATTCTTTAGAAAAATCCAGAAAATTAATGAATTTCTAGCAAGGATAACAAAGATTATTGGAAAAACATTCAAATCATTGATATTAGAAATAAAAGAGTATCATCACTACAGATCCCATGAACATTAACAACATATCAGGGGAATAACGTGAATAATATAATGCCTTCAGGTTTAATAACTTAGATTAAATAGCCAATTTTCTTGAAAGAAATAAATGACCAAAACTCACACATAAAGAAATAATAAGACTTTATTTTCCAAAAGGTGTAAATAAAATTAAACTAAAAAGCAAACAAAAAATAAACCCCTTAACTGCAATAATAATTTCCAACATTTGAGAATCAATTAATGTAACCTACAATATCACCAGGCTTACAAAGAAAAAATATAATCATTTTGACCAGCACAGAAAAGCATTTGACAAAATTCAATACTCATTCTTTTTTTTGGGGGGGGGTGGGATGGGGAGTACCAGGGATTGAACTCAGAGGCACTTGGCCACTGAGCCGTATCCCCAGTCCTATTTTGTATTTGATTTGGAGACAGGGTCTCACTGAGTTGCTTAGTACCTCACTTTGGCTGAGGCTGGCTTTAAACTTAGCATCCTCCTGCCTCAGCCTCCCAAGCCACTGGGATTATAGGCATGTACTACCATGCCCAGCTCAATACTCATTCTTGATGAAAACTTTCATTAATGTAGGAATAGTGGAAAACTTACTAAACTTTGTAAAGACCATTTACAAAAAAACTTTAGCTATCATCATATTTAAAATAAAAAGCTGGATCTTTCTACTTGAGATAGGAAACAAATCACAAATATCCCAATCATCATTCCTATTCAATATTATAATGAAAGAAACCTAAGTACTATAATAAAGAAAGGAGGAAAGTATATAGATTGAGAAGAAAGGAATAAAAGGAATAAAACTATTTTTGTTTCAATGCTATATCGCAATCCATTGTTTTTGTTGTTGTTGTTGTTACTGTTTTGTACCAGGGATTGAATTCAGGGGCACTTGATCACTGAGCCACATCTCCAGCCCTATTTTGTACTTTATTTAGAGACAGGGACTCACTGAGTTGCTTAGCACCTCACTTTGCTGAGGCTGGCTTTACAGTCAGAATCCTCCTGCTTCAGCCTTCTAAGTGGCTGATTACAGAAATTACAATTTATTTTTAATAGCACCCCAAAAATGAAACACTTAACTATAATTTTAACAAAATACATGTATGATTTGTAGACAGAAACCTACAACACTCTAATAAAAGACACCAAAAAAATTAAATAAGTTTAAGACTATTTGTATAAATAGAAAGACACACTATTAGGATGGCAGTTCTTCCCAACTTGGTTTGTACATTCAGTTCAATATCAATCAAAATTCCAGAGATCCATTTTTAGATGTCAATGACCTAATGCTAATGTTCATATGAAAAAGACAAAAGACCAAAAGTAGCAATCATGATACTGAAGAACAAAATTTCAGGCCTTTGATTACCAGAATTCAACCTTACTGTAAAGTTACAGTAAACAAGAAAACACATCATTAGGAAAAGATTAGACACATATCAATGAGACACAGTAGGGAGCCTTAGAAGTAAGCCTGCATAAATATATTTAACTGATTGTTCATAAAGTGGCAAAATCCATCCAATAAAGAAAGGATAGCTTTTCTTAACAAATGTTGCAACAATTGGATAACCATATGCAAAAAAAAGAAAAAAATAATGTAGATACAGACTTTATACCATGCCAAGAAAAAAAAAAAAGAAAATGAATCATAGACCTAATTCATGAAACTATACTTCTACTAAAATAAAACTAAGAAGGAAATCCAAAATAAAACTTAGAAGAAAACATAACACCAAATATATAATGGAAGAAATAATTCATAAGTTTGGTTTACTAATATTAAATTTGTCTACTCTATAAAGACCCTGTTAAGAGAGTGAAAATACAAGTCCTAGAAAACATTATTAAACACATATATTATTTTTCTTTCCTTGTAGTTATATAAATTCTAGAACTTACATTTAAAAAATTAGTGAAAGCCTTGAAAATTAACCTTGCCAAAAAGATATGCAGATTTTAAATAAATACATGGAAAGATTCTCAACATCATTTGGCATTAAAAATCTGCAAATAAATAAAAAGATGATAGGCCATTATGCAACATTAAAATAGCTAAAAACACACAAACAATAAAACCTTACAATGTCAAAGGCTGGTCAGATGCAAAGCAACAGGAATTCTTAGTCATTAACAGATGGTGATGCAAAATGCAGCCACTTTGGAAGACACTTTGGCAGTTGCTCACAAAGATAAACTTAGTTTTACCACATATTTCAGCATTTATTGTCCTTGTGTTTATCTAAATATGTTGAAAACTTATGTCCACACAAAAGCTTGCTCACAAATGTTTTTAGGGGCTTAATTCATAATTGTTAAAAACTAGAAGGAATTAAAAGGTCCTAAATAGATCAGTAGGTATACTGGTGTATCTATACAATAAAATAATACTCAATGATAAAAATAAATGAGCTATCAAGCCAAGAAAAGACAAGAATGAGCCTTAAATGCATTTTGGTGTATGAAAGAAGTCAGTCTGAAAAATCCTACAACCTGTCTGAATCCAATCATATGGATATTCTGGAATAAGGCAAAATTATAAAGACAGTGG
The DNA here is from genome assembly GCF_052094955.1 of Ictidomys tridecemlineatus. Classification (NCBI taxonomy): domain Eukaryota; kingdom Metazoa; phylum Chordata; class Mammalia; order Rodentia; family Sciuridae; genus Ictidomys; species Ictidomys tridecemlineatus. The sequence goes on from NC_135477.1 coordinate 56,117,262, forward strand.
AAGAGGCTAATGATTGCCATATTTTTGACAGAAGGTAGGAAGATTAAATAGGAGAATCACAGAAATTGGGAAGAAGAGAGGGTAGTCTGCAACTACCTGTATAACAGGTGAGTATATAACTTAGGCATTTGCCTCAACTCTTAGAATTTTACGACACAAAGAGTCAGCTTTAATATATGCAAATTTAAAATATAATTTAGGAGTTTGGGGACTCTTAGAATGAAATGCAGACTATGACAAGATAATATAACCATATTACAAATGTATGAAACTTTCTTATTAAAGGTAGGGGAGGGGGGTTCTAACCTAGAAAGTTCTAAAATGAGTACAGGCTATAAGACTTCCAGGTAAAAACATTGCTCATAAGCTTTGTGCTCTATTTGATTAAGTTTTATTTTTTTTTCCTATGCAGGTAAAAATTAACAATTTGATACTACTATATATGTATACTTGGATTATACAATGAAGTTATTGATGGAGGATTGTGGGCCTCAGTTTGCTCTGTTTCCACTGGTGAAGTGATAATTTCCAGGTTAACAAGAGAAAGGGGTCAAGCATAACTCATTGGTAGTTGGTTGAGTTGCAGTCATCAATATGAGCTCATGGTTTGCTTTATATATACAGATGGTTACATAGAAACAGGTAGAAGTGTGTTTATCTACATTTTAAAGATTTTTTTAAAGTTGTAGATGGATGGCATGCCTTCATTTGTTTAGGTTTTTATATGGTGTTAAGGATGAACCCAGTGCCTCACACATGCTAGGCAAGTGCTCTGTCACTGAGCTGTAGTCCCAGCCCTGTTTATCTACATTTGATATACATTTATTTTCTTGCTTTGTCATCTGAGATGGCCTAGAATTAACAATATCCCAGTACCCCCTAGCACCCACATGTTGGTTTCTAATATCACTTTCTCCAGTAAAAAACCCAAAGAGTTTCTTGGAAAATGGCTGATTCTGAGATCAAACAGGAAATATAAGATAGTTGCAGAAATTAAGGAAGTACTAAAAAAAAGCATTGATTAGGTAATATCAAAGTGACATAGGAGTGAACTGACAGAACTTCCACTCATAAAAGTCAAAAAATATGAGCAAGAAAATAAATAATATGGTATTGTTAAATAACTCAAAGTATAAAATAAATAGCCATAAGTTCATAACAATAGAAAATAGTTTGGATATATAAGTAAGGAAAACTCATGAATTGCAGGAGAGATAAAAAGGTGATTTTTTTCTCATAATATTGTTATGAGAAAAGAAAAGAGGGTGAGTTTTTTCACTGAACGGTCATATAATTAATGTGTCTATTTTATAAGTGTTTTACCATATACACTGATATTTTGTCATATTATATATGCTTCTAGCCATTTAATCATCAATCTTCTATCTATATAACTTCTCATCTCATAATATGTTATACTTTTTTATATATCAAAGGAAGCTGTAGAAAATATAATGAATGGCAGTTTAAATTTTTTTTAAAAGTCGTTTTTAAAAATATATTATCAGGATAATTTTTTTATTATAATCTATTTTATTATAATCACAATTCAAATAATATTCAATGAAATAATAAGAGTAATAATATTTCATGAGTTTGGAAAATAAATTGCACTTTAATTCAATCACAGGCAAAATTTTTTTAAAAAGCCACATTAGATCAATTCCCAAATTATAACTGAACACTGATGATAGTACTTCTTTGTTTTTTAAGACCATATAGATATTTGGAACTTGAGTTTTAACTTTTCACTTTCTTTATGAAGATTAGGTATCAAAACTGGATTCAGATTGACATGGATACAAAATGAGTCTCAGTAACTTTTTTCCAATTCAACTTACAATTTAAATGCCCAAGCTTCAACATCTTCATCTATAAACACTGATGTCAATATTAGGATAGGAGAAGATGATATATATGATACATATATATCATATAATATGATACATATATATATCAATATATACAGTTTATGAACATATTAATATGTAGAATAATATGTTAGTGCAGTGCTTGATATTAATAAGTCCCTTAATAATAGGAAATATCACTCTTAATCAACTTTCCTGTTCTTTTTTCTTTTTTAATTTTTTTTGTTTTAATTAGTTACACATGACAGTACAATGATTTTGACATATCACACATTTGAATCAAATGGAGTATAATTTCTCATTTTTCTGAGTGTACAGGTTGCAGAATCACATTGGTCATGCAGTCATGTATATACATACAGCAATACTAGTGTCTAATTTATTCATTTATTCTGCTGTCCTTCCTATCCCCCTCCCCCCTCCCCTCCAATCACTTCTCTCTACCCAATCTAATGTGACACACTTCTTCTCCCCCCTCACATTATCATACATGTAATCTGTATAACCATGAGGGTCTCCTTCCATCTTCCGTGTAATTCCCCTTCTTCCTCCCTTTCCCTCCCATCTCTCTTCCCTATTTAGTAGTAATCTTCTTGAGCATGAGAAGGATAAAATGTTTAACTGAAACACTGAGTAGGAATTTACTTTTAGAAAAAAAAAAAGGGTCATGACAGGAAAGCTTGGACTTAATGGAAAAAACGGATCCTCAAACTGTGATGAGGAACTCAACAAAGTCCTTAATACCTGCAGCCCAAGAATCTTCCTTGGTTTAGATACCAAGAACACACCAACAATATTTCAGGAAGAAGGTGGAGGATGTTAATAAAATGATTACTATCTTATTTGTGTCAACATTTTAATAGCTATTATTTGGGAAAAAATATGTGCAATAAACCTTTAAGCACATTTCTCCAAGGAATCCTCCCAGAAACCTTTCCAAGTTTGCATTATTATCAATACGGAGAGAGGAGAAGACTGATGGTTAAAATATTTAGCCACATCCTTAGATAATAGAATCAGTAAATGCAAAGCTTGAGTTGAGATTCAAACCCAAATCAATGGTCTGTGTTAGATAAATTTCATAGCTTCTTTGTCTCATATTCAAATATAAAAAAGTTGGATCAAGTTACAAACCACAGTTTCAAAATCTATAAGCACATATAGATTTCTTTTGAAAATTAATCTTAAAACCCAGCTTCCTTTGTACACATAGCATATCAATCAGTGCTTGTTTATGTTCAATTTGGAATTTCCAACTATATTTTCCTGCTTCCTGTTTTACTTCTTAAAATTAATTTCAATCATTATTTCTTATAGTGTAGAGTTTATTATTTCCCTTATCTAAATGTCAGTTGTTTCCTAAGTGATAGATAAACCTTAAATATTACAACAGTGTAATTAAAACTTCAATTATCTGTATTTGCAGCCTCATTGCTTCAGTAAGATAATGTTGTCTACAGTAAGACTCAAAAAGTCCATGTTCATATCACCAATTTAGTCAGAATTACAACCATGACCTTTAATATGTTTTTGACATATTCAGATATGTATGGGAAGGCTTGCATTTTTAATGATATTCTAAATTGATTTTTTCTTCTGAAGCCTCATTTGACAACTGTGCGCAAGACAGACAATATCGTGCAATCATGGAGTTTGTATTGTAGTGAAGGAGACTGAAAACAGATAGACAATAATATTTCAGGGTCTACAGAATTATCTTAAAGAAAACAAACAAACAAACAGAAGCAGAACCCTGAGACAAGTAGGGAAAATATTGGATTGGATGGTTGAGTTTGGTCTTGCTAAGGTGATATTCAGATTATGATTTGATAGGCAAGACATACCATCAACAAAAACATGAATAATGTTAAATTTAGTAGTAGAAGCATGCATAGACTCCTTAGGACAGAAATTCCTGATTGTTTACTAGGAACTGATGGAAATTGTACAGAACAGGATCATTGTAGAGTTTGGGGTGAAATCTTTATGAGAGGATGCATCTGGAAATGTGGGCAGAACTCATACAATTAAACAAAGACAAGCCAACATCACTGATTTTTTAGACATGATATACAATCTATCCTAAGTGCAGCCTGAAATCATCCCTAAAGTTTCTCAGTACCTCCACGCACACAGGGGCGCGCGCGCACACAAATACACACACACACACACACACACAAACACATCTTATAAAGTATTTTCTTAACTCACTATTATCATTTAAAAATCATTTATTTTTGGTATTAACATCATGGAATATTGAAAGAAGAAAGTAGGTGAATTAAAGTTACTTAAAAGAAAAATGGGTTAAAATATTTCCCTTACTTCAAAATTCTGCATGTGGAACAAATGCTGTAATACTCTGATAACAAAACAACATCTTGAGCTTGTAACTCCTGGTATGTGAAGGGAATTTACAGTTAGAAGTAAATATAAGTTTTACTTTTGCTATACTACATGACAGTAAGTCACTGGGTGATGAAAACCTTTATTTAGCTCTTAAGCCAAGGCTCAGTCCCCACCCATTTTTTCCACTAGATAGACTACTTTTGAGAAATCCCCTAAGTCTATGGTCCTAAATGGTATGGCTATATTCTACTCCTTTTTTTTCTGCTCCCAATAAGATAAAATAGGCCAGATAAAAGAATGGATTTTAGTGTAAAATACTTAGCTTAACAGTCACTCCTGGGTTTTGTCTATTATTTCATCAAATGCTGTAACTTTTTAAGACTTAAAATACATATTTCGCTAAGTTCTTTTTAGAATTATTTGTGATCATTATTGTTCCATAACAGTTACTTCATTTTATTACCCTGTCACTTTCATAACAACTTCCCAAGAGGTTTTCTAGTTTGTATGTAAATATATGTATATATTTATACAGAAATGAATATATCAGAAGTTACCCATAGATCATTGATGTAGATATAAACAGCTCTATTATGTGTGTGTATGTGTATATACATATATACACATACACACACATAATAGAGCATATGTGATAAAAATGTTTTTCTTTCCCCTTTTAAAAAAGAAACATATATTTGGTCTAGGTGAGCCCCATATTGAAACAGTTACATTATTCTGTACTTTTCTTCTGTATATAAGTGTTCTTTCAAATTATCTAACAAATAATTACTCTAGAAATTTCTAAAAGTAATTATAAAGTAAATTAAAATTATTTTTGGACAAACTTTAGGTATACATACACATATAAAGATTACTACTCAAGTAGAATGGCTCTGAAGCTACACAATGCTGAAGATAAGCCTAACTAGATCTTTGTGTTCAATTTCTCACACTATCCTTTGTGATTAAAATAAATAAATAAAAACCCAAATGAAAAATCATAGGACACTGAGAAATACAAATGGATTAGGACTCATGAAATCACATGGGCCTTAGATAGAATTAGTAACATTAAAGAAAGCATTTGATTTTTAACATACTGCAAATTAAGATTTAAATCCCCATTTTATAGCATCAGCCTTAATATGTTTTTATCATAAGAATTATATTAAAATTCAGGGCCCAGCATGGATGCACATGCCCATAATCCCAGCAGCTCAAGAGCCTGAGGCAAGGGGATCACCAGTTCAAAGCCAGTTTCAGCAATTGAGTAAGACCCAACCTCAAAATAAAAAATTAAAAATTAAAAAAAAAGGCTGGGAATATGGCTCAATGTTTAAGCATTCCTGAGTTCCATCCTCAGTTAAAAAAAATTACAGTAAAATTAAGATTAAGCATGTTTTTAGTAGTTAAGAGGTACAGCTTTGAATATTAGTGTTACTGGTTTGAATTTTAATGCTATCACTTTCTACATATGGCTTTGGATAATTTACTGGTCTCTCTAGTTCAGCTTTATTAACTACAAAATTGAATTATGGTGGTAAATAAATGAATGTGAGTCATCATGTGTCACATTATCAATATCAAGGGGACATTATTAATGATTATTAATTTTCACAAATCCCCAGCCCTATTTTGTGTTTTATTTGGAGATAGGGTTCTAACTGAGTTGACTAGTGCCTTGCTTTTGCTGAGGTTGGCTCTGAACTTGCAATGCTCCTGCCTCAGCCTCTCGAACTACTGTCATTACATGTGTGGGCCACCATGCCTGGCTAATTATTTCATTTTTTATTGGAATATTTTATAAAGAGACCTACTATTTGGTTACCCAGTGTACATAAGGTAATAAGAAATTATCTACCTTTCCTTAGTTAAGGAAAGGTAGGTAATAAGAAATTATCTACCTTTCCTTTGTTAAGGAAAGGTAGATAAAATAAGAAATTATCTACCTTTCCTTAGAAAACATTAATTTCTTAATGCTTCCCTAATGTTTTCCCTTTAATTAATCTGTGTATATATATATATATATATATATAATTTTGGATAACATAATAGCCAACATGATTTTAAAACATATAATGTGAAATGGAAATATCTGTTATTTTATTCTTTCAATAAAAAGTATTTCCAAATAAATTATACTTGAAATGTAAGGAAAAGTGAATTTTGTGTTGTTCATTAACTGTTAGTAAAAGAAAGCTCTGCTTATTGAGTCAAAGAGACTATCTGATATAAGTCAAATATGAAAAAAAATATATCTATTTTCTCTCATTTCAGCAGTAAGCAATTATAGAATTTAACTTTTTAAATGTTTCAGGGTTCAACTGGAAAGCATATTATTACTGACAAATCAATAAGATATTTAAGTAAATATTTTTAAAATTTAGGAAAGAACACAAAAGCTGCTAACATAAATGGAAATAGGCAATGTGTTACTAAATACAGTTCTTTAATATTTTAAGGTTTTCAATTTTCTTCAAATTAATTACCTTTTTTTTTTAGAATTTTAGTTAACATCATAACAGCATTTTCAAATATCGCTTGGTAAGTACATGAAGGATGTAAGAGGAACTCAGAAATCACCATTCTGTCCTAACAAAAAGTTAAAATCTAAGCACAATGAAAAATCAACAAGTCTTCTTAAATCTGTCAAAAAATTGAAGTATTGGGATAATTGCTTCCCCCCAAATCAGAGAGATTCACAACTTTACAGAACCAAAACCCCTGTATAGAAATGTGTATGGGAATCAGGGCCAGGGAAGGAAACTAAATTGTAGATCCCTCAATGTGGAAAACTCTTGAGAGTTAAAAACTCCAGGAATCCCAATCGTAGAAGAACCCAAACCATTTTTGTGAATTTTACCTCCCGGGAGTCTACCAGGACCTCAAAGTGATTATCAGAGGGGGGGAAAAATCTCTCATATTTCTAGCAGGAAAAGAGGAAATGAACTATTTAAACACATACAGAAGCATTCTGTTTTTAACAAGGTAGGCCTTGGGTGAAGCTATCTTATCAGATCATGAACTACTTGGTTTTATGAGTCAAACTGACCTGATAGAAAGTAACCTATTTGAGGTCCTCTAGTTTTCCAAATGGGAGAAAGAAGAAAAATCTAAAAACTCTAGCTCTCTCCAATTACACTGTTCTACCTAAGGGGAGAAAGAAAACCTGAAAAGTACTGGTAAAGTTTATAGTCCAGTTTATCAAAAAATTGATGTGTGGGGGGCCCCGGAGGCTGGGGCAGGAGGATTGCAAATTCAAAGCCAGCCTCAGAAATTTAGCAAGGCCATCAGAAACTTAGAAAGACACTAACTCTAAATAGATAGATTAGATGATAGATAGATAGATAGATAGATAGATAGATAGATAGATAGATAGATAGATAGGACTGAGGATGTGACTCTGTGGTAAAGCACTCCTGGGTTCAATGCAATTTGATGACTAAGATCATTCCCGAACTAATATCAGACACTAAACCATGGATACAGTAATCTCCAAGAACATGAAGAAGAGTAAATGCCAAAAACAAACAAGCAAAATGAAAACACACTACACTTAAGTATATTGTTTCAAACTTCAAAAAAAATAAATAAATAATAAAGAAAATGCTTCAAGGAACACATTTAAAATAAATAACACTTCACCCATGGAGGAGAAAATATAAAAATTACATCTGACTTTATAGAAATCATGAAAGCAAGAAGAGAGCAGAAAAAAATGTTTAAACATTTGAAGGAAAATACCCACCAACAAAGAACTCCATACCCTGCAGTATTCTCCATCAAAAGTGAAGAAACAAAGACTTTCTAAAACAAACAAAAATTGAGGGAATTTGTTCCCAGTAGAAATATCTTGAAAAAAAATTGTGACAAGAAATTCTTCATAGAGAAGATAAATTACATATCAGCATTGGGGATTTGTTGTATAGAATGAATAGCACAAGAAATTAAATATAAAGATGAAATAATATCTCTTTTCTTATTCTTAGTTTATCTAACAGATTATAGTTTTTTCAACATGATATAGCGATAATGCACTCAATTATGAATATGCCTGTATTCATAAGCATATATAGAGTATTGTTCAGACTTCTCTAGACAAAAGAACCAATAGGGAATGAAAAAAATATATATATATGGAAATTTTATAAGAATTTATTTATAAGAATTGGCTGAATCATCATGGAGACTGAGAAGACCCACAAAATGCTGTCTAAACCTGGAGAACCAAGGGAGCCAGTGTGATAATTTCACTCCAAGGTCTGAGAACTTGGGGAGCCAATTCTAAAATTCTCAGTCCTAGGCTAACACATGACAGTCATCTGAAGTATGTGTTCACTGGAGCAAAACATGGAGTCCAAAGGTTTAAGAATGGCAGGAACCAGGATGCCTGAGTTAAGGAGAAGATGAATATTCTAGTTCAAGAGAAAGCAAATTTACCCTTCTTTAGCCTTTTTCCCCATCCATACTCTCAACAGATTGGATGAAATCTACCAGCATTGATGGACATCATCTTTACTTTGTATACAGATTTAAAAAGCCAGTCATGGTGGCGCACACCTTTAATCCTAGTAGCCTGGGAGGCTGAGACAGGAAAATTGCAATTTCAAAGCCAGTCTCAACAGATTAGTGAGACCCTGCCTAAAAATAAAAATAAAAAAGGGTAGGGATATCACTCAGTGGTAAAGCACCCCAGGCTCAATCCCCAGTATCAAAAGAAACAAAAATCTCTTCTGAAAATTCCCTTATTGACATAACCAGAAATGTCTTGCCAGATATTAGAATATTCCCCAGGACAGTCACATGTATGGTGTGTGTGTGTGTGTGTGTGTGTGTGTGTGTGTGTGTGTGTAATGTTCATATATAAATTATATGAAGATTATTATAAATATATACATGGATATATAAGCATACATAAGCATATATTAGTGTGTATATATGTTTAGATATAATTAAGTAGATAATAACAAAGCTACAAGGGGTGGAAAGAAGGGACAAATTAATGGATAATTTGTTATTATAACATATGTGCACTGGACATGGTGGCACACGCCTATACATCCTAGACTCCAGAGGCTGAGGTGAGGATTGCAAGTTTGAGACCAGTCTCAGGAACTTAGCAGGACCCTGCCTCAAAATTAAAAAAATATATAAAAAGACTGGGGATATAGCTCAGTGTTAAGGCACCCTGGGTTTAATCCCCAGTACCAAAAAATCAAACCTAAACAAACAAACAAGATATGTGATTATCTATGAAGTAGTATTGTGTTGTTGTTTTTTTTTTTTAATGTGGACTTAACTAAGTTGTAAATGAATTTTGCAAACATGTTAAAAAACAAGTAGTGGTAGGTACTATAATTAATTTGCTAAGAAAGGGAAGCAAATGAAATCCAAAAAAATGCACAATTAAAACCACAGAAGGCAGAAAAAGTGTGGAAGACAAAAATATAAACAAACGAGCATCAAATACAAGAGTGAGAAGTAGAGTAGATATCAGTACAACAGTATCAATAATCACCTTGAACATGAATGTTCTAAGCATATCAATGTTAAAAACAGAGATTGCTCAAATGGACTCAAAAACAAGACCTAACCATATGTTACCTCCATGAAGCCCACTTTAAATATAAAGGCATATGTCCGTTGAAAGTCAAGTAATGGGGAAAGATTTACCATGTACCCCTAATCAAAGGAAGGTGGAAATAGATATTTTAATTTCAGAGAGCAGGCTTCAGAGCAAAAAAATAATTTAGTGATAATACAGAATGATAAAAGAGTAGACTCACTGATAGCAGACTTCAAATATGTGCATCTCATAGAATGTCAAATTACATGAGTTAAAAACTGATAAAATTGCAAGGAAAAACAGATAAATCTACTATTATAGTTGGATATTCTAATGCCTCTCTATCTGAAATGGACAGATCCATAGGCAACAATTTAGTAAGGACAAAGTTGAGCTGAAGAGCACCATAAATCAGCAGGATATAATTGACATCACGACAGCCTGTGGAGGCAGATTTCATGTTCTTCTCAAATTCACATGTGACATTCACTAAGATAAATCAACTTCTAGGCCACAAAATCATATCATGTATTCTCCGGGACCACCAGGGAATGAAACTAGAAAATAATAACAAATACAGTTGGAGATTAACACATGGCTAAAAGAAGAAATCTCGAGAGAAATTAAAATTTTTTAATCATATCATGTAAATTTACCCTTTGCCATTATGAAAAATCCATTTTAGTGCTTGATCCTCGGTTTTAGTACTAATATTTACTTCCTTCATCTCTCTCTTAGGTATGCATCTTAGAAATGCTATTTAGTGAGATCCTACAGTTTGATTTGTAATATTATTCAGTTTAATATAAGAATTTACTATGTAATTCTTTAATACTCTGCTTATTTATGTATAAATTATTGAATACTTATTTAATGTCTTTCTTTATAATGTCATAAATTTAACCCATAAAAAGCAATAGTCTAGGTAGTTTATATTATTAATCCATAAATTGCAGAATTCAATACAACAAAATGCAACTAATAAAAAGCCACACTGAAAAACATTTTTAAAAGAGTAAACATGAGACAAAATACTGGAAGCAAGATCATATGTTAATAATGAAACAAATAATGATAATTTAAACTATCATTAAAATGCTTTTCTAATATTAACTGATAATAAAATGTCATAGGATTACTATAAGAATAAAGTTATCAAATAAAGCATTGGAAATATTTCCAAATATACAAACTGCTATATGTAAAAACAATCCCCATTCTTTTACTTTCTCAACAATTTGTCTGATTGACTGAATAACACATCATTATTATTATAGTTTGTATTCAGATATTCAGGTTAGTGTTTCAGTGTGATTGCACATGAAAATATATTGTAATACACATATTTTAAAAATTTCTTAGAGGAACAAATTATTTTTCATGCCCCTATATTATATTTAACTCAACTGTTAAAATTTCATATGCTTTGTATGAATTGCTGATAACCAGGAAGTTCTACTTTTGATTTACCTTTTTATAGTTATTTTGGTAATCCACATTAAATTATGCATGTATAGCATGAATTTTCACATTTGTAATGGTGTTAGTCTTATCAACTAATGACATCAGTAGCAGCTACTAACAGTTTCAAAGTACTGTCTTAAAATAGATATAATAATCCTCTTACTCAAATATGTCAGGATCAAAGAAGAAGATGGAAGGATTTTTGAAAACAACACTAGTAAATATATACACATTTCTTGACACTAAAAATCTACAAACAGTAAGGAAATTTTTCAAAATGAACAGCTAACAGGATTTTGTTTTCCTCCATTAAGATCTGTTCTGAAAACTATTTATTTGCCCTTCCATGTCAATATCTCAAGAGAGCCATTAAAGTATTTGGGATAATCATAAACATTATTGACAGGCAATAACTGCTTTTGAAAATATCCATTTAAAATTATAATAATAATCTTATTTGCATTACAATAGAGTTGCTTAAGCTCTGAGCCTCTTTCAAGGAGAGAAAAAAAATGTGTCATAGCCACCATTATTCCATGAATGATATTCTATGCGAGACTATTTTTATATCAAGGTGAAATGTTATAAAGGATTTGTACAGAAAACTTGATTAACACATTGAAACTGAAATTTTATGTGTAAAATCCATCATTTATATATCCATCAAGTCTGGAGTATGAACAATAAGAAAACCACAATTAATCCTCTTCCTTCAGTTTCCCTTCTCAAATGCTTCAATTTTTTACTGTCCCTTTTTCAGAGCAGCCTGAATTTCTCTTCAATTATATTGATTTTATGTGCACTCTATTCTCAAATACTTCTCTATTTAGTATGAACTATCCATATTTAATAAGTATTTTTATATTTTTCTTCTATTATAGGCTATATGCCCTATATGCATTTATTTACTGACTGGCATAATATTAAGATAAGCTCTATCAAGGTATGGATGATTAACACATGATTTTGCCATTTGGGTAAAATCATGAAAATATAATAAAAGTAAAAGATAAATTATTTAAATTGCTTGCTAAATTTTTAAAATTTATATACAACTTTTTTTGAAGTCACAAAAATATAGATAGGCCAAAGCATTACAACTGTGGGACACATATAATCATGAAGAAACAAAGATCACAGGGAAAGGAAATAAAAATCTACATAAGTCATTAGGAGTGATGACCATGAAATGGCAAGAGGGGTGAACTTTGAATATATGTTTCTCAGACAAGTATATTCCAGCTACTATTATTATAGTCTCTAAACCAGACATTGATTGAGTTCATGTTTGTTTGTTTGTTTTGAGAATAGCTCACCAGTGTCTCTCAGAATGTGTGCATTGAGCTGGTACCTTTGCTGAGAAATTAGTTAGCTCTCTTACTTCCATTCCACAATGGCAACAAGGGACCAGCTTATAACACATCCAAGACTTCTTTTTTCCTTTTCTGCTTATTGTTCAGTGATAAACTCCCTTCATAAAATTCGTTGCATATGTTTTCTGTCTCACTAACCTGAGAAAAAATTGACAAAATTGTAGCCCAAATGCAATGAATGGAAGTGTCTGGATTCCTGTTGCTGGTGTACAGCCTAGTGATGGTCTTTGCTTTCTTCCATGCACCAAGAGTTCTCTCTCAGGATGTTAATTAGCTAAATTACTCAGCACTGTAAAGAAGTCAGAATAGATTCACACTTCATGATACTTCTCCCTCTCACACCCCACCAACCGGAAATCCCTCCTACCGCACTTCCCCAACCAATGGGAGCTCTCCATGAGTCCTGCAAGAGCTCCAAAGTAGCAGGCTGAGGCGGACAGCAGGGGTCTAATATCCAATTGAATGCACACCTTAACATGATCATTATCATCTCAATGGCTTGCTGGTGTCACCTTTCAACCAAAAATGCCATGCTTCATTCCTACTTGGCTATGGCTCTTAGCACAGTGCCATTTTTAATTTTAGAAATGACAACAGAATGACTGAAACCACAGAAACACATCCTTTGGGTCAGCAGGAAACTAAGTTTTCATAAGATTTCCTTTTCATCTTCTGGTATTCAATTGGCTTATTAGCACAGGTAGTTTACTGGTAGGTTTTTGCTCAGCAAGTTCACTTTGCATCATATTACTAATCTAGAGCACCAGCATGATATTCTCCCACTTGTGGAGATAGATAAGATCTCTGTTGATCTCTTTGGTGAGTAGTGTTACTATTATCAAGCAACCTATTAGAAATTTTAAACTCTCAGATCCTGTCTCAGAACTCTTGGATCAAAATCTTTTAACACTGATCTCCAGAAGATTTATATACACACTAAGGTGTAAATGCCCTAGAAACATATAATGACAGACAGTGTGAGAATTAGCACAGCCTAGAAGATAGTTAAAGGACACTGCTGTCTTTGGTAGGTTATGGTGAATTTCCAAGACCTGCCCTACTCATGGGGGATGAGGATGAATAGCAGCTTACCAAATGCCAAAGGCTGTGCTATTCTGCAGCAGTAAAATTTAAAAAAATAATAAAATAAAAAGATTGAATAAAATACCTTCTCAAGTTTATGATTGCATGTTGTGATCTCAATATTATCTACCTGGTTTTTGCAAAAGCCAGCAGGATGAACTGAATGGGCTGTATGATGGAGGTCACACTCCATTTGTCAAGGATTCCTAAAGGCCATGACAATATATATCTGCCTATTGCAAGAACTATGGCCATCTTTCTATGGATAAAAATGTTGCCATGGGGTCTCTATCATTTCTGAGTCAGGTACACCAGCATTATATACTTACCATCAGCTGTGGCCTGCATCATATACTTACCACTGAACTTCTCCAGCATGCCAACCTTTCCTGTGCATTCTTCATTACCTTTTAAAAATATCTGTTTATTGATTCGTTTTTACTTAGACATAACATTAGGATTCATTTTTGATATAAGTATTAAAATATGGAATATAATTTGCTTTAATTCAGTCCTTAGTTCTTCCTCTTTCTCTCTTCTCCTCCCTTCTAGTTCCCTGCCCTGTCCTCTGCTGATCTTTCTGCTATTTACTCATAGTTATTTTTAGTGTCTTGTGAGTATGCATTATTGTGGTTTATTCATATATGTACATAAGAAAGTTAGATCAGATTCATTCCACTGTCTTTCCTCATCCCTGCCTTCCTCCCTCCCCTTTAATCCCTTTCCTCTATATCACTAATCTTCATCTATTTTGATGTAATTACCCCCCCATTTTATCTTATTTTCTTCTCCCTTTTCCGTATTTTGAACTAGTTTCTGCATATCCAAGAGAAATAAACCATATCTAAATATGACATTACCTCTTTTATAATAATTTTCTCCCCTTATCAGTGCAAAACGGACCCTGTCAGCACTGGATACTTCCACTTATGAATGATATCTTTCACAGATATAAATTTGGGGATGTACTAAAAGTTCACCTAGTTTTCTGCACATCATTTGCATATCTAAATTTCAAGGAAATATCACAACAAAACAATAGGATCACCCTGCAGTAGTCCAATGCGATATTAATTCCATGTTACAAGTAAATCTTTTTTTTTTTTTAAATCATGGAGCTGTCCTTTAAACACCTTTGCATCCATTTCCTTTTACCTATCACCTTAAAAGCCCACACCCACTCATGTTCTGCCGCTTCCTATCTAGGCCTGCAACTACATGACTTGTAGTCTATTTTCTGAAAGCAGAGCCCACATTTCATCCCGGATTTGTATCTTGTTTTCCTCTGTCAGGATCTAGTCTCTGTGAATGCCATCACCTAGGTTATCTTGCCCTTGGTTATCCCATTGGTTAACAATAAGAAATGGCAAGAGCAGATCCTTTTGGTCCCAGTTCCAGACTCTGCTTCACAGTTGGACAGCATCAATGAGAAATCCATGTAATCCTTGCTCCTACCAGAAGTTCTCTGAGAGCTACAGCAAAGGAGGAGTACATAATACCATGAACTAAAAGAAACACACAACTACTGGGCACAGAGGCACACGCCTGTAATCCCGGCAGCTCAGGAGGCTGAGGCAGGAGGATCACAAGTTCAAAGCCAGCCTCTGCAAAAGCAAGGAGCTAAGCAACTCAGTGATACCCTGTTTCTAATAAAATACAAACTAGGCCTAGGGATGTGGCTCAGTAGTTGAGTGCCTCTGAGTTCAATCGCTGGAACTCCCCTCCAAAAAAAAAAATATACAACCATAAACAGGGTAAATATATTTGCAGTATGTCAAGTGGACAGTGTACTAGTATAAAGAAAAAAGACAGGCAGCTGCATTCATTATGACAGACCCTTAGAAACATAATATTTAATGATAAATATGTCTAATTAATATGCAAATTATATTATTCATGCATAAAATATAACAAAAAGCAAATATAAATGTGCTAAATTTTACCAAGGCTTATGTGTGTATAAATAATTATATATATGTAAAACTTATACATATAATATATAATTTGAATTAAATTAAATTATATATATTATATAATTTGTACTAAATTATATAAACATATAATTACTAATATCACACATGCACAGAAACAATATAAAAAATTTCATGATTAAAAAATACCTATTGAAAATAAAGAAAAGATATTATATGGGAAGAATCATGAAGGATTTAGAAATGTTCTATTTCTTACTCTGGGTAGTAGGTATACTGGAAATATCTTAGTACTTATTTATACCTATGTATATTTTATACATATATTACTTTAAATGCATCAAATAATAATAAAACAGAAAAATGTTAATGTTAACATTCAAACTTGGGGTGGAGGTAATTCACCCTTTAATTGAGCTTTGTGGTGCATGTGTGTAAAACTCTTATCTGTGTATGTTTATGTATGCTATCTTCATATATAAATATTATTCAATGATATAATTATTGTCTACACATATGCTAATATAAAAACCCCAAGCTCACTCTGAGATCCTAGTAGAGCTGATAAATATTCTTCTCTCCATTTCATTTCAGCATCTTTCTCTTCACTTAAGGCAGTAACATATAATGAAGAGAAATGATATTTCTGATTCAGAAATGAAAGGGCAGAAGAGCACATATAAAATAAAGCATTCTCCTCCCAATTCCCATGAAGAACCCACTCTTCTCACTGTGAAAAATAAAATATTGTGTATGTAAAAATGGTCTCTGCAAAACATCCATTACACAGCCATGAATAAACTTTACACTTAATGCCCATAAATCAGATTTATTTATTAAGCGGAGCTTGGCATATTTCAGACCCAGAGGTCTGTCTGTATAGTGTGCTTTCATTTTGCTTGGTTGTGTTCAGAACTGGAGGCCATATCTTCTAGGAAATATTTTATAGAGGCAGATTGGCTATTACTAATTTAAAGCCTTTCAGCTGAGGAGCCTCCACAGCATGAGAGTCTACAGCAATCTCTAATGTATTAAAACTCTGTTAAGTGTCTGATTTTTGTTCCTGATAACTTAAAACTATTTTTTTTTCACAACAGTAGTTAAAAGTCTGTGGCTGAAGGGATAACAGTTGATAAATACTGCTGCTTTTTTATCAATAAAAATGCTAGTCATGAAGGGTTGATGGACTTTATTCATATATTCTGCTACACTGAAGTTTTGTCCTCGTGATATTTAGAACTTCTAAACAAAACTAAAATGAAATGTCATTAATGTAGTTAATTTGAAAGTTAAGTTTTTAAAAGTATCCATAGTAAGTTTTGACAAGTTCATATTCTTGGAATTTATTTCTATTAAAAGTTCAAGTTATTTGGGTTGGGGTTGTGGCTCAGGGCTAGAGCCCTGGGTTCCATGTGTGAGGCCCTGGGTTCCATTCTCAGCACTACATATAAATAAAATAAGTAAATAAATAAAGGTCCATCACCAACTAAAAAAAAAACAAATTTAAATTAAGTTCAAGTTATCTAATGTGTTGATTACATTATATATAAACATTATACATTATACATGCATATGGACTACATATACATATATATTATTATATATACACTACATATATTCTTAGAGGATTTAGATAGCACTTTTTAAAAAATGGTTCATTTCAATCAGATTTGTGAGAAGAATATTTTAATTTTCTAAAGACCTCTCATTTTTCTCACTTTCTCTGTTAATTATATCTGAAGATGGCACTGAAAGCTCCTGAGCAAATCTTAAGGAACTTAAAGAAATTAAGAGGACACATTATAGAGAGATGAAAAATACACTTTATACAACATAAAAAAATGTCCTGGGAAGGAGATGTTTATATGTAAAAGACAGGCTTTTTTTTTTTCCTTGAGCTATATCCCCAGGCTGTTTTATTTTATTTTGGTACAGGGTCTCAGTATTCCCAGGCTTACCTCAAACTTGCAATGTTCCTACCTCAGCCTTCTGATCGCTGAGATTACAGAGGTACATACATCACCATGCAGGGCAAAGGCAATGTTGTTAAGGGAAGTCCAGCATCCACAGAACTTTTGCCACACTCCTGTCTTGTGCAGGTAAAAGGTCAACAGATATACTCATCTGGAAATTGTATTGGTCCTGCTTTTGATAATATGCAGATGATTTAAGGTCAGTGGGTATGTGGCAATAATTTAGATGCACTAGGAACTCATTGTGAAAATCGAATCCCAAATTGGTAGATGTGCTGTACCTTTGCTAATTTTCCTGTTATAACATTCAAATACAGAACGGGTTCAAGAACAATTCAAGGACATTGGAAATATTTTTTTTTCTTACTTTTTGTTACTTCAATATGTCCCATCTGTTTCTCAAATATTATAGCAGGCCATGGTTGAATAACCTTCAAACTGTTCAACTGGCCATTTTATTTGCCTTTTCTCACACAATTACAAAACAGAGGATGCAGAAATAAAAGAGCCAACAAAGATTTATATGCGCCCTTGGGAAAATGTGAAATTAATGTACTACCATAATGATGACTCAGCAAACATTCAGCTTACTAAGCTATTTCAGTCAGTATGTCTTGTCACATTTTTAGCAGATTGTTATCTATAGATACTGATATTCAGCATATGTATTAACTGATGTATCAACTATATATATATCAACTATATCAAAATGTAGCAACTGAAATTTAATTTATAATATTTGTTTCATTAAAAATTAAATCAAATTAAGGTATAATTTTTAAAAGCTTAACATAATATTTTATCTTCTGGATGTTAATCATGTGATATTCAATTTGATCAGGAGGTAAAAAAGAAAAACAAGTATTACTAGGCATAAAATGGCACATACTTTTGGTAATATTTCAGAAAATTACCAAGAAATGACAATGCTTAGGGGATTCTACTACACTTGCTCTGGATAGTTTCAGGCT
This sequence comes from Ictidomys tridecemlineatus, assembly GCF_052094955.1. Classification (NCBI taxonomy): domain Eukaryota; kingdom Metazoa; phylum Chordata; class Mammalia; order Rodentia; family Sciuridae; genus Ictidomys; species Ictidomys tridecemlineatus. Next base: position 56,135,843 of record NC_135477.1, read on the forward strand.
AGCTTATATTATATGCCACTATCTTCAGTAATGTATGTTTCTGAGAAAGATGACAGAAAGTCTAACATATGCTAATAACAGGTTCACCGTTGGCTTTCAATGAAATGCTCAAGAATAAGCAGCCTCAGGTATAGCTTGAGAAAGATGCAAACAATATCCCAGAACATGTCTTTCCTTTCTGTGCCTCTTGTGTTTGTTCTATGCTGACTCCCTTCTCAGATGTCTCTCCAAAAGTGATATTCAGAGGACTGCAAAAATCCCAACGGTATCCAGTAGAAAAGAGACAACATGCTTCCCTGAGAGTTCTAAAATTTTATCATTGATTTTGTTGGTTCCAGCTGGTCTGAATTAGGTTGAGTACATATCTCATGCTTGAACCAATCACTGAATGGGAGTGCTTCACCTGAAGCATTTAGAATAAAAAGAATAGTTTCAAGAAGACAAAAGCAAGGCACTGTGGCAAGAAGATGAGGTGTGGCTGAATGCTGGAAAAATAACATTAAGAAATGTCCATTGAACATTGATAGCCCACATCTGTTCCTATGCTCAAGGGAGAATATGTTTGAATAAAGAGAATGCTAAGTTTCAACAGCAGGAAATGCTGAGCAGTGTCTACAGTGATTTTGGTTATTGCAATTTATTCATTCTAAGAACCTTAGAATGGCTATAACTGATAACAGGAGAGATTTGTGCTGAACAAGGCCAAAAACTGAGTTGATGAGTTGATAGGAAGTTATATAATCCAGGATGTAAACCACACCAATATAAGTGAAGTTTCCAGTTCTCAAGTGGAAACAGACGTAATGCTTTATTTTGAAAGTTGCCATCTGGCTTAAACCTGAATTAACAGGAGTGGACACCTAGGAATGCTACTCAAGAACAAAGGCAGGCTTTCCAAAATGAAATCTGAACACCTATGCCAGTTGAATTCAGAAATGGTGCGGAGAGATTTTTAACTAAAATAAGTGGACTCAAGTCTACTAGATTTACTAGATCTCTGAGGATAGTATTGCTTAAGGTACTATTCTCTGTTCAGGGAAGGGAGAATTGGGGATCACTAAACACTGAATATTATGTGTCTGAAGGATGCCATAATAGCAAGACCCTGGACTCTAAAGAGCAACTTGAAGTAGAATCTAGCCTTTCTAATCACTGCTTGTGTGACCATGCACACAGTATGCAACCTACTTCACCTCAGTTTTCCAACTGATAAAGTTTCTCCATTTAATTTTACACAGCAGCTTTGGCCTTAATCATGAGTGTTTCTCCCAAAGTGTTTATCAAATTATTTTCCTAAACGATTGACCACTATTTGGAAAGCACAGGCAGAAACCAAATAAATTAACACAATCCACCTGCTTCCTTGGCTGTCATTAAATAAGACTTTAGTAATTATAATCCTTTATTCCTTGTAGATAAAATGAAGAAAAATATCCTTCTATAAACATTACTATTCAATCAAAATAGATCAAAGGATAAGCAAGCATTTCTTCCATACTCATCCAAATTTGTAGGTAAATGGATCTGGGCAAAAGACAGAAAAAGCAAGAAAATGTATTTTGTATCCATAATTTCATAAAGTCTGTCACTTTTATAGAATTTCTGACATGCTGTCATTTGTATTTATGTTAGCTTAAGATTTTTTATTGTTGAATGACAATTTGAAATATAAAAATATTCATATATCTTCTGATATGATATTGTCTTTCAAAATTATACTTCAACATTATTAAATATTTATTCATATTTTAAAATGTAGGACAATATATTTTGTTGTTTTTTCAGTTGTGAAATTTATAATTTTAAGCTATTCTTAATTTTTAGTTACTTTTTGTTTATTTCCAGATCTACTTTATCAAGATCAGTTTAAATACAATCTAAATCGAACACTCTATTTCATAAGATGATACATAATATTATTTTAATTACTTACTTTTCTGTGGAAAAGAAGAGGCTACATAATTATAAATTTATGTACCAAGTCACAATGCAAAGAGAATTATCAAATGCATAGTTCACACCATATGGAGAGCAAATTTAGTTCCATGTTCTTGCATATAGAACAGTAGCAAAGATGTCTTCATGACAATTGAGTATACTAATAACTTGCATTGAATAAATGTAAGAAGATTAATAGTTTGTTATCACTATTATTACTGAATGGTCCCATATCTTCTTAACATCAAACATTTTATTTTTAAAAAAGTCTATAAAATATATATTTCCAAAAACTGATCTCTAAACCTGCCATTTAAAATGAACCAAAAAGTAATTACTTATGTGATGACAAGTGTCAAAATAATGACATTTTTAGCAATGTCAGTTTAGAAACAAGTTCACAAATCTAAGTCATTTATTCATTAATTCAGGAACAAAAGAAAAAACTCCTGATAGCCAGAGCTGGGATAATTAGTCAAAAATAGCAATATCAGTGTTGGTTTATATCTCATAGAATAAAAGTCACAAGTCTATTCTGTTTTAAATAAATAATACAATAAATAAATGGGAAAGAATGGATCGCTCTGTCTAACCAAACAATTTAAGTTATTAAAGTTAGAAAGAAAGTAGGAGATTTAAGAAAATTACTCGAAGAACACCACAGTAATAATATTTGTACGCAACATCCACTGATTAAAACAACCTTTAGTGGTCAAAATATTAAGTAAAAATAGACTATTTGCAGAGACACAGACTATCTATGCCAGGATATGCATTAATTACATTAGGAAAAAAGTAATTTTTTTTTGTGCAGAAACATGGCAGAGAACTTATTAACCAGTAAGTGAGGTTAACATCAGCAGTGATAAGACATATTGACATCACATAACCACAATGTGCTACACTTTAAAAGACAGATCACTTGTGTGTTATGCTTGTCGAAAATGCAAAATTTCCATCTCCATGAGAAAACATCAGGTAAACTTAGGTAGAGGAACAGTCTACAAAATAACTGACAAGTACACTGCAGAAGTGAAGTATCTGGTGAGCACCAATTATGCAGCTTCTTAAGCGATGGGACTTCTGAAATTATATGGAATGAAGGAGTAGATAAAGTTGAAATTGATTTTCAGGTTTCAGACTTCTCCAAATAGATATTAATGATATTAGAAATTATAGGAAAAATGATACAAAAGACATCTTAGGAAAATAAAATTAAGTCAGTACCAAAGCTGTTCATTCAAAGTACTTGTGGGATGTCTAAATATTCTACAGAAAATTAGAAATTGAGGTCTGAAGACGGTGACAGTAAAAGTCATGTATGAATAAGGTTCAGAATGATTTCACCATCCCAACACAGATGTAAATATCTGAAAATAAGTTCTTCTTTCTGCTAGACCTGTGGTTGTTCATTAAATGATCATTTCCTGTAGAAAAAAATACTAAAAGAAAATTCAAAAATGAATGGGAACTTTTCAGTAATTAGCTGTTTTCCTAGAATCAATAAAGTCAACAGTGGAATAGATTAAAATGTCTGCAATCACATGTACAGGGGAAATTATTATCATGATTATTATACTCATGTTCAGCCCAAAGAACAAATAATGCATAATTGAAAATAAAAGTCCAATGAAATAATAAATTAGAACATGAACTTTGAAAAAGGAATTTTCATCTGAAATATATACCTCTTTTTAGATCTTAATATTTGGATTATTCCAGATAATGCAAATACTGTACGGATTGTATTTATTTATTTATCATTTGGTGTAATACACTGCAGCCAGCACACTCTGGGAGAGCTAACAATACCGGTATGTTAATTCATGTGATAACTTTATGCTGTCTTTTATAGAGAGTAGCACCTAAAGCCATATAGGCTATTTCACAACCAAGGAAAATGCAAATTAGAGTATGTTCTACTGAAAGAAACAGACAAAGGTGTTCCTGTATTAGATCAAGCTCTACTAACGTTACTTTTGCATTATTTCAAAAAAAAAAAATAGGAGACTATTGATCTTGACTTTGTTGTGTCCACTATTCATTTAACACATACAATTTGAGCCAGGTCAATCAGTAGCTTCCAACTCCTTCCCAGGTAATGGGTGATACTTTACCATGAATATAAAAAAGGAGTCATTTTTTTTTCCTGCTGAGACTACAGAAGTGTTAGAATGGATACAGAGGAGTAGTGGGCCAATATTTTAATGAGGCATACTGCCTATGCCCATATGCAGGAAAAATAGAAAGACAAACACATATGGGAGAGAAAGAAATATATTCTGTTTTGTATTCAAATTATTCAGTTCCTTCCTCAAGAAAGTCTTTTCTGCTTCTCCCACATCTCAACCCCAGCCAAATTCTAAGTTCAATAATACTACAGCTTGACGACATCATTTTTTTCACTCTTTAATGTCATTCATACTATCTAGTTAACCTTGCAAAGATTGTCTTATTTTATTATGAAGGTCTCAGGATATGTGAGACCCTGACAGAATACAATCAATATATCTAGAAAACATGGACTATTTTAGCTTGGGTTCCTATAGAAGCTTACTCTGAACAAAGATTTGAGAGTGTAACTAATTTGGAGGGGGAAGAAATCACCAATAAGAGAAAGAGGCAGCTAATAATACATTATTGACCCAATTTCAACTGTGGATGACTGGAGGTTAATGCTGCTGGGGAGTTCTGAATACTAGAATAGAACATATAACCCAGAGTCATCTTTTCTCACTGTGAAAGGAGTTGGAATATTTAGTTACTGTCTCCTGTTACTCAGTGGAGGGATGTGCACAAAGGTCATCTATTCCACCCATTCACAATGTTTTGACAAAGAAGGCTCTGGTGTCCAGGGAAAGCATTGCAAGTTCAACCTCAGACAATGTGCAATGGTGTGGTAAGAAGAAAGAAATGGGCCCTGATGCATGACTCCATGTACTTTACAGAATAATTAGTTAAATGAATAGGTCTAAGATTATAAGGATCTAACATAAAGTCTCTACTATATTATATTTCTAGGACTTTCTTAACAGGAAACAACAATCTAGGTAGATTAAACACAAATTTATTTTCTCACAGGCTAGAGATCCAAAACCAAAGCTATCAGCAAGTTTGGTTCCTTCCAAGGTCTGTCAGAGAGAATCTGTTCCAGGCTATTCTAGCTTCTGACATTCTGACATAAAAGGTGTTTTTTTCCTATGTCTCCATATTCTGTTCTTCTGAGTATGTCTGTCTCTGTGTCTAGATTCCCGAATTTCATAGGAGTACTAGTCACACTGGATTAGAACCCACTCTAATAATCTCATTTTAACTTGCTCATTGGTCATTCACATTGTAAATAACCCACATTAAGGTTCAAATTTCTGGTATACATTTCTTCTTTAAAAGTGTTTTTGTGTAGATTGGCTTATTACTCTTAGCATGATATTCTCCAACTCCAACCATTTACCAGCAATCCCATTAATTTTATTCTCTTTTTATGATGAGTAATAATCCATTGTGTATGCATACCACAGTTTCTTTATGCATTCATCTATTGAAGGGCATCTAGATTGCTTCCACAGTTTAGCAATTGTGAATTATACTGGTATAAACATTGATGTGGCTGTGTCACTGTAGTATGTTGTTTTTAAGTCCTTTGGGTATAGTTGAGGAGAGGGATAGCTGGGTCAAAAGGTGGTTCTATTCCAAATTTTCCAAGAAATTTCCAAGCTGCTTTCCATATTGGCTGTACCAATTTGCAGTCCCACCAGCAGTATATGAGTGTGCCTTTTTCCCCATACCCTCACCAATACTTATTGGTATTTGTCTTCATAATAGTTGCCATTCTGACTATAGTGAGGTGAAATCTTAGAATAGCTCTGATTGCATTTCTCTATTACTAGAGATGTTGAACATTTTTTCATGTATTTGTTGAATGATTGTATATCTTCTTCTGAGAAGTGCCTCTTCAGCTCCTTAACTCATTTATTGCTTGGTTTGTTTGTTTGTTTGTTTGCTGTTAAGTTTTTTGAGTTCTTTATATATCCTGGAGATTAGTGCACTATTTGAAGTGCATGTAGTAAGTGGATGGTATTCCACATGAGAGGGGTATGGGATGAGTGGAGGAACTTTAGATGGGGCAAAAGAGGGGAGAGGCAAAGGGGTAGTAAAGGTGGTGGAATGAGACAGACATCATCACCCCAGGTACATATATAATTGCATGAATGGTGTGACTCTACTTCATACACAACCATAGAAGTGAAAAATTCTGCTCCATTTGTGTACAATGAATCAAAGAGTTTCCTACTGTCAGGTATAACTGATTAGAACAAATAAACAAAGGGAAAAATGTTATAGTGTAGTAAGTACTATGACAAATGTTGCTTAAATCCAGACAAACCGTTCATACTTTTTAATTCTATGAATTCCAGTCAGGTACTAAAGAAAATCAATGTAGTCTGAAATGAAGTCTTCATTGTGAACTCCCACCAGCTCTTCATCAAAGGATTAGGATCATTGGCTTTAGAATTAAACAGATGTGCCTCATATTCACAATTTCTTCTCATTTTCTTAAAAATATGTTCCTAGTTGAGTTTGATTTTTCTACTTTTGATAGAGATATGGATACAGTAATTATTTTACTTCCCATTGAACTTCTACAAAATTATATCCAACCACAATTAATGTCTTATATAATAGAATAAGTAGTAAAAGTCATAAAATCATATCAAAAGTCAGAAAGCATTTAATAAAATGTAGCACATCTTCATGTTAACAATAATGATAAACACTCTATGACCTGGGAATAGAAAGGAACTGTCTCAATCTAAAAAAAGAGTATCTATTTAAAAAAAAATGCTCAGCCAACAAACTTAATAGTGAATACTTTTTTCCTAAAATCAGGAATAAGACAACCATGTCTCTTCTCACTACTACTATTCAACATTATTCTGAAGGGTCTAATCAGATTAAATAAGCAATAAAATGAAAATGAAATAAAATGAAACCCAAATGGAAAAGAAGAAATAAGATGTTATTTGCAGATGACATGATTTTGTATATAGGTAATCATAAGGATTGCACAAAAATGATAAGAGCTAATAAATGAATTCACCAAGGTTTCAAGATGCATACTCAATATACAAAAAAATGTATTTGTATGCAATAGTAATAAGCAAACAACAAATGAAACTAAAAGTTTCCATTTAACATCAAAATTAAATACTTAGGAATACATTTAACAAAAGGTATGCAAAGGTTATACTCTGAATCTTACACAAATACTACAGAAATAAAGAATATCTAAATAAATGTAAAGGGACCCATATTCATGGATCAGAGGACTTATGAAAATGGCAATACTCCATAAATTGATGCACAGATTCAAAGCAATCCTCATCAACATTCCAATAACATTGCAAGAAATTGCAAGAAGATACCAAAATTTATATGGAAGTTCAAGGTATCTAAAACAGACAAAACAATCTTGAAAAAAGAACAAGAAAAAATAAAGAACAAACACTTCCTGATTTCAAAACTTACTACAAAGCTATAGGAAACAAGACAATGTATCTTGCTTTAGATCATCTTAAGGTTTTAGTTGTTCCACCTGTTTTAGATCATAGGTCATTTCCCATGTGGCTTTTTATTGTTTATGCACTTTGAAAAATCTTATGACTCTTGGTTGTTGTCTTTTTATCATATGGAAAGACAGACATCAATAATGTCATTAATGGATCAAGGGTAAGGTCAATTATTTTTTAATAAGAATTTTAAAACAATTTAATGGGAAACAAAATCTTTTCAACTTTGGTTCTAAATCAATTAGATAACATATAAAAAGAAGAAAGCTGAAACCCTATCTTGTACTACATATGAAAATTAACTCAAAATGTATCAAAGATTTAAATGTAAAAAATAAACTACAGTAGCCACCCCCAATCTGGTATTTTACATTCCAGTTTAGTTATCTATAGTCAGCCACAGTTTTAAATATCAAATGGAAATTTATAGAAATAAATACTTCATAAGGACTTGTTTTTTTGCATCTTTGATGGCACTTCAATCTTTTTGAGAAAAAAATTTATTTTTTGTTTTTAGATATATATGACAGTAGGGTGTATTTTCACATATTTTACATGCATGGAGTGAAACCCATTGCAATTTCAATCCCATTCTTGTGGTTGAAAATCTTTACCAACCTGCACTTCAGATACAGTAGTAATCTCCAGGATATACAAAGAACTCAAAATGCTTAATACCAAACAAAACAAAGAACCCAATTGATAAATGGGCAAAGAAGCCAAAAACAGGCCCTTCATAGAAAAAAAATATAAATGGTTAAAAATATATGAAAAAATGTTCACCATCTCTAACAATTAGAGAAATAAAAATAAAAACTATACAGCGATTCCATCTCATTCAATTCAGAATGGCAATCATCAAGAATACAAGTAATAATATTGGCAAGGATGTGGGAAAAGATTCACTCATACATTGCTGGTGGGACTGCAAATTGACGCAACTACTCTGGAAAGCAGTATGTAAATTCCTTAGAAAACCTGGAATAGAACCACCATTTGACCCAGTTATCCCATTCCTTGGCATATACCCAAAGGACTTAAAATCAGCATACTACAGTGATGCATTCACATCAATGTTTACAACAGCCTAATTCACATTTAGCTAAACTATGGAACCAACCTATATGCCCTTCAACAGATAAATGAATAAAGAAAATGTGTATAAATACAACATGAAATATTACTCAGCCACAAAGATGAATGAAATTATGGCATTTGCCAATAAGTGGAGGGAATTGGTGAATATTATGCTAAGAAATAAGCCAATCCTAAATAACCAAAGGCTGAATATTCTCTCTGATGTGTGGATGTTAACCTATAATAAGGAAGGTTAGTGAAGGGAAGTACAGAAGTTTTTTTGGATTAGACAAATGAGAATGAATGGAAGGGGGGGATGAAAATGGGAAAGACAGTAGAATGAATTGGACATAACTTTCCTATGCACATATATGATTTCATAAGTTTTATACTACATACTGTTCCGAGTGATGTGATGAAGTCTTGTACTCTGTCCATCCTACCTGGAGAATCATACCTTTGTCCAGTGAATCTGTGCTGAACATACTATATAGCTATTAGTCACTTAGTAGCTTTTTCATTTATCAGATCAACTTTGTTGTCTGGCAGTGCTAATGTTCAAGTAACCATTATTTTACTTAACAGGTTAAAAGCACAAGAGTCGTGATGGTGGCAATTTGGGTATGCCAAAGAGAGGCAATAAAGTGTTTTCTTAAGTAAAAAGGTTAAAGTTCTCAACTTAGAAAAAAAAATTGTATGCTGAGGTGGCTAAGATCTATGGTAAAAATAAATCAACATCCATGAAATTGTTTAGAAGAAAGAAGAAATTCATGCCAGTTTTACTATTGCACTGAAGAACTTATAGATGCAGTTTATGATCAGTGCTCATTTAGGATGGCAAAAGCCTTGTAATTTTGCAGTTGGTACTGTTCATGGTTTCAGACATCTACTGGGGTTTTTGAAGCACTTTTCTCTCAAATAAGAGAGGACTAGTGCATAATACACTTAGATGAATACATAGAGTAGGAACTTATGACCTTGCTTGGATTAGGCAATGATTTCTTAGATATAAAAAAAACAAATGCAAGAAAAGAACTTATAAAATGAAGTAATTTAAAAATTACTAGAAAGAGTAATTAAATTAAAAAAAAACACTAAAAAGAGTAATTAAATATCATATTTTAAGGATAAAAAGCCATCAACAATTCACATTTTAGAAGAGATCACATGGAATTAGAGACTAATTTGAAAAGAACAAAAATGGGAAAATCATTTGAAAATGTGCTAACAGATGATAAACATTGAAAGAACATCAAAAAAGTAGCTTTATCTCTCAATAGGCGGTTAATTAGTTAATGATGTCATTTTGTGTATTTTACCATTATTTGTTGCCAATCGACATATATGATATTAGAAAACTAGTTGCTCACATCAACATATTAATTATATATAGAATCTATAAATTAAATCTGAAACCATTTCAAAGGATAGTGGTAAGCAATATGAACAAGCATTCTGATTTCAGATGCTCAGCAAACATAACAATGACAATGCAAACATGAATGTAATATCAACAATACCATCATAACTAAATTAAATTTCATGTGTCTGTTTAGAAGTAAACTTTTCCCCTTACCATTAAAAAGGCTCTCAATTGCAAGATACTGTCCTGCAAGCTGTGTAAAAGCAGACACAATGATCATATAGAAACAAAATATGAAGTATACTCATTGAATGCATAACTCAGAACCTTAAAGTATGTATGTTTCTCTTTTTATAGCATATTACATAACTGCACAGAATCCAAGCATGTACAATTTTTAGTGGCCTATACATTTCCAAAGCATCTGCCACAACTTAATTATGTTACCTCCTTATAAATACTTTAGGTTCTATTATGAACAAAAGAAGCACAAATATAGTTGTTTGATTTTAGGTTTTGTATTTTGGTTTCTGTTTTTTTTTTTTTTCCAAAAGGAAAACAGTGCCACCTAATGTTAACTATCACACGTAATATATGTGTAAGTTTATATAATCATTCAGAAAAACAGGTCTTTCAAAAGAATTTTAAAAATTATTTGACAATTAATTGAACTCTAATTTAAAATTTATATGAAAGAACAAAAGCCTGTATTTAAAATTATATTTCAGCAATAATTAAAACAACTTTGATATTTTCATCAAGCTATCTATTTGGGTTTAATGAATTTGGGCTGTTGAGTTAAGCACCGAGGGCGAATATTGTGTGTGGCAACTCGGCATTCCCTGTTGCACTGACACAGAGAATATTTACTACACTGGGCTCTCATATGATGCAGCTTTGATTGATGATCATATATATCATATATATTCCAAGCATAGAATAAAATGAAGGATATAAGGGAAAGCAAATTTCACTGTTCATTTTTATGATAGGAAGAAAATGCATCATCATTTTAGAAGATATGAAAAAAATCTCAATAACAGAAGCAAACCTAAATGGCCTCAGCTAGAAATGACCACTGTTTTACCTGTAGACTGGTGTTTTTGAAGTTTATACTGTAGTTTATACTGTTTTTATATATAATTCTGTGATCATAATTTACTTTTAAATCTGAAAATCAATTTGAATTTTAAACCTAAACTTTCTATATACTTATGTTATATTTAAGATTTTAAAAAATCTCTATATTTAATATTTTTGTGTTAGGAGAGACTATTGTAACTCCATATAATTACAGATGTTTTATGCTTTTTCACTTGTAATTTTTTTCTTCACACAATTTTTTAAAGTAAGAAAAAATTCAGTGAAAATATTTTATTAAGAATACATAACACCAAAATTCTTATTAGTTAACAGTAGTTTCACTAGAAATAAGAACTTTATTAATTTAATACTATTCTATTATGTATTTCAATATATTATTAAGAAAAAATCATGTCTTTATATGTTCTCAGATGATTGAATATCATATATTTAAAATTCTGACCAGAATTAGTTTTATAATCTCCCTTTAAAGGTCATTTAATCTTTGTCATTTTTTGAGTGAAATAGATTTAAATTAGCTTAGGAGAAACACAAATACCAACTTGTGCTAGATTAGAAGGTAGGAATCATCAAATTTCCCAAGACCAACCTTTCCCCATGAAATTAATAAAATTATATATGTATATACATATTTTATATATGACAGTGGAATGCATTACAATTCTTGTTATACATATAGAGCACAATTTTTCATATCTCTGGTTGAATACAAAATATATTCACACCAACTAGTATCTTCATACATGTACTTTGGATAATAACGTCCATCAAATTCTACCATCATTTCTTACCCCATGCCCCTTCCCTTCCCCTCCAACCCTTCTGCCCTATCTTGAGTGTGTCTATTCCTCTCATGCTCACTCTCCCTACCCAACTGTGAAGCAGCCTCCTTATATCAGAGAAATATATTTTTAAAATTTAACATATATATTGATATGCTTTAGCTCCCCACAGCATCTTCTCCTCTCCTATGCTCGTAACTTCCTCAGTCATCTAAACCATAGCCCCTCCCCCCCACACACACACACAACACACACACACACACACCCCACACAACAAGGGAAGTCACTCTTCTGACTTAAAACACCACAGATGTATGGCTATAAGAGGAATTCCACATTTGTACAATGTGTCTGGATTTTTCTAGTCAAATATACATGGGATTCATTCAGGTTGATACATGTGTTTGTAGTCTCTTTATTGTCATTTATTTCAAATATTTGCTTAACTTTAGCATAATTTCTTTAAGCCATGAAACAGAAAGAGATCTAATAACTCATTGACCAAATCACCTTTCTTTTGTGAATAGAATTTTATTGGAACATAACTATACTAATTTATTTACATATTTTCTATGGTTTCTTTTACACTAGAATCAAGTAGTTTTGACAGACACCACATGGTCTGCAAAGGCTAAACCATTTATTATCTAGCCTTTTACCAAAATCATTTTAGACCTCTGATCTACACTCTACATGATAGACAGTTTGTTTGTTTCTAGTTTGGGGCTTTTATGAGTAATGCTGGTGTACACTATTAACACATTATTATTGAAAATGTATTTTATGAATGTAATATATTTTGGTAGAGTTTATATCAAGGAGTAGAATAATAGTTAAGCAGTTCTGGATGTGTTCAATTTTAAATGATACTGGGAAAGTGTTCTCTAAAATGAATGTCATCAACTTATATTTCCATCAACAAGGCATGTGGGTTCCCATTGACCTATATTTTCATTCAGGCCATGTGATATGTCTCTTTTCATTTGCAATGTTCTGTTGGGTGTGTAATGAATGGTGTCACATTGCATGTCTTTAATAGTTAATAAAGTTTAGCACCTTTTAATATGTTTACTCTCCATTAAGTTATCTTCCCTCATGATGTGTCTTTTTTCTGTTTCCCTATTTAGTTTTCATTCTTTTATCTTTACTAAAAATATATAATGGATGGGCTGGGGTTGTGGCTTAGGGATAGAGAGCTCACCTAACACGTGCAGGGCCTTGGGTTCGATCCTCAGCACCAAATAAAAATAAAAAATTAAAAGGTATTGGGATGGGGTTGTGGCTCAGCAGCAGAGTGCTTGTCTAGCATGTGTGAGGCACTGGGTTCGATCCTCAGCACCACCTATGAATAAATAAAAAATAAAGGTACATCAACAACCAAAAAATATTTTTTTAAAAAAGGTATTGTGTGGGCTGGGGATGTGGCTCAAGCGGTAGCGCGCCATGCCTGGCATGCGTGCGGCCCGGGTTCGATCCTCAGCACCACATACCAACAAAGATGTTGTGTCCGCCGAGAACTAAAAAATAAATATTAAAAATTCTCTCTCTCTCTCTCTCTCTCTCTCTCCCCTCTCTCACTCTCTCTTTAAAAAAAAAAAGGTATTGTGTCCAACCACAACTAAAAAATAAAATATTAAAAAAAAAATATATATATATAATGGATATTACTCCTTTGCTGATGTGTTTATGATAACATGTACTCTCCTATACCATAGTTTGCCTTTTCACTCTGCAAATTATATCTCTTAAAAGAACAGAAATTATTGACTTTATTATACTTTTATTTATTCGATCTTTCTTTAAATATTTGAAAATGTTGGCATCCTTTTTTTGAGAAAAATTTGCCTACTATAATTTCTTGAAGTGATTTTCCTATTTTCTTTTAAAGGATTTACCAAATTCGTTACAGATGTAGATCCTGAATTTACCAGCTATTGATTCTGTTGTGCTGTGTAAGGCAGAAGCCTAAGTTAATTTTTTTTCAGTATGAATTTTCAAGTAGTTATCTAATAACATTTATGGAAAGCCTAATTTTTCCCTTCTACACTGCAAAGTTACTTTACCACATTGAATGTTAATGCCTTTACATTCATATAGCATTAGGTCTATTTTAAGGTTTTTATTATATTTTATTGTTAATATTTTGTCCTAGTATGATAGCTTGATAGGTTGTAGTATCTGATAAAACGAGTAGCATACCATAATTTCTTAAAATTATATTAGACATTTTTACAAAGATATTAATGCTCACCAAATATTCCATGTACTATCTTTCATTTCTTTGCCTCTGTGAAGTAAGGCAGTGCCATATTATTTGTTTTGTTGAGCTGGGTATAGACAGAAGTGTCATTTCAGGGCTAAAGCATTAAAGAGGAGAAATGTATTCCAGGCTGTCTCTTCTCTTCTGACATGAATGAAGGGACCTACTACAGAACTGGATGAGCAACAAGATTTTAAGAACTTGAATTCTGAAGGGACCACAAGACAATTACCCTGGAGAATCACCAAATCTAAAAGAAATTTGCACAGGAAAGAAAAATGTGGAAGGCAATCCACTGAGATTTTGGGAAGGTCTGATTTTCTTAACATTATCCTGTTGTATTTTAACTAATTCAACTAATCTTGGTATAATTTTTATTTCTTAGGGAAAGAGCATTGCTATCTACCCAAGTCTAATTATATGCTAGTTAGGAAGTAGATACTTTATTTATGACAATAGCCATTTCAGATAGGTAGATTATCCTGTCATCTTGCTTAAGATAAATAAACATAATGTATGCATAAAAAACAAAAGTACTTTGCTTATCACAATTCTTAAAAGATATGGTAGCAGTTGTTTCACAGAAATAGATACATTTACTTTTTCTGGAATCTAACGTTTTGCAATGCATGGATACTCCCCCATCTTGGGGCCCTTTTGCTGCACTGAACAAACTAATCTTAGGAGATGCCATTTCCCACGACATGCTCCTCACTCCTCCCTGTAAGAGTCAAGCATAGCCCCAGAGGGGTCACGACATAGAATTAGAATGTTTCACAAGTATTTTGTAATGTCAGCTTTCTTGGCCTTTGCTTCTCACTAGCTCTTCCACAGTGCCCAGAAGGACATTACGCATCTCTCCACTTTTTCCTGTGATACCCCTGTTCATCACTATCTAGGAACAATATTGATTCTTTTGTGGCCATCTCACCTACATATTTTTGTCTTCTTTCCTATATTAAATAGTTCTTGAACAGACTGCTTTGGCAGTCCATATTATGAATCAAAAAAAAAAATCTCAACTCTGTACATTATGTAGACAGAACATCACATGTCCCACCTACACTGGTATAGGAATAGAAATTGAACTTAGGTGAATAGATTTTTGCCCTTATTATAACTGTGATATAACTTAGTTAAAGTGGAATTAAAATAATTTTGAAAAAGAAGTCACATTAAAATCATTCTATATTAAGAAAATAACACTTCGTACAACAGTTTTACCAATACCTTCTGAGATTTTCTTTTAATTAATGCCATACCTCTGTGTGATGATTAAAAACTAGCTCCAATTTGAACATTTATTTATTCAGAGATAAGATAGTAGAGCACAGAATGATACTTGACAGATGAATCTGGCTTTGTCATCCTCAAATGAGTCTCCAGTACAATACATTTCTTGCCAACTAATATGGCAAAGTTATCTATTAAGAATGAAACAATCAGGTATAGGCAGTTCCACATGATGTAACTATTTCCCTTTTCTCAAAATAAAAGAAATAAAAACATAATTTTAAGAATCAGCTTGAGCCAAGTCATAACTTAGCAAGAACAATTCTCCTGTTACTATAGAAACCAACATAGAGAGACATCACTTTTTCATACTTTCCTCCTTCCTCTTTCAAATCTCCAGAGCCTTTGGGCACAGAGCCTAAAATTAATTCCCAGCCTCCAAGGTTACTTAGTCTGATGACAAGTGACAGGGACATTGAGCTGGCCTGACCACTGATCCACACCTCATGCTGGGACCATATAGCAAGTGCAGGCAATAGATAAGGGAAAAACGGGCTTTCTCAAGATAAGCTATAAAAAGAAGCACCTAAAGAAAACACAACATATGTTTCACCAAAACTGTTGGCAAAGCAAACTCAGTTACCTCTTTGCAAACCAACCATTTATTATATTTAAAGAATTGGAATGTTAAGATATTTTAGAAATGAATACCCAACTGAAATAAGCTTTTTAGGAAAAATGGTAATACTAATGGAAATTAGTAATCAACAATGTTTTACTCCCTGCAGATATTCAAGGAAAAAAATACCAAAAAAATCTCTGTATATCAAAAATAATGAAATCAATAACTTTAGAAAATTCTGAAATCACACAGAAGGAAAAGGGAGTTATTCTTTTTAATGTTGCTCTGTAGAATATTCCATATATGTATAGATACATATATACATATTTGCGTATATAAACTTTGCATTTTTAGTTGAAAATCCATCTCCTAAAGTCATGTATGTGATTTTACTGATCTTGGCTTAGAAATAAAACACATGAAACATGTTAAGCCATTAAATAGTTGACTAATATTTCTTTTGACTCAGATGTCTTTTTAGGACCTCTTCTGCTGAGCTAATTTGAGCTAAGAATCAGCTACTTTATACCCCAATTATATGCATTTTTCCCATGCATTTCCAGATGAATGTACACAATTGGTCCCAACTTCTACTTCTAATATCCTTATGCTGTAACAACATGTACTTGTGTTCTTCTGATTAAGCTGTCAGGTTAGTTTAAGGCAGATATGTAATGCAAAGTGGCTGAAGTAACCCTTACAGACTATCTGACCATATTATATTTTAAAGATACAATTTGGTTCTGCACTTCAAGATAATTTCAAAGCCTTTCTAATGAGGTTAAACATGCATCAGGAGAATGAAGGAACACTTCTATGTTTGGGTTTACAGACAGGTTCTCAGACTGCCTAGCTAAGTGTGCGGTTCCACTTACATTAGCAAGCACTTATTATCTTTATACAAAGAATAACATGTCTATATAATGAAATTATTATTTTACATGATAACTTATCACTCTTCGAATAAATATTTTTAATTTCAGAAGAAGGGCTAATGCCTTTCAATATCTTAAACAATCAGACACACTAATTTACAACTTCTGAGTGAGTCACTATTCCTAACAAAAGTACCATGATATATTTTTCAAATGATAAGCCCAGATATAAAGACAAGACTACTGCCATCAAGAAATTTACAATTAAATTAATTTAGCATGTAACAAATAACAGAAAAAAAGTTCTTTCAGTTACTCAAACTCTTCTTCTAGAAGTAAATGAAGGGAAAGTAAATGAAGGCAGTAATCCATACAAATTCTATTTTCTCTTGCTGTCTGTAAACATCAAGGAATTAGACAATGCAATACCTCAAGTATCTCTCAAAATTTGAGCAATTTTTACTTTTGTGGTTAAGAAAAACTCGTTCCCTTTGAAGCCAGCTTGAGTCCTCTGTGTGTTTAACATTACTTCCATTAATGCATTCACAATCGCATGAAAAAGGAAAAAGAGCATGAAAGTTGAATGACTATAACTCATTACTGACACTTTATCCCTAATTCAAAGAGGTTAAATTTGCAGATCACTTTAGTTTTCTATTTGAAATTAAACATTTACAACTTAGAACACTTATCCATGAGCATCACTAATTCTAAACAATTGTGTTGGCATCATCTGGGTTCATGACCAACATCAATAGAACAAAGGATTGCAAGTTTCATAATGATCCAGGTCATTAACAAAAACAAATGTGAATAGAAAATAGAGACAAAAAAGCATTCAGGTGCTATTTTACACATTTATGTCAATAGAGTATTATTTCCTCTATTTTATAAACAACTAAATCCACTTTAATAAGGGCTTTAAAATCTCAATCACAAAACATAGAATCAAATATATTTGCCAATATATTTCACTCTGAATGTCTAATACTGATGCAAAAAACAAACTTAAAAAACCCACATAAAAATGTTATTTCTAGTTTTAAATAACCTATAAAGAAGTTTTGATAATATTCATAGAAATTTTATACATTAAATCTATATTCTTTCATGTGTAATCTCATATAAGTGATATCTATGTTTGAACATTTGATTAATTTATTTTCCTTTTATTAAGACTTCTTTAAAAAACAGTTATGGAGTACAAAAAAATCACAAAGCACAAATGTCATAAGGCTTGATTACTTGCCAAATGATGTTTCTAATAATTAGCATTTAATGAATTTTACATTTGGCATATTCTGTTTATGAAAGATATGCTCATATGAATATCTGTTAATTTTCTTTGTGAATTTTATCTAACATCAAAAACACATTATCAATTAGATAGCATTGTTTGAGGATGAAACAAATTGCATACATAACCATTTAAGACTATTACAGACAACCTTTACAATCTGTTCAACTAATTTTCCAATCCACTTTGAAGATGAAGGTTAGTTTAGGTAAATCAAATAATTATGGTTCTTGTATATTAAGAATAAGAAAACAGCTACATAAAATGTTATTTCTAATTTTAAATAACCTATAAAAAAGTTTAGATAATATTCATAGAAATTTTATAGATTATATGCTTGCATTGTGTAATCTCATCTAAGTGATATCTATTTATGTGTGATATGCATATATGTGCATATATATAGTATACAAGGTGTGCATGTATAAATGATACATGAAATATATAGATATACTTGATTTAAAAAAAATTATTTGAGGTGAGCATACTAAAACAGAACTAGTAGTTGTATCTGAATACTTCTAGGGATCATTGTACCTAGCAATGTTTACTAGAAGATAAAGACATATTAATTTTCAGAGCAGCACTGCAAAGTTAGGATCCTCTGCTTATACCGGAAAGCTTCTCTAACCTCATCACTCCCACAGCAGATGCCACCAAGCTGTCATTTTGTAAAATGTGACCTGTTTTCCTTCTCACAATGAAGTGGACTTGGGCTAAGCAATGGCCCAAACTTTGGTCAGTCAGTGTGCTCTCCAAGGATACTTTTTCTCTAAGATCTAGAGAAAAAAAGTATGAAATTGTACATGTCAAGAAAAACAAATATGAGTTTTGGTGCATGATTGTTCCTTTGAAGAGTTCCTTCCATCCCAGTTGTTCAACTTTTTGAGGTCCTGCTATTATTTCCACATCAAAATTTAAGGCATATTCTATTTATATATTAATAATTATTCCATAAATATGCTTTAATATGAGATTAAAGTGACTTGTTTATAATGAACAGTGTTCATTGAAAGAACTACTCTAATCATTTAGCATCTGAGGACAAGGTTCAGTGAAGTACCTTTTCTTTAAGTTATGAAATTGTTGCAGTATAGATATGTCATTTGGATTTGAGTCAGATTCCAGAGCTATTTTCTTTCCCTTACACCAAAGTTAGGATGTGCAAGGGCTCATTAAGGATTTTTAAAATCTTTCTTCTTTTCTAGATGTTTTAGATATTTAAGAATAATCAGATATTTAAAAATGAAAGCACAAAACAAGTTTACATTTAAGAATTACAAAAAAAAAGCTGTATATTAGGTAGCAATCTATGTATTAACACTGAAACCTTGGGTACTATATTAGTAATCTTTAGGTTGCTGAGAATGAAATATTAAATAAAACCAACTTAGAGGAGGAAAGTTTATTTTGGATTCACAGTTTCAGAGGTTCAGTCCACAGTTGGCTAACTCACTTTGGGCCCAATGTGAGTCAAAAAACCATGACAGAAGGGCGGAGGTGGAGGAGAGCTGCTTACCACATGGTGGCCAGGAGGGAGGGACAGAGGTGGAGGGACCAAGGAAGGGAGGGAGGAGGCCATAATGCTCCACCTCCTTCAGCCTACAGTTAACTTTTAAATTATTAGGCTCTCATAATCTAAGTATGTCACCTCCTGCACAACAAAAGAGCTTTGGGGGACAATTTCATATCCAAACCATAACACGTACAAATAGGATTCTGGAATATGGGGCAGGATTATTGACTTTGGTGAGGAGGGCTAGAGGTTTTGAGATGATATAAAAGATGAAGCTCATCTATTTTACTGTTTTTATAAATTACATTTTATAGTCAATTGTTGGATATACTCACTGGTTCTGAATTTGTTGGGTGTCCAGATTTGTGTTTTTGTGTATATATATATATGTGTGTACATATATATTTTTTTTCAAAATATCAAGTTAACTAAGTATATTCAGATCATCTTTACCCATAGAAAATTTGGTCTGCTTATGCCAGTGGGTACTGAGGGAGGTTTGCAAAAATGTCCACTTGAATGTAGCTCTTCAGTCTTTAACATATGTATTTATTTAGGTTTATACAAATATGTAGTTGATATGTTTTTCAAGTGGCTTAAAGTTTTATCATTTTAGGATGCCCCTTGTTGTCTCTATTAATGCTTTTGTTTTAAAGTCTGATTTGACTGTCATAATGTAGATAAAACTTACTAGAGATTAATATTTTAATAATATTTTTAAATATTTAAGTGGTTTTCACCCTTACAGTTTAGAAATGCTTCTTACAAGAATCAAAACCCTTTTAAGGAAGGATAATCTTCCCCCTTTTACCTGGCTTTTTGATCCATTTGCATTCACTCATATACTTGGTATATAAACCAAACATTTGAGGAGTTATTAGCATAAATGCGCTGCAATCTGGCCATTCATACAGCAAAGGATATTTGGGCCATTTCCAAGTTTTGCTTATTAAAAATAAAGCTGCTATAAATACTTATGAGCATATTTGGTGTAAACACAAGAATTGATTTCTCTGGGATAAATGCACAAGAGCATTTCTCAGTCATATGGTAGTTGCATGTTCAGTTTTTTAAAAATGGCCATTTTTTTTCCTAAGTGGCTGTCATTTGACTTTCCACTTACCAGTAAGATATGAGTAATCTAGTTTCTATGAATTCTTGCCAACATTTGTGTTTTTTCTTTTTTTTTAATATTCACAATTCTGGTAACTTTCTAGTAATTTCTAATTGTGATTTTAATTTTTATTTCCCTGATGGCTGATGATTTTAACATGTATTATGTACTTATTTTCCATCTGGTTAGCCTCTTTGATGAAACATGCCTTCCTATCTTTTGCCAAGTTTCTAATTTCTTTAATGTTGAATTTTAAAAGCTCTTTACATATTCTAAATTGTGGTCTTTTTTTCAAATATGTGGTTTGTAAGCATTTTTTATTTTTAGTTTTGGTATCAAAGTAATCTTAGCTTCTTAAAATGAATTTTAAAATATCCCCTCCTCTTCTATTCTTCTGGAAGAGATGTGTAAAACTAGTATTATCCATTTTTAAACATTTGGTGAATTCCTTAACTGAAACCATATGGGATTGGAAATTTCTTTCTTGGAAGTTTTTAAATTTCAAATGCAATTTCCTTAATAGTTACAGAGCTAGACATTTTTTTTTTGTAGATTTTTTTAAAAGAGAGAGTGTGAGAGGAAGAGAGAATTTTTTAATATTTATTTTTTAGTTTTTCAGCAGACACAATATCTTTGTTTGTATGTGGTGCTGAGGATCAAACCCGGGCCACAGGCAAGCCAGGCAAGCGCGCCACTGCTTGAGCCACATCCCCAGCCCGAGCTAGACATATTATTTATTACATTCTTGTTGAGTTTTGGTTGCTTGCTAATTTTTTAAAAATATTTGTCTACTACTGCTAACTTCTTGAACTTATACCTATGATTATAGGCTTACTATTTACTTATTGTTATTTTTATTTCTGCAGGATCTGTAGTGATATCTCTTGTTTCATTTTTTCATGTTGATAATCACTTTTTTCACTGTCTCTCTTAATGAAGACTCATCAGTTTTATTGATCTCTACCTAGAACCAGTTCTTTATTGATTTTCACTATTATATTTTTAATTTAAATTTACTTCTGCTGTTACCCTTATTTCTTTATTCTTTGTTGTTTGGGCTTAGTTTGCTCTTATATTCCTATGTTCTTGACATAAAAGATCACATTATTAATTTTGGTCATTTCATTTTCCCTAATGCATGCTATAACTTTCACTCTCATCATTTTTTTATTTATAGTCCACAAATGTTGATATGTTTCATTTTCATTTTCATTCAGACCAACATATTTTCTCATTTCCCTTGAAACTTTCCCTTTAACCTGAGTCATTTATGTATTTGCTATTTAAACTACTGGAGCCTTTCCTTTTTCTTTCATTTCTAGTTTGCTTCCATGTGGTTACAGAATGTACTCCATATAATTTCATTTAAAAAATTATTGGTGTTTATCACAGAATATTTGAGAAATATGGTATATGTTCATAGAAGTGTTCTACTTATAGTAAAAGCACATCAGATAGTTAGTTGTATGTATATAATTATCAAACATTGTAGTAAACTCAAAAGGAGGAGGATTTTCAATTATGTGTGTGTGTATATATATATATATATATATATATATATATTTTGCCATGTTCCTAGAGACCTAAAACTTCTTCATTTATACTTTCTTTTTTGTTTATAGAATTGTGTTTAGCCATTCATTTACAGTAGATCTACTGGTGACAGATTGTCTTTATTCTGAGAACATATTAATCTCTTCTTCATTCCTGAAAGATACTGTCAAAAATATAGAGCCATGTTCACAGTTCTTTTCTTTCATCAATTGAAAATGCTTAGCTAATCCTTTCTGATCTCCATTTTCTGTTTGTTTATTTCCAAGAAATCCACTTCCATTCACATTTTTTTTTCTATTCAGGTAAGATGTCCTTGTTATCTTGCTGCTTTTATGATTTACCTTTGTCTTTAGTTTTCAAGAATTTGAATATGATGTGTCTTTTTAGGTGAATCATACATGATTTTTTTGGCTTCTTATATATGTACATTTATATCTTTTGCCAAATTTGTGGACTCTTTCAGTCATTATTTCTCCAATCACTGTTTCAATTTCATCTTCCCGTTCTTCCATTCTAAAGAATGATTACATTAGTATTAGATCTTTTATTTTAGCCCATCAGGTTCCCAAGGCTCTGTTAATTTTGCTCAATCTATTTTTTCTCCATCCTTCTGATGATTCCATTTCTATTGTTCCATCTTCTAGCTCACCAATTCTTCCCTCCGTCCCTTCCATTCCGTTGTGATGCCATATATATATTTTTTTCTTTCTTTTTAAAAATTTCATTTATTATATTTTTCAGTTTAAAATATCCATTTTTTTAAAATTTTTAATTGATTTTATTTTTAAAATACATGACAGTGGAATGCATTACAATTCTTATTACACATATAGAGAATAATTTTTCATATCTCTGTATATATATATTATGTTCACACCAATTCATGTCTTCTTACATGTACTTTGGCTAATGATGTCCATCACATGCCTAGCAGTATCCATTTCTTTCTTTCATCTTATCTTCCTTTACTGAGACTTGCTATCTTTTGTTTTTTCATAAATATGTTGCTGACTGCTTTTTAAAATATTTTTGTTATGATTGTTTAATAACATTGTCAGATACTTCTAATATCTATAAACTTGGTGTTGGCATTTACTTTTTGTCTTTTTGCATTCTTCTTTAGATCTTTGTGGTTCCTGGTATAAGTTATTTTTCCATTGAACCTGCATATTTTTGGTATATGAATGAAATTCTTGAGATTTTAGGTTTAATATGCTTCCCTAAGACACCTCTAACAGGGCAGTTAATGTGATGCTTTTCTATGACAAATCCAAGGCTCCAGCTTGGCCTCTGTGAACACCCAAGGGTGGGGTGTTGTCACTGCTGGTGGAAGTTCCACCAGCAGTGACAACACCCCAATAGGCTTTCCTGATACATGCTAATCTTGGAGTGTTAGGAGCACCTTGTTACTGCTGCTATTTTGCTGCTTCCTGACTTCACAGGGTATGGGGATTCTCCTAACCACAGGGAAGTGGCAAAAGTACAAACTCCCCTACTATGTCTACTTTGACACCAGTAAGGTATGAGACTTGTTATTGTCAAATGGAGGTGAGGCCTAGAATCACTATGGACTCCTAAAGGCATTGCAAGAAAGAAGGTCATAACCACCCACCAGGATCAATTCCTGAATATCTACCTTCTCTGTTACAACTCCTGCATGGAGTAGAGTGTTTTTTATAGCCTGGCAAGTGTATAAATTTCAATTTTCAGCCCAGCCTTTGCTGGTGGGGTTAGGAGTATGGTCAGAGATTTATTCTTTCTTTCTCTTTCTTTCTTTCTTTTTTTTTTTTTTTTGGTGTTAGGTTATAACAACTATTATCTAAAGACTTCTGCCTTGCTTGGTTGTACCTTTCACAGTCTTTTAGCTACAGAATGCAGGCTTTGTAGGAGAGTGGGATTGTCTTAGAAATGCTATCAAATGCTATTAGCATTTCTAAGCTACCATATTTTTCTGATTTAAATGCTGGACATATGAGTTAAATGGACATTTAAGGAACTCACCACAATATTGCTCCTTGGGTCTAAAGATGCCTTGTCAGTTTGCTATTTTCTACACCTTTCAAAGTCTTATTATGCTTGTTTTATATGTTCAGGGTTTTTAGTTTTATATAGTAGGAGGAATTGGGAAAAGTAGGTCTCCTACATTTTCATAGAAGTAAGTTTCAGAGATCACTAATTCACTTTTTGTCTGTACCTAGTTTCTCCTAAATCACCCATTGAATTTTTAATTTCAATTATTATGTCTTTTCAAGTAGAAAACTTCTCTGTTCAATTTTTTACAGACATCCATAATCCTATCTCTTATGTTGGTAGACATAGTAAGCATTGTTGTTTTAAATATGCATCTGATAGCTCCAATATTAAAATTCCTACTCTATGTATTTCTATGGCTTTCTGCTGATTTCCACATCACCACCCACCCCCATTCACAAATTGAACCCAGAGGCACTTTACTACTGAGCTCTACCTACAGTCCTTTTTATTTTTCATTTTGAAACAGTGTCACTAAGTTGCTGAGGGTCTTACAAAGTGACTGACTCTGAACTTCCAAGTTGATAGGATCACGGGTGTGTGTCACTATACCTGGTTCAGCTACATTTTGATTCTATTACCTGTCTCTGTTATGCTTTGTTAATTTGGGGAGGGGGAGGGGCAAGGTATTAATTAATATATGCATATATTCATAGATAAACAGATAGATCGATCTAAATTTTAGATTTTGAAGTCCAGAGTGATATTGCTTTCATTGTTGAGATTATACTTTGATTTTGTCAGGATTCTGGATGAATTAACCTGGGACCACAGTAACTCAATTTTAAGGATTGAGATGATTATAAACCAAAGGATCTGAAGAGGCTATTTGATCTCTGACTTCTGGTGTTGTCCTTCAAGGTCTTAATTTTATACCATGAACACTGGACTTGTCTTGCCTTAGTATGAGAATTTACTAGAGACTGTTATCTGCATAAGCCATATATGAATCTCTTAAACTCTACAAGGCCATAGAAAGAACTATTAAACCTCCCTTCATCTCAACTACGTTCTCAAGAAAGGGTAAACAGATTAAAAGGAAAATTGGTCCCAAACACTGGGCTCACTTCCCTAAACCTATATGAAATCCTTTTTTATGGCCTAGGGTAGAAAATATTCAGTGGCATTTCAAGTTACTTGGTGCTTATAATAATACCTATATGTTATCTCTCACAACAAATGTATTGCTTTTATAGTTCTTCTTGTACAGACTAGATGTAGTTGATCTTGGCTATTCTTAGCCTATGCATATGAGATTATGTGGAGGAATTGCTGAGGGCTCACGACTCTAGGGCAGTCTTTGCTAGCCTGACTAGTCCTGTTCCATGTATTGTATCACCCTCTGGCAGGATATTCTGGGCTTGTTCAACCATGGTCATAGAATTCCAAGAAAGGGAAAGGAAACTTGAAACCCCTTTGAAATCTGGGCTCAGAACTGGCCCACACTGCCATTTCTAGCCATCCTTTGGAGGAAGGTTGATCTGATTTACTTGACAACCACTACTGTAAGACTAGAAAACTATTATTTCTGTTTCATTTTTAATTATTATTAGTTGCTCAAAACATTACAATGATCTTGACATATTTGATTCAAATGGGGTATGAATTCTTATTTTTCCACGTGTACAGATTGCAGGATCACATTGGTTATACAGCCATGTTTATACATACTGCCATACTAGTGTCTTTTGTATTCTGTTGCCCTTCCTATCCCCCCTCTCCTCCCCTCCCTTCCCCTCCCATCACCTCTCTCTACCCCATCTACTGTAACACATTTTTCTTTCTCTTTTTTTAATTATTTCTGTTTCTAGGAAACTTTACAGATAAATTCATCTATGGAAGACAATAATTATCTAGTTGATATATATATGAGAGAGAGAGAGAGAGAGAGACAGAGAGAGAGAGAGAGAGAAAGAGAGAGAGAGAGAGAGAGAGAGAGAACATGAGCAATAATGCTCATTTATAGTCACATAAAGTATTCTGGCTGGGAGGTCAGGCAGTTACTTAGTGATAACCCATTTGTCCCCAAGGAGTTCATGTACCAGCATGCTTGCTTATGTTTACTTGAAGTGGTATGTCATGTAAATTTAGTCCTTGACATGCAATTCAGGAAATTGAGTCTCTTTTATACAGTTCACTGATTGTAAAGTCCATGAACAGTTTATTGGATAGTTTTCACTCACTCAGGCTGCCTGGTGTAATTTTTCCCAAGGGACTGAAACTTAATGCTGTTATTTCTTTCTGAGGTAGAGCTACTTGCATTGCAATACTTGGGAACTCTTGATTACCCTTTTCAGTGACTTTCACAGACTTATTATTAAATTGTTGTTTCTTTTTCCCTCCAATTCTACCAGGAACTCCACGAAAAAAAGCAGATGTAAATAAAACAAGACCATAGAGTGTATACTCCACTAAACATGGAACTGCTGGGAATAGTTCCTGTTATTTTCTTTTATTCTACATTAGAAAGAAACAAAATTATAATTTTGTACAAAATGTCTACTATTTTCCCTTTCATGATGTCGCCATTTTTATACCATTGACTACCCCAATGGTATCACTCTTTCATAAAGTTGTTATTGTATCAGTGATGTCTGCCATATGTTAAAATACCATCTAACTTCTCTCAATATCCCACTTAAGAAAAATATTACTGTCAGAAGCCATGTGGTACTGTTCAGAACATTTGTTTCCTTCTTTTTAAAACGTATTTTTCTAAATCTGATTCTCTGATAAACAATCAGCACGTTTGTTGATCTGCTACTTTACGACCAGCACTAGACTTTGCACATTCATAAATATAGATAAAAAGTATGAGAAATATCCCTTTTATGAAGAAGACTAGTATTAAAAATAATCATTATTAATGGTCTGTATTAATTAAATATATATCACACACATTTTTGTACTATTTGTCTAGAAAATTCATTACTCAAGATTACTTTTTATGAACCATATAAAGCACTGTAATTTGTCTTGTTCTTGCTGTTCCTTTAAGTTTGCCAGAAATATCACCCTCCTCAGAATTCTCGAATAAGTAAATTTATACCCCTTTTATGCATTCATCATGATCTACATTCCTTAGAAGATATTTATCACCATATGATACTTTTATTCAAGAGAATGAATATCTTAGTTAGTACAGGCCATTTTCTATTTATTTACCTGTGCTTCATATAATCCATGTAATTATCTTTACATAGTAGGTGATCAATAAACAGCAGGAAATAATTCAAGTTATCGAATGAAAGACTAAAACTCAATAAACATTGAATAGTTTAAAATTTCTTTGAGAATATTGTAGACTTAAAAATAAATAATATCTAAATAAGTATATTTCTGAGAATAACAATATAAAACTCAGAGGAGACAAAAAAAAACTATAATCCTGAGACAGTAAATAAATTTTCCTATTTGAAATGAAAGAGGCCATTGTGGATTATAATGAACAGAACACATAATTTGAAGTCAATATACAAAAGAACCTCAATATCAAATATCAGATTTTCAGCTTTATATGACAAATACTTGGGAATTAGTCCTGGGTCTTGGTTAATGGTAATTTTATACTATCTTAAAATAAGATCAGCCCATCCTATAACCTTTTCACTAACTACCAGCTAAATCTGTTTTTCTCAACACATAGTGTAATTCCTGTGAACTAATTCATCTCATCCTGGCCACTGGGAATTCCTTAAGTCCTTAATTTGCTAGAAGACTTCCTTTATTTGTCTTTTGATAATGTTCAGAAAGACTTTTATTTCAGCGGTAATTTCTTACAGGAAAATGTCTTTCCATAAAGCATCAATCTCCCAAGACCTACGTCATGATTTCCTCTCTGATATTTTATTTGGTATTGTTAGTACTTTTTTTTTTTTTTTTTGAGAGAGAGAGAGAGAGAGAATTTTTTAATATTTATTTTTTAGTTTTCGGTGGACACAACGACTTTATTTTTATGTGGTACTGAGGATAGAACCCAGCGCCCCGCGCATGCCAGGCGAGTGCACTACCACTTGAGCCACATCCCAGCCCAGTACAAATATTTTCTTTTCTTTTTTTGTCCACCTCTTATTTTAACAACAACAGCACTTCATATAGATTCTGGAGAATATTAAATACTTAAAGTATAATTTCTTTGTGCAAATGCCTATCATGCATATCACTCTTTGTAAATAAATTGGGTCATATACAGAAATACAGAGATAGACCATAATACTTCTTATTGATAACTCTGGGATGTAGGTTTCAGGTAGAAGTTTCTTTCAGGGAAGAATGGGCAACTCAGAGTCTCAGTCCTTCAACATTGTGACTTCTTTGAAATACCTGCCATGTTATTAGTCCAGGTTAGCCACATTTTCTTTTTATTTCATATCTTTTATTTCTTGATTTGTTCTCCTTGATTTTTTGTCTCTATGCTACTCCAGAGAATTATGTTTTTCCTTTATTCCTGATCTAGAAATTAACCTTCTTATTTCAGTAGTTAGTGTTTAATCTTTTCCTGCCTCTTATTCATTTCTGCCGCACCACCAAGTACTATATTCTGGCCAACCACTAAAAGATATTCTAATTTCATGTATTTACAGTTTTAGGGTTTTGTTTGTATGGTTGGTTTTTGTTTAGCTTTTGCTTCATCATTGTTAGTCCAAGTCTTTTGACTTTGGGGCATGGTCTAGAAGCTCAGGAAAGTAGAAATGAACTTATATACGATTAGTGATAGGGCATTTTGAACAGGAAAATAATTTTTTAAATCACTATAATGATTAATTTGCAACTGCACGTGAGAAGACAAGAGTGAAATTTGTATGCTAACCATAACTCCTCTGGGGTCTGGCAGAGTGCTTGAGTAAAAAGTGCAAGTCACTGGGTTCAATCTCTAGTATCACAAAAATATATAGAGTGATATTTGTAACCCAACAACTAACTCCAATCTCAGAAGAAAAAGTTGGACAATTTTATTTCTTTTCTTTTCCCCCATTTTCCTGCTTCCTTCAATTTTCCTCCCTTTGTTTTTCTTTATTGATTTTAGGAAGTACAGTAATACAGTGTTACTACTTTGCTAAATACCTTGATTTTACTATTTCTAGTTTTATACCTTTCAGTTTGTCTGCCATATGCAAGCTCATCACATATTTTCTATAATCCCTTCAACTCTTGATGGTTTTACCATTATTTTATGAAGGAAATAAGTAAAGGCAGAAAAATTAAACCATATTAAAAACTGAATATAAAACTTGCACATTAACAATTTTTATTTAGTCAATTATGAGGTATTTTAGAGAATATTAATATTTTTCATATCATTGGAAAGACTATATTTATAAGGGTTTATTTTTAAGTAGTATTCTATTATTAAATTTCATTGTTTTGAGGTTAGGGTTAGGGTTACAATCATTGTAATCTCAAATTACATTGAGAATCATGTAAATTAAGGACACATGAGTCTTGACTTAATAGCATATTGCTTAGATGTCATTGAAATATTAAGGACATATTTATGATTCTGGTTTTAAATCTATTTTAGTCATTTTATATTTCTAATAAACATAGCTCTTTTTACGTTTTCATTTAGTTAATATAAGACAGGTATGAATTCTCTTAGGTTAATATTACATAAAATGATTGTGGTTAATTTAAAATTAATGTCTCTCTTTTAAAACCAGAGTCAGAGATCTCTTATTGAAAAAGTTCTTCCTTGATGGCTAAAACTAGAATTTGTTATCCAGAAAGTCAATAATAAAACTAAAGATTAAAATATAGTTTGGCTTAAGTCTGTGTGATAAAATCTGTCCTTATGAACTATGCATTCTGCATATTAACCAAAAACATTCAACTTCAGAGGTTTTTAATTCCTTTCTTTTTCTATAAGTCAGTTCCATAGGATCAGGAAAATGCAAGCTACATCATTTGTCTGTTCACTATCATTCAGAGAAACCTTATATAAATCAATGTTAAGTTTATCTTATTTCACAGAAAAAAAACAGGTTATTAAATATGAAGTTACCTGATTTAAGTATTCTCTACCACCCTGAGCTGACAGTATGGTGCATGAAAACTTCAGCAATTTCATATTATTGGGATGATTATTCTTAGTTTATTAAAATTGTTCTTTTTCTGATTATGAGATTCATACAAGTTTTGATTTTCTGATGCAGAATAAATAACTTTCAAAATACTGTTATATTTAACCTCCACTATTCCCACCCCCCCAATTTTGTGTATCCATTCTCTAAGGCTGTCATATATAGCTGTATATAATCACTTTTCTATTATCTCCCTATTTATTGGCATACTTTGAAAAGTGCATGTAACTCAATCAAAACTTGTGGAGTGATTATGAGTGAATGACTATATTGAGAAAAACGAGTGCATACAACTTATGTCACATTCCTCTTAGAGTATATTATTGATTTTTAGTATTTTAAATGTCTACCTTTATGAATGTTTTCTTTTCTATGTAGTCATTTATTATGCTTGTCATTGATTATTCAGTTACATAATTTTTATTAAAAAATTTTCACAATGTGCATTTATTTCAAAGAATATTTTAAAATTATTTGTATTCTGTATTAACACTATATTGATCAAAAGCACTTTAAGTTTTTTGTTTAAATGACTTTGTATATCATACAACTTTCAAATTTTTGAGAAAGTGAGTAAATAGGAAATATAAACTCAGCAAATAGAAAATAGAAAGTGGATCGTTGACAATTGAAGAGTTGGTTATAGTTAGGGTAACTTTGGTTGAAAATAATATGAATATTCAAAACAGTAGCTTACATCAAAAGGCAATGTATTAGTTCAACTGATGATAAATTTCACAATGTAAGGCTAACTTCTTAGTCATTGACAAATGCCCTCAATGGTATATCTTCCCATCCTTCCACTAGGCAAAGAGAATTTGGGATTTCGATTCTTTTTATGTCTGTGAGATGTCCAACAACTATGATCAAGGCACTTGCTTATCAGAGGGGTATGTGTGTGTTGGTTTGTGAGGGGAAAGGTTTTCTTCCCTAAGTAAACAAAATAGTCTACTTTTTAGTCTTATTGAACTAAAATGAACCAATTACCAGCGACTGTGGTAACAATTGCCTCAGATCTGACTTCAATCCCAGATCAAAGGACTATACAGAAGAAGGAAGGTGTATGTTTCTTCTGAGTTAATAAATTGTTTTCTTTATTTCTGGATGTTAATAGAATATATTACATCACCTCAGTTATTTTTTTCAAGCTTAGCATATTTTTCTTCAAAATTTCCACATATTTCAATAACCCTGGCTTCTTTCTCAGAAATATTTAGAATGTGATTTTATGTTCTGTATTTATAAACTGTTGGTTTTATTTCTCTCATCAATTTTTAAATTTTATTCTAATCATACTTCTCATTTTTTCTATACACATCATGGATCAAATATGCACAGATCAGCTCTATATTTTTTAAAATATTTATTTTTAGGTATAGTTGGACACAATAACTTTATTTTATTTATTTATTTTTACATGGTGCCAAGGATCGAACCCAGGGCCTCACACATGCTAGATAAGTGCTCTACCGCTGAGCCACAACATCAACCCCTCAGCTCTGTATTTTAATGTATACAATGTGAATTTAGTTTTAATTTTGAATTTACTTGTTTTGTAATCCTTCATTTTTTTTTCTCTCTTATTTTGTCCTATTGCCTTTTTATCTTGGTCAATTCTCTTCAAGTGTTTTATGCCTCTATTTTATAATATAAATATGGTTTGTATTATCTCAATGATTTTAGATATCTTCCTAAAATTTGTTCTTATTGGTGTTCAGGAATTGTGTTTAATTTCAAATTTTAGAATCATTTCAATGTCTCTTGTTTCTGTTTGTTTCGTTTCTCTGGGAAGCTCCATTTTCTCAATGGTTTACACATTGTAAAATAGAGAGAGAGATTTTCACTCCTGATGTCATCAACAAAGAAGACTGTTTGACATGACCTCGAGCCATACACTTACCAAATTTTAAGAAAAAATTTATTAACAGCTCTGTGTTTCTTCAATAAGCATGTATAATTTTGCTAGAGTAATTTTGTACAATAGCAAACAAACAAAAACAAACAAAAAATCAATTCTCACTACTTTTAGAACTACAAAGTTTATTTGTTATTTCACTCACATTACATTTCTGCTGCAGGTTGCTATCATTCTGAAGATGAGTTACTAAGTTACCTTTTCCAAGTCTGAAGATTGACTAGGGTCTATTCTAAGTATCTTCCTATTCTAACACACAAATTTGCTCATTCATGACTATGAGGAAGAGCATAAGCTCTCAAGTCAAACTATGTAATCACTAAAGCTTCTGTCATGATAGGGAAAATTTTATCATGCCTTCATCCCATTAGCCAAACTGTCATATCAACAAACCCTCCATCAATGAGGCAAGATGTATACAACTCCCAGTAGATGCACAGGAAAATCACATTGCTATGAGTGGTGATTTAATTCTACTACATGGGGAGGACAAATAGGGATAACTATGGGGTCTATACCAATTCTTAGAATAATTTTCTAAATGCTACTTAAATTTTAAAAGACTGCTTCTACTTTTGAGAATGTGAGCAAAATTTATATTTTAGAAATGTTAGACAACATTCCAGGTGCCACCACATTGAGTCTGGGAACTGAAACAATGAATTTCATGAGATAATTTAAAATAGACATATTGAACATACCTTATATGTAAAAGGGCAACATACTTCCTACTGCAAAATATTAAAGTATTTTCAATTGCAGTTCTATTCCAACATTGTAGAATTCCATCCCACATTTTATATTAAAGAAGCAGAGATTTTAAGTAAATAATGAAAAACTGTGTGTCTTTGGCATTCATCCTCTGGTCAGAACAGTCAGAAACAGTCAGAAACAGTCCTATATAGTACTTCTTTGTGAATTTGAAACATCTTACGATATACATATAAATACAATTGAATCACTCCTTTGTATACATGTGTTTGTTTCTTTATATAACTTTATAGCAACATTTATAAAGATAATTATTTTAAAACATTTGAAATATATAAGCTATTAAAATAAATTTCAGGTATTACTCAACATCAGTTAAATCAGAATCTCTGTGGATCAGCTTGTAGCTAATGATTCAAAGGCACTTTCAAGGCTGAGAAACATATTTCTGAAAAAGGAAATATTATTTTCTATCACCAGGAGACTTTATTAAAGACTGTGAATAGAGGAAAAGTTGGATTGTTGATAATTCTGAAGCAATGTTCATCTCTGGGATCTGAGATTAACCTCTGCATTTTAAAATAAAGCTACTCTCACTACTTCCTGTGCTCCTTGGATACTAGTTGAATCCTTTTCTCATGACCCACAGAAGATTTATTAATACATTCTCTAGACCCTAATTTACTATCTGCATGAATTTGGAGAAAAACCTGCAAGGCTCAAAGAATACAAGGAGTACCCCCTTGAACATTTCACCGGAGAATAACATGGGCTGGTCTTATTAGGACTACCATAAGCCCCATCATGACATATAGAAATAACCCATGGAAGGATATGTCAAGCCAAAAAATTCAGATTCATTCTAAGCATTCTGTATATGCTTTTTCTCTGGATAGGCACAGAGCATGTAACCTACAAAACCCCAAGTATCTCCAAAGACTGTTTTTTGTTTTGTTTTCAAATTACATTCCTTGTTATCATCTGGTGTTTCCCAAGGGCAGATTATAGAAAACCATAAAATTTGCTCAATTCTTCATAAGTTTTGAAAAATTCATTAAAATATTTTAGCAACAGCTGCTAAAGAATGGTAATTGTCTTTTCCTTTAAGATATTTCAAAACTCTTCTCTTAGAAGGGAAGGGGAGGGTTTTATCAGTTGCACACTAACCAACCATGTGAACTGTTTTCCCCCTACTCTGGGGGACCCATCAATACTGGGTCTATATGAG
This sequence comes from Ictidomys tridecemlineatus, assembly GCF_052094955.1. Classification (NCBI taxonomy): domain Eukaryota; kingdom Metazoa; phylum Chordata; class Mammalia; order Rodentia; family Sciuridae; genus Ictidomys; species Ictidomys tridecemlineatus. Next base: position 56,170,110 of record NC_135477.1, read on the forward strand.
AAAACAATATTCAACAACAACAAAATAAACTATGAGTATGAATTCTAGAACTTCTAAAATAAATTATATTCTGAGTAGAGAAAGAGTGAGCATGGGTCATCAGTTGATCCTATGGTACCTGCAAAAGCCAAGCCTGGGAAACACTCCTGGCCAAAAGGCTAGGATATGTAATAGCCTTGACACTCAGCTCTCACACTAACAGTTATTACATGTTCCAGTACAATGGGTTTTCCAGATTCAGCAGGATAGCCACAAGGTGTTCTAAACACTGAAACATTTTAGTGCACCAAGAAGCCTCTTGATAACTCACAGGCTTTGAGCAATTTGCAGAGCTTCTATAGATAAACTTCCTGATCATGAGACCCTATAATAATAAACATGCTGTGCTAGCTCTGGGTCACTGTTCCTCCATCAGAGGACAGTGTCCCACCTGGCCCCACCTTTATTTAAAAATGTCTTTGTGTTTTTCTTATTCTCCTGTTGCCCCTTCTTGTGATCTTTTGTTGTTGATGAGCTGGTCACAGCAATTCTGATGATGATCATTTGTGAAGATTTCCTTGATTCAACTTTATTTCTAAGCCAATGGTTTGTAACCTTAGGGTTAGAATGTCCATAAAAGATTGTGGGTGGGTTTAAAGGATGTCCTCAATAGGAAATTACTTTTTGAAGTGCTTCTAGCTTTAACAAACTCTATAGCCTATTCCAATTCCATCTTGGATTGAACAGGATTGGGATTCTGTGAGATATGTGTTGGTTCTAGCCACTACTCTAGTCAGGGCTGAAGTCTACAAAGCCTTGTAAATCACAGATCCCTGAGGACAGAGATATAGCTCAGTTGGTAGGATGCTTGCCTTGCACATGCAACACCCTGGGTTCAATCACAAAAAAAGAAAAAAAAAAGTTTAGATCATAGCCCCAGATAAAAGTGCGGAATTGAAACTGACTCCACCTAAGGAAAGCAGAATGATATCCTGGTTAAAAATATATAACCAGCTTCAGTTAAGGTATAAATAATTTTAATATTATTTTGTAAGACATAACTCGAGACAAAATCTATAATAAAAGTTTGCTTAGTAGACTGGGTTATTCCATGGTGGTATCAGAGAAGCATCAAGATATTCCCTCTAATAATGGAAATTCTATTTGCCTTTTTTTCCACTTCTTTTTGAAAACTGTTTCAGAAGAATGTCAATCAACTTGCCTCCCTCAAGCTAGCACATCAACTTTCATTTTATTCATTCTATTTGAAACTATTTGATAAATTGTCTGACATTTATTTACTATATTTTAAATAAATCTATTTCTAGTTGCAATTACCAAGTAATTTATCTTCTGTCAATAGTCCTCCCTTTTTATTTTTGAGCTCTCATAAATATGAGGTCACACAGTTTCCATCTTTTCTTATTTCACAGCTCTTTGCTGTCCTCCCATATTTCTCTATGCTCACTTTCAGAAAAAAAAAAAAACTATTTGGCTTCTTTAGCGATTCTTCATGCAATTGCATACATAATTTAAAAAGAAACAACAGTAAATTAAAGATAGAATTTAATTCTTAATCATAGAGTTTAATTTTTAATCATATTAAAATCATGTTTTCTGAAAAAAATACTATGAAAGTTCCATTAAAGCAAGACAGTATGGGTGTATGGGTTACTGAAAAGTGGAGAAAGACGGTAGATGTCCACTTCCCAAACCAAAGCAACAATGTATCTCAATTTATATTTCATCTACATGAAAGCACAGATATTAAGAGACAAGCTTAGTTACCTTTTTTTTGTAAAAACCTGATTTCCATATATTGTCATATTACTAGTTGATAATTAATGCAAAGAATTCATCTCACTTCCCAACTCAGAGGCTGATTCTCCCAGAAATTAAAAAAAAAATCTACATGAAAATAAAATAAAAAGTAAAAATTGCATGGAATACCAATAATAGCATTAACTAGTATGAATGTGCTCTTATCATATACCACACATAATAAGGCACTCTGCAAATGTACCTCCTATATATACTTAATCTTCACCTAGCCCAGGTAATTCATGTTCAACATCTGTATCTCGCTATCAATCACACTTTCTCAAAGGTGACTTTAAAACCATCATTCTATGCCAGATTATTTCCTTTGAAGTTTGAGAAGAATAGCATTTTTTCTCAGAATTACTGACACTGTTGAAAATTATACACTCATTATTATGATTTTTCAAATATATTCTTATTAGTTGATTATAAACTTCAAAAGAGTATGACATCTCTCACTCCTCTTACATTCTCTTATTCTCTCTCATAACTCTAACATGTAGCATATTATTAAGCACAGAGTAGGTGAGGTGCACAATAAATGTTTATTATTATATTTACATAGCTAATTAATTTCCTTCCCTATAAAACTCCCTGTGTGACACTCAAAATAAATGTAGGTTTTCTTTTTACTTGCTCTAATATTTATTTTACCTTTTTAAAATCTGTTATGTTGATATTTTACTAAAATCTCAGCATTTTTATCCTGATTTTTCCAGTTTGTTAATATATAAGCATACCAAACTCAAATTTATGATTATTAATCTACTTTATTTGCAATTATTATTTTATTTCATCCAAATAAAGTTTGTATTCTAAAGTATTATACTTTATATAAATGGTAAAATGTTATTGAATCTGATTGCCTGTTTTCAATCTTCATCATTTCTGCTTTATCATTTAATTCCTCACACTTTCAAAAGCTGTATATATGTTGAACATTTACCTGTGTTACAAGATGGTGTATTTGTTTTTTAAATCTATTTTGCAGTTAAGTACTGAATTTAAATCAATACAGTTTTCTTCATATTACCACTCTGGGCACATTAGGGAGACTTTGATACTTAATGAAATAGTATTATTTATTTAACCTTTCTGTCATTAATTATTTGATTTCACTTTTGGCCTTACTTTTTAAATTTTTAAATTAATTGTAAAGAGAAAGGTTTCATCTGTTTGGGGAATTTATTAAGGTTTTTCAGAACTTTGATAACCCTCCTTGATTTTTATGAATATTTCATGAGTGTTTGAAAACAATGAATGTTTTAAATTTTACTTCAGTTTTTTGTTAATTTAATTCCAAAACTATAAATATGGTTTTATCTATACTTATAGATAATGAATTACTTCATTCAGATTCATCTTTTTTTTAATTTTAAGATTAGTTGCTCTTATTAGCTGAACACAAAGTGTGTTAAAATTTCACACACCTCTGATCAATCACTGTGATTGAGGTTTGATGCTTAGCAAGGTTTAGAGCAGTATAACTCCTAAGATTCTAAAATCTGTGCTAAATTTTAGAAATTACTAGGAAATAAACTATACCTCTATGTTCTTGAATGACTATTTTATTGTACTAAGGGATTTTAAGTTATTTATTAAAAACATAAAATGTTACAAAAATTTAACTACTAATTCATAGTATATTGGGATGGGTCTTCATTTTGTTTGAGTGCCTACATTTTCAAAACAAAAGCTATTAATGACACAGTACCTAATTTGAGCACATACCACTTACATAAGTTCACTATGAAAACTACAGGGCAGACACTGTATGCTGCCTTCAACATTATTAAAACATACATTGCCAGTAGCTATTTTTCTCAAAAATATTTCTTCATAATTTTATTAAGAGAAAGCTCAAACTAACACTGATCTCCTCACAAGGTTAATCTATCTACTTAGGGTACATTTATTATCTCTCATTGTGCATTTTTGTACACCAAGAAAGCAATTTATCTTGACATTTTACCCATAAAATAATTAAACACCCGGATGGTTTCCCAAAGTGACCCTTAAGATAGTGATTTTAATTGATATTGCAAGTATTAATAGTATCAACCGTCAAAATTTATTTTTAATTTATAAGAAGATGTATAATATACCTATTCCTACATTCTTGTGTAAGTTTGAGATCTATATTTAAATATGTCTAAAGAGCTTCATTTTCCCTTTCTAAAAGATTCACAATGTGCATTTCAAAAATGTGAGTTAGCCCAATATAAAATAATAACATCACATACCTTGGGAGCGGTTTAGTTGGGAGTCCAGTCTGAAGCTCCATAACCACTACAGGGCTCCCCAGCCAGCAAGCCCTGCAGCCAGCCCACTGGTGCCTGCTGAGAAGCAGCAGGGGTTTGGTGAAGTGGTAAGAGTGGCATCCTTCTGTGGGCTCAAAGCAGGAAGCAAGCAGGCTTCCAGGCAGAGCTTGCCAAGGAGGATGGATGGGCCTAAGGTATGGCAGGCCTGAGACGCTACAGCCAGTGCAGAGGTGAGCCAAGGAAGCCAATCCGTCACCTTATTACAGCTAGGCCTTCAGAGAGTGGTGAGGACAGCAGCAGCAGTACACTCCACCCAGTAACACTGCGCATGCGCACTTCCAGACTTGACCCTCCTGCTTCCCCAAGCAAAACAAAAGAAAAGAAAGGCAAACTCAGCGGAATAGGGGCTGACTAACAGCATTATTACTTTTTCAAACCATAGTTAGCTTAAGTTTGGGCCAATAGCAGTAACCTAAATATTATAGAGACCCCCCCAGACTAGCACACTCTGTGAGAGAAAACTTGCTATCAAGTCTCCTCTTGTCCTGGTGGTTTCTCTTCCTGTTTCTATTATTCAGTAAACCCTACTCTTCTTACACTCACTCATCCTGGTCTGTGGATTTTATTCTTCAAATTCTAGAGACAAGAATATTGAAAAAAGAGATAAGAACATGGAAAGAAAAAGAAATTGACATTGAGCTGCTGGGGTGTTCTGCAACACTGCAGGGCATGGCCCGCCTTTAAGAGGTGCAGCACTCCTGGGCTGCGGAGGCCTGCAGCTAGGGCAGACCTCTCCTACCAGCAGAAGCAGTGAATACAGCTTCACCTCAAAACTTTGGTTTCACCACTATCTTGCATAGAGTTTTAAATCTTAGAAATAGTTAATCAGCCTGATATTTGCTTTGAAAATATTGTTCAGAAGAGAAACAGATTTGCTTAATGGTTATCATGCAATGGCAACTTTGCAGCTGAAACTCTTCTTTAACTGAGGTATTTTCACCTGGGTAAAACCTCTCTATTGCCCTATGGGATCACCCAATCAAGAGATGAACATTGTAAGTGATTCAGCAATATTCTGGTTCAAAAGTTATTATTGTTGATTTTAAAAATGCCATTTTCATCTTGTAATCCCACTGAGTTCAGCCTATTCAATGAACCACATGTTTGCATAAAGTATATATATACATAGATATAAAATACAGGAGTAAGAGAATACAGAATAATAATAGCTCAATTACTGATAAAATATTATTGTCAATTGGGAGTGTGGCACATGCCTGTAATCCCAGAGGTTTGGGAGGCTGAGGCAGGAGGATTATAAATTCAAAGCCAGACTCAGCAATTTAGAGAGGCCTTAAAAACTTTGCAAGAACCTTTCTCTAAATAAAATACAAAAAAGGGCTGGGGATGTTGCTCAGTGATTATATGTCCCTGGGTTCAATCCCTAAACATCCCCCTCAAAATACATACATATATATATACACACACACACACTTATGTATATATATGTTTTCATCATTTCCCAAAGATAATTTATGCTTTGTCTTTCTATCATATGATATATTCTAATACATTAATCATATAATAAAATTCTGAAAAATGAAACAAATTATAGCAATATTTTATCATGCATGTTTATATATATATATATATACAAATAAATAGACATATCTAAATGTATGTGTATATATGTGTGTATATATATGTGTGTGTATATATGTGTGTGTGTATGTATATATATATATATATATAAATACTTTTTTTATTATTTCTTAAGCAAATTACATCTTCCTTTGTGTTATTACTTATTAATTGTGTTTTAAAATCAGGAAGTAATATGTGTACTGTGAGGTATTTAATTCCTTCACACTTTTCTTTTCACTTCTCATATACTTGACTGATGTGATTGAATTGAGGTGATAATCTATCTGAATCAAGAACATGTCAACAAACCTGGTTTCTCAGTTCCTCCAAAAGCACACACTTCCTGAACCCTAATGATATGCCCATTAATAACACAATGTGTATGCTGCAAATCTATATTAAGGTTAAAAATAAGAGAATAAAAGGCAAATACCTCATAGAAAAGCCTCACTGTGTCTTCAATACACTTGTCTATATATGAGTCCCATGTTGAGAAAAATAGCATGAAATCATTTTCATCTTGCTATTGCATAAAACATTCTGTTTGCTAAAATTATAGGTGAGTGTAAGACTTGTGAATGGATGTTTATGAAGCTTACTTATGGAAATGAGCCTGCTAAATGCATAATGCTAGAAGCACAGTAGCATTACAATGATAATAGCTGAAATTGGACCTGTGGGGATTTGGGGAATTTCTAACGTTACATCAAGGAATCTAAGTTCCTGTTAAATATGATTTGCAAAGCACACCATTATCAAGTCTCTTGGCAGGTTGAATGATGATTTTATTTTTGGCTAATAATGACACTGTTTAGTTACATTCACATGGAGTATTTACTAATATAAAGATTTTGGATAAAAGAAATAATAAAAAAATAAAAGGAAGTCAAAAAAAGAGAAAACAATAAATGATAACTGGTCATGTTCTTTCAAAAATGGCAGCACAGAAAAGTGAAAAAATATCCTTAAATTAGGGTTTTGAAGATAGGATAGTAATAATCAAATCTGAGCTTGTTCAGATCATTTATTTTTTCTGAACAGCAATTTCCTTAGTTTTTATAATGGTATATATCTTCCATGTATTTTTATACCTCTTTAGACTGTTCTGTGATTTAAAAATTATTATACATGTAATATTTTGAAAATGTGAAAGGTATTTTATAAAATCTATTATTATTTTCATGTATGCAGAAAGTACTTATTCATTTTTTTAAACTGCCAGTCTTGAAAATAGTTTTAAAATATTGGCCAAATTACATTGTTATACTGTGTGTATGTACAGATATGTAACCACAAAAATCCCACTATTCTGTACAAGTATAATGTACCAATAAGAAAATGTCGAAAAAAATTACTCTTAAAACTGAATGATACAGAACTGGCCTGTACTCATATAGTGACAAAGTCTGTCTCCATTAATAGATGTTTACCATTCAAACAAGAGAAATAGCAGTATTATGAAGCTAAAGTGTCTTTTGCTAGATTCAATCCCCAATATCCAAAAAGGCAGTGACTTGCAGACCTTGCTTCTTATTTCAAGCAACAAGCACTGGAATTTAATAGATTCTTAATAAAAGTGTCTTGACTAAGTTAGTCAATGAATAGAATATTAAGATTGTACAATGATAAAAACAGAATATATCTGAAGGAAGGCTGTAGTGATAAAAATATTAAAATCTGGGAATGGGTTAAAAATTATCATCTTAGAAAAAATGAATGGTAACATGAAATTATTTTCAAATATTGACAGGTCAATGAAATTAAAAGAGATTGGATTTATTGGTCTTTCCCTGTAAAATAACTAATGCATACTATTTAATAGAAGTCAGAGAAAAGTTGATTTCTTGTTTCATAAAATAATGTTTATCTGGTCAAAATGATATGTGTTTTCTCATGAGAAGATGTTACTTCCCTAATAATGGAGGGGTCAAAACAAAAAGTAGACAATTTGTTAGGATTCTGTACAAAAAGAATTTGGTAAAGGAAAAGGAAAAGGTAAAGAGAACAGGAGATAGAATGTTCCAGGTGCAAACACCAGCTACAGAACTTACTGTGTTTCTGGCAAATACCTTTCAAAATTCAATGTGTAAATGAATCACATTGCTAAATTTTGCAAAAAAAAAAAAAAAAGCAAATTCAGGGGATAGGGTTGTGGCTCAGTGGTAGAGCACTTGCCTTGCATATGTGAGGCACTGGGTTCAATCTTCAACACCAGATATAAATAATAAAGGTATTGTGTCCCACTACAACTAAAAAAAAAAAGAAAAAGAAAAAGAAAATTCAGGTCTTACAGATCTTGAATGGGGCCTGGATTTATGCATTTCTAAAGAGTTGTTTTTTTTTGTTGTTGTTGTTGTTTTCTTTTTTTGAGGATTGGGGGCCTAATGTTAAGTAGTAAAGCAAGTTAATATTTTCTATCTCAATTTTCTAAATTCTCTAAATCATAAAGGATTTGCTCGTTTAAATGCAAACATCCCTACACAAAACAACATAGCATGCCACTTTCTGTCATTTGGTAAAAGGAGACTTTTTGATGATTATATAAATTTAATGTTAATGTATGTAAAAGCCTGTTATTGGAAAAAATGTGTCCATTCTTCCTAAAATCTTTCATAATTTCAGTATAATTGCAATTATGATACATAATAGCTAATTCTAAAATTTACATGTGATGTGACAATAAACTTTGGAATAAAGGAACAAAGACAGGTAGCATCACCAATCACCAAGACACATAATAAAGCTATCATTTAAATAATAAAATTTAAATAATCTAAAGTATAAAATATATTACATTTTAATTGTAATAAAATCATAATTTAAAAAATCAAAACAGAACATGTAGACAAGGTACCATGATTTTCATTTTGCTTTTATGCTTATCCTCTGATACTTCTTCCAAATCTGATGAGATTTATAGTAGTTTTGATACCTGTGAGACTAGCTTTATTTCTACTTTTGTGATTCATTTTAAAACACATATTGGGAATTATGTTTTTGTTTGACATAAAAACAGTTTATGATACTAAAATTAAATATTTCAAGGAAACACAGTATGTATGAAACTTTTTTCCTAACAAATCTATTCATTATGTATAAGGATAAAATTTTCCATTTTATAAATGAATATCTTAGCAGAAAGGCTTAGATCTTTAATAAACAAATTGAAAAAAAACCTGAAAACATGTATTCCAAAATATTAAGTTATACTTAATGATGATATTTAAAGCTTATCTGTTTCCACTTTTATAATACCTTATATAAAAATAAACACACCATTAAAAAGATAAAGATAGACTTAAAAAAGATACAATTTCAGCTTCAGAAGTAAATAGAAAATCTAGAAATCTAAAAGAATCTAGTCTAGAAGACAACAATAGCAATGAGAAGACAATAGATTCATTAAGTAACAGAGTATATGGACACCCACATTGATCACTGCAATCACAAAACAGCAGACAAATATATTTCCCCCCACTTGTAAAATAATATATAGAAAAACAGACTATTTGTTGAATATTTCCCAAGTAAAGCTACTGAGTACAGTGATATACCTCTTGTTGTTATATTTTATGTGAAGAACAGATTAATTTTTGCATAATATGTTCAAGAAGAATAGGCTAAATGAGAGAGGTTTGTAGTTACACAGAGGTACAACAGTTGAGAAACCAAAACCTAAATGATGAAACTTTTCTGTCTATTCCTGATTATGCAATTTTTATTTCTTTGTCACTTAAGTATTATGCTAAAAGAAACACATTGCTTGTGAAAATGTATTCTATAAAATGTATACACTGTATAGATTATATTTCCATTTTATAAATGAATATCCAAGTACATACTTAGACCTTTAATAAATTCTTGAAAAGGGTGTGGTACAAAAACATACTTCTGCATGTCAGTCTTTCACCAATTCTCCCAAATCTTTCATCTTATTTAACTTCTTGTCTCATCAACACATTCACACACTGATGAGCATTTTCTCCTGAAAATATCTATTTTGAATATGTTCCTAATTGTACCTAAACTTGAATAAAAACTTGCAAATTGATATAATCATGTTTCAAAAAACGAGTTTACAAAGAAGTACCTGTCTTTCTGTTATGAGGGAGTGATACACATGTAAACAAACCTATGCATATATGTGTGTGTGATACATGCAGAATAATCCAGAGCATAATTTAAACTTCATTAAACCTAGTAAATTTCTATTTTTTCTTCTGATAAATTTCTTTGTGCAAGAAATAAGTTATTATAGACACATTGAAGCTTATTGTGGTCCCCCTCCCCAAACACATCTCTAATCCTGCTCTAAAAGAAACCAACTTCTGCACACAATGTAATCTTTTCACTTGGTAAAATATTACAGCTCCTTAGAAGTAAACACTGCCCTCCTTTCATGAATTGCTACGATTCCAAAGAATAACAAAATTGCATCACATGTCTCAGTAGCACATTGAAACTGAAAGATTATAAAGCAATGTCTCTGAGGGAAATGTTTCCAAGGGAAAATCACTTCAGAACTGACATTTTAATTCCAGTCACATTACTTTCAAATGAGACAAGAAAATATATATCTAAAAAGTTGCCTGAAGTTGAGCTTACCCATATTTAAAAATGCATCAAATTTGAAAACAAAACAAAACATGTAATCCCAAGGGGAGTGGGGGTTAGAAGTTTCTAGATGATATTCGTGGGGCCAGTAGAGAAAGTTCGTCAGCCTCTCTTGGGAATGTATATACTACTATCCTAACCCAAATATCTATTATTAGCAAAATTAATACACCTGCTTGTACACAGTATATTTCAACAGTCAAGCTGAGTTTAACTTACAAAGTGCTAGGTTGTTTTTTCCATTAGAAAATCAATTAATATAATACACATTAGCAGATAAAGAGATCATGTAATATTGTAAAGAGTTGTCAAACAATTGATAATAAACATCTCTTTGTAATGAAGAAAAACGTTTCTTAGGATATTAAAAATTACTATAATATGGCAATCCACATAAAGCTTTGTTGTTGTAGTTTTATGGTGAAATATTGACAGCTCTGCGTTGAAATGGAAATAAAAAAAAAAGGGAAGGATGATCATCATACCCATTTCTAGTCTCTGCTGTTTCAGAGGTTTACCCAAGGTAATAAGGAAAGAAACATAAATATTCTTTGTTCTATGTCTTAGCTGTAATGTTCTTATTTATCCTCATGTTCTTCACAACATTTTACTGCATTCTTGTTATGGTTTAGTTGTGAGGTATTCCCCAAGAAGCTCATCTGTGAGACAATGCAAGAACATTCAGAGGTGAAATTAATGATTGAGTTATGAGGGTCTTAACTCAATTAGTGCATTATCCCCTGAGGGAATTAACTGGTAACTGAAGATGGGTAGGGCATGGTAGAAAAGGTGAGTCATTGGGGTGTTCTGATCATCATGTGAGATGCTTCCCTCCACCACACTCTTTCACCATGAAGTTCTGCTTCACCTTGAGCCCCGAGGAATGGGGGAACCTTCTGTCTATGGACTGAGACCTCTGAAACTGTGAGCCCAAATAAACTTTCCTCCTCTAAAGTTGTTCTTCTCAGGTCTTGTAATAACAGCAGCAAAAAAGCTGACTAAAGCAGTGCCCCTTGACATATGCTCTTCTAAAACTATTAGCAATTATTTCAAAATGTTATGGGATTTATGACCAGAAGCCCTATCATGGACTGGCTAAAATGAAGACTACACATCCAGGAATTTACACTACTTTTCTCCTCATGTGAATTACTCCTTTTGACTTCTCACTAACGATGTATTTCCCTGAGGGGGGGAAAAAAAGACACATCTCTAAGAATTTGAAATTATAACATTTGATCTTACATAAAACTCTTGGCTCGAAATTCAGTGTTAATAACTTTCTTCATTTTAATAAGAGATCTTTCACATGAGATGTTCATCAAACCCCACAATGGATCATATATATGCATATAAATTTTATATTTATATACTTATATAAATTCACATGTTTATATAAATTTACATATGTATATATAAAATTTTCTATGTAAATAAGGCTTTCTGGGAACAGACCTAGTCAAAGTTTGAGTTCTCCCCACATGTGCCCCCATTGCAGAATAGAAAAGACCCTGGGGCAGGAATTTAAAGAGTTCTCATAAATATAAAAAGATCAGTTAGAGGAACAGGAAAGTGTAGAAATTGAAAGTTAAGGCAGCCAGTAAGGATGTGATATTAAGCTTCCTGAAACCCTACACCATGAAACGATCATATTAGAGGCCAGTACCAGCTCTCAGGAGTCATTTATCAAGGGCTGAAACCAGGAGGTGTTCATTCACCACAACAGAAACCAGAACACCAGGGAGCACATGTCCTCTAGAAATTTCAGGAAAAGCCCTCAGCCCCAATGGGGTGGACTCTGGAAGTTTTCAGGAGTAGACTAAAATATTTAGGATACAGGCTGGTCATGAACTCCTCTGCACACATTACATCCCATCGTATCAATAAAAACCTGTGAACTTGACTTACATACAAATTGTAAAGGCTATTTATAGTTTTAGAAGAAAAAAAATTGCAGTGATGAAGATGGTACTATCACATGCACTTGATTTTTAGGTTAAACTTTTTAAACCATAGAAATAATGTGTGCACAAAGACAAATACAACAATTCAAAGAACTTCATGAGAGAATAGAAAAATAGGATATCCCCCTCTCCTTTATCTTCATTCTTTCTCTCCAGGTATAACAACTTTTGTATACTTTTTTAAACCTGTAAGTGCTGGGTTTATAAATTTATAACTTGAAAAAAATCTACCAAAATATTTTAGTCCTTTCTCTTTTATCATTTCTATGTACTATTTTACAAAGTTGAATCTTTGAGTCTTTTTTATTTAATCAAGTGTTGATTCAATCAGAAGACTACTATTTATTTTCAGTGCTGTGAATTTTCCTCCTAATTTTTTCTCTCATTTTGTTTCCTTCAACACCATTTTAAATTGTTCTAATTTTATGGAAATTTCAGTATATGCATAGAGTTCTTCCTAGACTTATGCTCTATTTTTAAAATTTTTAAAATAAATGTTCAGTAGGCTTTCTACAGGCAGTATGTTCAGTTTTCTTCTGTTTTATTTCATATTCAACCTTTGATATTTTACTGTTCATTATATCTAATTATTTTTTTATATCAGTAGTCATATTCCTGTTTTTAAGAACTCTTCTTCCTTCTATTTTGTTTATTTTTTTTAACACCCTCATTGTATTTATGTGTAAAATATTTTCTCCATATTTCTGGTAACACCAGAAAAACTTTAAAACATTTTTTTCTTCTCTCCTCTTTCTCTAACGATCTCAATTTCCTTAAAATCAGTTTCCTGTTTATCATATGAGGTTTTTTTTTTTCATGTACCTTCTTTTCTTTAAATATCTGTTGCTTGCCAGGCACCGTGGTGCATGCCTGTAATCACAGTGGCTAGGGAGGCTGAGGCAGGACAATCATGAGTTCAAAGCCAGCTTCAGCAAAAGCAAGGTGCTAAGCAACTCAGTGAGACCCTGTCTCTAAATAAAATACAAAATAGGGCTGAGGATGTGGCTCAGTGGTTGAGTGCCCCTGAGTCCAATCCCCAACACTTGTCAACTCCCCAAATCTGTTGCTTATGTTGCTTGTTGCTTTTCACTTCAGATTTATGAGAGAAGTGTTGCTTCAGTTTTGTTGCTGTCTGATGTGTCTTACCTCCACAGTGCTGACAACTCTACTTCTCTAAGTGGCTCCTCTGGTGAATGAGAGTGTTGACACACCAGGTAACCCTAGAGAGAACTGCGATTGACAATAGCCCCAAAACTGCTCTGGTAAAGAAGGTCCCAGAAGAACACATTAGCTTATTGTACTTAGGGAAAGACATTCTCTCTTGCCTTCCTACTTTTTCATTCTCAGTCCCTGAGTTAAGTTTTTTTTTTTCTTTCTTTCTCTTTTTATTTACACAAGAACTAACATTTTCCTTAGACTTTTTCTCAGGGTACAATTTCTTCTAAAAAATGATCTTGGGCTTTACCTAAGACCAGAGGCCACCATTCCCAGCTCTGTGTTCTGTGGAGGAAAGGTGCAGGATCACACTGCACACTGCTGTAATTCACAAACACGGTTCTCAACATCCTGTCCTTCCAGCATCTTTGTATAGTTCTCCAGGCTTGGGGATTCTCTGGAGGTTCCTTTGGGAAACTAGGTACTTTGGCTAGGCTTTATATTTGTATTTCCTCTGTTTCTTTTCTACCATCTCCTTTCTCTTTTATAAATTCTCAACAGCATTTGAAGTCATTGTTTAATTCTATTTTTGTGCAGTAACTGCTACCAAAGTTAGAACCCTGGCCCTCACTAGGTAGGAAACTTTTATCAAAGTTTATAAATACAATGGATATATATGCACACATGAACTATGAATGGGTAGGTAGATGATAGATAGATAGATAGATAGATAGATAGATAGATAGATAGATAGATAGATAGATGTCCATTTTGCTTTAGGGTTTTCATTTTTACAAAAAACGGAAGGAATCATACATAGTATTCTGCCACTTGCTGTTTGCACGTGTGTGTGTGTGTGTGTGTTTGTCCCCTTGCACCATCACAAGTAATCACTTAGAGTCCCATGAAACATGAGTTAAACTATCTGTGAGCTCCACTTATTTTGGTAAAGGACTCAGGAACAGAACAGATGCTGCATCAATATTGGAACTACCCTAGATCTGTCAGATATGTGTCGCTGGGACCCATTTCTATATCAGGACAAGTATGCTATTCAGAGTGACAATCATTAGCTATGCCAATGGGATGATTTAATATATCACTTAGTATTTAGTCTCTCAGCTTTCTGATGTCTCTCAGTTTATTAATCTCACAACCAGAAAAACCATATCAGTGTTTCATAAAACTACAATTCTGGGTTTATCTAGGGAAAAAAAATCCAGTCAGTATCATATGGCAAGAGTAAAAAAAGTAGTTCTGTTTTTTTTTTTTTTTTTTTTTTTTTTTTTTTTTTTTTTTTATCTGTGTTGGGAACATCCTTATTATTAACTTCTCAGACTTCGTCCAGGCAACCCAATGAAAATCTTTCCATGTGTTACCAGTACTTCACCAGGCAGTTTACCAGTGGACTGCTCCCAAAGAAGCCTCACCACCACTCTCTGGTGGCAGCCCATAGTACTACAGAAACTCAGGAAGGGATCTACTCCCCAACCTTAATTACAGCCTTCATAAGCTTCTTCACCTTCTGATGTGTGCAACCACATCCACAAAATTAGATCTAATTCTCAGTCTCATTGGAGGTTGCACTTTTTCAGGATTTTTGTTTCTTGAGTGTTCTTCCCCACCTAGAGGCAGTGGCCGTTTCCCATACATGCAATTACTAGAAGTGTTCTCTTTTTACACTTTTTTTTAATGCTTAGTACCTTTTATCAACTTAACAATTCTTTTGAAAATTAAATTTCATATTTTCAAATTACTGATGCAGTTTCCAACTCCTGTGTGGACGGACCCTGACCTATTCAAGGTCTTGAATACCATCAACCTTCCATGAGTGTACTTGTCTTTCATCAAAATGTCTCTCTCTTCTGGCACCTTCTGTGCTCTCAAAACAGGCTCTTAAAAAATCTTTTTAACAAGTATATTTTAATTTGTTTTTCAGAAAAGAGGAGATTTTTATTTTGTCTGCTTTCTTTATCATTAGCCAAAACTACATCTTAAAGGGTTTATCATGGCTATTTTCCATCTTTTTCTTCATTTTATGCAAAACTAATACAGAGAGAAATTTGTCAACATTGAGTTTAAATAAAATTAAGCCTCAATAAAATGTTATAATAATTTTGTTTGCACAATACTTTTTGATGTTGATTAGTATAAAATATTTGAATTCTGTGTTACCTATGTAGATGCTTTAAATGATTACATACATAACAAAAATTCAGTATGTATACTAATGTATTAAATTTACAGCTGGACAGTTAATTATCCTGGAATTATAAGAGAATATCATAATTAATATCAATAACATTAATATTATATCTTTTCCTTAATGTGACCTAATGTATTTTAATGTTCCTGTTTCTTATCACTCATTTTCTATCCTTAAAGGACCAAATCACTTTGACAACAATTTTTCTAGATGTTTATGACATATAGAGATAATTTTATTTCCAAATGTCAGGATTTAATTTTAATGTTTTTCACTTGAAACATCAATAATATTATAGAATTCTGTCCTCTGACATTGAGAAAATTTGAGTTTGAGGTATTGGCTTAGAGAAAGACAATAATAAACCAAGATAAAGGATGGACCCAATGGATATTACATATATCCTGTTGTCAAAGGTCATGACACTAAACATTAAGGTCTGGTATTATTGGAGCCAAGGAATGAATAGTATATATGTCTATAAATTCAAATCTATTTTGTACATGAGTTGGTAGAATATAACAAAACAATCAAGAGTAATAGAATCAAAGAATTTCCTTTTTTTTTTGATGTCTAAGTAAGGTCTATCTGGATATCTGATTGTAAACATTTGACATAGCTAATTTATGTAGCCTAAGGGAAAATTATACATTTGTCCAAACCTTTCACTGGCCTGGATGCTTATTAAGAGAATAGACAAAAAGAGAGTTAATGAGTAAATTGTTTTCCTTCTTGGCCTTTGGGTGTATTTGCAGAAATTTTCAATCCTTACACTCAGCATGAGGCAAAAGGTCACTTGCATTTAATGATTTCCATGTTCTTTCAAACGAATTATAACCTTAAGATATTATTTAGCAGGTTTATTATATCAACACATTAATAGAGCACTTCTGTACCAGGTAGGGTGGTGCATATCTGTTAACAAAGCAATTGGAGAGGCTAAGACAGAAGGATGGCAAATTTGAGGCCAGTCTTGGCAATTTAGAGAACCTGTCTAAAAATAAAATATAACAAAAGGACTGTAGCCTAGTAGTAAAGTATCCCTGGGTTCAATACACAGTCAAAAAAATGTACTTTATGTGTCATAATAACCTCAGGATCCTCCTTTTCATTATAACATATGTACAGCAGATAATTTAAATTGCTAGTGAAAGCCAAACTTTTAGGTAGCTATCAGTTTGTTAGACAAGTAATCAAACTCTTGATACTTTTGTTCTATAACATAATTAATTTGCATATATTGTTCAGTAGTATCATGGCTAAAAACCAGGAGTTAGATTTGTAAACTAACTAACTGCATATATGTTAAAGGCAACTAAGAACCTAAATATTCTTTTAGGATGATAAGAAAGTGTAAAGATATTAGCATATTTGTACTATAGTAAATGAAATTAATTGAAATGTTTCTAGTTGAAATATAATCTTATTGGCCAACAAGTTTACTTTTTCCATTAATTAAATGTATTTTAATTGATGCATAAAAATCTAAAAACATATTGATAGAGTAATGTAGTTTTTTGGTATACATATTAAGCATGCAATGTGTAAATTAGGTTAACATAAGTCTTACATTTGTTCTTGCTTTGTGGTGAATATTCCAGATTTTAAAAAAATTAAATAAAACTCATTTGTTTAAAATATAAGCATTCACATCAATTAGACTCTAAATCCATATTAAGCCAAAACACTATGGATAAGAAGTCAGCCATCTTTTATATTATCTTTATTCATCTCTTTTTTTCATAATCCTTTTTTCTTTTCTCTCATCATTTGTAAAACTCATTATCTTATCCAGCTAATGTTCATTGCTCTCACTTCATTCCTTCACCTTAATTTAAATTTCAGAAGATGAAGCAACACATTCTAGCAGAAGAACACCCACCAGGTATTCTAGATAGCAGGTGATTCATGAACTAATTTGTTAGAAAGCATATGTAACAGGGAATATGGCAATGAAAATATCATATGAAATACACAATACATTTCCAAATTTTAAATTGAAGTATAAATCCAACATCTCAAAGATGGAGTAGATATAGTACATCAATTCTGAATCATTATAAATGTACTCAAAGTACAAAAAGAATTTAAAGAAATGGTCTTTTAAGAGGCCAACTTTGAATGAGAACCAAATATACAACTTTACCATCATCTTGTTCTACTTCTTTTTTTTCTTTTAAACTCCTTTATATATATGATTCATATTTTCAAATATCAAGGCTAAAATAGAATAATTAATGGCGAGGCACTGTACTTTGTGGGCAAGATCTTTCAAAACTAGTACAAATTGATTTGTTGAGATTTTTCATAGTGAAACACTTATAAGGTAGATAAATCTTTCTCCTAAAAATACTTTCTTTCTGTCATAGCATTAAACTGATACATTCTTATAGTAGAGAATGCTTCTCTAATAGGGAGAAGGTATCAAGAGGGCAAGAAAAATTGTCCTGCCAGAGAAAAAAACATTTTTTCTTTATGCTTCTCAATCACTGATAAGAGACATATTTTAACCGTTTAAAGACAAATAATAGAGTACATCTAAAATGAATAGTTATAATAAATAAAATGTAAGTTTAAGTAAATAAAAAATACAACAAAGATTAAAACAGAAATATTGGAAACTCAAAAATCTGTGGAAATGAAGTTAAAAAATATTGAAATGATGGTAGTGAATTATAGCATAACTGAAATTTACTTAGAGTCAATATTAAGGTGCCATTGATCACAAAGCTCTACCTCAATTTCTTCCTAATGGTGAGAATAAATTAAGAGAGACAGTCGGCTATAAAGCCAAAACGCTGAACAGAAATGAAGTAATGTGAGATTTAATCTTAGATTTATCAGTAAAAGTCTTTGTGATCCTAGAAAATACACTTAAGGTCTACTCATCTCACTTAGGTTATATATAAAATGAGAGAGTCATTAGTTTCTAAGTGTTAATTATTTATAACACAAAATATGTTTCCCAAATTATATGTGACTTGAAATATTGAAAGATTAATTCTAAATATTCACTTGAAGCTTAAAACTATCATGATTTAAATTTTTTAATGCTTTTAGTATACTTTTATATAATACCCAAAATAAGAAGGAAATTATTTTGTAATATTACTGTGTTAAAATTTATTAATTAAATACCTTTAATTTATCAAATGCAGGGCATTACCAGGACATCATTATTAAACTTATTTTATAATGATAGAAGTTAATTTGGCTAATTTAACTAAGGCTTCATAACTTGCAAAAGACAAAAATAAGCCTGGGTATAATTATTATTTACAGATGAATGTTCATATTATGACATAAACCTGTACAGGTTTATAAAATTTATGCTTTATTCTAGATACTTTACATCTAGACTTATTATCTGTCAGGCAAAATAAATACTCCTTTTATAATGAAAGACTTAGTCTCATTTTCATTAATAATTCTTTCTCACAATTGCAAAGTGATTTTTGAAAAATATATTTATGCTTTATGCCTTCTGAATTAATATTGAAAATTACATGAATTAATATAGTCATTTTTTTACAGCTAGGAGCAATATATATTTCCCACATTCTTACAATTAGAGTAAAATGAGTAAAGAAATATGTTTTATACATTAAAAATACATTTTAAGTTTCTTGTCACAACTGAGACCAGTTTTTATTCTAAGATGTTTTTCACTAAAGCATTAATTGTAATAATAAAAAAAATTTCCAGCAAGTTTTCACTCTGCTTCTTTTATATTGTCCCACTTTTACTTGTAAAAAGTATAATTTTCCTGTTTATAAATGAGAATTCTGACAGAAGGATTATATTAAAAATCTACCCATTTGGCAAAGCTTGTCTTTAAAATTGATACAATGAAATCCCAGACTCTTTCACTCTAAATTCTGCATCTGTAAACACAGTACCAAGTTGTCAGTAAATAAGAAGTGATGCAAAGACCCATAAGAGTAGAAAAAGCAAAAGTGCTCAAATACGTCTTCATCATCAGATGAATGAATGTCATATGCAAAAACTCTATCTGGTTTCAAAACCTATCCATCACACAAGGCAACTACTCATCACATAAACTGAAGGCCAAAAGAATAATAAAATCAAACATGATTAGTCTCAGAATATAATCTACTCTAATAAATACTACAATGATTTTTTAAGCTTGTTTTTGAAGAATAACTTAAGAATAAAATCTACACATTGCAAATGTATAACTCTGGCCAAGTGTGGTTTAGGAATTAGCAAATGCCTGAGTAAGAAAGAGCAGAAAATAGCTACCCACTCTAATGTAAATATATTTTCTCTTTGTGATCCTGAAGCTGATGTCTTTCCTGTCTTGATCACTCCTAAATGCCTTCAACCAGCTGTTCTGCTAAATTATTTTACCCAGCTTCTGGGTGGAAATGTTACTCTGCAGCATAGAAAGTCTCTGGTTGATGTTTTAAGAAACAAAAGTAAACATAATCCAAAATTAAAATAGGAGATCAAATTAATTCGTGATGTGGTAAAATCGCATCAATTATATAGAATAAAAAAAATAATAATCAGCAGTTTGGTTTTCCCAAACTGTTAAATGGCTGGTATTCAATTCCAGACAATTTTAAGACATATTCAAAATTAAACAATTTAGTACAGTAAACTAAAGGAATTATGTGATGATTAAGGAGTTTCTTTGTATTTGTAGAGCAAAAGAAGACTTACATAATTTCAGAAGAAAACAAAAGAAATAAAATACAATTCATTATACAATACATGACAGGAAAATCCAATACATGAATCACTTGAATTGCTATTGTAAAATTCAACTAAGCGCATGAAATCTGAAATATTTAGTTCATAGAACTTTGAAAAACTAACATGCTAATACCATGTAGCAGAAATATAGGACAGTCAATAATCCACATTATATTAATCTGATAAGCATGTATAATCTCAAAATTCATCATGATACACCAGAAAACTGGAAAGTGTGTATACACACACACACACACACACACACACACTCACACATACACATATATATTTATATACTCACACATACATGTATGTATATATATATATATATATATATAATCATCTTGAGTATCCCTTGGATGATAAGTATAAACAATATGAAAAATAAGGTATAATTTGTAACAGCTGTCAAATACCAGGATAGACAGAAACTTTCTAAAAGAGAATATTTCACATTCTCTTATATTTCCAATTTTAAAATGTCCCAGTGATTTAATTGATGAAGGAAAAGAACACCACACTAATATTTTAAAATGGATAAGGAAAGAAAACATTGAGACATTTTATTAAAATTAATAACTAATTGATAATGAACACAATGCACTTTACCTAAAGGGAATTACTTTCCTGTTATCATCCCCCCCACCATTGAAAATTACAACAGAATATTGAGCAACAGGAACAGTTAGCTGCTCCTCAATGAATGAGTGCAATATGGACAAAATATCATTAAGGAAACATATTGCACACTGCAAAATCTGGAAGTATGCAGTACTTAAAATAAGTGAGGTAAATTATATACAACAAAAAGATGGTCCAAAATTATATAATGTGCAGTCGACGCAACAGATGGTGCATTACCTAACCAAATTACTTAAAGGCAAAAAAATGTTATTTAATGAATACTGAAGAGTAGTGTTGGGGTTTAGTCATTCCAAAATATATGTAACTTTAAAGTTCTAGCTGTACTCTACAATTCAGTAATAATTACTAAACTCAAAGTTCATATTGGTAAATGGCATAAAAATCCATCATTTCCCTTGAAAGATGTGAAGAATTTCATTAAATATTAAAATAAATTTAGTACTTTTAAGAAAGGGAAAAAATTTTACCATTTATTTTCTTTGAGAATGACCTTGGAACACTAAGATTGTTTATTACTGAAAATTCAGTTAAATATATCATACATTTAATTTTAGTCTAGATAGTATATAAAGCTTTCTCAAAATTATTTCTGTAGACAACACTATAATTTAAACCATTTCATTTTGTCCAATTTTAGAATTTTACATTTTACATTCATTAATATTATACAAATATAAAAAGCTATATTTGTTGTAATATAAAACCATGTTTCTTGGGGCTGGGGTTGTGGCTCAGCAGTAGAGCACTCGTCTAGCAAGTGTGAGGCCCTGGGTTTGATCCTCAGCACCACATAAAAATAAATAAACTAAAAGTATTGTGTCCAACTCCAACTAAAAAATAATAATATTTTTTAAAAAACATGTTTCTTTCAAATAATGATGCATGTTTACAATAGGAAAAAAACATGCAAAATGCCAAGGCAATGTCTGAAAGACAATTCTTAGGTATAGATATATCTCCTTATATTTTGACAGGAAAAAATTTATATCTATATCTATATCTATATCTATATCTATATCTATCTATCTATTTATTTATTTATTTCCTCCTCTCTATCTCTTACATATATATGTATATATATATATATATGCACACACACATATATAAATATTTAATATATATTTAAATTTCTAAACTTCATGCATCAAACAAACCTAAACAAATTACTTCTAAATTTATCGTTTTTATATTGTAAATCAATATAGTCTATTTTGGAATTATATTTATAACAACATTTAATCATGCACCCTTGATTAAGTATTTGAAACCCTACAGAACATAGTCATATATTGTGATCAAAACACCCCAATAAGCATTAATCAATAAGGTTGCATTGATATTGATACTATAAAGTTCATACTTTCATTTTCATTTTTGACCATGTGATCTTTCATTTATTGCAGTGTAATCACTTTTCTCATGTCTTTCAAGGGATTCGCATATTTTCATAATTCTGTTTGTCAATATAGTCTCAAGTATCTTTTTTTCACATTTTATTCTTTCCTCAAGCAATGGTCTTCTCCCATGTCTCACTTGTGATACTAGTCCCAATGGCCCACAGGTGGTGTGCACTAAATTGCTCCTCCAAGATCCACCAGGCAGTGAGGTTCTTCACCAGTGCTGAGAAATTCGCAGAACAGAGCATGGAGTTTCTCTCCCTAGTTTGAGCTGCACTTTGATGTACAGATACCAAAATACACTTCTGTTATGAAAGTTCTGCTAGTCTTTAATGGAAAATCTTTTTTATCTTCTATAAAAAGCATCTAGTGAAGACATCACTCAGCCATACACAATAATAAGAACAGGCTTTAACAGGAAAAGGATACACTAATTTATCTCTTGATGTGGAAATAAAACAAAAAATACCACTCTAAAATCACATTTCTAGAGAGTTGTTTAACAAAGAAACAGAGCTACTTTATCAGTCTGAGCATTATTCCCCTCAGAGCCTCAACACTGTAGAAATTTTTCTTTCCTAACAAAGAAATCACTAAATGATGCATTTGATCATTCTGATCATTTTTCCTGAACTTTACAACATTTTGTAGCTATTAATCTGCTTGTTATTTCTAAGTGATACTTTTGTACCTTCTATCATTCTCATTACTGGCTCTCAATTTCAATCAAAACTCCTGTTAAACAAATTCTTTCCATAGGATAAAGCTATTTTTCTCTTTTGATTCTTATACCTAGCATATCTAATTTTGCCTGCAGTCTTTCATTCTGCTGTTTTCTAATCAATTTTTATTTTGTAAATAACCTTTTCCCATCTATACCCATGTGTTTTGGGTCAAGGTGACCCAACCTCATCTCCAGTGAGGTGTCTAGCCTGGACTTAGTCACTGAGTACATTTTTTTTGTGCCTATTTCAGGTGTTCCAGAATGACTCTATAGAAAAAATGAGACTCAATTCCACAGTTTACTTAAATACTCAGAACGAAAATCCTCTCTACTGAAACCACTGGCTATAAAGTTTGCAAGGACCTGAGGAATACCATGTTTCAGGATAATGCTGCTCAACAGTGAAGTAAACCTAAATGAAAGAAATGGGGAGATATGGGTGATGGAAATGGGCCAGATCTTTATATAGTTGTGTGCTGGAAATCATATAGTCTTGATGATCTGGATGTAGCTGGAATCAAATATCATTGGAGTTTTTGTTTATAAGGGTAAATATACATAAGGTACTCCTGATGATATTTCTGTTGATGATAGACCACATATACAATAATGATCCATTAAGATAATTATAATGGAGCTGAAAAATCCCCATCTCCTGAAGAAGTAACAACCATCCTACTGCCTAATGCTATACATTGCTCTGCATTTGTGGCGATGCTCTTGTGTGTCAGTCATATAAAATACAAGACACAATTATATAAAGTACATATTAATTGATAATTATAATGAATATTTTACTAGCTTAGGTTTTACTATGTTTTCTAATCATCATTTTAGTGTGTATGTTTTCTACTTATAAAAAATTTACAGTAAAATAATACGCCCTGTTGTGGTAGCAGTAGTCTCATTCATCTTGGGTTTACAATGTCTCTTGATTGCACAAAGAAGCCATGTCAAGTGATTGACCTGTACCATCTGGGTTTATGTAAGTACACTTGTGATGTTTTTAACAGTGACTAAATCACCCGATGACACATTGCTCAAAACACATCTCCATTGTTACCAAATGCCTGACTGTGTTGTGTTATTTGAATAAGCTAATTTGGGCTGAATTTCTCTCTGTATCAATATAATAAACTCTGATTTTAAATCCGCTTGTATCAATCACTTTCCTATTCCAGTGCAATAACATTTGTTTTTAAAAAAATAAAAAGAAAAAAATCTCTATTAGCCCTTTAAAATGTCATTTGAAATTTAAAAATGTCATTGAAGTTCTGTAAATTTGGTTTTTTAGTTTACCTATATTATGATGAAAAATCCTGCAGATTTCCTGTTTACCCAGTTACCAGACAGGTAAAACAAAAAATAGGTAAATATACAAATATAAATCAACATCAAGAATAAGTAGACAAATAAATAAACATATTTTGCCATGTATATTTTTTTCTTGTGAAAATATATTCTGGTTTTTTTATCCACAAGCATAGGAAAAAAATAGTTTGTGAAATGAATGGCTCCAAATAACTACTCAAAGCAAACTGAGATATTCTAAATGAGAGTTGTGATTAAAATGGAAATTATTAGTGTGAATTGAAGATACAATAGTTGAAAAACAAAATGTTAAACCTGTTAAAAGATCATTTTGAATTTTTCCTTCTCAGCCTGACCTGTGAGCTTCAAACATGGAAAAAGCAAAAGGAAAATTTCCTGGATGTAGGCAACACAGTGGAATCTTTTTACCTTATAAATGAACACATCCTATGCAGTTTTGGAGTTTGGTAGGAAGCCACCACTTTATAGAATGATGCTTTCACTGAACAAGATTCTTCTAGGAACAAATTTTAGAACACTGTCCTCACTCTTTGACCACTTAGTAGAGGAGAGCAGAAACTTAGTAATGATATATTCTCCAAAGGGAATTAACATAAGCAAGCCCTGGGATGGCTGGGAGAATATCTGAATTGTTTCCCATCTTGTTATTATTTTTGTGGTTCCCTAGATGGTTCAGTGACTGGTTTCCTGGTCTGTCTGAAAATTGGCTTTAACCCAGCCATTTATAGGATCTCACTACAATAAGACCTAATTACAATGGGCCTCTGACTAGCCAAATGTTCACATTTCCAACTGAATTCACAGAAAGAGAAATCTTCAGTATTCATATTTCTAGCACCATTTAGAAGAAATACTAAAGATGTAGAATATTCTACAAGTTAGAAATGAAATCCTAATACTTTTTGTGAAAATATTTAAAGACAATTATTCTTACATAATCCGTCTCTCCAGTTGTGGAACAAGTAAGTAAGTAAATCCATAACCTGCACATCTCAGGCAAAAGCCACTGAGATCTGGGCACACTGGCCAATCAGGTAAATCCAAGTCATAAGGAAGTCACCCCCAAATCATTTATAATTAATGTATTATTATCTCCCCATTCATCATTTACAATAATTTCAATATAATATTCATGAAATGCAGACCCTCAACATCTAAAATGACTACAGAGAATCCCAGCACAAAAGAATACATTCAAAATATATTTATCTCAATTACTGAACACTTCTGTAACCACCATTCAGGTTAGCATTCTTTTTGGAAGAAAGAAAAATGGATGACAATTTTTTCAAATTCTTCTTTTGAGTTTTGAAAGACATGCCCTGGAGTTTTTCTTCAAAATATAATTTACTTTTGATGTGGCAATCACTGCACTGCCAAATAAATCTAAAATAACTGTGGATGAAACTTTGCATCAGCTCAACCCTAATCATGTCATAAATAGTAAATGGTCCTTTCTGAAATGTGACATGAGAATCTGCTCTTAACTTGCACCGCATTATTTAGGGAATGTATGGGTTCTGTTTGGTTGATACCATGACAGATGGTAATGAAGCTGATTGAATTTTTTGGTGGGGAGGGTACTAGGGATTAAACCAAGGGGCACTCTGCTAATGAGTTACACCTCAGTCCTTGTGATTTAAGATGGGGCTCCCTAACTTACCTGGGTTGTCCTTGAACTTGAGATCCTTCTGCCTCAGGCTTCAGAGTTGCTGGTATATGAGCATGCTCCTCTGTACCTAGCTGCTGATAGACCTTTGGTGTTATTGTGCTAAATCTTAAACATTTCCTAACTAAAATACATAAGTGAGCAAGTCAACCATCATCATTTGCATTTTGTTGAGACTCAAAAGTTGGCAGGGTAGTGGGAAAGTTTCATCATGAAAAAAAGGACAGATTTTTCAGCTGTGCTGTGAGAGGACTTTTGCCATATAGAAGTTGAAATGTCTAGTTTGGCCTTTTAGGCAGGCACATGGCGGTGCATTCTTGTAATCCCAGTCACTTCAGAGACAGGCAGGAGGATCGCAAGTTTGAGGCTAGCCTCTGCAACTTACAGAGACCCTAAGCCACTTGGTAAGACTGTATGACAATAAAACATAAAAAGGGTGGTGGATGTAGTTCAGTGGTTAAGTAATCCTGGGTTCAATCCTCAGTATCAAATAAATAAATAGAAGTGGGGCCTCTTACATAATTGATTTGGGGAACATATTTGAATCTCTTAGGTTGGTCCTCAGTTGAAATGGGCAATCAAAACATAGGAAAGGTGGCAGTCTTTGGTTAACTCCTTAACAGTTCTGGGCTAATTGCTGCACAAGTTTGACTCTGGGCTGTAGAAGTCCTGTTTTGGCTTCCAAGACTAGTTGCTTCAGACACTATAGGCCAGAGTTCTATTGTTTTATATATATCATCTGACCACTGTTTATTTGCATATTTATTGTTCAACATTGGGTGGATTATAGAGTACTAATATCAAATGAAGTAAAGTTTTGTTTTTGGAAACAATTTTTTTCAAAGTGTTTTTTGCACGCACACAACACAGACCACATATTTTCCTCAGTATTTGATGTAGAAATCACTTCTAATTCTCACAAGAATGTGGTGTGCCAGAACACTGATTCTACAGATCTATGGCTCTATGACAGTGGGAGCCATGGCTGGAGTCTTGTGGGGAATCATCAAAGAAGGACTTGACATGGACTCTGTTTACCTATATTCAAGGCTTATAAAGTTACTCTAGATGTTTATGTTTCCAAATCAATAGTCTCTCTTTTTATGTTCTTTAAAGCAGAGATAAGCACAATTTTGACAATTTTATATATAGATCATAATGTGCAAAGGTCAGATTTTCTTGACAATCCAAAGGGAGTTCTGAATAATTATCATATTGGCCATCTGAGTGCTCATAGATTAATACTGTGCAGAGTAATAAGCCTCCATTATATGTGTTTATTCTATATTACATATACTTGGTGTTGAATGAAAAATGCCAGAATAAAATATTTAGAAATAAGATGTTATTTTTATTGTTCTCATCTCTTCCAATTTCTCACACACTTATGTGCTAAATGTAAAATCAGAATAAAGAAAATTTGCAATATAAAACTGAAGTACATTTTATTTGTTTTAAATATTCATTTTCATCTCTATTATGCCTCAAAACCAATGTGATCTGTAATGTGAGTGCCAAACGACTCTTGTCACTGAACAGAGAACAGCTGGCAATAGCAAGTAATGGAAAGACTTTTCAAGCATCTAAATATAATTTGTTTTCATGAAGGAGATAAGTGGAAAATAGTTGCTGAAAGTATTCCACTACTGTTAATGGGAGTGTCAAAATAATCTCTCGCTATTCCACATAAGACTTTTCTTTAAAGGATAAATTCATGGGTACTATTGTGATATGTAGTCAGTAGGAAAAAAAGAAGGGATGACAGGTGGTGGAGACCCAGAGAATGAAATAATTACTCCAGGGCTTCAACATTTAGGTTACTAGGTTATGAAAAACAACACTTCTGCTATGTTGCTCTGAGATGGAGAAGAACATCATGCAAACTATGTGGTCCATTATTGACTTCTTCTCTCCTTTTTTTATTTTCCTCTTTTATTGCCTTTTTAAAACATATACTTTTTTGGTTCTTAGGAAAGACTTGGGAATAAAACATATGAGGCATTTTGTAAAGATTAAAAGTAAGTTGCTAACTTCTTGATTTCAGACCTGATTTACCACCCTGATTTTGTTAGTTAATACTTCTATTAGTAGGCACACCTATAATCCCAACAACTTGAGATGCTGATGCAGAAAAATCATGAGTTTGAGGCCAGCCTCAGAAACTTGGTGAGACCCTGACTCTGTCTCAAAATAGAAAATAAAATGGCTGGGGAAGTGGCTCAATGGTAAACTGCCCCTCGGTTCAATACCCAGTATTGACAAGTGAACACAAACTTCTATTAATTTGGCAAAGTTTTCTTAAATTTTCTGATGCTCAATGTCCTCAGTTATTAAATGTGAATAATAATGGATAGTTCTTTGCAGAAATAATATATTTATATTTTTGTTTTAAAATATTATTTTTAAGCAGGGCCCTGTGTACATACCTATAATTCCAGTGACTTGGAAGACCAAGGAAGGAGGATTACATATTTGAGGCCAATATTGGCAATTTAGCTGAGACCCTGCTACAAAAAAAAAATGTTTACAATAAGGGCTGTGGATATAGATCATTGGTAGAGTTTCCCTGGGTTCAGTATCCAGTAGTGTTAAATAAATGAATAAATAAATAAATAAATAAATAAACAAACAAACAACTATTTGTTTTGAAAGTATTATTTTGTTTTCTTACAGACCAAGAACCCAAGGGCCTTGGTCACTATTTACATTCTCTTCTTTACTTAAAATTACTGAAAACAAATAATAAACCTTGTGAATATTTAAATAAAATTTTTTTTCCAAATTGAGTTAGACCAAATTATTCATTCTTTTCTAGCAACTTGACCTTGCAATAGGCAATACCCAAATTTGTGGCTTTTCTTTCCATGAATTCATTTTTTTTATTAGTATGATTGTTGGATGTTAGCCCACAGTGGGTTAAATAAAAGAAAAATAAAAAGGTCATTCACCACAGAGAGTTTGAGAAGCACTGACACAGTAAATCCCAAGTGATATTTGATTTTCAACATCCAGTCTTTCCAGATGTTTGTTCAAGTACTGAGAGCAAGCTCATCAATAGCGCTAAATTAATGAGACATGATGAATGACTGCTCATTGAGGCTACCTCAAACATGGATGAAGAAACGGTGTGAGCAGGCTGTGATTGTTACTGGCAAACTTTAGAAATTTAACCCTAATTGGACCATTTCTGCTCTATTTTTAGAGTCATGGTTTACAACCGGAGTTATATTTTCATCCCTGGGATATTGGACAATATTTCTAGATATTTAGGGTTGGCAGAATTGGAAGGGTACCAATGGCATCTGCTGAATACAGGCCAAAGGTGTGGAAAACCACCCTCCCATGCCTGGGACCTACCCCAGCAAGAATCATTCTGTCCAAATGATCTATAGTGCTTTGATGAAGGGACCCTATTGTAGGGCAGTATGACAACGAGGGAAAGAGAAATGATAGCAAACCTGTACAGCAACCAGGATGAAGAGTATTCATTTCCTAACAAATACTGTGGACATTGGTATAAATCTTTCCATCAATCCATTTTTACTCATTCGGCCATGCTTTTATTCAGCAGATATTCATGACTAATATAGGGGCTGCACAGCAGTGAGTAAGAAACAGAAAATTCAAATTCAAACTATTATTATGATTGACCAAAAATGGGTCATGGATAATATATTATTAAGTCATTATTTTCAATTGTGCATAAGTGAGAGAATAGTCATTCAAATAAAGAGCTCTTTCTAACTATTGGTTCACAGAAAGAGAGAGAGAGAGAGAGAGAGAGAGAGAGAGAGAGAGAGAGAGAGAGAGAGAGAGAGAGAAGAGTATCTGCCGGCATTCTAAAACTAGAATAACTGAAAATATCCCAATATTTCCCACTAATACATATAATTTTCTATATAATTTAATTACAGAAAGAGGTTGTGATATTAGGAGGGTGGTAAACAGACGGGGACAGTTGGATGCATCATCCTCAGTTGCAGAGGCAACTCTCTGCAAAAAATATTGATGAAGCAGAAGAGAGAAATCAGTTACTTAGTGTTTGCTCATTTCCTCTGGTTTCCTCATTGCTTTTCAGCCACTTCCAAGTGTAGTTAAGACAAAAGCTTCAAGAACATGACCATGAATGACAATTTGTTAAAAAATCATGATCAAAAATTTTAATAAAGCACAAGACCGAAATGTAGTGGTATTATTGGCAGTATACCTTAATAATAAACTCAAACTCTGTAAAATGTCAAATACCCTTATAGATTATATTTTGAGTCAGTAAAAAATAAGCTCCTGGCTGAATCTTAAGTATTTCTTTCCTTTCAAGGATCCTCAAATTCTCATAAAAGTTTATATATATTTTTTTCAACTTGGCCTTTCCCTTGTTTTTCTTTGCACACAAATATAATCTTTAAACAATACCACTGTTCATAATTGAAACAAGTGAATAAGCAAACAAAAAAAATGTTAGTTCCAACTTTCTTGACCAAAGTTTACAAAAGAGATAATAAGAGTGTTAAATAAAACCTCTGTAGCAACTGAATTCCTGTGGGAAATGAATTATTTTGAACACTAATTGTTCTGCCTATGTAGTAATAAAAACATTGACCAATACCTAACAAGTAGAATAGAAATTATATTAAGCATTTTCCATAGTTGGTTGATATATTATAGATAGATATAAACTACTTATTACTAATAACTAATTTTATTTTTTTAATCTTTTTTTTAAGAGAGAGAGAGAGAGAGAGAGAGAGAGAATTTTTTAATATTTATTTTTTAGTTCTCGGCGGACACAACATCTTTGTTGGTATGTGGTGCTGAGGATCGAACCCGGGCCGCACGCATGCCAGGCAAGTGAGCTACCACTTGAGCCACATCCCCAGCCCCCTAATAACTAATTTTAGTGGTAATTTTTGAAGATATTTTATATGTAGGTTTACATGTCAGGAATAGTAATGTAACTTCTGGTTTAATAGTACAAAACATCATTTTATTTGGCTCCAGGTAACACTTAGAGAGAAATCCAAATAAATTAGGCTTACATTTAACCCTACTTTCCTCAAGAGGTATTTCTAAATAAATGAGATGTTGAGAAAATTTTTTATCAAATTTACAGAGCTAGTAGGGTATATGTCAGGGGTGTTGCTTTGAAAATCAAAGAGAAGTTATTATTAGGAAAAACTAAAGTAATCATTCTCTTTCAGTAAGAGTTAACTACAAGAAGCATATTGAGCTTGTAGTGAATCCCAGCTCTTATCATCAGGATATGTTGGAAATCTCAACATCTGAAATTGATTAAAATGACCTCACATTATTAGTGCACCAAGTAATTGATCAAAATATGATGATATTCATTCTCAAGGAAAACAAGATCATAGGCTACACATTATTTGTAGAAATATTTTTAAATATACAGCTGTAGAACAAAGTCAAAGTGAGTCATTTATAAAATTAAAGAAATATAAATGGAAATAAACATTAAACATAATTTGAGGAAAAAAAACTTATATGTTTCAAGTACTAAAATTAATGGATGCAGCTTTTAGTTTATGAAAGTAAAACCAAATTAAACATTTTAGGAGAGAACTTACACTAGAAAACAATGAAATAGCATATTTTTTTAAAAAGGACAACTAAAATTGATATAATTAAATAAATATAATGAACAAATTAGAACCTAATTGTGAATTTAAAAATAACAATACATTTAAAGTAATATTAGTGTAATAAAACATATTTAAAAGTAAATCATTAATGAAGAAGCAAATAAAGAAAAGATAAAAAATGGATGTAAGAAGATAATGAACAGAGAATAGGGCAAGGATGTCTAGTGTATATTTTAGAAAAGAGTCAGATGATCAAGATATAAGATGTTCCAAAAAGCCCAATATGTTTCAAGTAGAAATAGAAAAGAAATTCACATGCAGTGGTAAATTCACTCTCTACTTGTCTCCCCCGCTACACACACACACACCTAATAATATTATGTTTGCATAGTATTTGTCTTATCATCAAATTAGCAGCATTTAGAATGATAGTTCACTTCACAAAAGTAATAATGTCAGCCAGATTACCATAGAAATATATTTTCATATGCTAAAAGACAATAATTTTCACATTAGAATTCTATACCTGATTGAAAAATGCCCTTTAATGATAAGAGGAAAATAAAAACATTATACGATTCATATAGAAAAATTCTGAGGATTCACAATCAGGAGACCTAAATTAAAGGAAATAATAAAAGATTGGTAATTTCAGCCAGAAAGTTAATTTTAGAATCATAGAAATGTGAGAAAGAACAAAGACGAATGGAAAGTTAATTGAAATGAAAAGTGACTGTGAAAAATCTATGTGGATATATAACTACAAGAAAATGTGCATATTTTCCCCAGGAAGGAAGGAAATAGAGCCAAAGTGCTGTAGGGATTTTCATTTTCCTAGTAAGATAATGAAGCTGCCAATAAATAGCAGACTTTTATAAGGATCCACATTGTAATAATTGTCAATAATTAATTGAATAACAAATGAATCATGTCTCAACTATTATAAAAAGCAAAGGATGGTGAAACACATTAAAAATCAACAATAAAGACAGAAATAGAGAACTAAAATAGGATACTTAAATAAATCTCTGTTTTTGATAAAATATGCGGATTAAAAATTCATTAGTATACAAACGTTTTAAACAACCCGATAGTAAATGGAACCTACAGGGCATCGAACACACAGGGCATTGAACCTAACTACTTTGAGATACACCATCTTTTCAAACACACATGAAATCTTTTTCAAAGTGGAATTGTATCAGGCTGTAAGCAAGTCATAATGCATTTCAGTGATCAGAATTCCTATTAAGGTTCAGCAAACGTTTTATGAAACATTTTATGTAAAACAGTAGAGGGTAAATATCCTAGGTTTTATGGGCAATATGGTCTTTGTCATTGTAGTGTGGAAGTAGCCGTAGACAATATGGAGGGAAGGAGGGATAAAAAGTGGGAGAATATAGCTGAGTATCAATAATACTTCAGTAAAACAGAAATGGTAGAGTGCTAGATTTGGCCAATAGGGCATAGTTTGCTAGCCTCTTACATAGAACATGCTCCCTAGTTATAATATAATAAGAAAACAATAACAAAAAGAAAATGATAATATCCTCATATAAAACAAATTAAGGATACTTATAAATATGCCATAATTCAAAGAAAAATAAGGGTTTTTTAAATTGTTTTTTAGTTGTTGATGAACCTTTGTTTTATTTATATGCAGTGCTGAGAATTGAACCCAGTGCCTCATATATGCTAGGCAAGTGCTCTACCACTGAGCCACAACCTCAGCCCAAAGAAAAATAAGTTTAAGTAAATTAAAAAATAATACAGAATATTGACATCTATGTTATTTTCTAAAATGAAGTCGAGGTCCTGAGGAAATTAGCTGATTCATTATTGGGGTGGATATGAACAAAATGAACTTAAAACCTATTGTGAAAAACCAAAGTGATGAAAATTTTCAAAAATCACTGGAAAACTCAACATGACTTAGAAATAATTTTAAAAGTTTAACAAAATGAGATGACTTGTATACCAAAAGACAATGATAAATGTCTAAAAATATTTAATTATCTTTAATAAAGTTTTAGTATCTTATAACCTGCAGTAATATAATGGGTATAGAGGATAAGTACCAATGGCCACTAAAACTATAGATGAAATGGAAATAGTACAATTTATAGTGGCTAAAGCAGTCAGGTGACAACTGAACTAGCTCATCCTTCTCAATATCCCCAGAAAGCCGCAAACAGAAAAGATAAGTCTTTGTAAGAAAGTATTCAACATTAGCTATGAAGTATTCCTTCAGACCTTAATCTCATCAAGCCACTAAATCTAACTACTGTTTATAAGAAATTTAGGGAAGCACAGAAATAGGTAAAAGTAAGCATAGAAGATGGTGAGCAAATTCCTATACCTAGAAATAACTAATGGAATAAAAGACATGATATATTCAATAAGTACAGTACAAGGGGACAATAATTGACAAGTAAAAACTATAGCTAAAGAACACTGGAAGTACATCACAATCCAATAAAATGTGGGGGCCTTTTTCTTAAATCCTGATTTGATCAAAGTGAACATAGAAAGATGAACACCTAGACAAATTTGGCAACTGGAAGTTCAAGAATATTATGTTGTTATTAAAAATATTATGATGATAATGATTTCTTATTATATTTCAGAAGCATCCTATATTTACCATGGAATACTTTATGCCAAATCTGTTTGCAAAACAGTGGGCTATGACAATTATGTAAAGCCCTTTTTAAAAAAATTGTGCCAGTTTAACCTAAATATCATATTATTAAACTGTTTTTTGTGCAAGATAGGATGCACAAAAATACTCATGAATATACATTAAAATTAAATAGGTTAAATCGATACACATAATTTCTTTATGACAGTTTTGGGGACATTTTTCTGGTCTGAAAAAAGTCATTTTATTACACTTATAATCATACTATTACACTTCAGACATTTTGCCACAGTGTTGATAATTATGAATTCCAAAATTTACAAAAGAAACAAGCAGAAAAGGTAAATCTTGGTAAGGCAGTACTCAGCATTAACTATGACTTATTCCTTTCAAAATATATTTTTTCTGTGTTAGAAGATTCTGCTCTGCTATCTTTGGATTTATTATCTTTGGAGCCATCCTAGCCACTCATATTGTAATCCTAGAGACTCAGGAGACTGAGGCAGGAGGGTTGCAAAGACAGCCTAGGCCA
Organism: Ictidomys tridecemlineatus; assembly: GCF_052094955.1. Classification (NCBI taxonomy): domain Eukaryota; kingdom Metazoa; phylum Chordata; class Mammalia; order Rodentia; family Sciuridae; genus Ictidomys; species Ictidomys tridecemlineatus. Next base: position 56,205,013 of record NC_135477.1, read on the forward strand.
ACAAAATGAAATAAAAAATAAAAATAAATAAGTAATGCCAGACCCAGTGGCCCTCACTTTTAATCTCAGGGACTCCAGAGGCTGAGGTAGGAGGATCCTAAGTTCAACACCAGCCTCAGAAACTTAGTGAGATCTTAAGCAACTAAGCAAGACCCTGTCTCAAAATTAAAAATAAAAAGGGCTGGGGATATGACTCAGTAGTAAAGCACCCCTGGGTTCAATCCCCAGTAAGAAAACAAAAGTAACTGATGTGCTTACTGTTAGTACTGCAGTGCTGGAAGCAAACCAGGCAAGTTAGCATTAAAATGTATACAGACAATGTAACATAAGTGCACTGAGAATTCTAGGTTCAGGGTTTGCAATGTGCAGGAAGACTAAAATGTTCCTATGTCACTGGTGCATGCATTTTACCTGCTGTTTACCTTTTTTTTCCTGCTGTTTACCTTTTAAGCAATGACACACCACACAGTGATTATAGGATGGGTAATCTTAAAAAAAAAAAAATTGGACTGAAAAAAAAATGATGTAATGATTACAATGTGGTGGTGACTGTGGAGTGAAAGAAAACACTGTAATTTTTTGGATGAAATTTATAACCTATGCAAATGTACTCAAATGTACTAGAATGGGGGTAGATAACATGACTAATCATAATTAACAGTTATTTATATTGGGATTTCTGTAAATGGGAGGAGGGTATAATTTTGCTATTTTATATACATTAAAAATTTTCTTTTTCTTTTTTTTCTTTTTTAGAGAGAGAGAGAGAGAGAGAGAGAGAGAGAGAGAGAGAGAGAGAGAGAGAGAGAGAGAGAATTTTTAAATATTTATTTTTCAGTTTTTGGTGGACACAACATCTTTATTTTATGTGATGTTGAGGATCGAATCCAGCGCCCCACGCATGCCAGGCGAGCGCATTACTGCTTGAGCCACATCCCCAGCCCCTGAAAATTTTCTTAATGTAATATTTTAACACTTTAAGACTGAGGAATCAAATATAAGACAAAAATATTTAAATTCAATGTCAAAAATAAAAAAAATGTTTTACAAAAAGGTGTGTAGATATTATGATAAAAGTATAAAATGATGCCCATTTTTATTTAAAAATTTAATAAAATAGACTAAATTTATGACTTTCTAGCAAAATTCAACCTACTAATTATGATAAGAAGAAAAAGCTCATAGCATTATTATTAAGTATTGAATTTTCAATTTCAAAGTTTCTCAAAAGCTTTACTGATAAATTATATAAAGTATTTTAAAAATTAATTACTGTCAATATTAAAGTTTTAAAGAGCATTGAAATTTGGGAAGAGTGACTGCTTGTACTATGAATCCAGCATAAACTTTATGCTAAGTAGATAGAGATTATTAAGAGAATTTAAAGTTACTAGTCATTCTCCTCATGAATACTGAAGCTAAAACCTTAAAGTCAACAAGATACGGAATGAATAATAAATGAAGAACATGTATACAGAGAATGCTTGTTTAGTTTAACATTCAAAAAGCAGTCATTATACTTTCCTACATCCATAGATTAAAGACCCCAAAATACATAATATTTTAACTAGATGCAAATAAAGTTGTTGATAAAATTTGACATCCATTTTCATAGCAGAAAACTAGGTATAGAAGAAAAAAATTGTTTTGACCTGATGTCACATATTTTCAGAAATATAGAGCAAACAGGAAGGTAAAACATAAAATGCTTTCTTTCTAATTTCTGGGACCTTAACAGATCAGGTAAAAATCAGCTTAATGTTCAAAGACCAACATGCACATTCCCCTGCTTGAGAGCTATCTCCTGCTGCTGGAGCCAGCTCTGTAGCTCCTGTGACAAGATGTGGCATGGAATGAATGGCCCCAAGGACAGCTCTCTTCCTGGCTGCCAAGACTTGCTGCCTACCTACCCTGCCATATGCATTTGGGTGGAATAACAGAAGGCACATGTCTTATATTGGCTCCTAGAGTTTCTCTCCAGTGTGAAAGTTTCATTATCTCATGAAGAAGCAGCCATCCTTCATTGACCATCTTAATTTATATCTTAATTTATATCTTAATAATTTATTTCCTCAATAAATTATTTTCCCGGGCTGGAGATGTGGCTCAAGTGGTAGTGCGCTTGCCTGGCATCGGTGCAGCCCGGGTTCGATCCTCAGCACCACATACAAACAAAGATGTTGTGTCCGCCAATAACTAAAAAAATAAATATTAAAAAATTCTCTCTCTCTCTCTTAAAAAATAAAAAATAAATAAATTATTTTCCCTAGGATCTTTGTTTCACTGTCTGCTTCTACTTTATAATGTAATTTTTTAAGATTGCCCACTTTGATAATGATAAATTTCTATCTTAAAAAATCTCTCTAATTTTTGTTGATTTTTCTCATTCTTTTTTTGTTAAAAAATAAATAAAATGCCGAATAGTCTCACTCACTGAGTTTAATTAAAAAATGCACAGTACTTTAGCACAATATTTAATAGGGTCAAGCCTTTCAGAGTCACAGAAACATGATTCAACATTTTTACAGACTAATATGAGTAGACAAAACTGTGCATGTCTCGTTATCGTTTTATATTAGTAACTACTTTGACTCAAATTGTAAAAGAACTACAGACTATTGTATTGATGGAGGTGACTTCTTTTCATATATTCTAAATGTTGCTCATGGAAGTTTTTAAAATAAATTAACAATAGTGGTCACTACTCACATTTCATTTATTCTTCCTGAGAGGAGGGGAGATTTATTTCCAGCATTGGTTTGGGAGAAGGAACTGATCCTCATTAGCTCACCATCTTTCTTTGAAGTCAGCTTTTTCTAAAATGCCCAAATTCTGGTAAGAGGCTTTCTCTCCTGCAGAGCCCTGGGATTATCTGTACTGCAGGTGCAGTTTGGAAATACCTGGCTAATTCATGAGTAAAATCTGAGTAAACTCATTTCCTGCTAACCCCAAACTCTACTCTAAGTATGATTGTCCATTAAAAGTAAAATTCTCATCCCCATCTGATCAATTCCTAGGTATATCTCTCAGCTTGTTTTGAACTCAGGAGGAAATGAAGGGACACTATTTATATGCTCCCTAAAATCACAAACCAACAAAAAAGAGTCCATGGGAGGAAATCCAAGCACTTTAAACTTAACAAGATCTAGAGACACTGAGTTTTGAGATTCTTACAGATGATATATAAGCACACAAGTTACTTTGCTGGAAAGATATGCATATTCAAAATTTTAAATTTGCAATCTTTCAAGTTTCCAACTAAGTTTATATTAAGCATGGAATAAGATTCTTAAAAGCATTACTTTAAAATTATTTTAGTATGAATCAAAGAATAATGTAATATATTTGATGCAAGAAAGTTAACTTAAAAAGTAAAAAAAATAATAAATATTTAAAATTTTAATTTAAATTAAATTACAGCAAAAAAGTTAAAATACTTATAACTCTGTCAATGTGTCCAACAGCATTCCAGCATATAGGGAAATTCTCTCCATGTTCTCTTCAGGATTATTTTAGTTGAACAAGAACAAGAGAGCTCTCTTCAATATCCACACCGGCATTCAGTGTATCTATATTCCACATCATTTGTTCAATGGGCTTCTACCTAGATATATACACTTAGATAATTGTCCAGGTCTGTTAGTCAGCGAGGTAGAACAGAATGGATTGATGGTTTTGTGTGAATACTCACATAGAAGAGTTGTAAATTGAGACTCTTCTGTCTGCACCCCAAGCTTTCTACCCTTTTCTTTTTCTTTTTTATTTTTTTAAAAATTATACATGACAGTAGAATATATTTTGACATATTATACATTCATGGAGTTTAACTTCCCATTCTTGTGGTTGTACATCATGATGCGGAGTTATGCTGGTCCTGTTTTCATATATGAACATAGGAAAGTAATGTCCTATTCATTCTACTGTCTTTCCTATTCCTATCCTCTGCTCCCTTCCCTTCATTCCCCTTTGTCTAATCCAAAGTAGTGGAATCAGATAATGACATTTTCCTCTTTATGTTCCTCTTCAGCTCACTGCCTTCTAGTTTAGGGAATGAGAAAGCGATCCCTGTTTACATGCACCCAAACATTTCTGTCTTATGTTAAAGCCAGTGCCACCTATCAGCCTTTATTTTTTGTTTTGTATTTTCCAATAAAGTAAAAAATGGCACTGAAGTCACTAATGGACGAAAAGAGAAAGGAAAAATTTAAAAATACATAAATTAATAATTCAGAACATGACACAACTATGTTAAAGAAAATAAAACATAGGGAAATAGACCTTCCCCATAAATTTCAAAATGTAAGCAAGATGAATGAAATAGAATAAATTATGAGAATCCCCAGATGTGTGTGCATGTGCTTGTGTGTTTCTAACCTTAATCTTATCCCCTGCCCGCCTTCTCTCTCTAGCTCTTTCTAATCGCTTTTATATACATTGCTCCCATGTCAGCAAAGGGCTATATAATATAAAATTTACTGTTTTTCCAGGCAGTCTTTGTAAACACTTTGAGTCTTTGCTCTCTCTTTAATACAAAAGCAGCCGTATAAAATCCTTATGTAAATAAATGAACATGGCTGTGTTCCAATAAAACTTTGTTTTTAAAATCAAAGGGTGAGATGGGTTTTTCTGACTCCTGGTTTCACATAAAAGGAGAGAAAGGTTGGACTATTCAGTGAATGGCATGGCCTCTTTCTAGACTTAACAAGTAATATAACAATTATACAGCTTGAAAAAAAAAAAGTAAAACATGCACATAAAACTTTTTAAAACAAAACAATATAATTTTTCCAAGCTCAGTTTTAATATCTGTGTATTTAATTCTTTGGTGGCATTAAGACCATATTGCTTTAAGACCAACTCAAATCACTTTCATTTTATATGAAATTTATTTGGTTATATTTCCATAGGTATTTCACACAGTTACAATAATCATCATGGAACACTGACTAAATGTTTTCAGAACATATATGATTGTAGTTCAATCAACATTACTTGGAAATATAAAAGCCAAGCTATAATTTTAGTCAATGTCATGATCTAATTCCACTAAGTTGGTTTGTATTCTTGGACTATCATTGAATTTTATTCTACTTTTCAAAAAGAAAGACTGAAAAGGAAATTAATAATTGCTGAGACCAAAGTTCAATTTCATTAGGAAAAAAAAAGGCATACTGTTTTCTTTTAAGGTTTGGTCTCTTGATTAAGAGTGCCATCTACAGATGTGAATCCTAGTTCTGTGAAGATATGCTCTGTATATCAGACCAATCACACTAAAGTTACTCCTTATGTGATTGCTGAAATTAGGTATACCAAATTCTCCAAACCCAGGTAAACTAGGCCCTTCCTAGCTTTTGCTGCTATTTTAAGGAAACTCATCTAAAATATCATTTACTTGGAAACATGTGAAATGTATCTTTCACATCTGACAAAATATTATGTTGGATTTCCAACCACAGGGAAGATAATGTAGTTATAAATATAGCTTTCACTTCTGGTAGACTGCTACACAATTGTCACATAATTAGAATCAGATCTATAATGAGGAGAGTGCCCATAGTCAGCACTTCTCCAAAATTCAGATCACCATAATTGCTAGTAATATTGATACAGCTGTTTATCAGTGACGAGTCCTGCTTCCCCACATGTTGAAGTTTGAATATTCGAGAAGCACGCCAAAGGCAAGCATATAAAGAAGAGTTTATTTAAAAAGGGGTAACATAGACTTCTCCCATGAAGTCTTTGATTCATAAATCATTGGATTCATAAGGATTGGTGTTATTAGCTAAGGAAAAACAAGTGTAGAAAGACATGCCATAATTCAAAGCTAATAATTTAGTATCCAGATCTGAATCCAAGTGCCTCCATTGAAGGAGTTTGTTCACCTCTTACACCTGTTTCCTCATTATAGAAATGGCTCTAATAATCATCTTATACTTTATGATTCTTACATGACAGAATTGAGAATGGCCATTATAAATCCCAAAGTAAGGAAAATCTTTCCCTGTGATTAAGCAATAAATTCTAAAATTTATTTTTTTCTTTTTTAGTGTTTGCAATTGTTTTCTTAATATACCTTTACATAAAAGTTATTTGGTATAATTGTTTTAAATCTAGACCCCCAAGCCTTTTCCCTAGAGATTCTGATAAATGCTGTTGTGGATACCAAGAATCTTAATTTGTCAAGGCATATCTTCCTAATGATCATATAAGTTTGGAAAATACTGATTTACATTATTCATTTCTGCCGCAGTCTGGCTGGGCACAAAATCACGAGCCACTCAAGCAGGAACAAACTTTATTTTTGATAATGCCGCCAATACCCCCCCACACACATGTCAGGGAAGAAGCTGATCCACACACGCAGCCTCCTTCTCCAGAACCCCAGAACAAGCTCCTCCCCCGGAATTCCCTCCTACTGTACTTCCCCAACCAATGGGAACTCTCCGGGAGTTCCATAGCAGGCCAGAGGTGAACAGCAGGAGTCCAATATCCATATGAATGCAAATCTTAACATAATCATATCATTTCAATGGCTAGCTTGTGTCATCACCTTTCAACCAAAAGTGCCATGCATCATATTACTTGGCTGTGGCTCTTAGCAATTTCCATAAAAATTTATGAATAATATGACTCAGATAATAAAGCGTTTGAACTAAAATAAAAGTTCAGGTATGAAAAATGAAACAAAGTTGCTTCCTCTATTCTTTGATTATCTTTTTATTTTTTTAAATACCAATCATATTGGACATGAAATAAACTCAGAAAATTTCTCCCTTTTGTTGGTAGATTATATTTGGAACATAAGAAAACTTATGTTTCTAAACTAGATAAATACATCAGAAAAACTTTTGACACTTTTCTAAATATTAATGCCCAGGAAATCAATTGTGAGCATGCCATAATATTTATGCAAAGAGAAATGATAAATATTCATTCCTTCAGTTGTATTTCTCTTGGTGAAAGAATGCAGCATTGACTATGTTCTCCTATGTATAGATGAGAAAAATATATCCTATTTACAAAAATGAATCAAGTAAAATCCATAGAGTAGAATCTCTATAGAATTTAGGACAATCATTCTGGTTTCATTAAGAAATAAAATGATAGGGTAAAAATATATAGATATCTCCAAGTGATGCATAACCATATGATCATATCGATAGATGCGGAAAAAGCATTCCACAAAGTACAGCATCCCTTTATGTTCAAAACTCTAGAAAAACTAGGGATAACAGGAACATACCTCAACATTGTAAAAGCAATCTATGGTAAGCCTCAGGCTAGCATCATTCTGAATGGAGAAAAATTGAAGGCATTCCCTCTAAAATCTGCAACAAGACAGGGATGTCCTCTCTCACCACTTCTGTTCAACATAGTTCTCAAAACACTGGCCAGAGCAATTAGACAGACGAAAGAAATTAAAGGCATAAAAATAGGAAAAGAAGAACTTAAATTATCACTATTTGCAGATGACATGATTTTATACCTAGCAGACCCAAAAGGGTCTACAAAGAAACTATTAGAGCTAATAAATGAATTCAGCAAAGTGGCAGGATATAAAATCAACACGCATAAATCAAAGGTATTCCTGTATATCAGCGACAAATCCTCTGAAATGGAAATGAGGTCAACCACTCCACTTACAATATCCTCAAAAATAATAAAATACTTGGGAATCAACCTAACAAAAGAGGTTAAAGACTTATACAATGAAAATTACAGAACCCTAAAGAGAGAAAATGAAGAAGATTTAGAAGATGGAAAAATATACCCTGTTCATGGATAGGCAGAACTAACATCATCAAAATGGTGATATTACCAAAAGTTCTCTATAGGTTTAAAGCAATGCCAATCAAAATCCCAATGGCATTTCTTGTAGAAATAGAGAAAGCAATCATGAAATTCATGTGGAAAAATAAAAGACCCAGAATAGCAAAAACAATGCTAAGCAGGAAGTGTGAATCAGGTGGTATAGTGATACCAGACTTCAAACTATACTACAGAGCAATAGTAACAAAAACAGCATGGTACTGGTACCAAAACAGGCGGGTGGACCAATGGTACAGAATAGAGGACACAGAAACCAACCCACAAACCTACAACTTTCTTATATTTGATAAAGGGGCTAAAAGCATGCAATGGAGGAAGGATAGCATCTTCAACAAATGGTGCTGGGAAAACTGGAAATCCATATGCAACAAAATGAAACTGAATCCCTATCTATCGCCATGCACAAAAGTTAACTCAAAATGGATCAAGGAGCTTGATATCAAATCAGAGACACAGCATCTGATAGAAGAAAAAGTTGGCTACGATCTACATACTGTGGGGTCGGGCTCCAAATTCCGCAATAGGACACCCATAGCACAAGAGTTAATAACTAGAATCAACAAATGGGACTTACTTAAGCTAAAAAGTTTTTTTTTTCAGCAAAAGAAACAATAAGAGAGGTAAATAGGGAGCCTACATCATGGGAACAAATCTTTACTCCTCACACTTCAGATAGAGCCCTAATATCAAGAGTATACAAAGAACTCAAAAAATTAGACAATAAGATAACAAATAACCCAATCAACAAATGGGCCAAGGACCTGAACAGACACTTCTCAGAGGAGGACATACAATCAATCAACAAGTACATGAAAAAATGCTCACCATCTCTAGCAGTCAGAGAAATGCAAATCAAAACCACCCTAAGATACCATCTCACTCCAGTAAGATTGGCAGCCATTATGAAGTCAAACAACAACAAGTGCTGGTGAGGATGTGGGGAAAAGGGTACACTTATACATTGTTGGTGTGACTGCAAATTGGTGCAGCCAATTTGGAAAGCAGTATGGAGATTTCTTGGAAAGCTGGGAATGGAACCACCATTTGACCCAGCTATTCCCCTTCTGGGTCTATTCCCTAAAGACCTAAAATGAGCATGCTACAGGGACACTGCTACATCGATGTTCATAGCAGCACAATTCACAATAGCAAGATTGTGGAAGCAACCTAGATGCCCTTTAATAGACGAATGGATAAAAAAAAATGTGGCATTTATACACAATGGAGTATTACTCTGCATTAAAAAATGACAAAATCATAGAATTTGGAGGGAAATGGATGGCATTAGAGCAGATTATGCTAAGTGAAGCTAGCCAATCCCTAAAAAACAAATGCCAAATGTCTTCTTTGATATAAGGAGAGTAACAGAACAGAGTAGGGATGAAGAGCCTGAGAAGAAGACTAACATTAAACAGGGATGAGAGGTGGGAGGGAAAGTGAGAGAGAAGGGAAATTGCATGGAAATGGAAGGAGACCCTCAGGGCTATACAAAATTACATACAAGAGGAAGTGAGGGGAAAGGGAAAAACAATACAAGGGGGAGAAATGAATTACAGTACAGGGGGTAGAGAAAGGAGAGGGGAGGGGAGGGGAGGGGGGATAGTAGAGGATAGGAAAGGCAGTGGAATACAACAGACAGGAGTATGTCAATATGTAAAGCAATGGAAGTGTAACTGATGTGATTCTGCAATCTGTATACGGGGTAAAAATGGGAGTTCATAACCCACTTGAATCAAAATGTGAAATATGATATATCAAGAACTATGTAATGTTTTGAGCAACCAATAAAAAAATATAGATAATAAGAAGATTTAGAAATTTTCATATCTTGCTTTGAATATAATTCACACAAATATTTTTTAAAAGGAGAGTTTTATTTGTATTTATAGACTATATAAACCTAGATAAGAGAACTATTAGTTGATTCATTATTCAACCTACATGTTTTGCTGAATTTCATCTAGCTGATAAATTATGAGCCATTGTTCTGACTTATAAAAGCATATTATAATTTAACTCTTTCATCCAATGGTTATTACAGTCTTTCATAGCTTTATACCAGTTCATAGATAATGTTATGAAATGAAGATGGACATCATGGTACAGATTTAGAGTTTATTAAAAAAAATACAGAATCACCTGTGGATTTTTAAGCTGGGAAGGCATATGATTTGACTTCTGCTAAAAAAGGCTCACTCTCTATTTTCCAAAATAATCAAAGGGAGAAAAGAAAACATTAGCTAGAAGCTCATTGTTTTTTGAAATTATAAATTAGGTCATATGACTTCCTTGCTTAAAATTCTTAAATCCAGATGAGACATGACTTTTATCTTAGGAGTGTTATGATTTAGATATGAGGTGTACCCAAAAGCTCCTATGTGAGACAAGAATGTTCAGAGATGAAATGATTAGATTATGACAGTTGTAACTTTATTCATAGATTAATCCATTGATGTGGTGGTAACTGTGAGCAGTTAAGGTGCGGCTGGAGATAGTCAATGGGGGTGGGATTGTGGAGTTTATATTTTGTCCCTGGTGATCAGAGCTCTCTCTCAGCTTCTTGGTTGCCATGTCCTCAGCTTCTCTCCTTTTCCACACCCTTCTGCCATGGTGCTCCCCCTCACCTTGGGCACAGAACTATGGAGTTGGTCAGTCATAGACGGAACTTCTGAAACCATGAGCCAAGATAAAGTTTTCCTCCTTTAAAGTTGTTCTTGTAATGCCATAAATTAAAGTGGAGAAAACTAGAAAGAGAAATAGTTTGAACCACAATAAAAATTCTATTTTGAATATGCTGCTTATAACCTTAAGTACCAAGTAGAGATGTGAAGAGGAAGAGAACTCACAAAGGTGTTAGGGATCTGAGATGGGCCTAAATGAAATCATCCAGGGCAGAAGTAACCATGAGGAAGGTTGAAGACTTACCTCTGCAGTACTCTAACATTTAAGGAAAGAAGAGGTACCAGCATAAAAGTCTGAAAAGAAGCAGCCTATAATGTAGGCCAAGAAGTCTGTTAGACTGGAATTCAGGGGATAAAGGAATTTCAAGAAGCCAGTAATTATAAAGTGAATCAAATGCTGGCGAAATATAAATAAATCTTCTGAATTCCCCATCTAATAACTGAGAATAAATTTGTATTAATTGAGGTGGTTTCAAAGGAATTGATGCTTAAAACATAAATTAAATTGAAATTTCATTAGATGAGGTAGATCATCTGATGGCAGCAACAGGTCTAAATATTTCAATGGCCTATTGTTCCGTGAAACAGACTCACTGCTAAGTGGCTTCATAAGTCCCTGAGGTCTGAAGAGTTTTGTAGATTATTTACATCAAAAAATAAGTAAAGAGGTGAAGAGAGAGAAGTTAAGAGTAAATAGAGAACTTTAACTGCCTTGGATAGGGAATGATACATCACTTGGTTAAACTTTCTATTGGAAAGAACTAATCAATATGGTAAGCGGGGTGAAACTTTGCATTTAATGTTGTGTTCTAGAACAGAAAGTAAATTCAGTAACTTCCATCCAGTCTTTGCTACATAAATATTTTTCAAGGTCACTTTAATATCTCTAATTACTTTATTCTCTAAAAATACTGGAACATTATTTCATTGATCATTTAAGCCAGTATCTTAATTCAATACATGTAGTCTTTGCTTATACCCTAAATACAGACTTTTCTAATGATGTTTCTATGCAATTTAAATGATTTCATTTGCTAATTAGTTTACCAGGTACTCATGAATTGATTTAATTCACAAAAGAAATATAGCTTATGCTTTTTCATCAGAAATATTTTTATTCAGACTGTTCTTTATGCCAAAAAAGCAGAGTACAATAAAAATATTCAGAGTATTATTTAGAAATTTTAAAATGAGTACCCATAGTCTTAACAGTTCCAGTACTGCCCAAACATTTTAATTGTAAATTTATCACTCAGAGTTATGTCTTCAAGTCTACTTACTTATTTCAACCAAATATATTAAGTCATTAGATCTTAACATGAAAATATAAATGTTTTTCATGGTAATATTATACTCTATATACTTACTTAGAAGTTCATCACATTATAGGAAACTTGATGAATGGGAAATAAGAATTAAAATGTGGGAAATATTTTCTTGGTTAATATTCACTTAAATTAGATTTTTTAGTAAAATTGCTCACATATTCAGTACTAAATAAGTTGTTTCCCTGATAACAAAACAGATTGATTAAAAATAATATGTCTGCAACTCCTAATAGCACATCATGATCTATTTTAACATCATTACTTTGAATTATGGTATTTGAAAAGAGATTTCTTTAAAATGTCACTCTTACAATAGTGTAAACTCTCCCAAAAAGAAATAATTAGATGAGCAATACACTATTGAACTGCTAAAACACTACAGCAAACACTAACAAATTGGCTTTGTAATGTCCTAATGGCAGCTTGTCATTCCCACTCAATTTTTTAAAAACAATTTAACAAAAATTGCAGAGATAACCTACACCTATGATATGCATTATATGTTATGAATTAATTATTCTTAAGTACATTAATAATACATTCATACCAACCACATCAATGATTAGAAATAGCTGAGAGTTGCAGAATGGGCATATATAAACCAGCCAATGTGTTACTCTTCACTTTTTTCTGAGTCTAAATTCAGTTTCAGCTTGTATTGATTTAAGGATTAGCACACTCAATTTTTATTCATATCTTAAAACACTTGGAGATGATAGCCTAAAATGAAGTACTTTATGTGAAAGAAAAATTTAATTGAAAAAGCTTGTCCATAAAGAATTATATACTATACGAAGTCCTCTAAACAATATAAGTTTAAACATATTTATTTACATGCATATGTATGTCTATGTATAAATGTACATATACACATAAATATCTATACATATTCATTAGTCTATTTTGCATCACTGTGATCAAAATACATGGAAAGAACAACTTAGAAGAGGAAAATTAAGTTTTGGCTAATGATTTTAAAGATTCAGTTCAAGGTTGGCCAATTCCATTGCTCTGGGCCTGAGAAGAGGCAGATCATGGAGAAGGTTTGAAGAAGGAAAGATGTTCAGTTCACGACAGCCAGGAACAGAGAATGAGAAGCCAGGGACAAAATGTAAATCCCAAAAGCAAGCCTCCAGTGATTTGCATCCTCCAGCCACACCCTGTTTACCTTTGGCTACTCCCCAATACAGTAATCTTTTCAAGTTATTTAATCATCAAATGGATTAATTCACTGTTTACAGAACTTATATTCTAATCATTACACATTTGCATTGCCTCACACAATGAATTATCAGAGGATACTTCAGTACCCAAACTATAGCATTTCACCCCAGGCCCCCAGAAGCTCAAGTTCTTCTCACAATACAAAATTCATTTAATCCATCTCCAGGAGTCCCCAGAGTCTTAACAGTTTCAGCACTGCCCAAAAGTCCTAGCCCAAAGTCTCATCTGAGACTCATGACAAACCCCTGACTGTAAGTCCCTCTAAAGATTAAAGTCAAGTTGTGCATGACAAATATGCAATAGCACAGAGTAAGCCTTTTCATTCCAAAAGGGAAGAATAGGGGCACAGAAAGAAGAAATGAAATCAAAACAAGATCAAAACACAGCCTGGCAGAGATTAGGTCCTCTAGCTCCACATCCAGTATTCAGGATACATGGTGGTGAGGAATGATCCTCACCCCTTTGGTCTTGTTGGTTGTCACCCACATGGTCTCTTTCTTAGACGGACTCTGTGCATAGCCAGTAGCTCTCCTCCACTGCTGTCCCATGTTACTGATATCTCTTTGTACGATCTCCATTCCAGCTTCAGCTTCATTTCATACATCACTCTCTCAGAGCAAGCCTATAAGTATTCGGATTGCTACACATTGTCTGACCTCCTAAGACTTCCTTTGAAATCTTGGTGGAAGCCTCTGTGACCCCCTAACCCCAGCATCCTGCATTCCCTCTGAACCAGTACCTTGTGGACAATACCAAGATCTGCCACACCAGATACACCAGTAGCCAGGGGCCCCCTTCTATCATGGCTGCAGTGGTTGGTGGGCAGTTGAACAAGGTGAAATAAGTCCTGGGGAAACAACCTCCTAGGCACCTCTGTGTGAACAAGGTGTTCCCATGATCTTTTCTCAAAGGAGTTGAATCTGTGATAGGTATGGTTCTGCTGATTTCTAAAATGCCCTCTAGCTATTTTTCCTATTGTATCCATTCAGAATATTTAGCTTTTATATAGTGGTGGACTTCCTTGGCCCTAATTTTACACATGCTCTTATGGCCAAACTTCAAGTTTTCAAATCTTTTTTCTCTGTTTTCTGCTCTTAATTACCACAATAAACCTGGCCAAAAGCACCCAGTAAGGTCTGGTATTGTGATACCTCCTGCTTTACTCTTCTTGTTAAGGATGGCTTTGGCTATTCTGGGTCTCTTATTTTTCCAAATGCATTTTCATGATTGCTTTTTCTAGTTCTGTGAAGAATGTCATTGGGATTTAAATAGAAATTGCATTAAATCTGTATAACACTTTTGGTGGTATGGCCATTTTGACAATATTAATTCTGCCTAACCAAGAGCATGGGAGATCTTTTCATCTTCTTAGGTCTTCTTCAATTTCTTTCTTTAGTGTTCTGTAGTTTTCATTGCAGAGATCTTTCAGCTGTTTTGTTAGTATAATTCCCAAGTATTTTATTTTTTGAGGTGAATGTGAATGGGATAATTTTCCTAATTTTTCTTTCAGTAGATCCATCACTGATATACAAGAAGGTGTTTGATATATGGTGATATATCCTGATATCCTGATACTTTGCTGAATTCATTTATTAGCTATAGAAATTTTCTGGTGAAATATTTTGGATCTTATAAGTATAGGATTGTGTCATCAGCAAATAGTGATAGTCTGAATTCTTCTTTTCCTAATTGTATCCCTTTAATTTCCTTCTTCTAATTGTTCTGGAGTTTCAAGGACAACTGTTGAATAAAAGTGGTGAAAGAGAACATCCTTTCTGTTCCAGTTTTTAGAGGGAATGCTTTCATTTTTTTCTGAATTTAGAATGATGTTAGACTTGGGTTTGGTATTTTTAGCTTTTACAATGTTGAAGTATGTTCCTAGTTTTTCTAGTGTTTTCAACATGAAGCAGTTCTGTATTTTATCAAATGCTATTTCTGCATCTATTGAGATGATCATATGATTATTTTCTTTAAGTCAATTGATGTTATTAATTACATTTATTGATTTACATACATTTGAAATAAACTTACATCCCTGGGATGAACCCCACTTGATCATGGTGCACTATCTTTTTAATATGTTTTTTATACCAGAAATTAAACTATGCTATAGAGCCACAGTAACTAAAAATGACATGGTATTGACAAAACAGACATGTAGACCAATTGTACAGAATAGAATACACAGAGAAAAACCCACATAAATACAATTCTCTCATACTAGACAAAGGTGCTAAAAACATTCACTGGAGAAAACACAGCTTATTCAACAAATGGTGCTGGGAAAGTTTGAAATCCACATGTAACAAAATGAAAGTAAACCCCTATCTCTCACCTTGCATGAAACTCAACTCAAAGTGAATCAAAGACTTAAGCACTAGAACAGAAACCTTATGCCTAATAGAAGAAAAAGTAGGCCCAAATACTCACCATGTTGTCCTAGGATTTGACGTCCTTAAAAAGATTCCTAAAGCACAAGAAATAAAATCAAGAATCAATAAATGGGAGGTATTCAAACTAAAAAGCTTCTTCTCAGCAAAGGAAACAATCAATAATATGAAGATAGAGACTACAGATTGGGAGAAAATCTTTACCACATGCACCTCAGATAGAGCATTAATCTCCAAGATATATAAAGAACTCAAAAAAACTTAACACCAAAAAATCAAATAACCCAATCAATAAATGGGTTATGGAACTGAACAAAAACTTCACAAAAGAAGAAATACAATCAATCAGCAAATATATGATAAAAGGTTCAACATTTCTAGCAATTAGAGAAATGAAAATCAAAACTAAGATTTCATCTCACGCCAGTCAGAATGGCAATTATCAAGAACACAAGCAATAATAAATGTTGGTGAGGATGTAAGGAAAAAGGTACACTCATAAATTGCTGGTAGGACTGAAAATTGCTGCAACCATTATGGAAAGTAATATGAAGATTCCTCCGAAAACTTGGAATGGAACCACCATTTGACCCAGCTATCCCATTCCTCTGTTTATACCCAAAGGATTTAAAATCGGCATACTACAGTGACAGAGCCACATCAATGTTTATAGCAGCTCAATTCACAATATGTAAATTATATAACCAACCTAAGTGCCCTTCAGCAGATGAATGGATAAGTAAAATGTGGTATATATATACAGTGGAATATTACTCAGCTAAAAAAAGAATGAAATTATGGCATTTGCAGGTAAATGGATGAAGTTGGAGAATATCATGCTAAGCGAAATAAGCCAGTTCCCCCAAACCGAAGACCAAATATTTTCTCTGATATGTATGTGCTAATTCACAATAAGGGAGGGAGCTAGGAAAGAACAGAGTTACTTTGGATTAGGCAGAGGGGAGTTCATGGAGGAGAGTGGTATAGTGTTTGGAAGGGTAGTAAAATCAATCTGACATTATTACCCTGTGTACATAAATGAGTACATAACCAGTGTGATTCTACATCCTATACAACCAAAATAAAGAGGAATTATACTCTATTTATGTAAAAAAAAATCTAGTAATACCCAAGTCCCTGCCTGAATATTTGGCTGCTTTGAATTTTTTTTTTCTATCAGATGAATTAGTTCATAACCTTTCAATTCAGCCACACACAAATTCTCAGGACATGGGAAAAATGCGGAAAACTTCTTTGGCACAATGTAAAAACAAATGGCCTCTAGTCCAATTCCCAACAGAGTCCTCATTATACTCTAAAACCTCATGACAACAGTCTTTACTGTCTTCATTCCTGGGAGCATTCTGGTCTTCTAACCCGAATTGCCCATTAAGCTCCACAGAGAAGGAATTTTATTTCAGCCTGAATCTCCAAACTCTACCAAACTCCTCCCTCAAACCAGTTCCAAAGGCTTCTGAAGTACATGTTCAGGATAGTCACAATAATGACCCCACGTCGTGGTACCAACTTTTGTTTTAGTCGGCTTTGCATCACCATGACCAAACTACCTAAGAAAAACAACTTAAAAAAGGAAAGGTTTATTTGGGGCTTGAGGTTCAGAGGTTTAGCCCCTGGTCAGCCAACTCCATTGCTCTGGTGGGGCAGAACTCCATGGCAAGAGGGCACAGTGGAGGAAAGCTGTTACCTCAGGGCAGCCAGGAAGTGAAAAGACAGAGTGAAGAACCAGGGACAAAATATAAATCCCAAAGGCATTCTGCCAGTGACCTACTTTCTCTAGCTAACCTATGTGCCTACAGTTATCACCCTTTCAAATTATTAATCAATTTGATTGATTAATCCACTATTTAGGGCATAGCTCCCATAATCTAATCATTTCATTTCTGAACATTCCTCCATTAGCTCACCCAAGAGTTTTTTGGGAACACCTTATATCAGAACCATAACAACATACATGCATATGAACATACACAACTTATATATCTATATAATATATAGATATATATGTATTATGTCTTTAATATTATGCACATACATGCCTATATATGTTTATATATATACACACACAATACACATATATACTTATTTAAATATGTATGTATGTAAATACATATATATGTGTGTGTGTGTGTGTGTGTGTGTGTGTGTGTGTGTGTTTTCTATAAACACCCAAGGGTTTTTGGGGGGGTATCTCATATCATATGTATATGTATATGTGTGTGTGTGTTGTGTGTATTGTGTGTATATATGCATATGCATGCCTATATATGTTTATATAATCCATACATATTCAAATAAGTATATATGTGTATTGAGTGTGTACAAGTGTGTATATATAAACATTTATAGGCATGTATGTGCATATGTATGTGGGGGAGGGGGCATATACATACATATGTATATATGTTCAAACAAGTGCCAAAATATGCCAGAATGAATTATCACAAAAGATTGGGTTAAAGGAGATCAAACAACTATTCAATATTTACTTTCATATAAAATTCCATGAGTGACAGAATAAATGTCAAAAGTACAAATAAATTTAAAGTAGTGCAGAAAAACAGAACTGTGTCCTTAAAAATTCCATAACGATATAAAGAAAATAATTTCAGATATTCAGATATCGGGAAAGTGAAAACTACGATGGCACTAATGCATTAAGAGTAAAATACAGTTAGCAGAGACTCCTTAGTACTTGAGCAAGCTAGGAGCTATCCCAAATCATACAAGATGTGACAGAGGGCCCATTTGGAAAAACAAACTGGCTGACCTCTACCTCTCCTGGATTTGTGCTAAGCAATAAGTAAAAATGTCATTAACCCAGAGGTTAAGCAATTAGTGTGGAAATTGGTACAGCAGAATCAGAATAGTGTCTCCAATCTCTGCTAAATAGGTAACAACCAACATGAGAAGACAATCACCAAGAAACTGAGACTAAATCATGTACCACCTTATTGCTTCTTTCACTCCAATGCAGTCTAAAATGACTGGTCAATGTATAATTACCAATTTAAGACAATGTGTCGACAATCAAGAATTACAAAGTGATAGATTAAAAACAGTGAAAGAGAGGCACCAAACCACAAAAGTGGAATCACACTTAAAGATAAAAGTTTGTACTGCAAACACATTAAGGATAAAATAAATATCAATACTGTTCAAATTAAGTTAATTACTTACCTCAAACTTTAAACAAAAGCCAATGCAAGAAGGATTGTGGACAATATGTGAAATATATAGCAATAAAGCTTTCATATGAAAATGTGTTCATGGACACAGCACAGGCCCTTATTATTTAAATAACCAAATGTAGCAACTAGAAAGGATGAACTGATAAAGGGTTTTTAATTCAAATGAAACACCCTTTCATCAAAAGTCAAGAGCATAGTGAAAAAGAAAGCCAAAATCTGACAGATATTATTCATAATTCTGATGTTAAACAAAAAACATATATCCAGACTATATCAAGAAATGTTTGTAATTAATAAGTAACATGGTAAAAATGGAAAAAAATATTGATGGAGCATTTAATCACAAAAGATATGCATATGTCAAATAAGATATAAAGAGGTATTCACCATAATTAGTCAGTAGGGGAAATTTAAAGCTTCAGTTGTATTCCTATGGCATCTCTATTATCTATATCCTCAACTCTTAGCATATTAATTAAGAGAAAAAAGAAAATTTAAGGTTTTAGTAAGAATTTATAACAAGTAGAACTGTTACACACTATTGGCGGTTTACACCAAAGTCAAACACAAGCTATGACCCAACAATTCCATTCTTGTTCCACACCACACAGAAAGTCACAAAAATGTACAGGCATCCACAGGTGTGCTGCTTGTAATAATTAATTATTTTATCTTAATATTAAGTGGAGAAAATTCTGGTAAGAGAGAAAAATGTCAGTTTGATATTATATAGATTTTGAAATGTCACTTTGATATTTTATAGATTTTGAAGTATTCTATTACTAGAATGTTGGTATACATAAATGTCTTTGCTTCTGTGATCTGTTTACTAGAGTACAAACTGTCTCTTCCCCCCTCTACCCTTACACTTGTTTCTCATTACCTCTGTCTAAAATAATGACTTATTAAACTATTTATTGTTCATTTTTGTTCAGCCATCAAAAAGTAGCAAGTTATATGATTTTTTCTTTCTTATTTATGACTCTCTATGTTTTAGCACAGAGTCCTGTATATGTCAATGATTTAATAGTTATATGTATTTAAAAAACAATTTTTAAATGAGTGATTATGAATACATGTAAAAAATTTGAAAAGCAGAGTTTTTAAAATGAATACTTCCCCTATTCAGCTTGGATTTCTATTCAGATATTTCTGGGTTTTGTCTCCTTTATTTTTTCAAAATTGATGCTCAAATGACCAGATCCTGACTTATGTTTCTTTCTGTTGTTCATCAATAATACTTAGGAGCCTGATTACATTAAATTTGCTCATCCCATTCTTACAATGTAACACCACCTTATTTTCCAGGATGAATTCATTACACTGGTTTTCTTGACAACCTTGTCTCAAGTGAGGTGATCAAACCCATAGAGCACCAAGGTGTTAAAGAATCAACAGTATATTTCAATAATGATGAAATCAGTGTGCCTATACCTCCCAAACTATCTTTAGAAGAACCTATTTTAGTTGATTTTTTAAAAAAAAATTATTATAGATTGATACAGTAAAAAGAAATGACCAAAATAATAATGACATTTCAATGTCAAGACAATGTCAATTGCTTCGAGTTTCTAAACACTCTCTCAAGTTTCTACTTTCTCCCCTTTGATATTTATTTTTTCAAACACATTCATACATAGTTTGAAGACACAGGTTCATGGACCACACATTGAGTATTGGTGTTCTAAATTACTTAGGAGAGAGTCAAGATTAGGGTCTCAGTAGAAAACAGATGGCATACACAAATTTGGGGATTTAAATGCAGTGGTCATAAGTAAATATGTGGCCAAAGAATACGGAACAAACAGGAGATAATAACAAGAACTTCTGTTACTTATGAGAATTCTTATTCTCAAAAATATTAAGTCAGACTAGTCATACCAACAAATAAATTCCTGATCTCAGATTTAAGCCAAATCAAGCTATGCTCCAAGGAATATAAGGGATGCTCTTTTGAGTAAGCCTTAATTGAATATCTGAAACATGTAAAGATTAGGGATGACAAACTAGTGAATCTATGAATGTGTATATAGTAATGAAGTGCAAACTGAATACATAAGTACTGGACAGACTGAAACAGTGATCAAAAGAAAATACTGAAGCTTATCAAAATATATCCACCAGAGAAAATTACTGAATTCCAGAATATGTCAGGAAGAAATTATTGAATATGTAATGTTGAGGAACATTAATATTGAAGAAGTAAATTGAGACCTGAGAAAAGTGATCAAGGTATGATCCAGAAATTTGTATTTGGAAGTATAAAAAAGATCCTCAATCAATACAAAGATTACCCACTGGGAAGTAATGTAGGATAACTCAGAAGTAGGTCTCAATCATTTAGGGACTTGCACACCAGCAAATCATAGATTAAAAAATTTTAAAGGATTGCTGAACACTAGATGTACATAATATTAATATCTCTTTATGTTCTCTTGGTGAATAGTAAAAAGAACTCTGCAGGTTTCATGTTCAAAATAAATCAAGGAGACTGGAAAATGGTAACAGCTTCCACTTAAGAAATTCATTCTGAACTTTAATTGAGCTTTGAAAAAAGTTTGTTAAAAGGCAAAATCCTCACCTTTCAAAGTTTACCATTTTCCATCTGTTATTCTGCCATAAGTACCTTTTCATTTATATTAATTTTGCAAAATTACATGTAAAACATTTGTTATGGATAATAGCACCTGTCTTAATTTGTTAGCCAAACTATAAAATAAAACCAAATATGCAGTTAATTGATATTTAATAAGAATTGCATGTTTGGTTAAATAATAAATCACAAGGACTTTGAATCAAAGCCTTTCACCAGGCAAGTATATAATGAACCCTTAACAAGGATTAATATTCTGGTCTAGAGAATTAAAAAAAAAACTATTAGGCAAAAACACTACCATCCAAATTATTCCAGTTAAAAAAGTCATAAAATTGTTGCCATGTTTCTTAAATAAGAAGGCACATGAAATGGTAGACCACTTTTTCTACAGGCTTTGAATATAAAGTGTTATAGTTATTATTATAGTCAATGCTAAAGATTAAAGTTTTAATTATGTATCTAGACCCACTAAGCTACAGTGAGTTTATTGTGTGGCAGATTTTTATAAATAAGATTTACATATATATATGCATATATATATTTAATGTATATTAAAGGCTTTTAATATTAGCCCTTTTAGAATGTGGACGTATGTAGGTATATCTTGAAGACATATTAATTTGGTTCAAATAAAATAGTGAATTGTA
Organism: Ictidomys tridecemlineatus; assembly: GCF_052094955.1. Taxonomy (NCBI): domain Eukaryota; kingdom Metazoa; phylum Chordata; class Mammalia; order Rodentia; family Sciuridae; genus Ictidomys; species Ictidomys tridecemlineatus. The sequence continues at coordinate 56,226,918 of NC_135477.1, forward strand.
GAACAGTATTTAAAAGTGTGTTAGTTAAATGAATTTTCATATTTTCCCCTATCAGTGTCCAACTTTCAAACTCTGCTTTTACAACTGTGAGTTGGTGATTGAAAAAAAATGATTGTTACTGCCAGCATAGCATACTCTACCACATTTCCCATTTGTAGTATTTTTTTAACTTTAAAAAATACAAATTACAAAACTAAACATATTGGAACAATTAGAGATGTAACTAAACATAAAGCCAACCAGGTGATATTACCAATCATGTGTTTTCAATTAGACACCCATAGTCTGCAAGTTAATTTAGTTAGACCAATGTATTCGCATCATCAACAAAAATATTCATCATCATTATCACTTTTCAGCTGGCAGAAATTAGCAGCAGATGTTATGGAAGTTTTCCATGTTTATATTCGGAGATGTTCAACATTCCCCTGTGAATTCAAAATAGGAAAACACAATGAATCATGTCCCTGCAGTCATAGCAAACTATATTTTGCATCACAATAACCATTTGTCTAACAGAAATTCATCTCAGATTTGTTTCCCCTCAAAGGTAAGGAAGTTGCAGAACAGTTGGGTGTCAATAAAAATGTTCTTCCTATTAGCCAGACTAAAAAATAGAAAATAGCTTTGTTTATAAAAATGTTCTGAGGAATCCAATATAATAACCAGGGTTTCTCTGTGTTGCATCAATTTATTGCTCAACTTTTATATTAATGAAATATTTTATTTAATGTTTATAGTCTTTTATTACTATACCCTTTCAAATTAATGAAAATCACTTTTTTTGTGGGTCAAATAGAAAAGTACTTTATTCAAGTACAGTATGAAACAGAACAAGTAAACATTAAAAAAAAGGGAAAAAATCATTAAATACTCTGATGTTAGGAGCCACTGAAAATGAGCTTGCAACTCAATTTGACATTGCACTTAGCACTGGGTTTACTCAGAGCAAAGTCAAACAGAAGCTCATCTTATAAACATAAATATTTTTCTAATATCAATTTAAGAAGTAATTACTACATGAGTCTTAATATAAGATGTGAGTAATGTGGTAGATGACATTTTCAACTGAGTTTGCAGTAGAAATAAAAGCATTTTCTAAATGATATAACTTACACCAGCACTGATAAACACTAGAAAATGACATTTAATTATAAGCCCTAAAAGTACTGGAAACTGAGTGGGTGTTAAACCGGATGTGTAAATTTCTGATGATGTTAGTAAGTAGAACATTAGTGAGCTCTTCATTTGTGAGTTCAAAAATGGCTTTCCTAAGTTTTTCTTTGGATACTAAATCAATAAGATGTTCACATATAAAATGCCCTTCATTTAAATAATTTTGGGGAGTTCCTACATGGTATCTGTTCTTTTAAATTTTCAAAATTCTTATTAGTACTCTTAAGTTCTGTCACCAACAAATCTGGTTAGTTTTGTAAATACTGTCTTTTAAAAGTAATTTAATCATAAAACTTATTTTTCACATAATATTGTATTGACCTAGTGATTTCTTCTTTAAAGAATATTTCAGACAACAGATTTTCAAATTTTGTCATATGGCAGAATGAATAAATAATATGTGCCTTAATGAAGTAAATCAACTAAAACTGTTGACCATCATAACTGGTTATCAGTATGGTTGGTTATTCCAATGGGTGACTGAAAAAAAATAATCAGCATTATATTTGTTGTTTTTCAGAGTAATTAAGTTTTATTTGTCACATATGTGACAACATGGACAGTTGTTAGGGAAATTAGGAAGTGGAATTGGAACTGCAATGAAAGATCAACTTGCTTTTTTCCTGGAATTGTGTCAAAGAAAACTTTTTTTTTTTTTTAATTAAAAAAGGCTTTAAACTTGCTTAAATCCCTTGGTGTGGGAGGTGGGGAACATGCTTAAAAGTATCTTAAGTTGAATACCAAGAACTAAACCCTGATAAAAAGATTCATATCCAAGAGCTATATGTAAAGAAGTGAGAAAAACAGGACATGGGGGAGCAAATATATATATTTGCTCTCTCTCTCTCTCTCTCTCTCTCTCTCTCTCTATATATATATATATATATATATATAGAGAGAGAGAGAGAGAGAGAGAGAGAGCCATAATATATAATCTCCTCTAAACCCAGAAGTCTCGCCTCAAATTGATCCTGCCAGAAGCTCTGTAATGCGTTTTAGGGTTGACATGAGGAACTACGGCCCTTTCAGGCATCTCCAGGAATTTAGCCTGGGCAGTTATCTAGATAAAGGTGGAGCTATAAACCAGGGAGAGCTAGACAATGCTCACTACTTAGTAGGGGATAAAAGGGGCCAGCAGCAAACAGCATCTGCTACAGTATTTTAGTCTATTAAATTGTAAAAGTTTAGTAGTCTTATTTTTTATAACTGTTAAACTATTCACTGGCAGTTCAGAGACAACATAAAATTAGGAAAATTATAATGAAGCGATCATCTAAAACTAGATTTACTCAAAGTACATGAATAAAATATGTTTATACAGTTCTACTCAAATGACACAAGGTTCAATAAGTCAATAGGTTGAAAATGTACCCATTGAATTACATATCACAACCAAGATCGAGTCCCTCTCCTGTGTTTGTATCTTAGCAAATGCTACTACCACATAACCATTATCCAAATCTTATAATTCAGGAGTTATGCTTATTTGTTTTCTCAAACTATTCATATATAGCCTGTTTGAGCTCTTTGATATAACTCTGAAATATTTCCTGAATCAATTTACTTTCTTTAAATTTTTTTTTCTAATCTTATTGAGGTATAATTGATAAAAAATGTTATATGTTTATAGTGCATGATATTTTCGTACACATACACACACATTAAAAATGAATTGAATCCATTTATTTTCCTTCATTTTTTTCAGAGTCAATTCATACTTCCATCAGTGTTAGCTTAGATTTCTGGGGAAACAAAACAAAAATTCCTTATATTTTATAATTGCATTTGATCTCGACGTCCTATAGCACAGCTGAATATCCTATTTCCTATTTTAAAAAATAAATCTAAATATGTATCCTTCCTTCCTTTGTAAAAACTGCTATTGGGTTTTTATCTTCAATATGTTCTAGAAGACTTTTGTGGGATTTGTCTTCTGCCTACACTTCTAGCCTCTCCACTCCCCCAGTTCTGTGTATCTTAACCAATTTGGCTTCCCTTCAAATATTCAAATGACACATATTTTCTTCCTCTTCATGGTCTTCATACATTTTCATCTGCCAGACACTGTAATTCCCTACTCATGAACACAGACACACACACAAACAATGCACGCACACACACACCTCTGCCTACTAGAGTACTTCTGAAAGCAAATTCTTGGACGTATTTAAGATCTCATGTAAACCGTTGGTTTCTCACAAAGGATACAGAAATATCTTGACCACCCACTCACACCTTCTTGGCCTTACTTCCTGCCCCATATGGATCACATTTACCCTCAATTGTTCACCTTCCTGATGATATAATGCGGGAGGGATGCTGCTGGAAACATTTCTGCTCTCACAGGGCAAACTAAAAGTGTGGGGGAGTTAACGCCACTCATGAAAACAGCAACCAAGGATCCTCCCATTGTTTTAAATTAGGTAATTCGGAGGCCAAAAGCACAACTCGTCGTGAGAAGAAAATAAGACTTCTTTACAAAGCAGTGAACAGATGCACAGCATGCATAACAGATATATAACACTTGGGTGGCTTTCTCTTCTTTCTTCACTACTCACCCCTGTTCCAAGGCATCCTTCTCTCATAACACACCCTTTCTTTCAGCCTCTGAGTTTTGGGGTAGATCTCAGCTAAGTCAGTTGATACCAATGTTAACTCTCATCAGCTTTCTGATGAGATTCAGGAAGTGAATCACTTAGCAGCGCAGGACAGGTGCACAGCTTGAGTAGTGACGAGTGGAGCAGTGATAATACTTGCTATGCAGTAACTTCACATGATGAAATTCTTTCTGGTGGAGCTTTGGTATAAGGGAGAACTGAGGGGGCTGGGGGTGTGCTCACGTGGTAGCGCGCTCGCCTGGCATGTGTGGGGTGCTGGGTTCGATCCTCAGCACCACATAAAAATAAAATAAAGATGTTGTGTCCCCCCAAAACTAAATCTCTCAATCTCTCTCAATCTCTCTCTCTCTCTTTCTCTCAAAAAATAAAAAGTAAAAAAGGGAGAACTGAAAAGTGAAGTATTCCCTGATAAAATTATACTGGCATCTGAACAGAGGGTCCACCTTACCAAGGTCATTATCATCTCCTTATCACCATGCAATTGTCAATACTCAGTCTCAGTCTTACCTTACTTGAACTAGCAGCATTATCTGGTATAATCACTTGTCCTTTAGACCTGAGTAATTGGATATCATGGTGTCTAGTTCTCATATTTCACAGGCACATTTCTGAATATTTTATTGTTTCTCTGAATTTTACCAACCTGGGAAGATTAGAAAATCCTATGAATAAATCCCTGGCCCCGTTCTTTGATTATAATTTTCTTCCTAGATGAATTCATATAGTGCTATGGATTATAATGCCAGTTCTAGTCTGAAGAGAGTTAATTTTATCTCTCCAAATCTTGTTCCATCTTTATACTACAGACTGATATATCCAAATTGCCTCTGTAATATCTCCAATGGCTATTTAATAGGTATTGCAATCTCTATTTTTAATATCATTTTTCTTTCTCCATCTATACAAAATCAATCAATATTTCTACTATCTTTTCCTTGAAAAGATTTTCAGAATTTCATTATCGTTCACTACCTCACCAATGCAGTACAGACCATCATTATTGCTCATCTTTCCTCTAGTATAACAACTGGTCTTCAAATCCTTTCCTTGACAGTCTACACACACTATTTTTGCAGACACTTGCCACCAAGATCATCTTAAACACAAATCAACCATATTACTCCCATTTTTCAAAACCATTCAATTTATATTCATCTTAATCCACCTAATTCCTAATTATTGTCTGAATAACTTTCCACATTCCACTTTTGGCTAACTCTTTGGCCTTACCTCTTATATTTCTTGGTACTCATGTTGGTTTCCTCATTCTTGATTTTTTTCTGTTCCTAACTCATAGTTTCTCAGACTGTCCAAATGACTTTCTCCCTTATTTCTTTTAGATAATTGATCAAATATTACCTTTAAAAAGATAGCACTGGGGCTGGGTTTGTGGCTCAGTGGTAGACTGCTCGCCTAGCACATGTGATGCACTGGGTTCTATCCTAAGTGCCACGGGAAAATAAATAAAATAAAGGTATTGGGTCAATTTACAACTAAAAATATATTTTTTAAAAATACAGCATTGCTCTATATCACATTATCCACTCAGCTTTGCTTTTAATTATTATTAGCCCTGGATGTGTTTATGGTTAGATTGACTCCAATATAATGTACATTCTTTGCAAGCAAGATCTTCATTTTGTTTAATTTTAATTTCCTAGCACTGAAGACAGTACCTGAGACATTGTGTGTGTTAAACAAATATTTTAATAGAACTTATTAATGCTGGTTCAATTTTTACATTTCGGCTATGCCAGCATAACCTCTTACGGTTTGTTTAAATACATGCCAAGACCTGTAGTCAGATACTTTTTTATTACTTTTTTTTGGCCTCTCATTTATTTCTTGAAATTAGAAAAATTTCATATGAGAGTAAAAGCAGGTATATGTATTATATATAACTATGTAAAGCATATAATTATATAAAAACATTGAGAACTAAAAATTCTATCTTCTCTGTGTGGGTTTCAGATCATAAGTAATAATTTTTTCTTTTTGTTTTCTTGTATGTTAACTTCCTAGGAAAAAGCAATGAATGGAGTGGATATTTAAATGGAAAAATGAAAATAATGGTATTTTTGGTAAAATTACTCTCATTGTAAACAATTGTCAAGTTAGCTTCAATCAATAATGATGCTGCATCCAAATAGAATGGTTATTATACTATTTGCCATAAAGTTTCACTCAATAAAATTTTATTGTAGAAAATTGCTATAATACAAAAATTTAAATCAACATCATAGAAGATTACTTCATTTTATTTATGGTAGCACTAAAATGTCTAATAGGATTATGATATTAAATTCCTATGGCTGTGTCTTGAAGCTATTATTTGGCTGCACTTCATCATCCATCCCCTACAAACTTTGTTTCACATTCCTCTATTGTTCAATACTACAGTTAACTTTACTGCACAGCAATAAGACTGTTCCCACATATCTACCCTTTTGATCATGGTTTAACCCACATTTTCCATAAGACTGAGAAGTAAATTTAGCTAAAAGTGATGTAAGCTTGATGGTAGTAGCAATGAAATAGAGGATGTTTTTTTCTTATAAGAATGCTATAGGTCAACAACTCAGGGCAGAAACTGTCTTAATGCAATCAGTATATAGGCTTCTTCTATCTTGTCTTACTTCAACCTTTAGCATCTTGGATATTTTTATCCCAATTATTATCGCCTTATGGTTTCAAGATGGCTACAATTCTATCAAAATTCAAATACATATTCCAGATAGAACCAAGAGAGAAAAACCAAAGGAGAAGAGGGAAGTTTAAAGAACTTTCCTCTAGAGGAGCCTTTCAATGTACTGGAAATGATGCCAAATCCAGGGATCTTCTCTCACATAGTAACCACTCTTAGTCCATCTCTACTAAACCTCCATTTGTAGGTTATGGATGACATGCTGGATACTTCTAGAAATTATACTATCATTGAAGATCTTTTAAGGTTCATATGAGGGCTTGCCCCTTGGTAAGCTGAGTGACATGAACAATTTATTTATTGTCAGTCTCCCTATCTCTAAGTTGTGGATAACATTGGAACCAATATTGTAGGTCTCTAAGAAAATGAAAATATATCATTCATATATAGCACTTAATATAATGATGAACCTCTAAAGAAGTATTTAACTTCTACCTAGCAATTCCTGATATTTGCATCATTACAACTTGAAGTTTGTACTTCCCAAAGCATTTTTTATAACATATTCAAAGCTGTTGTCCAAAAATAATATGTGTATTTGTCAATTTTTAGGTTAAATATATTTAGCAAAACTAAAGGAGCTAAAATTACAATTGCAAATAAATTTTCTAAAAATTTATTATTTGCTAATAAGAGTTGTGAACCCTTAAGAGGTAGTATGACAATTAGTATTTCACAAAACTATCAATCAGTGAAACACCTTTTCTGAGTAGAGCCAAGAGATTTTTGGAGAGCAACAACAAATTTCCTCTTAATCTATGCCACTTTCTTCCTGAATGTGTGCTGAGAGCCTTTATAACTATATGTAGCAATTCTGCACTAGTGTCTACTCCCAGCACATGGTTTAACAGCTCAGGAGTGATTTGACATAATTTAGGTGAGGGATCCCACTAGAAGAGCGGGTGCTGAAGTCATTCATCCACATACAAATGTGTCTTCAAATGAAGAGTCATGGAGACTTTACAGAAATAACAAAGAACAGAAAGGAAGATTTATGCTTATGATTTTTCATGAATATTCCTTGATAGTTTTTCATCCCTAAAACTTAAACCAAAGTCAAGAAATTTCTGCTGATGAAACTATTTCACAGATGTTGTGGAAAGCATTGCTCTTTGTGTGGTTCATAATCAATTGTTTCACAAGCTTTCGCTAAGACTAAGTAGATAAGTTTGGCAAAACTGTGTCAAAGAATGGATTCATATTTATAAACATTCATATTGAACACACAAATACTGAGTTAATATATAGTTGAATAATGTCAAAATCAAGGCTATTGATAAAGCAGATTGATACAAATTAATTAAAATCGATTCTCCAGGAACTCTTTCTCACCTTCTTGTCCAACTCTACAACAGAAAGCCTAACAAATCTGTGATTGCTGTTCTAAAATTACATTTTCTTCCTTCAAAAAATGGTATCACCCAGAGTTGCAGAAAGGGCAACTTCTTAGAAATTAAAATAGGTAACCAATATATCCAGAAAAATATCTTCATTAACATTAGAAATTTAGAAATCCATTAGTAAACTAGGTTTGTATACAAATTAAAATTAAAAATTTAATCAATTTAACTAAATTATTTAATTGAAACTTGAAAAATGGCTTACCAAAATGCCCTTGTAATCTTATACGATGAAACAGATATCACTAAAAGAATATGCCCAAAGAGCATCAAAAGGAAAAGCTAAAACCAAGATGAAAGACATTCACAACATGTTGTGCACTGCTCTTAGAACCCAAGAATTGATGGACTATCACTGTGATGTACCTGGCATTTTTTCAGGGTATAAATTACTGAAATGATTTCAGATATCCTACTATAAGTTGTTGGACTTAAAAAAGTATCTATAATTAGTATCCATGGATAGTTATCAGCCAATTGACATTAACAATACCAAAGTCAACTCCTTAAATATGGTTTTCCAATTAGTCCTGAAGACATTAAAATCACATGATTCTAGGTGAAAAACACACTCATATAAAAAGATATGAGCAGAATTTAATATTTTCTTCAATGACTCTCAAAGTTGATAGCTTATGAGGACTCTGTGTTTATAGTAGCTCATCTAAACTTATAACTTATTCTTAGCAAAAAGTTGTGAAACAATTGATTATGAGCCACACAAAGAGCAATGCTTTTCACAACATCTGTGAAAGAGTTGCATGGGCTGGAATTTCTTTTAAGGTTTAGTGATGAAGGAATATTCATAAAAATTCTTAAATTTCTTAAGCCAACTTTCACACAAAATGACTGGTAGGTTCAAAATAAAATTCAAGTACTTTTTAGGAAAAACAGATTGAATATCACAAATACTCTAATTTTTAACTGCAGTATCTTTCATGAAGAACAACCCTTAATGAGGGTTTGTTCACTTCTGTATAATTAGTCTATATTGGTTTCCTTTTTTTTATTTGAATTTACCCTAAACAATACAATTGATAAAATTAAAGAGACACATTGACATTATGTTATAAGTGTGTAATTTATTGAGAGTCAGAAATATTATTAGAAAGATTGGTGTAATGCAAAATGAAATAATGATCCTCATTAGAGAATCTGTATTCCTAAAGTGGAAGAAGTAAAATCAATAATTAATAAATGGGATGGATTCAAATTATAAAGCTTCTCAGCAAGGAAAACAATCATGTGAAGAGAGAGCCTACAGAATGGGAGAAAATCTTAACCTCATGCATCTCAGAGCATTAATCTCCAATATATATGTAAAGAACTCAAAAAACTCAACACCAACAAAACAAATAACCCAATAAATAAATGGGCTATGGAACTGAACAGACACTTCTCAGAAGAGAATATATTATCGATCAACAAATATATAAAAAAATGTTCAACAAGAACTAGAGTTGGCAACTAGAGAAATGCCAAACAAAATTACTGTAAGATTTCATCTCAGTCCTGTCAGAGTGGCAATTATCAAGAATATAAGCAACAATAAATGTTGCAAAGATGTGGAGAAAAAGGTACACTCATACATTGCTGGTAGGACTACAAATTGGTGCAACCATTATGGAAAGTGGTATGGAGATTCCCAAAAAAACTTGGAATGGAACCACCATTTGACCCAGCTATCCCATTCCTCTGTTTATACCCAAAGGTAAAATCAGCATACTACAGTGATTCTGCCATATCAATGTTTATATCAGTTCAACTCATAATAGCTAAACTATGGAATCCACCTAGGTGCCATTCAACAGATGAATGGATAAAGAAAATGTGGTACATATACACGATGGAATATTACTCAGCTGAATAAGAATGAAATTATGGCATTTGCAGGCAAATGGATAGGGCTGGAGAATATCATACTAAGCCAAATAAGCCAATCCCCACAAAACAAAGGCTGAATATTGTTTCTGATATGTGTATGCTAATTCACAATAAGTGGTGGAGGGGTTAGAGAATAGAGTTACTTTGGATTAGGTAGAGGGGAATGAAGGATAGGAAGAAGTATGGGGGTAGGAAGGATTATACATGTATGACTACATGACCAGTAGTAGGATTCTACATCACATACAACCAGAAAAATGAGAAGTTACACTCATAGTGTGTTGTACTGTCACATATAACTAATTAAAAAAAATTAAAAAAAGAAACAAAATTGAAAGTGTTACCACTCAAAAGTGGTATATTTTTATTTAAATGATATATTATTATTTAACCAAAAGTATAATTAGAATACATTTAGACACAAAGAAATATGAGAGGGCTCCTCAGAATTTTAGGTCTCCTTTGGAAACAAGGCTTGTCCCTGTGTCTACCCAAGCACAAAATTCTACTACATCTTATACCAGGTTCTTAAATGCTGCAGAGACAAAGCCTTTCTCCTTGACTGCTTCCTCTTAAAGTGGACCCCCCAGGAGCACAATTCCTAAGAAACAAATTTCTCCATGTGTCTGGAATTTATGAGCTGATATTTCTAGGAACTTCCACCATTGCACTCTACCACCCAGTGGTGAAAAACAAACACCAGAATAAGAAAGTACATTTTCTTTTTAGGAGAAGGGTGTAATATTGACAGATCTTCAGGCAAAATGTAAGAAATTCTAAACTGCAAAGTTTGAGGGATAGAAAAACATGGCATGAAATTAGTAGGTGGAAGAAGTAGAGCAAAAAATACAAATAATACAGTGAGTGCACTGTAAGATAGTCTCATAATGGAATGTTACTCAGTAGTGATAAGGAACAACATACAACTATATACCATCATATAGTTGAATATCATACACATGGCAAAAATTGGTCTTATATATCATGCTTTTATATAAAGAGCAAAAGCAGACAAACTTATTTAGGCTGAAGATATTAGTATGGGAGATATTCTTGGGAGAGTGAATTTTCAGGAAGGATGCAGGAGGGAATCTTCTAGAATACTGGAAGCATTCTACTCCTTGAGCTGAGGGCTGATTATAAAATGGATTACATTTGTAATTTATGGAACTATGTATTTATAATGTGTGCGGTTTTAATAGGCATATTTGACTTTACTGAGAACTTTTTATAAGCTTGAAAATATAAGAAAATAATCCTAGATTCCCATAAAGAGAAACAGTCAGAAAAGGCTGTTAAGATCTCACCGAGGAGAGGGTAAGAACCCATTACATAGCAGGGAGGGAACCTGCATCTAATTTTCTTATGCACTTTTCCCCCAGCTGATGTTGACTGAGTCACTCAGCCTCGTAACTCAGTTATTAATCTATTTAGAAAAATGTAAAAATTCCATCATTTTATAGTGTTCTCATCTTAGTAAAAAGAACATTAAAAGAAAAATAATGTTTTCAGGAGGTATAGGATGTCTCACTTGATGCAGACTAATGTTATGGCAAATATTCTATTTAAAAACAAAAGATAAAATACTGTAATTCTTTATGTATATATATATATATATAAAATGGAAAATTGGTACTTTGATCACTTGTGGAGATACAAAGACATTTCCTTAGTGCATATAGTAAATAAATATACAATATAGGTTTTTTAATATTTATTTTTTATTTGTAGTTGGACACAATACCTACATATTATTTATTTATTTATTTGTGGTACTGAGGATTGAACCCAGGGCCTCACATGTGCTAGGCAAGAACTCTACCACTGAGCCGCAACCCCAGCCCCCATTATAGGTTTTAAAAAGGGGAAATATTAAATAATAAAATGTTACCCATATTATTTTTTATACAGTGACAACATAGTTAACACAAAATAAATCTAAATTCTTCAAATGGTTTAAAAATATTTTTCCTGCTTTTACATTGAAAACTATTTTAAATAATAAAACACACTGAGACCATGAGACCATAAATTTTTTCTCAAAATAGTTCCATTGTCTAATTTCAGGTATGGGGTGTACAAGTAAGACTGCACTAAAACATTAGAAGGAACTTACACCAAAAGCATAATGGAGAGGCTAACAAGACAAAGCTATTCCATAGAAGCCCTACAGATACCAATTTCGTCTATTAGCATTGAATTTCCTCTGGGATTTTAGAAAGTTTTGGAGCATTTTTAAATGTGCTATTAAATACTGAGTCTGGATGTTTTGGGCAATTATAAGGCAAATCAGAATATGAAAAAAATGTGCTCTATATGTGTAATTAAATTGTAATGCATTCTGCTGTCATTTATTTTTTAAAAAATCAATTAATTTTTTAAAAATAAAAAATGCAATTTCAGCAATTATTAAGCTACTCATATCTCTAAATAACACAGCTGACACTATTTTCAGCAAACCTACACACATGTTCTCACATGTGAGTTCTTGAAAAAGATTTTTTGGGTTTTTCTGTGTTTCATGGCATTGTATCATCTGTTTTCTCCCCAAAAGTACAATTGTGAGATTGATCAGTTTGAGTAAATAATTTTCACAGTCACCTCCTTACATATTCACTTTCCGGTGGCTAGGAGTATGTTCAAATGAAATAAATTACTAGAAATATAATTTAGGTCTATAAAAAATATAAATTACCAAATGTATTTTTTGAGAAAATTAATTATATATAGGTAGTTTGTGTTTCAATAACTTTCAAGACTGTGGTTTTGTATTTTGTTCTATTTATGTCGATGCAATGCATTCTCAGAGAAAAATATATATTTTAAATATATAAGTAAACTAATTAATTTATTGTTTTCTGGTTTTTCAGTTTTATGACATACTTGGAAGCTATTTCTATGAAGATCATTATATCAAATAGAAAAGTTCCCATATGTTATTTTAAGAACACATAGTGATTTTTTTTTCTATTTTGGTATTTGTATCTCTGATCCATATAAGGATTATTTTTATAAGAACTGTGATATAGACTTTACTTTTTCCCTTGTTGTTTTGTAATCTTAATGATATTGTTTTAAAAACCTTACCCATCACTTAATGACATATTTTTATCTGTATTCATTTGTTGATTCTTTGTTCTGTATCATTGATCCACCTCTATGCTATACTTACCCTAATATATTTGATAATACTTAATTTTATGTTTTATTATCTTCCTTGGTATTATGGCCTTTAATCTCTCACATTTTTCATGTGAAATCCAATTTTTAAATTTAACACTAAATAGTATTAAGGACATTTTTTCTTGTCTCTAAACATAAAACTTCATCATCAATTATAGACATAGATTGAACAGAGCAGATATATTGTGACTCCATATTCCAAGAACAAAGAGTGATATGTTATAATATGAGAAACATATTCTGCAATATTCGTGAAATGTTGGCACACAGTATCTTTAGGTTACAAGAGATTGGTAATAGAGTGAACTGATTTTCATTTTCTATTTTTCTCTATTTTATAATTATTATTTGATGATCTATTTTTAAGGTAATTTTTCTCTTCCACCCACACTGACTCCATTTCCTATAATCAAAAATATCAGATTTTTTTAGTGTGGTTGTTAAATAATGTCCTCTACCAGCTCACCATAGAAGACCTCTTTACTCACATTGAATTTTTCATGTTGATATGAATACTTCTTGACTTTGTATGTCTCTGTTAAACTTCAATGCCTTGCTTCGGTTTCTCCTTTTTCTAATCTGTAAAGATTTTACAGAATTTTATAGACAGTTATTTGCTCCCTCTCCTCTGTATTCAAAGAACTTTGTAACTGTATTAGATTACATATTCTCTTATGCTGTTTTCCTATATGGGACTCTCTTGCAGCACGCTGATTTCCCAGGTCAGGTTCTTCCTTGCATCCTCATTATTACACTCACCTGCTAGCAAAGGGTTGAGTCAGTTTGAGTGAATGAGTGAATGAATGAATTAAACAATTGTAATTTCAATCTGCAGTCTACAAACCGGACTACAGTGGTGAGGAATAGGATTCTAGTACCCAAAATGACATCAAACTGTAATGGTCAACTTTTATATTTTATTTGGCATAATTGGAAAATAAAATTTGTAATATATCACTGATATTCTTTAGTTCTTTGTAATTTTAGAGTACAGAGTTCTTTTTCAAGAATTCACATGTGAGAACATGTGTATGTAGATTTTTATATTATATATATAAGGGGAAAAACTTATGAGAATTTGAAAATTATACAGTGATAATTGACTTGGCTTCTCAAGACTGATTTTGTTCTATTGTTCTATCTCATGTAAAAATAAGTAGAAATATGTCTTTTTAAATCGTTTTATTTATATACAATACCAGGATACAAGTGACATAATTACAAAACCATGGAGTAGAACCTGCTCCAGTTCAGTCCCAGCACTCCCCGTGCCAGTGCCCCCATTCACCTCCCCTCACTCCATTGATCTCTCTTCAATCCATTTACATTTTTAAAAATTAGTGTCCTGTGGATACACCCATGTCAGAACTCAATAGCCTTTGCCTTGTCCATGTATGCACATAGGAAATTGGATCAAATTAATTCCACTGTTTTCCCCTTTTTCCCATCTTCAATCCCCTTCCTCTATTCCACTGATCTTTCCACTATTTTGATGAACTTTCTCTCCTTTTTCCCTTTCTTCTTAAGTTCTCTTACTACGTAAGTATGTTTAAGACAAATTATTATTTACAAGATTTAAAGAATTAAAGGTTTGAGTCTCTGAAAATATTCTTCAAAGGAAAAAGTCAAACTCAAAAGAACATGTGTCAGAAAATAAGCTTATTTATTTTAATGCCTTGTAATGGTGCTCTAACTTTTATTTCCAGTATGTAATATTACCATATTATATCACATCAGTATATTTTAATGTCAACTTTTAAAACAAAAAATATTACTTGTAAATAGAATGTTTCACTGGCCACTATAAGTATCCTACATATTGCTTTATCACCATGTACTACATTCACATCAATATTTCATTATTTGTTTAATGCTATGAGCAATATAGCCTAATACTCACGACTTCCCTAGAAATTGAATGTATCTTGGGGATTGCAGACATAAGCACACTTGTACCAGACCTTCAGCTAGTCTGATAAATGGTCCAGTGTTTTTTTTCCAAATCAGCTGGGACAAGTCAGGTGACAAATGATTTCCATTAGCTTCAGCAGAATGGAAACAAAACAGATCAATACAAATGATTTGCAGCAAGTTGAGATCATAAATTTCCTTTTGCCCTCGTACATCATCTTAATATAGAAGCTTTTTTCTTTTCATAGCAGAAAAAAAGTCATTAGAGAATTGAAAATTCTAGTTACAACAAACTATCCCTGATTTAAGGTGAGACCATTTTAATGCACTATTAATTTTATCTAATGGTACATAACAATATTATTTTAAAATATGACAAATACTAAAAATGTTAATGAGCCACATTCCAGAAAATAAATTTAATGTATATGTTGTGTAAAAAAAACCCCACAATATTAAGTCTTCAAACTGAGCTCTATTGTTTCTATTTTAATTTAAGATTTTCAATAGTTAATTTTTTTTCTTTAGTCATATTTCCTATTTATTATAATTATTTTTGGCTACAAAATTTATCTTTACTTCTTAGTTTCATGCTCGAAAGATATATTTTCATACATCATTTTTCAATAGTACCAAATTGTAGAAAATAAGAAAGGGAGAGGGAGAGAGGAAAATGACGGAAAAAAAAAGTAAATTAGGCTTACTTTTCTTTTTGCCTGAATTATTCCTAAATAAATAGCTTTTTAAATTATTGTTGGAGCATTCGCAAAGTCTCACAGGGCCACACCTAATGATTACCAAGGGAGTGTTGACAGATAATAGATTATTTATTTATATGACTTTGAAGACCCATAAAGATCTGAACATAAAACTATCAGTCATGCTTCATGCACCAAGAATATCATTCTGAACAGTGTTCTTCCATACCCAGGGAAAATGTATGAAGGCATTCACTGTACTCACAGGACTCCTCTCACTGATGTTATGAAAAGATAATATTTACCTCAGCATGGAAAAGGTAGCTCAAGCCTACCACTGCTCTCTGGGAGATCCCAAAAGGAGAGCGGCCAAGATGCACCAGGTCTCCAGCTGAACATTTTTGTAACTGCATGAACAAGGCCAAAGGAGCAGTGCCGCAGCTTCCTCTGCCTTCCTACAAAATCAGTCAACCTGTCTCAAAACGATCAGATATTACTTTATTATTTCTCAGCAAGAGAAGTCATTTTATTATTCTCTCACAGCAAGAAGGGAAAGTCAATTTGAGATGGAGATAGGGAGATAAACAAGCAGATAGATAGCTTGCTTGTTTTTGTGATCCAAATAGCTTTGTGGGGAGAGATGTACCTGGGAGCTAAGTCAGAACAGGATATGACTATACTCCCAAGAATAGATCTTGTAAGAGAGTTTCAAAATTTCCCTAATGTTTTTTAGTAATTTGAAATAATTTTCTAGACTTGTAATATGGTTCTGTGAAAGGGTTCTAAAGCTTGTCTGCAAACCTGGATTCCAGTTCTAACTCCATTCTTTAGTTGCTGTGTGATACATAAAAATCATCAAACTAGTTGTTTTCAGGCTTTTGAAAATCTGGAAAAATAATATCCAGTCCATCTACACATCTATGCCTTTATGCAGTTGGATTTCAACCTATATTAATATGTGTATCAGTAGAACATAATGTTAAGAAGCATGGAGTCTAGAACCAGACTTTGCAACTTGCTAACTGTATAATTCCGGGAAAGTTAATCACTCTCTCATTGACTCAGATAATAATCTTATCATTGTAACTGGTAACAATCATAACAACCTAATAACATTTTGGTGAGGATTTTAGGCATTAATAGAGAAATGCTGATAACTGCACACAGATCACTATGTCCTATCTGTTTTAGTTATTATTACTTCTATCATTAATATTGCTGTGTGTATAGACTAGCAAAGACAGTTTGAAAACAGGATTTGGGAGAAGGCATTAGAAGCTTATAAGTCTTATGGAAATTTTTTTTCCAGGAGAAACATGTTTTATTCTATAGACCTTCCAGTCACTTGCTGACATTAATGATGTATTGGAGAAAATTTCTGTTTGTTTCGCCTGGGAAGGAAGCATAATGTATATAAAAAACCTGACTATCCTAAAACTTCTATGCTGGAGAGGACTTGTATAGAATTTTTTTGTCACCAAGACAATAGTCAGCATTAAGCATCATGAGTATTAGGCATATTAGATGCCCAGTCTAATTGAAATGGCACATGAGTGTAGCCTTACTGGCATCTAATGGGAGTCAGGAAGGAGCTTCCCAGCTAAAGCTTTCTTGGACCCCAGTCATGTAACATGACAAGAAAAATAAAATGGTTTACTGTTTGATGATATTAAACTTTGAGGGTTTTTTTAAATATAGAAATAACAACCAGGATAGCATCAGTTCTGTTCTCTATTCCTACCTTCTTTTCAAGAACCCAACTTCATTTTGTCTTTTGAGTCCTTCAGTTTTCCTGTCTCTTACCTGCATCTGTGGCCAAGCTATTTGCCTGGAAATCTGTGGCCATTACCTTGGTAAGCATAATTTAGAAATTCTCTGGAAAAAAAAATGTAGCCAGCCATTGGTTCATCTTTCCAGGATAAACTATTTTGAAATGATGGTGTCTCATACTATTTCCATATTATTTCTTTCTTGACTTCGAATAAATTTTTGGTCTCTTATGTTTTAAATGTGTTATGGCTTTTCTAGTTATTCTTACTGGAAATACTCAAATACAGCAAGCTACTCTTTCTCAGCCAGAAGCAAAATTATTCTTTATTTTCACTAATAGGGGTTCGATTCTAAAATCTTTATTGATTCAATTCCTTAATCATATATAAGAAAGTAGAATTCAACTCCTATTTGAATTCAAAAGGTTTTATAGCAACCATAAACTACTCAGAAGCATTCTACTTCTTTAATAGTAACTTCAATGACATTCTTTCTGATCACAACCCATCTTCTTCAAAACTTCTCACTTTACAACAACTATCATGCTGTTTATCACTATTAAGCCCTCCTCTGCATCTTTCCTGTCTTGGGATCAGCTGATGTTCTGGAGAGTTAGAACACTTTTATTTATTTATTTGATAAATGCCAGCATTTAATGGTGTTCACCTAAAGTACACGTTTGCCAGAATCCTTCATTCATCAGCATTTTCTGCAAAATCTCAACCTGGGATCAGATACATATTTCCTTTTTCACTTGAATTTTTAAGTGAATTAGAGAGGTGTAACAACATGTGAACTGGTGCTAATGCAAATTTATGGTTCTTAGCCTGTATTTACAGAGCAGGAATTTCAGTATTCTGATATAATTTTTTTTATTTTTATTTATTTTACATAATACCGGGAGTCTAATAGTGAGGTAACTCAAAGAAATAAAGATAGAAATATTTGTACAAAATAAAAAAAAATCCCTAATATTTTTCAAATTGATAGTACTTCTACAAGGTAGTGGATAAGAGTAAGCAGACATAAGTTCCATTAATATACTGCAATATCTGTTGAAAATTAAATGTTAAAATATTGTTTCATTCGGTTTTGCATTGGTATGACCAAACCACATGACAGGAACATAAAGAAGGAAAATTTTATTTTGAATCATGGTTCCAGAAGTTTAGTTGGTGGACAGTCAGGTTCATTACTATGGGCCCAAACTGAGGCAGAACATTATGGTAAAAGGGGGTGGTAGAGAAGCACTGCTCCTTTCACAGCAGCCATGCCAAGTGGGCATATCAAGGAACAACCCTTTCAGAGCATGTCCTCTGTGACACCTTTTCTAGCCATGCCTCAGCTGCCTACAGTTATCACCCAGTTAGCCTGGTCAACTAGGATGGACTGATTAAGTTACAGCTCTCATAATTCAATCATTTCACTCTGCATATTCCTGTCTGAACCCAGGAGCTTTTGGAGGACACCTCATATACAAACCATAACATTCTGCCCTGGTCCCCAGAAGCTCATGTTCTCCATACAATGAAAAATGCATTGGTTCATACTCAAATGTCTCATAATCTTAACAGTTTTGCCATTGCCCAAGCATCCAAGTCCAAACTCAAGGCAAACTCTTGGCTGTGAGTCCCTGTAAAAATCAAAAGCAAGTTACATATATTCAATATACAATAGCACAAAGTAAAAGGGAAAAATAGGAGCATAGAAAGAAGGTATGGGTCCAAATTAAGACTAAACTCAGCCAGGCAAACATTTTTTTTGTAGCTCCACCTCCAGCATCTGGAGCACATGGTTGTAAGATGTGATTTCCCAATGGCTTTGGAAGCTCTACCACTTTAGTCTTGCTAGTTGCAGTGTATAAGACAGCTCTTTTAGACTGTCTCTCTCTGCAGTCAGCAGCTTTTCTCAGCAGCTTTTCTCTGCATTACTGACATCACTTAATTCTGGAGGTCTCCATTCTACCTTAAACTTCACCTTTATGAATTCATGCCTCACTCTTTCAGGTAATTCACAAAAATTCTGAATCTGCTACACTTTACCTGGTTTCAAAGGCTTTTCTTTGAAATCTCAATGGAAACCTCCATGATCCCTTAATTCTATCATTCTGCATTCCTACAGAACCAGAATCATGTGGATGATGTTATGATTTTATACCATCCTATACCATCTTGTTGCCTACCTGGACCCCTGAAATTAGGACTGCAGCAGCTTCTGAATGTCTGTGTGTCTGAGCATAGTGAAACAAATTCTTAGGCCACCTTGGTCACTATTCTTTTTCTTTCTATGTTTTTGAGCCTACAATTGGTGTCTTGAAATCTCCTGAAATGCCTTCAAGCTATCTTTGGCATTGCCTGTGTGAAAAGTTCTTAGCATCTCTTTAGAGGTTATAATCTCTTTAAGAACCACATCTTCCTTGGTCCCAATTTTACATGTACTTTTTGGACCAAACTGAAACGTTTTAGAAATTCTTTAGTTCTGCTTTCTGCTCTAATTTCTCACAGTACACCTGGCTAAAAGCTGATAGCAATATCTATGCCACCTTAGAATCCTGTGTTCCATTGAAATTTGCTCTGCCACATTAATTGCTTTATTACCTTTAACTTAAGCCTCACACAAAGCCTCAAGACATGGGCAAAATATAGCTAGGTTCTTTGCCAGAATAGAACATGAATGGTTTCTAATCCAATTCCCAACAGTGCTCTCATTTCCCTCTGAAACCTGTTGAGCACAATCAACACTCTTATCACTCTGGTCTTCCGAGCTCACACCAGAATCACCCATTAAGCTTTGCTTACAAAATTTTAAGACTTCTGCATCTTGTATCTCCAATTTTTTTTCCAAATTATTTCCACAAACCAGTTCCAAATAATTATAAATCAAATCCTCAGGTTAGTCACAGCAAGGATCCCACTCTTGTACCAGTTACTATATTAGTGAGCTTTGTGTCACTGTGACCAGAACACCTGAAAAAAACAACTTATAGGATGGAAGGTTGATTTTAGCTAACCATTACAGGGGTTCGGTCCATGATTGGCCAAGTCCATTACTTGGAGTGCATGGTGAGGTAGAACATCATGGAAGAAAGGGATCGTGAAGGAATGATGCTCTATGCAAGGAAGCCAAGAAGCACAGAAAGAGACAGGGAAAGGGCCAAATAAAGGAACATTCTCTGGGAATGGCCTACCTCCTCCAGCCATGTCCCAGCTGCCTACAGTTATCACCCAATTAGTCCATTCAACCAGGAGGGACTGATTAGGTTACAACTCTCATAATGTGTCATTCATCCTGAATATTCCTGAATAATCATAGGAGTTTGGGGGGACACCTGATACCTAAACCATAGCAAACACCTGTAAAATATTAGCAAAATATAAAGAACTAGAAATAAATGCATGTAAAAAGCCACCTACTTGGACAAACCATAAAATAGTACTTAGAGAAATATAAAAATATCTTAATTCAGGAAAAGTTATGTGTGTTCCAAATAATAAGATTCATTTTTAAGCTGTCAGTTTCACCCAACCAGATATACAGTTCCAAATTATAATAAAAATGTTAACCCTTGTTAAGGTTATTTAATTTATTTATGAAAATTGAAGGATCAGAATTAGCCAAGATTCCATGCAGTAAATCAGTGTGGCAAGACTTGTTCTACTGATTCATTCTCTTAATGTAAAGCTACATTAAGTAGGATAGTATATTAATGTTTACAGGCAGAGAAGTTGGCCAGTGGAATTGAATTCATATATCCCCAAATGAATCATACATATGTGAACATCTGATTTAAGACAATATGAAAACCATAGGGAAGTGGGGTAGTAAGATCTTTTTGTAAATGATACTGAGGCAGTTAAGTATCTCTACCTTTAAGAGAGAGAGAGAGAGAGAGAGAGAGAGAGAGAGAGAGAGAGAGAGAGAGAGAGAGAGAGAGAGAAATGAAAGCCCAGTTCACATGAGTCAAATATCAGTCATATAGATGTAGAATAAAATACAAAAAGCAAATCCTAAAAGTTCTAGACATTAATGTAGATGATAAAGTATTTATGACTTCAGGGAACATTTTAAACAGACCACAAAAAGTACTTAACATAAAATATATTGAAATTAAGTTTTGGTATACAAATTTGGTTAAAAAAAAGTTAAAATCTGAAGCAATATTTAAATATCTTACTACATGCACATATCCAGAAAATCTGAAGAATTACAAATCAATAAAATATTTTTTAAAAGCAGATAAAAAACTAGGATAAAAAAGAAATTTAAATGTTTTATAAATTATAGGAAAATAGTACAATGTCATTTGTCATTAAGGAAAGGCAGATTAAAGTTCCCATAAGTTTTACTCAAAAGAAAGAATAAAATTAAATTCAGGTCTTCCTGTGAATGTGGAGAAACTCATACTATTGCTTTGAGGGAATCTAAATCCATGCAGTTGATTTTGGAAAGCAGTTTGAATCTAGTAATTGGATAATATTAAAACCCCAACAATTTTTCTCCTAAATATATGTACAAGAGGAATATGTGAACTCATAGACATGGATATTTGCAGCTTTTATAATAAAAGCTATAAACTGGAAACTAACCAAATGCCTATCAAAATGAAAATGGTTATATAAATTGTGGTGTATTCATATCCTGAAATACTGTACAATAATTTTAAGAAGACGGAACTATAGTTTCACACAGTAATTTGAGTTAATGTCACAAGTATATTAAACAAGAGATTTCAGACCCTAAATGATATATAATGTGTTATTCCATTCAAATAATGTTCAGAAACAGAAAAAAAAACTTAGCAATTCCATTTAGATACATATTAAGTAGCAATTTACAAAGAAAATGATGAAGTGATTATCTTTAAATTGAGGATAGTGATTGTCTTTAGAAGGAAAGGATCAATTTGGGATTGGGAGAGATTTTCAGATGCTTATGCTATTTTACATCATAACCTTGAAAGTGGTTATAGGGACGCTCAGTCTTTTAGTCAGTTTTCTGTAGCTGTGACCAAAAGACTGACAAGACTTAAAAGGAAATGTTTATTTTTGACTCAAGGTTTCATAGGTTCAGTCCATAATCATCCAACTCCATAGTGCTGGGCCGGAGGTGAGGCATACATATTATGGCAGAAGGGTATGGCAGAGGAAAGTCACTTAGGACATGACAGAAACAGAGAGATCTCTGGTCTCCAGGGACAAGATATAAACCCCCAAACACATATCCCCAGTTACCTACTTCCTTCCATCACACTCTACCTGTCTAGTCACTACCTGGTTCATCCATATCAGTGGATTAATCACTGATTAGGTTAAAAACTTCCATTATCTAATCATTTCACCTCTGACATTCTTTTGTATTGTCTTACACATGAGCTTTTGGAGGAGATCTCATATCAAAACTGCATCATTCACTTCATAATATATATTTTTAAAGATTTAGATTATGCACATTTTTTTCTGTGTTTTTAGCTCAATATAGCAAAGGTTTCAAAATACTAGCAATGTCTCACTTCCTTTATATTTTGCATCTTTTCCTTCATCAGCTTCTGCCATCTATAATTTTATCAAAAAATATAGGTTAATTAGAGTAGGAAAAAGAATGGATGCTATGAAAGAGATGTTGTAGAAACTCATCATAAGGGACATTTCATGATGAGAAGTCACTGCTGGTTCACTAAAGGGAGGTCATATTTAACTAGGCTTCTGAAATTGTTTGAAAATATTTTATATGTAATAGATGATAGAAATTCAATGATGTACTGTAGCCTTGTATTTTTCTCCAGGCAAATAGCTGTGTTACACATGAGAGATTAATGACTAAGGTAACAAGCTATTGAACAAGAGGTAGAAATAGTGCTGGATAGAAAACTGACAGTAGCATTTCTTTCATTCACAGTCTAAAGTCATAAAACGCTTCCTTTAGTGTCTGTTTCTGGAATATCCTAATTATATGAGGTCAGCCATCCTGTCAGAACGGCTGAGACTTTGATGGTTACAGGAGTCATGGAAGCCAAGATTCATTTAACTCTCTACCTGCAGGGCCACACCATTCAAAACTTGTTTTGATCCCCTTTCTTCTTTCTCTCCGTCTCTTCTTTTCTCTTTTCCTAATCCTCTTTTATCATTCCCTTTTCTTTGTTCTTCATCTTCCCATTAGGGACAGAAAAGAGTTTTCTAACCAGAGAGAAGTATTAACTGATAGGTTTTTGGCAAGCCCACTCCCCAAATCTGAATATATTGTGGGGGAAAAAAAAAAAAACTTCAGAGAGTAAAATCATGTATCCTGTTTCTGAAATTTAGAAACTAGACCATAATTGAGTGAGAACATAAAAAGAATACAATAAAATTTTATTCATTGTCACACGCTAAAGGGTCATTTTCTTAGAGAACTGGAATCAGGGAGATATGACACCTATTTAAGCTCTTTGCTTTAAAAGAGAACAGGAAAACAACATGAGCTCTGGCAATTATCTAAGTCACCGAGAAAAGCATGCTTTTAGCAGATACTTTAGAAACTTATTTTTCTACCATTATTCAGTTATTCATACTATAGCATTATTTATTATTCATACTATAATAATCGCCTTTAAAATATCACTACCAAGCCCTCATTTTATCTTTGCTTTCAAGACTGATTATTGAAATTATTTTTATAGCTTAAACACACACACCCACACACACACACGCACAAATACTATAAAAACACTCTTACTAAAAACATCACAAATATTATATTAATTTGGTCACAATATTTCAGACTGGTACTAAGGGTGTACCAAACTTTATCTTACTAGAGCTGACTTCTTCTGTAACTTGGAATGAAATCATTTAAAAATATTTGACAGTTTTTGCTCCCATATTACCTGCTTTTCTAGTGTCTGCATGTTTGATTTGGAAAAACTAATTTGTATTCGAAAATTAATTATATTTTATATGTATAAATTATCTTTAATAATACTTGTAATGCAAATTTTTACCCAAGTGAATATAAATATTGAAATCCCCAAATCAAAGAAAAGATACCTACACACACACACACACACACACACACACACACACCCACACACACATTCACACACACAGAAGGAGAATGTCATTCTAAGAATACTCCCTAAAAATCCTAAAAATGGTTAGGTTATTTGACTCTACTTTGTGCACCATTTACTTTATATTGCCATTAAAGTTTATTTTATTTCCATTGTTATCCCAGACAATCTCTGTTTAATACAACATTCTGTAATGATACACCTGACTCTCTGCACTGTCCAGCGGTTTAGCAACTGGCCAGCCACAGGTGGACTGCAGCACCTCACATATAGCTAGTCCCAACTGGAATGTAATGAATGTAAACTCTGCATCATATTTCAACACCTTAGTGTAAAATATAGAAAGTAAAATATATCATTACTGCATATTATTACATTGAATGCATGTTGAAATGACAATATTTGGGATCTGATGGGTAACATGAAAGATATTATTAAAATTAATTTCATTCATTACATTATAAACTATGTTGTAACTATTAACTACTAAAAAAAGAATTGAATATATGGCTAGAATGTATGGCATATTATATTACTAATAGGCAGCATCCCATTAAAATGTCTTTCAAAAAATAAATTCCTACATATTATACTTTGTGATACTATAGTTCAAGAATCACATTTTCAACTTTTATATTATATTAAATATTGTGTGTTTTATAATTACTATCATGCCATAATTTATTGGTGGTCTTTTTTCTTTCTTATTTCTCTTTCTAAGGATTTCTTATAATTTATTATAATTTAGTACTAATAAACAATCATTTATAGATAGTTTGGCACAAAGGAATACAGTGCAAATCAATTGACTACTATACTAGTTCGTTGGAAGTATCTCCTTGTATCCCTGTAAAGTAACATCTTACTTTGAAACTGCTGGAGTAAGATTGTGGTTGCCAAAGGGATAATTGTTCAGAAGAGAGTTTCAGCAAGTACTTAAATAAAATTCAACTTTCTACAGTTATATTTGAGGTATATAAATTTCTCCTTCCCCATAACTCTTATTAAAACCACTTTTATTAAATCAGTAATATTTGCTTTAGTCAGCATAAAAGAATTTCAAGGGTGCTCTAAAGTTTGTTGATATGATCTGGTAACAGTTTCATATTGCATATTGATGTTGATGTGAAAAAAGGATCATGAAAACTTTTAAATCAAATGTATTTTTAAACATATAAAACTAGAAATTATGAATATATCTGTATATATCAACGGGGTAAATGTTGATGCTTTAGTACATGCATACATTGTGTGATGTTCAAATGAATTTAAACTTTTATCTCCTCAAACATGCATCATTTCTTGATTGTGAAAACTTTCAAAATCCTGCCTTCTATCTTTTTGAAATGTGCAGTAAATGATTGATATCTAAAATCACCCCAAGACTTTCAGTTGAATTTTTACTTTTATTTATTTATTTATTTCTGAGAAACCTGTTTAGTTCTTTTTCTCTTTATTGACATACTTTTTAACATCCTACATTTTCTCCCTTAGTTCATACCTGATATCTTCTTTTAATTTATCAAAAGCATTTTAATTTTTAGAAACATTTTAAAAATCCACATTTTTAAATCCTTTATCTGGGACTTTATTCATTTTATTATCTGTGGATTCAATTATTGGTCATTAATATACTATTGAAGGTATCTTTCTGGACATTGTCTCTTGTTTTCTGAGATCATTTATTTGTACACCTAATGGTTTATGCAAAGCCCTTTTAGTTAGTAATTAATCCTTTTTTTTTCTGTATTGGAGATTAAATTCAGGGGCAAGTGACCACTAAGCACATTCTCAGCCCTATTTTGTATTTCATTTAGAGATAGGGTCTCACTGAGTTGCTTAGTGCCTCACTTTTGTGAGGCTGGCTTTGAACTTGTGATCCTCCTGCCTCAGCCTCCCAGCCACTGGGATTAGAGGTATGTGCCACCTCATCTGGCAAATAATTAAATCTTTAGAATAATCTTTAGGCTTGGGTATAACTTACCTTCAACACACGCAATCAGAAAAATTAAAGTACTAAGCACAACTATCTGAACCACTGGAGAGAGAACACCAGTAACAGTGCTAAGAGCAAACCACATGTCAGCACTTGCTTAGAAAGTTATTTTTTTAATGTTTTTTTTTGTAATTATAGATAGAGAGAATGCCTTTATTTGTTTATTTGTATGTGGTGCTAAAGATCCAACCCAGTGACTCAGACATGTGAGGCAAATGCTCTGCCGCTGAGTTATAGCCCCAGTCCCTTAAAAAGTTATTTTTAATGATGTCTATAACTGTACTAACCAATGAAAAAAGTGGATGGGAAATAATTTAGGATAAGCTGAAAATACTATGGATTAGTAATAGTATACTAAATTTAATTAGAAGGGATGAAAACTAAATAAACTAGAAAGAAGAGAAAAGGAAAAAGAAAATGTGGCAGCTAGAAGAGAGACAAAGAGAAAAGAAGATGAAGGAGAGGGGAAAGGAATGGAGAAGAGAAGAAAGGGTATTGAGAGAGAATCCAATTAATTAACAAAATATGTGAAAATTAGAACTCTGAATGGTACAAAATGTGAGAAGATACTAGAAATTTATTTATTGAATTACTGCAATAACAGTAATAAAATATTATATTTCTTGGTGAGTTCCCCCTCTTCTTCCAGAAATTCAATTTTAGAATCTCCCAGTTGTGAGGAAGTTTATGGGACACAAATATCGTTGTGCTTATTTGTTCCCAACTTTGCCCTAAGCCAGCTAAACTTGTTAGGGGAGTCTGTATGCTAAGCTCAGCCCTCTCTTGACTGGCAGTATCTTTCAAGAGAAACTTTGTCCATTTCAAAGCAAACTTCACCCTCAACATAATTTTGTTATTTGAATGGTGGTAGAAGTGTAAATTTGGGGGCTGCTAGTTAGCCTTTCACCCATGGAACCTATGGGCTGATCTGTATGGCACTACACACTTGCTTGAAAAGTCTCAGTTTGTATACTGGGGGTGGGGGAGGGCATGCACCAGTCTCCCTTCAAGACTCTTCTGTGTGTAGGAGAGTTGGGTCCACAGGAGGATGCTGTGGGGAGCAACTGCTTTGCATCCAACACTGACCATCTCATTTCTATCCCTTCAGCCATAGTACTTAACACAGCTTCAGACCACCAATTTCAAATGAATGTACCCTTCACTCTTTACTCTGCAGACTCATAGACCATCAGCTGTAGCCTCTGTTACTTGCCAAAACTTCACCCAAGTCCATGTTACAGTTTCACTTCAGTGCCCAGACTGGCTCACATCTCGGGCACCCACCAATCCAGTGAAAAAATAAAGCCTAACTGATGGTTTAGCCTTTGGTACTAAAAAAGCAGGCATACCAAGAGCAGGGCAAAATTAGTTGACTATTTAGTTAATAAAATGAAAGTAAATAGAGTGAAAAATTAAAAACAAAGGTAAACTACAGAGGCTTTTAATCTGCTCAGGAAGTTCAAACCAAGAGTCTTTATGAACTTATAAACTGTCATGATTTCCCCACTTTCATTAACTCTGCCTGACCTCTTCCTATGCAGGTTCGCCTCGCCATACCAAAGCTTATTTTCTGCTCAGATTGCAAAATCACAGGACAGTGGCAGCTGGTTTTTTTATAAAGTTGCTGGGGGAATTCCTTTTGGGCTCATTGGAATGGGAGCCCTCCCTCCCCCACTATATGACCACACACCCAGCACTGCTGCCATCAGTTCTTTTTATTAATTCTCTTTCTATTCAGAACCCAGTATTTCTGATTTGAACCTGGTTGCCAGCTCTCTGAGTGGCTTGCCAGTGTTTTCCAACAATTTTCCAACTTCAATATACTGCTATAGAACTATTGTTTTAATTCAGTCTTGGGGAGCAGCTAAAATAAGATGGGTTCCTCTCATCCACCATTTTTTTCTCCTTAACAACACTATCTTTCAACTCACTATATCTTCACACTAGCAATAAGAGTTTTTAGTACTTTTACTAATTCTTTCTGTTCTCCATACCTTCCTTCCACTTTAATTTCTATTATCTGCATTTTGTAAACTGCTAAGGTAGTTCACATTTACTATCTTTCCTGAAAACATAACCAAGTGAATCAAATATTGATTTTTCAATAGGTTCTAAAGTTGAAACCCAATAGCAACATTTACACTTCTATGGCAACATAAATAGTATCCACAGACAAGCCAAATACAACTCAAGACCACATATGTTTGCCCTCACTTCAATGCATTTAGCTGAAGAAAGATGAAAGTAATTATTTCTGCTTTTAAAAATGCGTATATCTTGCCAGTACCCTTTTATAGCAGTTTAAGATAATTCATTTCAACAAAAATTTCTTGGGATTTTTTTGTGCTACAAATAATTTCACTTGGGTACAGGGATGGCACAATGATATAGCTCTTGCCTAGCATGTGCAAGACCCTGGGTTCAATCTAGAGTACTGAGTAATAATAATAATAATAATAATAATTTACTCAGACAAATGAAGTTCATGTGACTTTCATTATCAGTTAGTAATATATATTACTGATAAAGAGAAAACAAGAACATTTTATCACACGAAATACCATATTATTTAGTTTGTAGTATATGTTAAACAAATATTTGTTGAATGAATGAGTAAATTTATTTTTCAAAGTAGATTCCAATATCCAGATGTACAAACATTTCAAAACAGGAGTAAAGTTATGTTACACCAAACAAAACAGATTGAAATAAATCATCATTTGTTATAAATTATAAATATTCCTTGTTATAAAATCATACAAGTTGTTATGGAAGGAACATAAAACTAGTATCACTTTTACTTCCCCCCTCCTCAAAACAAGAAAAAGTCTGAATAGGATTCTAGAAAGACAAAGCATTTCCTCTTAAACTATGCCGTGGAAATGCCTCCTGACAAGTAGTAGTATTATAAATCCTAGATCAAGATTTAAACCTCTCAGACTTTCTCTGTGATGGAGGTGGAACCAGCATGTAGAAGACATGGTAGAAAAGAGTCTTCTTGTCATCTCTAATTTTTAATTAATAAATTGATAAATGCCCACAAAATAAATGGATGATCTCCATAGAATGAAGGGGAAATTATTTTCATGGCTGCTTTTCTAATCAGTGTCATTTTACATCCATGGAATAGATTTTTTAAGATTTCAACCATCCTAGTGAGAATCTTCTGTATTACTTTCATCTTGATAAGCCCAATCCATCTTATCCCTTTTATTTTATTTGACAAGTTGCTAAAAGAGGTCTCAGAAGAATGGGCTGGGAATATATCTATAGATGAGCTTCCTTTCATGTGAAGAAGAAATGTTAAGTCTTGCTTTATTGTATTGAGAAACAGAAGAGAAATTTCTGGGAGAATAAGATGAAATGTGAAGTACATGGAGAGATTAGGAAAAAAGAAAGAAATGTAAAATCACCATAAAAAACTAGAGTTGCTTTAACGCCCTTGATCCATGAAATAGTATGACAGATGCTCTTGTTGACCAAGCTCTGTGTGGTGTTCCTTGTACAGCAGCACTTGATAAAGGTTGTTGAAAGGCTGGAAACAAACTTCAAAACTTTGGAATTCATTTAGTGCATTGAATTGAGAATTTGTCTCTAAATACTACATTTGTTTCTAGTTTTTATGCTATTCAACTAATCAGAAATATCAGGCGCAACATTTCTTTAAGGAATTCCTTCTTCACAGGAATGAGTTGTTATCTAGACATTTTGATTTATTTTGTTAGAAAGTTACATACAGATTGTGAGTTCTATAGACAACTACATCCTGTGTCATTGCTTAAAAGATGCTTCCAAAAATGACAGTAAGTGAATCACAATAAATTGTGAGATGTTTCTATAAATGTCAGTAAGATAATCATAAGAAATTTTGAAGATTGCCTTTAACATTTTTTTAAACATTTATTTTTTAGTTGTAGTTGGATACAATGCCTAAAATTTTACTTAATTTTTAGGTGGTGCTGGGGATTGAACACAGGGCCTCGTGCATGCTAGGCAAGCACTCTACCACTGAGCCACAACTCTAGCCCTGCCTCTAACATTTTGACTAACCTAAGGAAAATAAAATGGCAAAATATAGGAGCAAATTTGATATACCTTGGATCAAATAATAGTTGCTGTTGCATTCTGTGATATACAATCTACATCATCAGAAATATTCAATCCAAGTTTAAGATTCATTAAACATTTTAAGTTTCCCCAATTCATCACAATCATAGAAATACTTGCATGAAATAACATATTGTTGGTATTTTATGCAATGTTTACAGTGTTCACTTGTTTTAGTACTTCTTTCATTCTTTTTTCTTAGCTAACATTTTGGTTCACTAAAAACAAAGACTCAAGAGACCAGAGCAAATACATTTCTCATATAAAAAAGCTGGCAGGATTCTATGAATGTTTCCAGGATTTCCTCAAATTAGCTTTATACAGAAAAAATAAGGATACTGAGATGTAGTATCAAAAATGGCAATCCTAACACTCTACTGACTCTGTAGTATCAAGGTAACTGATTTACAATTGTACGTTATTGTATGATTTTGCTATGTAACAGACCACCCTAAAAATCAATGGCTGAAAACAAGAATAGCTCATAATCTGTGGGTTGTCTACGTGAGTTTGAAAGAGGTGAATGTTTTCTACTGATATTGCTTGGGTTTTCCAATTCGTCATCAGTCATCCAGGAACTGATTTGTTTATAATGAACTAATTCACAGGGCTGAGAGCTGGTACTCACTATCACCCATGGTTATGACCAGCAGGCCAGCCAGGGCTTATTCACCTGGTGGTGCTCAATTTCATAGTAGTAACAAAGCAAGGCAACTGTCAAAACACAAGCACTTTTCAAGTCCCTCTTAGTCTCACTTACCTTCTGATGCAAGTCACATGGTCAAAGAAATTATGAAAATATCATAAATTATGTGCTATAAAAACAATTATAAGCATGGTTTGAATTATAATTAAAATCAAAACAATTAGGTAGCCATTGAATATATAGTTATGAATATGTTTTCAAACGTGAAAAATATTGAACATATAATAGCACAGAATACAAATGTTAGTATATATTGTTGTCCTTATGAGTTTTATATGTGCACCAATGGGTGTGGTGTGTAAAGGAAATTTTGAGTTAGAGTGATTGACTTAATAGATAATTATTTTAAAGTATATCTCTTTTAACCTACATATTACATTTAATATGCAATAACACTCCTTGAAATAATGATATTCTGAAGTCATTTGAAAAATCTAAAATAAAAGCAAATTATATAAAATTCAGTTATTGGCTTTGGCCTGTGCATTAGAAGGTTCCACAGCAGAATAAGTCAATATATTAAGGTCTATGTGTTCTCATGGTATAAAGTTATTAAAAGTATAAAGTAGGAAACAGATGGAGTTACATTTATATCTAAAATTAAAAATATCCCAGTCCAAATCAAATAGAAATGCTCAATTACATGCATATCCAGATAATTGATTTAATACATTAATTTTCTGTTTATGCACATCTAAGAGGACAACACACTCCATGACCTGGTTGTATCATACACCACGCTATTTATGTCTCATCTATTTCTAGGTGGAATATATTTCTCAAATATCATTAAGTAACTTTCAACTTGACTTTCCCACCAAATTATTAGTATTTCTAGGATATCCATCTCCTTTGCTCTGCTATAGAATTATTCAAAATGTAACTCTAAGTTATCAAGCTTAGGAAATTGAAATGGAAATTTAGATGTAGGCTGTTTTCAGTACAGTTAGGAAGCATGCAATTGCAATTGAACACTCGGCAGCAAACACTGCTTGAGCCTGAAGGCCTTTTGAATTTTTGTTAAGCAACTCACGTAAATGATTAAAGCATTTGGCAATGCTGTCTTCTCTTTCTGCCATAAATAAAGAAAATGTTAGTAGTATTTAACTTTGACCCAGAAATGCAATGCTGTTCTCTCTCACTGCAAAATGTCAGCTCCATTTATGAAGTTTAAGACAGATAGATCAGACTTGCACTGTGTTTCGTTTTTGTTTTTGTTTTTTTTTAAAGGGAAGTATTGAACAATATATACCATGATGAAAACAAAACCACTGGAGTATTTAGGAAAATATAATGTTAATTTTCTACTTGATTTTAAAACCTTTAAAACTTTATTTAGTATGATATATACCTCTAAAAAAAAAGTACAATTGAATCTGAGCTAAATGGATAGGAAAGTTACTAAAGTATGATTTTAGTTTCAGAAGATTTGTTATCGTTCATATATGCCATGGGATACTTTCAAACACAAAAAAATTAGATTTGCTTGTACAATTTTAATATATCAAGATTCATATATTGTACTAACTCTTAACGAAATTCACAGAAATTTTAAATAACAACTCATTCAAACTTGCTTGATATAAACAGTGACTCTAAAATTACATTTATAATATGGACCCCTAATTGATTAAGAAGACAGAAGAAGAAGAAAAGCAATTGGAATAGTTAAAATTTCACATTTTTTCACAAGCTCTGATTCTGAAAGTCATTGTGTATGGAAATCTATTATATGGGTGCAAAGCATGATGCATGATTGTAGTTTTGATCACTTTGTCTCGATTATCTTCCAATCTGTTTCTGATCTATTCTCCATTAACAGCAAAAAAATTATTTGAGAACTATCACAACTTCTAAATATATGCCTTTTCTTTTTCAAATAAGCAGTTAGCTTGAATAATTAGGGAATGTCAGATATAAGTCTTTTTATTTAGGTGATTAGGGAAGGTGTCACTGGTAATTTGACACTTAAAAGGAGTATTGGAATAAATTATATAGTTAGTTATCTGGTAAAAAATACTCAAACCAAATGGATTAGCAAGTACAAGAGTCCTACGGTAGGATCATGTCTGAGATTTTGTAGTGAAAGCGAAAAGGATTTTCAGCAGAGTGAGGTGGAGAGTTGCAGGACATGAATAACTTTTTAGTATTTTCCCAGTGCTTTGGCTTTTACTCAAATTGAGTGAGATGGGAAGCTAACAGAGCATTCAGATGAGGAGATAAGAAGGTAAAAGTCATTATTGAGCTATTAGTAATAATGCTGTTGGTAAGGGCAGAAACAATGATATTTATTGAGAAGAGAAGAGAAGAGAAGAGAAGAGAAGAGAAGAGAAGAGAAGAGAAGAGGATATCAGAAGAGAGCTGATATCCTGGACTCACCATAGAGGGGAAGTGTGCAGGTGATGAAAATCAGTAGGGAATCAGAAACTACAAGTTCAACATTGATCAGTGTGATGGGTAATTTTATGTTACCTTGGCTCGACTAAATGATACCTAGACAGTCATTAAAGCCTTATTTTTGGATGTATCTGGGAGGATATGTCTTCAAAATATTTGCATTGGATTCTTTCAACTGAATAAAGAAGATTCACTCTCACCAATGCAGACATGCATCAACCAATCTGTGGAGGGTCTAAATAGAACAAAAAGGCAGAATAAGGGCTAATCTTCCCCAGGAGGTTCAGAAGCCAAGAAAATCACCCCCAAATGGGTGATTTGAGAAGAAGGCTGTCTATGTACTAGGAAGCAGACCCTCACAAGAATTCAAATGTGCTGGGACCTTGGTCTTGGACTTCCCATCCTCCAGTATTGTGAGGGGAAAAAAAAAAAGATTTTCATTTATAAGTCGCCCAGTCTATGGTATTTTGTTATAGAACACTGAATTGAGACAGACATACTAAAGTTGAGATTCTCTCCAGAGTTTATAATGAAAAATACGGATTTTTCAATTGTCTCTTCAAGTTCAGAGTTTAAGAGGGTTAATTACACATGTCATTTGGAAAGGTTTTAACATGTTTAGAAACATAAGATTGAGGTGATTTAGAAAAGAGTTCTAAAAATAGCACAAAGGTCATCCAGGGTTTAGAAGAAAGGTAGATATGAAGAAACCATCTAAGGAGACTGTAAAGAATCAGTCACTGAGTTAAAAAGAAAACATTAAGAGAGTAAAATCTCAGAAGCCCAGCATAGAAATAAAGAACAGTAAGATGAGGACTGAGATTTTACCATTTGTGACAGACGGAATTATTATTTATAACTTTTCACTCTCTCTCTGAATTGGAATTATACTTCCTATGTCTTGTACAAAAAAAAAAAAAAAAAAACTTTACAGTACTATCTCTCTGCGGGAAGCCATCCGTGAAATACATGAGGATCTTCTCTTGGCATGAAGCCAGGGAGAATGAGGCTTGGCACTGCCAACTATCCATGGCTTTCCCATGGCAATAGATTGCCCAGTGCATGTGACCTTTCTCTCCACCCTTCTAAGAAGGTTTCTCATAGTAGGTCCAGAGATAGGCATAACCTGTTAGGAACTGAACAGCCCACCTTTAGCCATTTTGGGGGGAGAAAAACATTCTATAGAATCTGTTTGATGTTTCCCAACATAAAGAAAGCAGGTCTGGGCTCCATTTTGTCCAGAAGCTTCAACCCTCTGATCAGCTTGCCTGTCCTGCCCAGGCTTTGGAATTACTTTCTGCATTCTATGGGTTTCTTTTTTTTTTTTTGCCATTTTATTTTCTTAGCTTTTATTTCTCAGCCAGCCCATTCCACCAAGGGGAATCCCAATTCCACCACTCACATGGGATGTAAACATGATCTCTCAGTGGGTGAATTTTATTTTTTACTACCGTGAATGTTGGGCTTGATGATGTTATTTGTTTCAGTCAATGGGATATTAGCAAATACAATATAAAATGTATCATAAAGACTTGCACAATTTGGTTTGATCTCTCTCACCCCTGCCACTTATCCTGACAAAAGTATTCTACCATTTGTTATGAGAAAAAAAATAAGCTATAGTTAGCAGCTGGTCAGTAGCAAGAGAGAAATATAATGGGACAATTGAGCCCAATATAAATAGGCAAATAACCTACAACAGAACCTCTCATCGATACTCACCCCAGATTAATCCAACTGTAGTCAACATACATCACAAAAACATGGAAATAAATGTTATTTTGTAAACCAGTGAAATTCTGATGTTGTTTGTTATACCGCATTAATATGGATAATTCAATATTGTATTTGGAAGTTTAAAGTCTTATTTTTTTGCCAATGTTGTCTCAGAGGAGTGTCTGGAACAAACCCTGGTTAGAGTAAAGAAAATAAAATGGAAGGGAAATGGATAGAGAATGTATACAAATGATATGAATGGGATTTCTTTCCTGTTCCAAAAATGCATAATCATGGGCTATATTTCACAATTTAGCTTTAAACAGTATTTTTGGTTACCCAGCAAATATATGTCTGTAGGTGGTACAAGGAAAATAAAAGTGTCTTATTGTTTTGATCTACAACAGCTAAAATTGACTCTTGAAAATGGGAAAAATCTCTAAGACTTAGAACTGCAACGTACCAGTGGCATGATAATCTATGTAATCTTTTCTGATTTCTTCCACTTAGTTAAATGTAATGCCACTAGGGAATAAAAAATTATTGCAAATCCCCTCTTTATATCACTCTTGGGAATATCTTAAATTTAGATCAAGTATTCTTGCCTCCAAAGTATACTAAGAAGCTTAATTAACAGAAAATTATATTTCACATATATATCAAGTATGAAATGCATGCACAGAATATAAGCTCAGAAATCTTGGGTAATCTTGCTTTTTAAAACCCATTTGCTAAGGCATACAAAAATGGCAGTGTTTACCTTTTCTTGAGCAGATCAGCAATTTATGAGGAAATTTCAGATGTTGATTCTCAGAAGTGCTAAGAAATCCTGTTTCCTGTGTACTACACACAAAAAGAGTAATAGCCAAAAAC
This sequence comes from Ictidomys tridecemlineatus, assembly GCF_052094955.1. Classification (NCBI taxonomy): domain Eukaryota; kingdom Metazoa; phylum Chordata; class Mammalia; order Rodentia; family Sciuridae; genus Ictidomys; species Ictidomys tridecemlineatus. The sequence continues at coordinate 56,263,102 of NC_135477.1, forward strand.
AACAACAAAACTCTTTCTGCAATCTAGCCTCTGTTTTGCCCCCTTGATTGCATGGAGTCCTGCTCTCCAAATATCACTCTTAGACAGTGTATGGGGCAAAGTGTGTGAATGGATTTCAGGAGAATATCAGAGGTCTGCAGAATCTTCAAAATGCTGAGACAGTTTGGGCTTGAGGAATGTGAGGAGCTTTCGCCAAAACCATTGGAATCACCTTCACAGGAGTTTGTTATTCTTCTTGAGGACACAATTCAAATATTTGACTTGAAGTTGTTCATTTATTTCCTTCACTCACTGCTGTTTGTTCTCAGGAAAATACTCTTTCCATTTGTCATATGTCATCCTGATATGGAAATATGTGAGCTATTCAAATGATGATAATATCAGGTATCAAGCATCTCACAAAGTCATTTTGAAGACTAGAAAATTGCTAAATGGAAGCAAACCAATTATCATGTACTATGTGCATATATATACATATATATACATATATATTTTAACTATGACACTCTCAGGTGATAGGATTCAAGTTTATTGGTGTGTCCTTATCCCATAGGACAGTGACATTACTTCATACATTTGAAAAATATTTACTGAGCATATTGTTTAACTAGCAAATTGGTTCATGATCTCTTCATTGGGAGAGTTTTAATTTCAGTGGTAGACAGAATATTATACAATGAGCAAATAAAATAATTGCAGATTGTAACAGAAGCAAAAAATTAAACAGGGTGGTAGAATTAATCAACTAACTAGATGGAAGTTGCTATTTTGAGTAGTTGGTCAAATAAAAGGCTTTCAGAAGATATGGCACCTTTGCTGAGAGCTGGCTCATGAGAGTGTGTCAGCCATGCAAACTGTAAGAAAGCAATCAAAGTAAAAATGACCATAACCTTGGAGTGTTTCAGGTAAGGATTTTTACACTACTAGAATGTGGTGAAAATGGAAAGAGTATTAGTTAAAAAAAATAGACAGAAATTAGATCCTGTATGGAGTTTTGTTTTTCCTTGAAAAACATGCATCATTTCCTTTAGTAGTACTGGTAATATTTAAAATAACAAATTAACCCACTGAAAAGCCAGTTAATGCTTTGTGAGAAGATGAGAGTATCATGAGAGTAAATTCACATTGCCAAAGTACTACAGACATTAAAGGCTGCTTCTATAAGATCAAAACTCAAATAACTTGGGTGAAAAATGAACAAATTGGGAGGGCAAGACGTTCTGTGGAAAACGCTGTGGGCATACTTCATAATGATGATTTTTCCCATCCCCTCCTCAGGGCCACAAGGAGACCTTGCCAGCTAAGACTGTGGCACATCAGTTTCTTACTCTCATGCCAGGTGAATACTCAGTCTATGAATTTCTCAGGATGACCCTTTAGCTATTTCAACCAGCTGACAGCCCCAGTGCTTCAGTTCCAGATTTAAGAGTGGCATCCAACCTACAAATCAGTTTTCCATAGAGTACAAGAAGACTCCTTGATGTTAGTCTCCTTAGATTTTTCACACTGTCAAGACAGGCATGGCCACCTCTAAATTACTGCCATGTTGGAGCTGAAACTGGAAATTGTTTTCCTATTTATTTCTCAGTAAATAAGTTAATATCTTTTTACATTTTCCCTTTCACTCTATTCCTGGGGCACTGAAGAACTGAATTTTTCATTATTATGTTTTTTAATTGTGTTTAACATAACATTTCTCAAGGAATCTCAATAAATTATTTCTATGTCTTATAATTTATTTTTGTCTTTATTATGATTACAGTTCTTCTTTTGTTTATAATAAAAGATTAAAACATTTTTAACTGGATTAATGATTAATAAAATGAATTGATCAATAAAAAATAAATGTATAAAATATGAAGAAGGAATTTATCAGATAAATAAATGCCATGTCATAACTTAAGCTTTATATTTAGGTTCTTCATGATAGAAAGCAAGGAAAATAATAATTTTAAACACTCACAATTCTTGCTATAGGCTAAAACAACTCCCTGGAGATTGTGGTTCCCAAGGTAACATCTTTCACACCAACAGTGACTTTATGAAAGTCATTCTGGGAACTAAATGAGTGACATAGAGAACAGCAATTTTTGATTGACATGGACCCTTATCATTTAGTAGCATTCTCTGTATGAGCTTAATGATAAACCTTAAAGTGAAATTTTAATTCAAAAACAAGAACCTAATCCAAATCTAAATGGAAATACAGAAGGAAGATGTCACCCCATATTCATTATGAGATATACAACATATGTCATTCATTTTCATTTTTTCCTCTAGTGCAATTATAGATTATTCTTTTCCCTTAATGTATAGCTAAAGCAAAAGAAATAATTCTAAATTATAACATTGTTACCCAGACTCTACATTCATATTCTGTTATTTGGAGGTGGTATGTTGTGACAAAGCTCTGCACATGGAATAAAAATACATATTTTAATATCTGAGAACTTCAGACTCAAGTCAACCTTCATCGAACTTCTAATTAAATCAGGCTTCTCCAAAAATACTCATGTTTTCTTAAAATCAATTGTGAGTAAAAGGCCCAAGATTTCCACACATACCTAACAAGGAATAAATTCCCTATAAAACTACCAAAGTAAGTAAAATATTTTATTTATGAGGATCTAGTTTCTTATAGTCTCTAGGCAATTTAAAGAGGCAAGTTTAGAGGAGAGATTAACTCTTTCAGACTATTCAAGCTGTGAATACACTGAAGAAGCATTCATTTGACTTGGGAATAGAAGGTGATAAAATGCAGAGACCTGGACTGGGTTCCAGTCTGGTTCTTGAATTAATTTACTAATACAGTTTCTGAGTCTCAGTATACACACAGACACACATTTGAATCAGATAAATGCTAAAGTAATTTGCTTTTGGTCATGCCTTAGATTCAGTTGTTTTTAAAACCTCTTTCCTAGTAATTAGTCTCATCTAATAAGACATGTTGTTTAAAAGGTAGCATTATATTAGAGGTACTCATAATAAAACTACTTAGATAATTTGTGGATAATAATAATCCCATTATGAAAACCATAGTTAAGCTTTGACTTCATTTAACAGCTCCATCTAGAGAGTTAAGGTTTGGCATTCTTTTTCCTTTGATTTAAATAAGCTATTATTAAAGAAAAAGAAATAATTTTGATAACTCAGTTAAATTTTTTAAAGATCCCCTCTTTTAACTCTCTGCCTTTTTTCATGGCACTTCTTTCCTGAGAAAAATCTCTCAACTTTTTCATGTCTTACACATTCTCCTTGAGGATAATTACTTCCTCGATGGAGTGGTAATGATCTTACATCCATGGATTCACTCTTCTCTGCAGAACACAGTTAAGGTGCTACAGTATTGCTATTCTCAGGTGTCCTGTCCTCTAGACTACTTTTCCTTCTTTCCTCCCCTTTTTTCCCCCTCAGGATAGTTGAAAACTGAACTGATCAAGCCCAAGTTTAAGGAAAAAAAAAATCTCTAGGTCAGAGCAAAGACCAATTGTTTTAGACAGTTTTTTTCATCACTGTCACCAGAAGATATGACAAGATCAATTAGAGGAGAAAAGAGGAGGTTTATTTGGGGCTCATAGGTTCAGAGGTCTCAATGCATAGATGGCCAGCTCCACTACTCTGGATCTAAGGTGAGAAAGAGCATGCTATGGGAAGGTGTGGAGGACTGACCCACCTCCTCCAGCCACAACCTACCTGCCTACAATCATTACCCAGTGAATCCACACAGTGGATTAGTCTACCCATGTAGTTGCAACAACCTTAATCTAATCATTTTACCTCTGAATGTTCTTGTACTGGCTCACACATGGGCTTTTGGGGGACAACTCATGTCTAAACCATAACACCTGCCTTTTGGAATTGCATCTATAGGCTCATCTGTTTCTGTCTCCTTACATGTACCCCAATGTTAGAGAGGCAGTATGTCCCATTGGCTGAGATGAAAATTTACAAAAACTGTTACCTTTGTAAACACCTGCTCATGCAGACCCCAAGCCTCAAGCTTAAGTTAGCAAATATGACTGTACAGAAAGATGGTTACTTCCTACAAATCCAAGTCATACTTTTTAATTGAAAAGACTAATAAATGTTTTGATCTTTTTTTATTAGTTGTTCAAAAAATTAGATAGCTCTTGACATTTTTACATACTGCCATACTATTGTCTGTTGTATTCTTTCACATTACTTTCATATCTGATATCTTCTTTTTAAACACCAATGTAGAAAAATAAAATATCATGTGAGTGTAGAAGGATACATTTCCATTCTAAATTCCTTGAATGAAAGTACTTTGGCAAAAAAACTTGGAAAAAATAGCTATTTTTAATAGACATTTTTAATTTGTTCTTTTTAGCAATACGTAACAGTAGAGTGTATTTTGACACATTATATATAATTCTACTAACATTTATCATTAACATAGTTGTGCTTAATATTACTTACAGAAACATTTTGGTAAAACACAACTGGATCTAAATGGTATATTTGGTTCCATGTATCATTTTGTGATGTAAAAGAACCCATCTTTTATATGTACACTATAGGTTATTACAAATAATTCAAGTAAAATCTGATGCAAATAAATGTCTCCAATAATTCCTAACCAAAATCCTATCATTTGCTTTGTAGACACCATGATTCAAATACTATACCTTTAATTATTTTTCTAATTATGCTTAAACAAAAGCACTTGTTTTATAGCCTATATTTTAAAAAAGTGTTTGAATACAAAAACTGTCCATCAAATTTCTTCCTTTAATAAAAAGGCTCCTTTAACTAAATACTGATGGGAAATTCAGTGGAGCTAGATAATTTGAGATAGATATAATACTAGAACAAATCCCCTTTAGGGAGATTTGGTGAGACTCATTATAGAACCAATTACTATGTACAGGTGAATTGTTAGACTGTGGAAATGCTGCATGGTATACAGGGATCTTCACTAAGCCTCAGGCTATTCCTAAGCTCTCTTAGCCATATTGTTGACTAGGACACACTTAACTTGATCTAACTTGAACTTTTCATAGCGATACAGACTACAAGCAAGTTGAGTCCACTGTTCTCCCTTGATTATCAGTCTCTCAGTCTCTATTCCACTTTCACATCTGCCTTGTCATTTTTATTACAAGCCCATTTCATTTGCTTTCTGATGAATTCAATTGAAAAGTCCCCTCTTCCCCACTAGTTCCAAAGTTTTCTTGTTAAGCACTAATTTTGAATTCCTGGAAAAGAGACTAAATTTGTCACAGCTCACTTGGGTATTCCCTTTGATCCTTTTGTTTACTGGGAAGAAAATGGGGAAAAAATAGCTCAAATAATACACATTTGGCTGCCCCATTTATAACAAAATACCTGAAGATGTTATAGGTATGGTTTTCTTTGAGTTTGTTCTACTTGGGGTTCACTGGGATTTTTGAATCTTTAGATTTATTTTGGTTACCAATTATGTCCTACCCATTTGGGACTCCAATTATACACCATACCTTCTACTTATTCCACAGAGGCCTACCTCTATAATTAATTTAGATAGCTCTTTGGCAGCTCTTTGGATTTTTCTAGTGATCAACAGAGTTCAACATTTTTCTCATGTTGATAGAAGGTGTAATGCTTCATGAATTAATTCTGGGTATATATCTACTATGGTTTGAATATGTTCCCTTCAAAAACTCAGGTACTGCCAATATGGTCACGTTGAGGTGGAGTCTATCTGAGGTGAGGAGTGTGCATGAATAGGATTAGGTGCCCTGATAAAAGGGCCTGAAGGACTGAGTTCATCTCATTTTGCCTTTCTACCTTCTGCCATATGAGGGCATAACATTCCTTCTTCCTGGGGGATGCAGCCTTTAGTGGACATCAAATGAAGTACCTTTATTTGTTTACGTCTAGCCCCTAGCACTATGGGTAATAGATTCCTGTTCTTCATAAATTATCCAGTCTTGGATATTCTGTGATTGCAGTACAAAGGTACTAAGACAGGACAGTATCCTTTGTTCAGGTTAATGTGCAAATGAAAATCCAAGTACCACTGCAATTTATAAACTGTCAGGAATATATGGTTATTTTAAAATTTCTATACAAATTAACCACAGACAAACCTATTATTTCAAATGTTTAAAATTATGCTTTGAGTTTTACATTTGAGGTAAGACAAAGCACTAAATTAAAAAAAAACAGATTTTTACAACATGAACTCTTATACTATCTGAGATTTATGGCATCACATGAATAAACATATTCCATGAATTTGAAAGAAAATACCCATTTACATTTTTAGTTGTAAAATTTGAAAACATGATAATCATATAGTTTTACAGCAAATATGGAAAATATTACAGAGAAATTAGAGTTCATGTTGGAGCAAATAATAAGTTTCTGTTTGGTTTAAGAATTATAGTTTCTTTTTAATACAAACACACCTTATTTATATATATTTTATGTGTTAATTTTATTTACAAGCTATGAACCACCATATTAAAATACGTAGGCCTGATTTTACTTAAGAGCTTTTAAAAAAGTTTTTATTCTAATTTGTTATATATTACTTAAGAGCTTTTTTTTAGCTACATCAGTTAAAATACACAAAAGATTTTTGTTTGAGGTCTAGGCTCTGTATACTCTGATATTTCTTAGTAGTAAAAAGAAATGTTTCAAAATGTCATAGTAAAATGAATCCTAATATACTTTTAGGTCCAAGTGACTTTCTTTGCAATGTTCCTTTAATGTAACTCCTTTTTAAAGGAAAAAATCAGATTTATGATCTTTTTGCCTAATTTATTAAAAAGATACCATATTATATTTCAATTTAAATATCAAGATATTAATGACTTAGGGACATGAATAAATTTACATATAACAAAGGCAAATATGTATATACTTACCACTTGCCTTTATTTAATTCTTGGTATTACAAATTATTTTGTCTCAGTCAAATACAATATTTTTATTTCTTAGTCCCATGTTTTGAAAAAGATATCAAAGTTCTTGGATATGATTGGATGTGGATTAAAGTGGTTCACACAGACAAAGTCCGTTCTTCAACTGCATTTAACAGACAGAAAAGAATAAAAGGGAATTGCATATACATACAAATTTTGCAGTGATTCCAAGCAAATTTAACAGCTTTTGTTAAGCAAAAGTGTCATCTGCCAAAACAACTCCCACAACTGTAACACACAAACTGCAGACAAAACTTCTTTCATGCTCCAATGTGTATGTTTATGCCTCAGGATCTGCTAGCATTTCTCAAGTGGAAAACATTTGCTGTTGAAACAAATAGTTCCTTTATAATTCCCCAACTGGGCTGTGAAGACACTGACAATTCTGTTCATTTTAGAAACTATCATCACTCATGTCTCATCCAAGTAGAAATATGTTATTTTTCCATACAGAGTTATGTTATCTAAATATCAAATTTAAGAGACAGCATATCACATTATATAACTATTTTATTCATCTATTAAATCATTTGTTTTTTCATTAGACACTTAGTTTTTGTATACTTTGCACAAAGTACTAGGGATTGAAAATGAGTAAGAAAGGAAGGTAAAAAGTTCACATAAACCTCAAATCAAGAGTCTGAATAGAAATAATTTGAACATATGTACACTTAGCATATGTAATATATTTTTATATTTATGTATGAAAATGCTGACATTAACTTGCATTAACTACATGGTAAATGGCTGATACAAACAATTCTATAGAATTCGGAAGAGATTTGACAATCAAAAAATTAATATTTAGACAGAAGTACAGAGTAGCTGGGATGTTGCTCATTGGTTGAGCACTGCCTACTATGCTCAAGGCCTGGAGTTCAATCCCTAGAACTGCAAGTTAAAAAAAAAAAAAAGAAGAAGAAAAAAAAATTAGAGGCTTGGCTTTCAAAAAAATAGTTGGATTTAAATAAAAAGAGGAACTACCTTCCAGGCAGAGAATTGTAAGAGAAAATACACAGACTACACAGGATAGATATAGATATAGATATAGACATATTTATTTATTTATTTTGACTTTTAAAAAAATAAATGACAGTGAAATGCATTACAATTTTTATTACACATATACGACACAAATTTTCACATCTTTGGTTGTATACAATTCTTGTCATCATACATCTATTTTGCATAATGATCTCTATCACATTCCATCATCCTTGCTAATCCTCTAGGCCCTCCCTTTCCTCCCACCCCTCTTCCCTATCTAGAATTCATCTATTCCTCCCATGATCCCCCTCCCTACCCCACTATGAGTCAGCCTGCTTATATCAGAGAAAACATTAGGCATTTGTTTTGGGGGGATTGGCTAACTTCACTTAGCATTATCTTTTCCAATGCCATCCATTTACCTGCAAATGCCATGATTTTATTCTCTTTTACTGCTGAATAAAATTCCATTGTATATATATATGCCACATTTTTTTATCCATTCATCCACTGAAGGGCATCTAGTTTGGTTCCACAGTTTAGCTATTATGAATCATGCTGCTATAAACATTGATGTGGCTGTGTCCCTGTAGTATGCTGTTTTTAAGTCTTTTGGGTATAGACCAAGGAGAGGGATAGCTGAGTCAAATGGTGGTTCCATTCCCAGTTTTCCAAGGAATCTCCATAGTGCTTTCCATATTGGCTGCACCAATTTGCAGTCCCACCAGCAATGTGTGAGTGTGCCTTTTTCCCAACATCCTCGCCAACACTTTGTCTTCATAATAGCTGCCATTCTGACTGGAGTGAGATGCTATCTTAGAGTAGTTTTGATTTGCATTTCTCTAATTGCTAGAGATGATGGGCATTTTTTCATATATTTATTGATTGATTATATGTCATCTTCTGAGAAGTGGCCGATTTGTTGACTGGGTTATTTGTTTTTTTGGTGCTTAACATTTTGAGTTCTTTATATACCCTACAGATTAGGGTGTATAATTCCTCAAGGAGGGCCAATAATATAAAGCATAGGAATGTTTTAAACTATCCATAGAGGATATCTGATGTGTGAGAGGTAAAAATTTGCTCCCAGGATGTAGGCTCTCTGTTCACCTCACAGATTGTTTATTTTGCTGAGAAGATTAGGGCCTACTTTTTCTTCTATTAAATACAGAGTCTCTGGTTTAATTCCAAGGACCTAGGAATTATTCAGGAAATATTAAAGGAAAGTTTAGAAGAACAGCTTGGCTAAGCCTGAATTGTTCATATGAGAAGCCTCAGAACTAAGGCTACATGTATCATTCGACACCACATGGAAGAGAGTTTGTAATGTTGAAACACTTTCATGAAGAATTTTTGAGACAGAAGATGTCAACAAAGAGACTGAAGTGGGCAAATGACACCAATTTTTGGGTACAAAAGAGAAGAGAGGTTGGCATAGCAACTAAGACATTACTGAAGTGATCTAACTACAACACCATATTAGTTTTTCTAAGGATGTTCTCTTTTTATTTGTTTGAGAGAATAGCATTTTATAATAGTTAATTAATTTTGAAAATGAAAAGAACTATAGAAACAATAGAAGAGGTACTTCAGCTTATGCCAATATAAAAAAAAAGTGCCAATCCATTTCTTTGTGGAAAATATCTAAATGAAGTAATCTGAATGGAGATATTACAGGTCAAAAATTATATAATCTCCTTATTAATGCTACTTGAGTATGTGTTTCAGCATTCCAGAAATTGACTTTATTTTTAAGACTATATTTTCTAAAACTTGGTGATCACTGCTGATGATTCCTTGACCTGACTTCATGCTCATTAAACTAGAATTCCTGAAAGTGCAGCACAGGAATACATGCTTTTTTGGCTTTTTATTTGGTTTTTAGTTAAAAAGATAAGCACCTCTTGATCACAGGATAGTGTTATGAAACAGTTTTGACCAAGCATTTTTTCTTCTCTTTCCTCTATGGATAGTTTAAGACATTCCAATGCTTTATATTATGGGCCCTCCTTGAGGACTTATAGGTGTACTACACATGCATGTGCTATGCTTTAAGCAGTTTATTTAAGCATTTGCACACAGGAAATTAAAAACAGATGTCCTTAAAATTTCAGGAAAAAAATGTATACCTGATAACTTCTGGTTATAACAAAAGAGAAAACATTAAAATAAACTTGTCTTGGTGTGCGTGACTTATCACCTGAATCACATTTTTAACATCCTATGCCTGATGTTATATAAGACTAACTGAGCTTCATGTTGGAGAACTTTGAAACTAATCTACTTAGATTGCCTTGACCACACCCCATACCTCAAATGAAGAGCTGTTGGCATCCTGGCAAGAAGACTATCTGCAGCAGAAAATGAAAATATTAGCATAATATTAATCTAGAAAAAAGGGCATACATTTCTCCGAGGATTGATTGGTACTGAGTTTTAAATATGGAAACAATTCTAGCAACCTGTTGTTTAGAGTTCTTCTGCCTTGTACTACAGAGTTAGTTCTGGGAGCTATCTAGAGAGGTGGTCGATAAGAATCTCAGAGGAGGTATGAAGCAGAAGAGGACTTCTTTCCTCAAAGGAAATCATCCTTGTGAAGATTAGTGTCTGTGGAAGTAACAGAGGCATTAGTGTGGCTGCAGCATAAAACAGTTTCAGTGGAAAAATCTGGGACACATTTCTGACAACATCATGGAAAACACTGCATATAGAGATTTGTTGGATGATTATCCCTTGCTGGGGTCACCACCTTTATAATTTGTTTTTAAATTTTTGACCATATTTTTAATAATCTCTCTGTAATTTGCTCAGACTCTCTTGTCCTAGTTTAAGTTAAAATATAATACAATGCTGATGCTCAATAATTTAGAATAATTTCTTCCTTCTTTGGCCCATTCCATCAAATACAGCTCCAAAATAACTAGCAAGAAAACAAATAGTTTTGGAACAACTTTCACTCATATCTTGTTAGGAAAGTTCTTAGTGGGAGGGTTCCATGAGACAAGATTTCATACAAAGATGCATAGTGCATGAGATTTGCAAGGGATGTTAAACCATAAACCTTTCATTGCTTCATCATCTATTATCATACAGGCAACAGAGTCCCTGGTATGGTTTCCCAAGTGTATTACCCCAAGGATATTAGGAGACACAATTGGTAAAAATTTTCCCACTTGGTTTCTGGAAATCAAACAAATACAGAAAACAGTGCACACCTAGACCTAGAAAATACATTTGCTTTGACCATAAATATAGTAAATGGTCTGAGAAGGCCTATAGTAAATAAAATAATTTAACCTTGGAAATCATAATCCAATCTTATTAGAATACAGAAACAAACTTTAATTATCAACTTAGTAACTTGATAACTCACTACACATGATTCTTCTAAAATGGAAAAATTAGAGCTGTTATCATACACACATGTACATTCAAAGGTCAACATAATCATTTACTAGCAATGTCCTGTCATTTGTCAAATCTCTACAAATAAAGATAGGCACTTCCAATGTGTTCAGATATTACAGAGAGAGAATATAGGTAATCTTAGTGAAGAAAATGCTTTAAAAATGTTCCTTACTTGACTTCACATTTTTCCAAAAATCGAGCGCGCGCGAGCTTGTGTGTGTGTGTGTGTCTGTGTGTGTGTGTGTGTGTGTGTGTGTATATGACATTTGGTCAGACTTTATTGCCCTAGTTTAAGTTAAGATATAATATGATGCTGATACTCAATAACTTACGTATATATAAATTATGTAATTGGTGTGATTTATCACCTGAATAACATATATATATACACACATACATACATGCACAAACACACACACACACACACACACACACATACACACACAGACACACACACATACACATACACATCTCCAAATACTTCCAAAATAAGTACTTTGGGCTTAGTTCACAATCAAAGGGGCTGGGTCTTAGGAAATGAAATTTATAGGCACAAAGTATTTATAGGCACAAAGTAGTATTATTATAGAATAGCACAAAATACAGGGAAAAAAACACACCATAATATTACTGTTAGCCATCTTAAATCACAGAATTTGTTCACTTCCTTGCTTTCTAAAAAGAAATGAGAATTAAAACATAAAATATTGCTCTATGTAGAAATATAGCTACCTTGTTGCTTTATTCAACTCAGTAGAGGGAAAAAAAAGCTTGTGGAGAAGCAAGTCTAAAGAAGGACAAGTTCCTAACCTCCTAAAACTGTGTAGTTTATTCATTTAACTTCAAAAGGTCTAAATACAAAGGATTGTTCAGCAGTAGCCAAAGAAGACCCAATTAAAATTTGCAAACCTATTGATTTTACTTCTGTTTTGGTGACCTCTCATGTGTGAATTACTCATAAATAAGATGACACAGAAAAAGAATCATTGATTTTTGCATCATCTTTTGCTTGTGTTTTTTTCCCCCTGAACAAACAAAATGTTATGGACTATCCTCAGAATAAGGCTCCTAGGATTGGCAAGGTTGGACTGTATTTGATGATTATCAGAAAAAAATAATAAAATGAACACAATTTATTTCATTGCTGTGCTCTTCAAATACTTTTCTCTCACTTCTAAATACCTGACAGTGACAAACAAGATTAAATTTGGGGTAAGTCACTGCTTCATCATTAAATGCACAGAGGTTATTTTAATAGCTCTACTCCTTTAAAAAAAATAATGTATTACGGGAAGACTCTTTCTAGTAATCCATTTCCTATAAGTTATCGGTAACTTCAGCCAGAAAATCTGTGGAATTCTGATCCTCTCCTATAGACCTCTGGTCAAGATTCTTCTACTCTGGTAACAAAATTCCTTCTTCCTAAATCTGAATTTATTTGTACCAATAAAAGTGAGAAAGAGTTCTGAAAAGAGTCCTGAATGTTACTGATCTAATCCTTGGATAATCCTGACTTCCTTTTTTACTTTATTGAAAACACTGACCAAGCCTCAAACACTTCATTTTTAATGTGGTCTTTAGATACTGCTAAACTTCCCCTCAAGTATTATATTTTGTATTTGAAGCCCAGTCTCTCACATACCAATTATATATATATATATATATATATATATATATATATATATATATATATATATATATAAAGTTATTGAGTATCAGCATCATATTATATCTTAACTTAAACTAGGGCAATAAAGTCTGACCAAATGCCACAAAAATAAATTTTTATTAATTTATTTATTTTAATTAGGTATATATAACAACAGAATGCAATAAATCAAAGAATATTTAGTAATAAATAATGAAGTTGGCTGCACCAATACATAGCAATGTGCTTGAGATTATAAGCCTCCTCCCACTTGCACTGTAATATAATGCTCACTCTACAACTAGGTGAATGTCGTCATAACCCAAGAAGTAATAGAAGAAGCCTTCAAAAGTCAAAGGATGGACTTCTTCGTGTGAGATCTGAAGGACCCATGACTAACAAGTGATGAATACATCAAAGACAGCAAATGATTATACTTGAATATTGTAGTAGTATTGTAAGTAGGCTAAGTATAATAAGAACGCTAATATATACCTATATACACATGCAAATCATCTAAAGAAAAAATAATAATGAAAAACCCCAAATCAGACAAATGCTTTGATCAGAGAGTGGTGAGAAGGAAACAGCTGTACATATTACACACAGTTTACAATCCCTAAAGTTTCTCCCTTCTACTTGTATTCCTCGCATAGTTACTCCATGGGCACTACCACATTCTACATACTCTTCTCAAACTTTACCCTTCCTTTTTTTCCCTTTGAGCCTATGGATGATTTCTTAATTTATTTCATTCTTATTCATTTAGTATAGTGATACAGTATTACATAATTTTGCCACAAATAAAGGAAGACTAAAAGGGATGAAAACCCAAAATGCATATCTTCTCCAATTTATATTAAAAGAGCTAATGATATCTACCTACTTTCTGGAAATTTGTTCTGAATAAAACCAACACATCCCCCTTGTATCACCAATACATATATGTACCATATAATAAAGTGAGTATCCATTCATCAGTATTAAAGTATAATAAATTAAAAGTAAATAAAAGATATTCTGATTTGGCAGATGCAATATTCAGTAGAACTGAATGAATATCCTTATGAACCAGATTTTCAATTAGACATTTCCTTCCTTGGAAATAATGGGACAACAAAGGACGATTTTATACTTTGATGGTACAAAGGGTGGTATGATGATTCAGGGAAAGATATGCTTAGACTTACAACCTTGTTCAGCCTGCTTTCACAAATGGTAATGTAGAAGACCTTTCACCAGTTGCAGCTTGACTGTTTTTTATTAATTTATTTATTTTAATTAGGTATATATAACAACAGAATGCATTTTGATTCATTGTACAATTGTAGCACAACTTTACTTTTCTATGGTTGTACACAATATACCTTTGCACCATATGTAGCAGTCATACATGTACCTAGGGTAATGATGTCCATCTCATTCCACCATCTTTCCTACCCCCATGTTCACTTTCCACTCTATCAGAAAACTTCTAGAATTAATTAATGAATTCAGTAAAGTAACAAGATATAAAATCAATACCCATAAACCAAATGCATTTTTATACATCAGTGATGAATCCTCTGAAAGAGAAATTAGGAAAACTACCTCATTCACAATAGTCTCAAAAAAAAATACTTGGGAATCAATATAACAAAAGAGGTGAAAGACCTCTACAATGAAAACTACAGAATACTAAAGAAAGAAATTGAAAAGACTTTAGAAGATGGAAAAATCTCCCATGTGGTGCTGAGGATCGAACCCGGGCCGCACGCACGCTAGGCGAGCGCACTACCGCTTGAGCCACATCCCCAGCCCTCCCATGCTCATGGATAGGCAAAATTAATATTGTCAAAATGGCCATACTTCCCAAAGCACTATACAGATTCAATCTGATTCCAATTAAAATCACAATGGCATTCCTTGTAGAAATAGAAAAAGCAATCATGAGATTCATTTGGAAAAATAAGAGGCCCAGAATAACCAAAGCAATCTTTAGCAAGAAGAGTGAAGCAAGAAGCATCAAAATAGCTGCTTGATTTTTTTAATCTTTGGGTTTTCCATCTATGACCAGCAAGACTCTTTGAACCAATGGGAAGAGTGGGAGGATGTAGAAAATAACATAACCTAAGCAACAATAACCATAGGAACATGTAAATTAACTGCAGACTGGGCTGTTCATAGACAAATCTTACAGTGATTAAATAACTACCTCTTGTAATCCCCAGAAATATTATAATTTCTAAAACTTTTCCTTCACTCCAATAGCTAGTCATTCAGCATTCTAATAATTCTCCCTCTCCTTTATTCTTATATGAGTTGGGTTTCTTTTACTTCTGTACTTGCACTTGAAATAATTCTATTTCACATTTTAATATGTATTGATGAAAGAATTTATTGAGATGTGTAACAATGTTTTAAAACTATAATTTAAAATTCCATTCATTATTTCAGAATTATCATTAATATTTTAAAAGCTAAAGATATTAATGATATGAATGCTATAGTTTATTTCAAATCACAAATTATTATTCTGTCTACCTATGAAGCCTCAGAAGGGTGAAAAGCTAGAGAATAATGAAATATGTGAACATATTCCCCCAAAGAACAGGAGAATAATCAAGTAAGTACTTACTCAGATTTAAATAGCTTGAGACTGGATGTACTTAAGAGATAACATATAAGACTATTCTTCAAATTAAGCTCAGCTTGCTGAAATCTTCCAATTAATCATTGGCTTGCAGAATGTAAATGTAAAGAGATAAACAACAAGCACTGATGTAGGATCTAAACATTAGTCTTTAGAACTACAAGATATAGAATGTTTACTCATATCTATGTATGTGAACCTTGAATAAATTTGAGGCATAGAACAGAGATTATTTAGTTATTTCAATGAGATTGAGTTTTGCTACAGCACCAAAACCTCCAATCAAAAGCTGACTGAAAACTAATGATATTTAAATTGCCTAATTTTTCTGATTTTTATGAATACTTGAACTTCTAACAATGCCAACTAGTTTTTTAATGCTTCATAAACACTTGGAAACTTATTAAAACTATGATAAAATTCCTGTGTTCAGGCAGCTGTATAGTATCAACCTTACAGATTCCATTAGCAAATTACCTTAAGAATGAGCAATAATAAAACCTGATTTGTACAGTAAATGTAAGGAGATAACATCAGGGTTAATTAAAGTGTTTTAAGACTTTTGGATGACTATGGTATAATTTCCTTGCTTAGCATCTGGATGGACATCTTAAGTGACAGCCATCATTTTTTTTTAATTTATTTTTTTTCTTTTTCTTTTTCTTTTAATTATATATGAAAGCAGAATGCAGTACAGTTCTTATTACACATTTAGAACACACTTTTTTTATATCTCTGGTTTTATACACAGTATATTCACACCAATTTGTGTCTTCATACCTGTACTTTGGATAATAATGATCAACACATTCCTCCATCATTAATAACTCCCATGCCCCCTCCCTTCCCCTCCAAACTCTCTGCCCTATCTAGAGTTTGTCTATTCCTCCCATGCTCCCTCTTCCTATCCCACTATGAATCAGCCTCCTTATATCAAAGAAAACATTTGGCATTTGTTTTAGGGGGATTGGATAACTTCACTTAGCATTATCTTTTCTAACTGCAAATGCCATGATTTTATTCTCTTTTATTGCCGAATAATATTCCATTGTTTACATATGCCACATTTTTATCCATTCATCTATTGAAAATGATCATGAAATATATATTCAAGGGTAATATTTACCACATCATTTGTGTTACTTGATTTATGATTGAAAAACTTATATCAATTATATCACATGAAGTGAGAGTGAGGAACAAGAGACGAGTAAGAAATAAATCAAGATAACAAAAATGATGAGATAAATATTACCCTTGAATATATATTTTATGATCATCTGCACATGCAGATTTTTCTGCCTGTGAATACTTCAATTAAAAAATAGTTTGTGAAAAAAAGACATGAAGAAGACCATATTTAAGTGCTTTTTTTAGTAAATCTAAAATTTTTAAAGATCAGTCTTATAAAGCCCCTTATACTTAGATCTGTAATTAGAAAATTAAAATCTGCTAGAATATAGAATATATGAATGAAGAAATCACAAAGAGAAATACAAAAATGTGAATATTAAAATTCAAATAAAATATTTAGCTGTTATGATGATCAAATTAAGAAAGTATTTTGTTACAATTTAATGCTGAAAATACACCATAATTGCACTAATATAGGAAAGTCAAAATATTAGACCTTTTAAAAATGCTTAAAGTAATTCAATTTCTAGTAATCTATTGTAGAGAAAAAAAGTATCTATGTAAATGTCCATGAAACTGTTCTTCATTCAGATAATTATATATTTATAAAAGAAAATTTGAAATTATAAATCTATTATATTAATATAAAATGCTATAACATATTTTCAATTATGACTTTTAAAAAAACATGGTTATTACTTATGAATAAGTATTAAATGATAATGCAAGGTAAAAAAATATGCGTACTATAACATTATAAATATGTAACTTGATGACATAAAATAACATTTTATGTTCAATGAAAGGCACTCTTCACAAAGTTAAAGATAAATATCTGAGGGGATCCAAGATGGTGGGTCAGAGGGAGGAAGCATTCTGTGTCACTCTGAGACCTGGAACTCAAGTAGTGAGAATACTGCTTCTCTGCAAGCTATATTCCTGCTTCCATGCAGGAATCACAGCCACTGTGCCAGTGTAGGCTCCAGGCCTCAGCATCACAGTAGGTCTCCCAACTATTCACGCATGCAGGACTACTGGGTACCTGAGTGGGACCATTGGCATCAACACCCACTCAGAAATTTCGGCCACCCACAAGAGCAGAAATCCTGGACTCTGTTCCTACGCAGGACACCTGGCAGCTACCACACACAGAAACTCTGGCCGCCACTGCCATCTGCACCCCCATCTACCAAAGTGGGACTCCTCCGTCGCTTCCATCTTGGAACTCTGCAGCAGCAGAGATAATCCCCTATAAGCAGTAGCCTGCCTGCACCAGGGAACTTCACTCAGGTTCTGAAGACAGCCAAAACCACACACTACATGCCACAGAGTTGCTTATGAACACAATGTCCACATCCAATGTCACCACCCAGCTCCCCCCACCTGTCCTGACACTCTATCTCTGAAAGTAAGTTGCTTCCATCTTGGGTCACCTTTATTACTGAGACAACTCCTAGTTTGAAACTCCAGCTATCCAGGTACCCAGTTTCTAACTCCCCCCTGACCCCAGCAGCCGCTAACCTAGCACAGTGACACCCTTGTTACCTTCACCATCCTGAGAGCAGAGATACCAGTTTAACAAAAAGCAGGAAAGATACTGATCTCCAACCAAAACAAGCCTTGTTTCTTCCTTTGAGAATTTTTTTACTTTCTTCTCCTTCCCTATTCTCCTGCCCTCACTTCCCCAACATATGTAAAACCAACTATTTTGTGTGAATTAGGATTTTGAGTAATAGTATATTAAAGTCATGTTGTACATTCTTTTTCCCCCAATTTTTACTATTTTAACATTTTTTACTTTTATTAATACATATGTGTGCTTGTTTTATGTACTCTACTGTGTTCTCACTTACTTGTCTACTCAAAATCACCTCCTCTCTATTCTCATGTTACTAACCTTCTACTTTAGATTTTTCTTTCACAATTCCTAAGCTATAATAATTCTATATCCTTACCTCTTACCTCCCCAGCATATAATCCTACCCCTAACCCCTGATTTGTTGTCAACCATCAGAAACTGTAATGCCTTTTAAAAACCTACTGATTATATTGTAGATAGTAATTAAATTAATCATTTCTGTACATTGTGACCAAACTGTAAATGTCTTAATAGCAACTATTTGTTTTAAGGCTGTATATTGTTTATATTGTGATCTGTTAACATTGTCCTTCTCCTCAAAGGAGAAGTAGTGGAACCTACAGGGACACTGTAAGCTATAAGTTCAAAATAATAATGCCCTGGATCCACAGTGATAGAAGGGAAGAACCAGGAGCAACAGGAAAAGACAAGGGAGGAAAGGGCACAATCAAGATACAACATTATTAGAACCTATGGCCAGCACAGCAGAAGAAATGACACAAAAATAATTCAGGATGTACATAATTAAAATCTTCTGTGAATTAAAGAATGATATAAGAGAGCAAATTCAGGTAGCAAAAGATCAATTTGCAAAGAGCTCCATAAACAAATATAGGAAGCAAAGGATTACTTCAATAGGGAGATAGAGGTTCTGAAAAAAAATAAAGAAATCATTAAAATAAAAAAATAATAAACCAAATTGAAAGTTCAATTGAAAGCATGACCAACAGGTTATACCACTTGGAAGACTGGACCTCAGACGATGAAGACAAAATATATAATCTTGAAAAGAATGTAGACCACATGGTGAAGATGGTAAGAAACCATGAGCAGAACATTCAAGAAATATAGGATAGCTTAAAAAGACAAAATTTGACACTAATTGGGATAGAGGAAGTCATAGAGTGCCAAAACAAAGGAATAAACAATATATTCAATAAAATAATAGCAGAAAAATTTTTCAAATATGAAGAATGAGTTGGAAAAACAAATTCAAGAATATTGCAGGACCCCAAATGTATAAAATCACAACAAATCCATATCAAGGCACATTATAATGAAAATGCCTAACATTCAGAATAAGCAGAGAATATTAAAAACCACAAGAGAAAAGAATCAGATTATATAGGGGGAAACCAATTAGGTTATATGCACATTTTTCAAACCAGACATGAAAGCTAGAAGATCCTGGAACAATACATATCAAACTCTAAAAGAAAATGGGTGCCAACCAAGAATCTTGTATCCAGCAAAATTGAGATTTAGAATTAATGATGAAATAAAAACATTCCATGATAAACAAAACTTTAAATACTACAGCTAGAAAACCTGTACTACAGAACATACTTGGAAAAATATTCTATGAAGAGGAAATGAAAAACATCAATGCAAATCAGCAAAAGTGGGTATTATACTAAAGGAAAAACTAATCAAAGAAAAAACCAAGTCAACCTAAATAAAAACAATTAAAAAAATGGCTAGAAATACAAATAATGTCTCAATAATAACCCTGAATGTTAATGGCCTAATCTCACCAATCAAAACACATATGTGAGCAGATTGGATCCAAAAAAAAAAAAAAAAAGACCCAACAATATGCTGCCTCTAGAAGATTCATGTCTAGGAAAAGACGTACAAAGACTAAAGGTGAAATGTTGGGAAAAATCATACCACTAACATGGACTGCAGAAGCAACCAGGGTTTTCCATCCTCATATCAAATAAAGTAGACTTAAACCTAAAGTTAATCAAAAGGGATAAAAAAAGGACATTTCATACTGCTCAAAGGAACCATACGCTAAGGAGACATAACAATTATAAATATATAAACCTCAAACAACGGAGCATCTATGTTCATCAGACAAATTCTTCTCAAGTTCAAGAGTAAAATTGACCACAACACAATAATTTTGGGTGAATTTAACAAACTTCTTTCATCACTGAATAAGTCTTCCAAACAAAAGCTGAACAAAGATACTATAGAACTCAATAATATAATCAATAATTTATACTTAACTGACATATATAGAATATTTTATGCTTCAATGAGCAAATTCACTTTCTTTGCAGCAGCAAATGGGTCCTTCTCTAAAACAGTCCATATATTATGCCACAAAGCAATTCTGAACAAATTCAAAAAAGTAGACATAAAACCCTGACTTCTATCAGACCAAAATGGAAATAAATTAGAAATCAATAAAAAATAAAAACTATCCAACAACTGGACACTAAATAATATGTTACTGAATGAACAACAGTTTGGAAAAGACATCAAGGAGAAAATTAAAACTTCTTAGAGGTAAATGAGAACACTGATACAACGTAGAAAAACCTCAGGGACATTATTAAGGCAGTATTAAGAGGAAAATTCATTACATGGAGTTCATTCCTTAAAAGAAGAAAAAGTCAACAAATAAATGACTTAACATTACATCACAAAGCCCTAGAAAAAGAAGAACAAATCAACACCAAAAGCAGTAGAAGGCCGGAAATAATTAAAATCAGAACCAAAATCAGTGAAATCAAAATAAAAGAAACAATTAAAAAATTTGACATAACAAAAAGTTGGTTCTTTGAGAAAATAAATAAAAATTGACAAACCCTTATCTGTTTTTAACAAAGAGATGGAGAGAGAAAACTCAAAAGTACTAATGTCCATAATGAAAAAGGAAATATCACAAGAAACATAACAGAAATACAGAAGATAATCAAAATTATTTTGAAAACTTGCACTCCAATAAAATAGAAAATAGAAAAGGCATCAACAAATTTCTTGAGTCATATGATTTGCTCAAATTGAATCAGGATGAATATACACAACTTAAACGGATCAATTTCAAGCAATGACATAGAAGATGCCATCAGAAGCCTACGATGGGCTAAGGATATAGTTCAGTAACATAGAAATCTCTGGGACACTACGAAGGCAGTACTAAGAGGAAAGTTCATTGCATGGAGTTCATTCCTTAAAAGAAGAAAAAGCCAACAAATAAATGACCTAATATTATATCTCAAAGCCCTAGAAAAAGAAGAACAAATCAACACCAAAAGCAGTAGAAGGCAGGAAATAATTAAAATTAGAGCCAAAATCAATGAAATAAAAACAAAAGAAACAATTGAGAAAATTGACAAAACAGAAAGTTGGTTCTTTGAGAAAATAAATAAAAGACAGACCCTTAGCTACACTAATGAAGAGGAGAAAGAAAACTCAAATTACCAGTATATGTAATGAAAAAGGTAATATCACAACAAACACTACAGAAATGCATAGGATAGTTAGAAATTATTTTGAAAGCTTATATTCCAATAAAATAGAAGATATTGAAGGCATCGACAAATTTCTTAAGTCATATGATTTGCCCAGATTGATTCAGGAGGATATACACAATTTAAACAGACCAATATCAAGTGAATGAAATAGAAGACACCATCAGAAATCTACCAACCAAGAAAATCTCAGGACCAGATGGATACACAGCTGAGTTCTACAAGACCTTTAAAGAAGAGATAATACCAATACTCTTTGATTTATTTCAGGAAATAGAAAAAGAAGGAGCACTTTCAAACTCATTCTATGAGGCCAATATCACCCTGATTCCAAAACCAGGCAAAGACACATCAAAGAAAGAAAACTTCAGACCAATATGTCTAATGAACATAGATGCAAAAATTCTCAATATAATTCTGGCAAATCGAATACAAAAACATATCAAAAAGATCATGCACCACGATCAAGTGGAATTCATGCTAGGATGCAAGTATGGTTCAACATATGAAAATCAATAAATGGAATTCATCACATCAATAGACTCAAAGATAAGAATCATATGATCACCTCAATAGATGCAGAAAAAGCATTTGACAAAATACAGCACCCCTACATGTTCAAAAAAATAGAAAAACTAGGGATAACAAGAACCTATCTCAACATCATAAAAGTTCTCTATGTTAAGCCTCAGGCAAACATCATTCTAAATGGAGAAAAATTGAAGCATTCCCTCTAAAAACTGGAACAAGACAGGAATGTCCTCTCTCACTTTTATTCCACATAGTTCTTGAAACACTGGCCAGAGCAATTAGACAGATGAAAGAAATAAAAGGAATACAGATAAGAAAAGAAGAACTTAAATTGGCACTATTTATTGATGATATGATTCTATACCTAAAAGACCCAAAAAGCTTCACCAGAAAACTTCTAGAAATAGTAAATGAATTCAGCAAAGTAGCAGAATATAAAATCAACCACAGAGGACTTGAGTGACATGTCCTTTGAAAGGGAAATGAGAAAAACTCTTCTTTTAAAACAGCCTCAAAAAAAATAAAATATTTGGGATTCCACATAATAAAAGAGGTAAAGGAGCTTTACAATGAAAACTACAGAACCCTAAAGAAAGAAATCAAAGAAGACCTTAGAAAATGGAAAGATCTATCTTGCTCTTGGATAGCCAGAATTAATATTATCAAAATGACCATACTTACAAAAGCACTATATAGATTTAATGCAATTCCAATCAAAATCCTAATAGCATTCCTCATAGAATTATAAAAATCAGTCATGAAATTCATCTGGAAAAATAAGACACCCAGAATAGCTAAAGCAATCCTTAGCAGGAAGAGTGAAGCAGGTAGCATCACTATACCAGACTTTAAACTACACTGCAGAGCAATAGTAACAAAACCAGCATGGTATTGGCAACAAACTGGTAGACCAATGGTATAGAATAAAGGACACAGAGACTAGCACACAAAATTACAATTATCTCATATTAGACAAAGGTACCAAAAACATACATTGAAGAAAAGATAGCCTCTTCAACAAATGATGCTGGGAAAACTGAAAATCCATATGGAACAAAATGAAATTAAACCCCTATCTCTCACCATGCACAAAACTCAACTCAAAATGGATCAAGGACTTAGGAATATAACCAGAGACCCTGCATCTAATAGAAGAAAAAGTAGGCCCTAATCTCCATCATGTGAGATTAGATCACAACTTCCTTAATAAGACTCCTGTAGCACAAGAATTAAAATCAAGAATCAATAAATGGAATGGAATCAAACTAAAAAGTTTCTTCTCAGAAAAAAAAATCTATGAGGTGAATAGAGAGGCTATATCTTGGGAGCAAATTTTTACCACACACACACATCAGATAGAGCACTAATCTCTAGGGTATATAAAGAACTAAAAAAGCTAAACACCAAAAAAAACCAAACAAACAAAACAATAAACCAATCAATAAATGGGCCAAGGACCTGAAGAGACACATCTCAAAAGATGATGTACAATCAATCAATAAATATATGAAAAAATGTTCATCATCCCTGTCAATTGTATAAATGCAAATCAAAACCACTCTAAGATTTCATCCCACTCCAGTCAGAAGGGCAGCTATTATGCATACAAACAACAATAAATGTTGGCAAGGATGTGGGGGAAAAGGCACACTCACACAAAGCTGGTGGGACTGCAAATTGGGTGCAGCCAATATGGAAAGCAGTATGGAGATTTCTTGGAAAACTGGGAATGGAATCACCATTTTACCCAGCTATTCCTCTCCTTGGTCTATACACAAAGTACTTAAAATCAGTATACTACAGGGACATAGCCACATCAATGTTGATAGCAGTACAATTCACAATAGCTAAACTGTAGAAGCAACCTAGATGCCCTTCAGTAGATGAATGGATTAAAAAATGAGGCATATATACACAATGAAATACTACTCAGCAATAAAAGAGAATAAAATCATGGCATTTGCAAGTAAATGGATGACATTGAAGAAGATAATACTAAGTGAAGTTAGCCAATCCTAAAAAACCAAATGCTGAATGTTTTCTCTGATATAAGAAGTCTGATTCACAGTGGAGTTGTGAGGGGGATCATGGGAGGATTAGATGAATTCTAGATAGGGCAAAGGGGTGAGAGGGGAAGGAAAAGGCATGGGGGAAGTAAAGATGGTGGAATGAGATGGATGTCAGTACACTAAGTATATATATCAAGTTACAAGTGGTGTGAATATATTTGTATACAACCAGAGATATGAAAATTTGTGCTCTATATGTGTAATATGAATTGTAATGCATTCTGATGTCTTATATAACAAATTAGAATAAAAAATAAATAAATAAGATATATGTCTGAATAAGAAAGTACATTTTCAACTTTTGGAACA
This sequence comes from Ictidomys tridecemlineatus, assembly GCF_052094955.1. NCBI lineage: Eukaryota > Metazoa > Chordata > Mammalia > Rodentia > Sciuridae > Ictidomys > Ictidomys tridecemlineatus. Next base: position 56,287,876 of record NC_135477.1, read on the forward strand.
ATTCATTTCCCAAACAGGAAACTCTAAAAACTGAAGATCATATAGAGTTATTTTCAAAATGTTATTAGTAAATATCCAAACTGAAAATTAAGTTACTAATTTGTTCCCATTTGTCCAGGAAAAAAAAGAAAAGTATATAATTCCAGATGTTACTGTATATAGGAACCAACTTCATTGTGTTGGAAGTGTGTACAGGCTAAGTCTTACATACAAATTTATTATATGTGTGTTTTTGTACCATAAATTCTGCTCCAAGGTGTACATAGCCCAAAGAAATTATCACAGAAGTTTCATATGTGAAGATATGACATATGTGAAGATGTTCCTTACTGTGGTATTTATAGAGACAGAAAATTATAGGTAAATTGAATGTCCATCACTAGAAGGAAAGGTAAACAAAATTCATTATATATATATATATATATATATATATATATATATATATATATATACTGAAATATAATGCAGAAGCAAAAATTATATACATATATACACAAGATAACACATAACACCATGATGATCTTTTAAGCTAGTGCTTATACAGAAAAGTAAGAAACAGCATTGTATACAAACACACACATGCACATTAATCTCTCAATATCTATAGGGAATTGGTTTTTGGCCTCCCTATGCATACTAAAATCTGTGGAGGCTGGGAATCTGGCTCAAGTGGTAGCACGCTCACCTGGCATGCGTGCAGCCCGGGTTCGATCCTCAGCACCACATACAAACAAAGATGTTGTGTCCGCCAAATACTAAAAAATAAATATTAAAATTCTCTCTCTCGAAGACATGAGACAGCAAGTCCAAGCAATAAAAATATATTTTGAAAATGAATTAAACAAACAAATTCAAATGGCAAAGAATGAGCTCTACCAGGAGATAGAGATCTTAAAAAAGAATCAAAATATAATCCTAGAATTGCAGGAGACTATAAACCAAATTAAAAACTCAAACGAGAATATTACAAATAGACTTGATCAAGTAGAAGTCAGAACATCAGATAATGAAGACAAGGTTTATCAACTTGAAAAGAGTATAGTCAACACAGAAAAGATGCTTAAATCCCATGAGCAATCTATTCAAGAGATATGGGATGTCATTAAAAAACCAAATTTGAGAGTCATCGGGATAGAAGAAGGCACAGAGATTCAAACCAAAGGAATGGACAGCATATTAAATGAAATAATTGTAGAAAACTTCCCAGAGATGAAAGATGGAATGGATTGCCAAATCCTGGAAGCCTACAGGACCCCAAACATTCAAAACTATAATAGACCAACTCCAAGACACATAATTATGAAGATAGCCAACATACAGGACAAGGAGAGAATATTAAAAGCTACCAGAGAAAAGAGACAGATTACATTCAGGGGTAAACCAATTAGGTTAACGACTGATTTCTCAGCACAGACTTTGAAAGCGAGAAGATCCTGGAACAATGTATTTCAAACGCTGAAAAATAATGGATTTCAACCAAGAATACTGTATCCAGCAAAATTGAGCTTCAGATTTGACAACGAAATTAAAATCTTTCACGATAAACAAAAGCTAAAAGAATTTGCAGCAAGAAAACCAGCACTGCAAAGCATTCTGAGCAATATACTACAAGAAGAGGAATTGAAAAATAGTGCCCAAAACTAACAACAAGAGGTATCTCAGTAAAGGAGGAGGAAAATAACCAAAAAAGTAAAACTAGCCAAACTAAAATAAATAAATAAAGAAGCATGACTGGAAGTACAAATCATATCTCAATTGTAACTTTAAATGTTAATGGCCTAAACTCACCAATCAAGAGACATAGGCTAGCAACCTGGATCAAAAAAACAAATCCAACAATATGCTGCCTTCAGGAGACTCATATGATAGGAAAAGACATACACAGGCTGAAGGTAAAAGGTTGGGAAAAATCATACCACTCACATGGCCCTCGGAAGCAAGCAGGAGTGGCCATACTCATATCAAATAAAATCAACTTCAAACCTAAGTTAATTAAGAAGGATAAAGAAGGACACTATATACTGTTAAAAGGGACCATCCACCAACAAGACATAACAATTATCAATTTGTATGCACCAAACAATGGAGCTGCAATCTACATAAAACAAACGCTCCTCAAGTTCAAGAGTCAAATAGACCATAACACAATAATTACGGGTGACTTCAACACACCGTTCTCGCCATTAGACAGATCCTCTAGACAAAAGCTGAATAAAGAAACTATAGAACTCAACAGCACAATCAATAACCTAGACCTAACTGACATATATAGAATATACCAACCATCATCAAGTGGATACACGTTCTTCTCAGCAGCACATGGATCCTACTCAAAAATAGACCATATATTATGCCATAAGGCAAATCTTAGTAAATATAAAAGTGTGGAGATAATACCATGCACCATATTTGACCATAATGGAATGAAATTGGAAATCAATGATAAAAAAAGGAAGGAAAAATCCTACACCACATGGAAAATGAACAATATGTTATTGAATGATCAATGGGTTACAGAAGACATAAAGGAAGAGATAAAAAAAATTCTTAGAGTCAAATGATAATACAGACACAACATACCGGAATCTATGGGACACAATGAAAGCAGTTTTAAGAGGGAAATTCATATCCTGGAGTTCTTTCATCAAAAAAAGAAAAAACCAACAAATAAATGAACTCACACTACACCTCAAAAACCTAGAAAAGGAAGAACAAAACAACAGCAATTGTAGTAGAAGACAAGAAATAATTAAAATTAGAGCAGAAATAAATGAAATTGAAACAAAAAAAAAACCATTGAAAAAATTGATAAAACTAAAAGTTGGTTCTTTGAAAAAATAAATAAGATAGACAAGCCCTTAGCTATGCTAACAAAAAGAAGAAGAGAGAGAACTCAAATTACTAATATACGGGATGAAAAAGGCAATATCACAACAGACACTACAGAAATACAGAAGATAATTAGAAAGTATTTTGAAACCCTATATTCTAATAAAATAGAAGATAGCGAGGATATCGATAAATTTCTTAAGGCATATGATTTGCCCAGATTGAGACAGGAAGACACACACAATTTAAACAGACCAATAACAAAGGAAGAAATAGAAGAAGCCATCCAAAGTCTACCAACCAAGAAAAGCCCTGGACCTGATGGGTATACAGCGGAGTTCTACAAAACCTTCAAAGAAGAACTAATACCAATACTTTTCAAACTATTTCAAGAAATAGAAAAAGAAGGAGCTCTTCCAAATTCATTCTATGAGGCCAACATCACCCTGATCCCAAAACCAGACAAAGACACTTCAAAGAAAGAAAACTACAGACCAATATCTCTAATGAACTTGGATGCAAAAATTCTCAATAAAATTCTGGCGAATCGAATACAAAAACATATCAGAAAACTTGTGCACCATGATCAAGTAGGATTCATCCCTGGGATGCAAGGCTGGTTCAATATACGGAAATCAATACATGCTATTCACCACATCAATAGGCTTAAAGACAAGAACCATATGATCATCTCGATAGATGCAGAAAAAGCATTTGACAAAATACAACATCCCTTTATGTTCAAAACATTAGAAAAACTAGGGATATCAGGAACTTACCTCAACATTGTAAAAGCTATATATGCTAAACCTCAGGCTAGCATCATCCTAAACGGAGAAAAACTGAAGGCATTCCCTCTAAAATCTGGAACAAGACAGGGATGTCCTCTATCACCACTTCTATTCAATTTAGTTCTCGAAGTACTAGCCAGAGCAATTAGACAGACAAAAGAAATTAAAGGCATAAAAATAGGAAAAGAAGAAATTAAATTATCGCTATTTGCAGATGACATGATAATTTACTTAACAGACCCAAAAGGATCTACAAAGAAGCTGCTAGAGTTAATAAGTGAATTCAGCAAAGTGGCAGGATATAAAATCAACACGCACAAATCAAAGGCATTCCTGTATATCAGCAACAAAACCTCTGAAATGGAAATAAGGAAAACCACTCCATTCACAATATCCTCAAAGAAAATAAGATACTTGGGAATCAACCTAACAAAAGAGGTGAAAGATTTATACAATGAAAACTACAGAACCTTAAAGAGAGAGATAGAAGAAGATCTCAGAAGATGGAAAAATGTACCCTGTTCATGGATAGGCAGAACTAACATCATCAAAATGGCGATATTACCCAAAGTTCTCTACAGGTTTAATGCGATGCCAATCAGAATCCCAAAGACATTTCTTGTAGAAATAGATAAAGCAACCGTGAAATTCATATGGAAAAACAAAAGACCCAGAATAGCAAAAGCAATTCTAAGCAGGAAGTGTGAATCTGGAGGTATAGCGATTCCAGAGCTCAAACTGTACTACAAAGCAATAGTAACAAAAACAGCATGGTACTGGTACCAAAACAGGCAGGTGGACCAATGGTACAGAATAGAAGACACAGAGACTAATCCACAAAGTTACAACTATCTTATATTTGATAAAGGGGCTAAAAACATGCAATGGAGGAAGGATAGCATCTTCAACAAATGGTGCTGGGAAAATTGGAAATCCATATGCAACAAAATGAAATTGAATCCCTTTCTCTCGCCAGCCACAAAAGTTAACTCAAAATGGATCAAGGAGCTAGATATAAAAACAGAGACACTGCGTCTGATAGAAGGAAAAGTTGGCTACGATCTACATATTGTGGGGTCGGGCTCCAAATTCCTTAATAGAATGCCCGTAGCCCAAGAGTTAATGACAAGAATAAACAAATGGGACCTACTTAAACTAAAAAGTTTTTTCTCAGCAAGAGAAACAGTAAAAGAGGTAAATAGAGAGCCTACATCCTGGGAACAAATTTTTACCCCTCACACCTCAGACAGAGCCCTAATATCCAGAATGTACAAAGAACTCAAAAAATTAAACAATAAGATAACAAATAATCCAATCAACAAATGGGCCAAGGACCTGAACAGACACTTCTCAGAGGAGGACATACAATCAATCCACAAGCACATGAGAAAATGCTCAACATCTCTAGCAATCAGAGAAATGCAAATCAAAACCACCCTAAGATACCATTTCACTCCTGTAAGATTGGCAGCCATTATGAAGTCAAACAACAATAAGTGTTGGCGAGGATGTGGGGAAAAGGGCACACTTGTTCACTGCTGGTGGGACTGTAAAATGGTGAGTCCAATTTGGAAAGCAGTATGGAGATTCCTGGGAAAGCTGGGAATGGATCCACCATTTGACCCAGCTATTGCCCTTCTTGGACTATTCCCTGAGGACCTTAAAAGAGCACACTATACGGATACGGCCACATCAATGATTATAGCAGCACAATTCACAATAGCTAGACTGTGGAACCAACCTAGATGCCCTTCAATAGATGAGTGGATAAAAAAATTGTGGCAGCTATACACAATGGAATATTATGCAGCACTAAGAAACGACAAAATCATAGAATTTGCAGGGAAATGGATGGCATTAGAGCAGATTATGCTAAGTGAAGCTAGCCAAGCCCTAAAAAACAAATGTCAAATGTCTTCTTTGATATAAAGAGAGCCACTAAGAATAGAACAGGAAGGAAGAGCATGAGGAAAAGACTAACAGTAAACTAAGACGAATGGGGGGAAAGAAAGGAAGAGAGAAGGGAAAACATATGGAAATGGTAGGAGACCTTCAGTGATACACAAAATAATAAGAGGTTATGAGGGGCAAGGGGGTGGGGGGAAAAAAAGGGGAGAGAATTGAACAACAGCAGAGGAGGTAGAGAGGGATGTTGGGAGGGGAGGGGAGGGGAGGGGGGATAGTAGGGGATAGGAAAGGTAGCAGAATACAACAGTCACTAATATGCCATTATGTAAAAATGTGAGTATGTAACAGAAGTGAGTCTGTATTATGTATTTGGGGAGTTCAAAACCCAATTGAGTCGAATGTATGAAAGATGATATGTCTTGAGCTCTGTAATGTTTTGAACAACCAATAAAAAAAAAAAAAAAAATTCTCTCTCTCTCTCCCCCCCGTCTCTTAAAATAAATAAATAAATAAATAAACAAACGAATAAATAAATAAATAAAATCTGTGGATGCTGAAGTCTGTTATAAAAATATAATAATATTTGCATATAACCTTCTGCATATACTATTTTTATTAAATCACCCAGATTAATTATAATACTTAATACAATGCAAATGCTATGTAAATTGTTGTACTGTATAGTTTAGTGAATGATGACATGACAAAATGTCTGTATATATTCAGTACGGGTGTAATTTTTAAAATATTTTTGATCTGTCTTGTTGAATCTGTGTATCTGGAACCCAGAGTCATGAAGAATCACTTGTGTGTATGTGTAAATACATACATTTGTATGTATACACACACAACACTATATATGACTATATGTACATCTGTAAGTCATATTCACTCATAACAGCAATATGCATTTTACAAAAGCACATAAAACAATGCAAAATATTATCAAATATGTCTATAGTTGTCTGTAGCTGGGCTATTTAGGTTGGAACAGGAAGGGGTGGATAATATATAAAATAGAATGATAAAATGATAAAATAGAATGAATCAATAAAAAAATGAAATCAACAAAGGAAACCAAGATGGGACTTTGCATAGGCCAATGATGATGATTTTGTCTTGAAATAAGAAATATGATTAACTTAAACTTCTTTCTGCCTAGCGTTCCCAAAATAAAATGAAAAATAAAACACATCTTAGTCAACAAATGGCTATCATTTTAATGACCCACACAGTGATCCAAAACAAGTAATGCCAGTTCAAAAATATCCATTATAGAATGTAAATAAGCAGCAGTTTTAAGACCACAGAGGTAGTAGAAGCATCAGATATACAGGCAGAAATGTGAAGGACACAGAAGTAGGCTAGGGGAAAAGCCAGAGTCAAAAATAAAGACCTTAAAACCAAAGTAAGGAAAGCTAGAAAAATAAAGGTGACGGAGTGGACAACAGAACCTCTCTATTTTTGCCACAAAAATCACTCATTGCCAAATTTAAGGAGATTTCCTATGGAAAGTATTGAACAGGCAAAACAATGTTTCCTCGTGTGAGACCAGATGGGGTAAGGAGTTCACTGGTACTATAGCTGCTGTGAATGAGGTCAATTTGTACCACCTGATATACTGCAAGCTGGATTTTGAGTTCAGAAAAGGGGCGCATATTTTAAAATATGCTTCAACTTTTAAGTTAAAATTTTAATCTAATAATTTTGTAAAATTTTTAACTTGGAAATTGAATTAGTCTACTTCTAAGTCCAGGGAATTTTAATATCTACTTTTAAGGAGGCTTTGATTAATGCTTGGCCTCATTGTGAAATCTAATTAACTAAACTAAATTAACATTTTAAAATAAATTTATAATTTTAATATATTCAATTTATTTTTAATTATTTAAATTGTTTGATTACCAAATTAAATCTTCCCAAGTGCTAAAATAAATCTTACAAATCAGTTACATTAAATTTAAACTGATTAGGTTTTTCTTAAATATTTCAATACTGTTTATAATTTTAGAATTCTTTAAATATAAAAATCACAAGACTAATTCACTTAGCAATAGATTTTGAAGTCTGAGATTTGTTTTCTTAGATACTCTGCCTGGTATGGTAACTTAATTCTTGAGTATTAAACGTATTTAAAATGCTAGTGTGTACAAAGTATTTCCAACATAGTAAATAATGTTAAGATTTTAATTCATCACACCATTCTAAAGATTTTGTATTTCTCCCGGATAACATACATTTAACCACTGGAGAAAAACAGAGATTTGTCTTCATGTGTTAAGCAAGTTGATATTCTTATCCCATTGCTTGCTTTTTTTTTTTTTAACAAATAGACTCCTGGCTGTAATTCTAGATTAGATGTTTGCCCACAATAAGAATTCATATTAAATCCTTTTGTAAACATCACTAGAAAGAAATCTTATGTCTTTGATGGGCCAAACCTATTAAGTCACATAAGTCTTAAAACTGGAGTAAAATTATCCCTGATATCATTCACTATTCAGTTGTGGGCTGATGTATTTGACCTTCAATCAACCACTAAAGAATTTTACCAAACCACGGGATTCTGTGGTTAGCACCCCAAGGTTATCTTAGTGAGTAATGAATAATGGCAGTTCCTGTCTGCTAGAGAAAGTTCTCATTCAAATCTGCTGAAGATGGCCCAGAAACAGCCTCTAACTAAGCAGTAATACCATAGAAAACTGACCTCTTCAACTTTCACTGTGGCAGTCTGGCTGGGCACAATTCAGGAGCCACTTGTCAAAAGAAACGAACTTTATTTTTAGAACACACACACCTCACCACACAGCTCTTCAGGAAAACCCTCAGAGCCCAACTGCCACCACCGGCTTCCCACAAGCCTCTCAACCTCCCCCACTCCTCCTGCTCTTGAGGCTGATGGGCTGGGTGGCATGGGCGGAGCCAAAAAAAGTCCCCCAATAAGCAGCTCTGTGGTCTGAAAGGGCAGGGAAACAGCCCAATGAGCATCACCACAGAGGAGCCAATCAGTTGGCAGCTAGAAGTTTGCTGGGGCCGCTGTGAGCCAATCATCAGCTGGCAGCTGGAAGTTTGCTGGGGCCCTTGGGCTGTGGCTCTCAACATTTCACAATAGAAAGAGGGCTATTTTCCCCAAATGCAGTGGAAGGAGTACATATTTTGGACAGTCAGAAATAACACGTGTTTCCTGGCATTCTAAATCCCAACGCTTGTGAGTTTTTCTATTCACGTAGCACTGACGATTTCTTCATTCTTTTTGTAGCTGGATTTCTCACCTTTCCATTTATGGCCATGGGATGATTTGCTATTTCTCTAATATGTTCTAAACATTTTGCTAGTTTGTTTCCTCTTAATATTATAGATTGAAAATAGACAACCCAGTTTATTTTTTTGAAGCTATGTCTCAATGGATAGCTTAAAACAGGGATCCAGACTAAGGGGAAGGGAATCAGTGAAAAGAACTAGAGCTGTTTAGGAAAGAAGTGCTGTTGTGGCTATGCAGAAGCTAAAATGAAGTTATGTTTTCTCTTTAAAAAAATTAGGAAAAGCAAGGACAACAATTAAATGTTACACAATTAAACATAACCAAATTAGATATATGAACTACAGTTGAGACTATGATTTTTTTTAATTTGGTAGAATTGTCTCATCTTCAAAAATATAAAGATGGCATAAGACAAACTTTTAGGAATATTTTTAACATCTTCAATTAACAAAACTAAATTAATATGAATTGTATGTCAATGATCTCTTCAAAGAAATACCTCTCTATGAAATGTAAGCATTTGTGACAAAAGATTGCTAAGGTCTATGTCATAAACTGAAGGCTGCCTCTCTCTACCAACAAGAGAAATAAAATACCCCAGAGCTAACAACAAATTCTTGGGGATGAGAGGGGGAGGTTATAAAGAAATATTTCCAATTACCACTTATTTTGATGTTTTCTTTTTAATTAATGTTTTGATTTTTTACTTGTGCCTAGAGGTGATTTTTTAAAAATTTTCTTCATTTTTTTTATTAAGATTTTGACAGGATTTGTAAATGAAAATAAACAAGCATGTACATTTAGAAGAAAGTTGGCCCAGGTTCTATGTAGAAGGGGATATATATATAGGATATATATATATATATATATATATATATATATATATATATATATATGTCAGCTTTTGCAAAGCACATTATGCTTTCTAGTTAAAGTTTGTAAAGCAAGTAAATTAAGGAATTAAGCATACTTGTAGCAAGCCTGCTCTCTGCCTGTTGTTTTACTATTCAGTAACTGAGTGACTTTATACTTAAGCCTCAATTTGGTATAATATGATTATAACTAATTATGATTGAAAATGGCCTCTGGTTCTTATTTGGAAATTTGGAGGAAAATCCTGTAAGAATGTTTACATTCTAGTGCTTAAAATGGATCTTTACTGCACTAAGTACAGGATGTGAAAATAGAAAACAGACATAATCCAAAGAGCGAGTGTGACAAGTATTCAAAGACCAAAACCAACGCTTCAGGACTAGAATCAATGCCAGATCTGAAGCCATACATTTGAAAATAAGAAAGGTTTGGAGCTTAGAAAATCAGGAATGGTTAGGAAAGTTAAATTACAAAATATGTCTACAACTAATTTTTACAAAAATATAATACAAAAGAAAAGGGGCACTTTGGTTATATTTATTATAATTGTATGGTGCTCAGTCAGTTTCTTTGGCTTAGAAGTGCAGAGTTAGAGGGCCCACAATCAAAGTAAAATTTAATAACAAGTAATCCTCAACACAAAACCAATTGCAATTATGTAATAACTATTCTCAGTATTAAAAGAAGATATAAATAAAATTTAAACATATTTACATTAGATTTTCTCTAGTTCAAAGAAATTATTGAAAATCAGATTCAGAAAGTCAAGAGTCTTATGTTTTCTCTCATATGTGGAAGCTAGAAAGAAAAGAAGGAAAAAGAGGATCTCATAAAAATTGAGGAACACCTGTAGCAAAAAAGATGAGTAGGAAAGAGATCAGAGGTAGGAAAGAAGAGGTATCAGGAAATAAAATTGATTAAATTATGTTATGGGTATGTAGGAATGTGTTATAATGAATCCCACCATCATGTATAGTTAATTTGCACAAATAAAATTTAAAAAACAATTATTGAGCTAGATACTGTGGCGCATGCATATAATCCCAGCATCTTGGTTGGCTGAGGTAGAAGGATTGACAAATTCAAAACCACCCTCCGAAACTTAGTGAGCCCTAAGTAACCTAGCAATACCTATCTCAAATAATAATAATAATTATTATTATTGTCATTATTAAATTATTATTATTATAATTAAATTAAATAAAAGTAAAAGGAACTTGTGATGTGGCTCAGTGGTTAATCACCCCTGGATTCAAACTCTGGTACCAAAAAAACTATTGAGAGTCCTTTCTCTGTAAGGTATATTATTAGTTTTGTTGACATAAAATTAAAAGCAAAATCTTCTGCCAATCCATAACATATCTCTACAAAGGTAGTAAAGAAAATACTTTTATTATTGAATAGGCATTAAAAAGAATGTGATGCACATCACAATTAGCTAAGAAATTTCAAAACAAGACAAACAATAACTAATTTACAAGAAAGAGGACTTGAAAGTACCATATGTCACACACAGTTCATTGTTGAGAGCCACAGCCAGATCGGAATGGCACCTGGCATTTTGCCAGAAGGAGTGGTTGAGGGGTAACGCCAGTGAGCCATTAAGATGATGATAATTAAGTTAAGCTGGTTATAATTATTAAGATAATGACTGATTGCTGTAACTGGGTGATGCTAAATTGAACCAAGCTTTGTATTCATTTGTGTATATAAACCTCTGCTGTCTGGCAATAAGGCGGCTCCTGCTACCTCGGGTGCCCGCTACTTTTGAGTTCTCGTGGGGTTCCCGTTAAGTTCCTGTGGAGCTCTCGAATAAAGTTAGTTCCTGTTTGAAGCTACAAGTGGCTCATGGCTTCCTGGTTATTTATGCCCAGCCAGACTGCAGCAGTTCATGATAATTTTACCTGGTAGTTGGGATGACCACATGCATTTTCCACCAGATTTTATCTGGAGAAAAATAAACTTCCCTTATTTTTATTGGAGGGGTCAGTTTTTGAATTTGGAACAACGTACTTTCAAAAGTTAGACTCAAAGAGATGACTCCTAAGTCCTTAAAACATCAGTCTTGATCATAAATCTAATAAAAGGGTCATCTACCTTTCAAAAAGATTATATACATTTCAAAACAAAAAAGAGAGAGAAAGTACTTACATTACCAGTTTTCTAAAACATTTCATGCATTTTTAAATGCCTGGAATACATTGAAGGAAATACATGCTTAGATGATTTTATCATTGAGAAAACATCAGAGAGTACATACACAAAAATAGACAGTTTGGACTACTACACACCCAATCTATATGGTATTGATTTATTTTGTTTGTTATATACCATTTCTCCTAGAAGACAGTATGTGATTCTACTGAATACCTTAAGGGATTATAATGCAATTTATTCATGTATCTAAACATGTCTAAAGATAGAAAAGGTACAGTAATAACACAATAAAATAGAAAAGTCTCACCCCCACTATAATCTGAAGAGACTACTCTCAATGCTGTAACTGACCAAAATGTTATTATGTAATGCATAACTGTAAACGATCTGAGAAAAAGAAGTCTTTTGTCTTTTATCAGGGAAAATAGAACATTTTATTTTTAGTTTGGAGTTGTCCTTACATTAGACACTGTACAGGATGCAACAATTAAAAATATAAAGGTATTGCCCTCAAGAAGTATCATAGAAAAGGCATCAGAAGTGGGACCAAAATTACCTTGTTCACCTTCTAACTGCAATTATAAGATCAAAGACTCCTAAAGGAATACTACTATAAGTTTTATTTTCAATCTAACCAAATTAGAAAACTCGCTTCATGCATATATTTTAGCAAGTAGTACTGAACTTACAATATGATTTAATCAAATCATTCTTCAAATTGATTAAATAATTTGCTATTTTCATACCCAATATAAACAAAACTAATTTTGAAAAAATAATACTGAAAATAGTTTTGATTTGAATGTTTACATATAAGTGAAGCTATATTCCTACTTTAAATCATACCTATTCATTCCTACATTCACTGAATAAATAATTTATTTAATAGATAACCCAGCAATGGGAACTGATTACTGAATCCCCTGCAAAACACAAGAAGTTGAAAAATATATTAAAATCACATTAAAGTTTTGGATTCTGACTGAATTCATTTTTTTCTCTAGTGTACAACTTTTAGCAAATGGCTTTAACCCCTCTGATTCTTAGCTTATTTGTCTACAAAGTGCTGGCACAGGATCTGCCCTTCATTGGAATAATGAAAGAATTAAATTGTATTTGAAAAACATAACATAACTTTCATTATTTAGAAAATGCTCAGAAGAGTAATGATTGCTTTCAATTAATATGAAAAAGACATGTAAGAATTTCAATGAAAAAGCAGTTTATTTATTTTGAGTATTACTTAAATGTGGCTGGGTGGAGGAAGCCAGGGAAAGCCTTTGGTAATCTGTTTAGCTCAGGTTTAATGATTGGTTATGAAAAAAGGTGTCAGAATTAGAGAGACGGTGATGGAAGCAAGGGAGAAGGCACATGAAAGATCTTGTCTCAATTTAGTCTAGGTCTCCTATTGTTAGTCAAAACCACCAATTTGAAACGCAGGTATTACAACATTCCCTATACAAATGAGAAACTGAAGCTCAGAAAGCATTAGTAATGTATCCCAGTGCTTCTCAAATAGTTAGTGGTGAAGGCCCAGTTGCTTTTACTTCCAGCCCATTTTTAATCAATTATCAGGAAATTGATTAAAAATTTTTAAAATTACCTCATTTAATCTCCAATTGTCTTATTATATTCAACAGCCATAAAATTACAGTTTAATAAACATATTCAGAACAAATGAAAATAGGAAAAAAGAAAATAATTATAAACAGTATAGACTGTCTATTAAATGTATATAAACAATTAATACAGATAATTATTATTAACATCAATTTTGTTATCCCTCTATTATAACTAAGTAGAAAGTTTTAAGTTATAAGAAATGCATCATAATAAATGCTTAGATATATTTTGAACAAACAATATTTATGCCAATAATTCAAGTTTTTGATGTGACAAACACTTTCTACATATTCTTGTATTTAATTGAGGTTGGACTGGTGATCACACTACTTGCACAGGATATATATTTAAATATACAAATGTGTGGTTGGAATGATGCGAATTGTAGAATAATTAGTACATGGAAGTATACTGATAGCAAGGAAAGATGGCAATTTAATTTTTTTTAGCAAGCTCAGGGTATTCATCTGTAACTTTTATTCAAAATAATGGAAAGTATTCTATGTTTTCAAAATTTATGTTTGATTTTTTTTTATCAGTAGCCAGCTCCACCAACATATCTCATAAAACTCATTTCATAGTTCAACTTAAGTTCTTTAAATTAAAGAAAATTAATTATATATTTTGAGTTACATGTATGTATGTGTGTATGTGTGTGTGTGAATATACACACACACACACACACACACACACACACACATATATATATATATATATATATATATATATATATATATATATATATATATATATATCCATCCATCCTTTTGGTGAAAATAAAATCAAGTGATCTATTAAATGGTTAAACTATTCATTGGTCATCTTTGTACAAATGTGTAATATCAAGATCATCATCTGCCTCATTTATGATTGTTGTTAAATTAAGCAACATGTCATAACTATCTATAAACAGTTATTCCAAATTTCTAATTTGTATATACACCCTTACTTTTATCAGTCACTGATACATTTAAAATTTCTTCACTGCATGAGAGTAATAAAATAATTAAAAATACTCTCTATAGCAGCCAATTTGATAATTAATTACTTCAGAAAAAACCTGTGCCCAACCAGTTTATCAATTTAGTTTATTCCATATTTCAAGTACTCTCACTAAAATATTCTCTACCATCATTCTTCTGCAATACCACTCACTTATCATCACCTTCCATGCTATCCTGTTATTAAAGCATTTGCCTTTGCATAATTTATATCTAAACTAACTTATACTTGACAGCTGACTTTTTTCTTGGTAAAACTTTCTCTGTGAAGCAGGACATCAGTTAGCATCCTGGAACAAGCTCCTTATTCTAGATGACTACCCACAGAAAATGCTTCCACACACAAACTTAAAGTCTGCACCACTCTGAAAGCCAACAATGCTCTCTTTTGTAGTTCTACATCATTCAGAGATAGCTCTGTTTGTCAGCAATCAATGTGAAAAGAGATCCATCATATTGCTATCATGTTGAAATTTCATATGTTCCAAAAGAATCACCATGCTAAGCTCTGAATTTATCAAGTTATAATTTTAAAATATTATGTTATCTTTATTTTCTCTGTAGGTTGATGTTCTCTACCATTTGCCAATTCCTGAATTTTTCAAGATATAGTTTTATTGAAAAGTGGTACTTGAGTCAACTATTTTGCTACACATTTACAAACAGACTCTTTACTCTAACCATTCGATAGTTTTTTTGGTGATTGTGTACGATGATTTTATCCTTAGGAAACTGAAGTGTTATGTTATAGAAAGCCTGCAAAGCAGTAATGTTTATTTGTGAAATAGTGAACATCTGTTACTGTCAGCTTTCTATTTCAATACTTTCTTCTGTCACAGAATTCTTGTGGTTTTAAATGCATTTCTTTATACCATGTATGTAAATGCCACTAAAATTTTGATGGTTTAATTGTTTCAGTAGCCACTTCACCTCCAAAAATGGAAGAATCTTTTTTAATTGCCTCATCACCAATTACACTACAAAGCAAAATTAATATTTGAGGAATACTAAATCCAAGTAAAACTAGTTTCACTTATTTCAGTCTTCATTTATTTTTCTTTCTTATTTATTTATTTATTTATTTAGATAGGTAGAACATGAGTGTTCCCATATTCTCTATACCATTAAACTACATTCCTATTTATTTATTTATTTATTTATTTATTCAGGGACTCACTAAGCTGCAGAGACTGGCCTCAAACTTATGATCTTCCAACCTCAGTCTCCAGAGTTGCTGGGATTACAGGTATGTGCTCAAATTAGACTGCATTTCTTTGAAAAAGCCATTATCACTATTTTATATATATATATATATATATATATATATATATATATATATATATATCTCACATATGAAAGAAAAAAATATAATTTCTTAGGAAAAGCTGTCTAGTGAAACTTCTTTTACCATGTATAAATTTGGGTTAAAATTTCTCTTTATCTTTGAAATAACTATTTTTAATTTCTTATGCTACCATTGAAAGAAAGATGTGTCATGTCTTGATCAAAAAGAAAAAAAAAAGCTTGTAAATCTTCTTTGCCATCTGCAAATTTGAGGATTAAATTTTAATTCCTTAATATATTCAATAATTGTAACCTACACTTCGAAAATATGTGTGAGGAAATTTTAATATACTCTCTGAAATCAAAAGCATCCATATGTTTTCTTATTTTTATTAAATTATACTTGATAAACTAATCTTAAAACACCACACATTGTCTATTGGTCCTATTGCACTTGAATAAAATGCAGCCTGTGCCCAACTGACTCATCAGGCAAGTTGAACAACACCTGGACTGAACAATACCCTGCTCAGGGAAACAGATCCCTGATCATGAGTGTGATTGCAAGAAATGTCAACTTGATTAACATGCTCCATTTCTCCTTTCTGTTCTCATTACAGACCTGTGACAACCAACTCCCAGCTTGGCACCAGTCCTCCCATTGCTCTTTAAGCTGCACAGATAGAACCCCAAGCACTCAAGTTAGTGTGTGAGAACTTACATTCTGATCCCTTTTAAGGGACACTGCAAAGACAAGCTCACAAATTTTCTGTTTTGTGCTTGCCTTAGGGTATATTAGGAAAAATATAATGTATGTGATGTATCACATGCTGATGTATGACTCAGTATTATGAAGAGTGAAATATCAGTGCCACCTTCTATTGCTCGAGAGTTTGGCTTATCATTTTTATACAAAAAGCTTACAAAATATTAAATTCACAGATGAGAGAATCAAAAGAACTGAAAAGATCAGATAGAGTGTGTGATAGAGACTTTTACCTAATCCATTATCTTTTTTTTTTCCTTTAGTAAAAGAACTGCAGCTTTTTAGCACAGCATATAGCACACAAAAGGGATCTATTTGTTAGCCTTCCTTATAGCTTGGTGAGATTAAGTAATTGAGTTCTATGTAATTCGACTTAAGCGAATGTGTGTTACTCTAGGGAAATCCCTATAAGAATAAGCTGACTTAAGTCCTTTGGTTGTTTGTTCTTCCCTTTTCCTACATCCAGATGCCTGAATAAGAAAGTAATGAATGATGGGGCAGGGGATGTGGTTCAAGCGGTAATGCGCTTGCCTGGGATGCGCGGGGCGCTGGGTTGGATCCTCAGCACCACATAAAATAAAATAAAGATGTTGTGTCAACCAAAAACTGAAAAAATAAATATTAAAAAAACTCACTCTCTCTCTCTCTCTCTCTCTCTCTTTCTCTTTCTCTCTCTCTAAAAGAAAGAAAGGAAGGAAGGAAGGAAGGAAGGAAGGAAGGAAGGAAGGAAGGAAGGAAGGAAGGAAGGAAGGAAGGAAGGAAGGAAGGAAGGAAAGAAGGAAGGAAAAGAGAGAGAAAGTAATGAATGAAATTCTCACAACTCTGGGCCATGTGTTCATTGGCTCAGTTTGGCTTAGCAGTCAGATAGAAAACTGAGTCTCTAACTTGCAGAGACACTTAACTCTGAACTTGGTTTATATAAAAACAATTAACACATTTACATATTACTGAAATAGTGATCACCTTAGATTATTCTGTCATATGTAAGTAAAACCACCTACCTGTAAAAATGAATTCAAGGCAGAGTATAAAGCCATGATCATTTGATAGGTATAGAGAGAAGCCTTAGCAGCAGCAACAAAAAGGTAAATATATGTGTTATTGAAATTTTGTTATATGTATAATTACCACATAATTTGATTGTATGTTTACCATCATAGACTTATACTAAATTTAAAGTCTAAAATGTGCTGTAAAAAAGAAAAAGGAAGGCATTTCATAGCCCTTTCACTGTTTCATGGTCTATAGTGGCAACAATTTTCAAGTCTTCCTAGTAAATTAGTTAATTTTTAATCACATATATAAAAATAGCCTGGGTACATTAACCCCATCAATCCCACCCCTACTTCCCCCTATAAGTTAGGTCTAACAGTTTGACCTCCATTCTGAGAGATGACAGTCTAGCTCTCCTTTAGCCTCTTGTCCCTTGAAACCCATGACATGTTTCAGTTATCTAATATATTTTTATCTTAAACTTGGTTAAGTCAATAGTTAACATCATTGATGTCAATGCCAGTCATACCCAAACTACATAGCAATGCATTACATCGTAATTGGTTTTGCTTTCCTTCACATTTTGTTTTTCTTAGAGGTAATCATTTTTTATCTTTAATGTATTTATTTTCTTTTTAGTATACTTAGTGCCAATTCTACATTAAAGACCCCTAGATGTTATAAAACTCCTCTCAAGATTATCAATTATCTATGTACACTCTGTGTGTGCTCTGAATAGGCTCTCTCATCCTTTGCTTATAGTTAGGTTGAAAATTTTCTATAATTAAAATGGTTCCTTTTAAAATTTGTTCTTTTAGATACACATGACAGTAGAGTGTATTTTGTCATATTATTCATACTGGAATATAACTTATTCTAATTAGGGTCTCATTCTTGTGGTTGTACATGATGTGGAGTTACACTTGTCGTGTATTCATCCAGAAGGATAGCAAAGTTATATCTGATTCATTCTATTGTCTATTCATTCTATTCCTGTCCCCACTCCCTTCCCTTCATTCCCCTTTGTCTAATCCAATGAACTTGTATTCTTCCCCTCCCCACCTTCCCTTGTTGTGAATTAGCAATCTACATATCAGAAAGAACATTCTGCCTTTGGTTTTTTGGGACTGGCTTATTTCACTTAGCATGATATTCTCTAGTTCCATCCATTTACCGACAATTCCACAATTTCATTCTTTGTTATGGCTGAATAATAATACCCCATTGTGTATATAGACCACATTATCCACAAATTGTTCCTTTCTGATCCATAATTTATTCTCTAAATCATTGCCCTATCCTCAAGTTTTACATAAGCAATCAAGAGGAACCAGACCATTCCTGCAACACTTTGTTTTGGAATTCCCTCAGTCAAATTTCGGAATTCCTCACTCATAAGTTTATCTTACATAAAACACTAGAATAGTACCACAACTCAACCAAGCTTGGTGCCACTTTACAAGGATGGCCTTTCTTCCATTTTCTAATAACATATCCTCACTTTCATTTCATTCCTCATCAGAGTTGCCTTCGCTGTCCATATTTTTACCCTCATTCTGTTCAGGATCACTTAGCTATTCTTTAATGAGACTGAGACTTTTTATACAACTCTCCTTCTATTATCTGAGCTCTCTCTAGAACTGTTACTAGTGGCATACTCACAGCAATGTAGGAGTTTTCCAGCATGCACCTCCCAACTCCCCCAGCCTCTGCTCATCGGCCCATTCCCAATGGAGTCCAAAGTGTTTACCTATTTGTTATGCTGCACTCCCATTTCTCGTCACCAATGTTTTAAACTTTTTTCTTTTTTTAATTTATTTATTTTTATGTGGTGCTGATGATCAAACCCAGTTCCTCAAACATGTTAGTCAAGTGCTCTGCCACTGAGCTACAGCCCCAACCCAACCATCTTTTTATTTAGTCCATTGAGGCTGCTGTAACAGGATGCCATAGACTGGGTTGTTTATAAATAACAGAAATTTATATCACACAGGTTTGGGAGCTAAAAAAGTCCTAGATCAAGGAGCTAGCATATCTGTTGTCTTCTGAGGGCCTGATTCATAGATGGTCATCTTCTAGGTATAAGCTCACATGGCAGAAGGAGTAAGGGGTCTTTATGAAGCTTTTTAAAATAAGAACACTAATCCCATTAATGAAGGCTCTACCCTCACGATGGAATCTCCTTCAAAAGTCCTTCCCTCCAAACACCATCATATTTGGGGTTAGGTTTCAACATATGAATTTGGAGAGGGGAAAAAAATCCAGTCTGTTTTTTCTTTAGCTATTTTTAACCTCTTTGTCCATTTAGGCCTCTGATTGTTATATTAGATATTTTCCTCAGCCATAAATCATTAGCTATTCAGTTTTAAAATTCAGTAGGCTCCACTCATACCCAGGGCCTTCCTTGTAACAGAACTTGACTGGTCCTTCTTATTAAGAAACCCTTAATCTTTGTCCTTAATTTTTTTTTTTTAGAGCCCTGGTCAGATTCCTGAAAAGAGATTTCTTCAACCTCTTGTTTATGAAGGAAACTAAATGGGGAGTTATGGATTTGGCTACCAAAATTTAAAATCCTATAAGGGAATACAATTATAGCCTTTCAGTATTTATTATTACTAAACTCTTAAAAAAATGCATATGTCACTCTAAGCCCCAAAAGGGCTGCTCTTAAGAGAACAAGGCGAATAATGTGTTATAAAACATTCCTACAGAGCACAATTACAGTTTCTTAAAATTTACAGACAGACCCATGATAATGCTATGGATAAAATGATGTCCAGACAGTAGGGAGAACTGTGTTAGTACTTCTGAACAAGTCAAAGGTATTTGCACAAGTTTAATATCATAAAGTCATTAGTTCAGACAACATGTAAAAGGACCAGATCATAATATCAAGAATATAATCAGGATTGCATGAGGCTAGAGTAAGAAATGAGGAGACGGAGAGTACAGAGGGGAGAGGGAGGACCAGGGTGGTTTTGCACACTGGTGCAAACTTTAAGGTACCAGTCTGTTCTCCATCAGGTTCAACCACACTCTCCTGATGGACAGAGACCAAAACTCTCAGAGATTTCTGGCTCCCTGGCCCATGTCCCATATAATGTATTGGTCTTCAACACAGAACTAAAAGTAACTAAAGGAATAAAAGGACATTTCAGATTAATCATCCAATTACTTGAAGTGCATTTTTGGCTGCTATCTATGTACCATATTTCCTGGGTTCTAAAATACCTTTAATTATAAAATACACTATCAATTTAAAAATAGTTTTGTAAAAAAAAATCTTCTACCACATTAGATGTACATACTTATTAAAAGATACCTCAATTTCACAAACTAAAAAATAAAGCCTAGAACTTCTCTGTACTTGCAATTCAAGCATATCTTCAAATAGAAATTAGCACATATGATTTCATCTCCATAAATAGCACTTTAAACATTTCCTCTAAGAAAAGAAAGAGCTCTCAAGTCCTCCTCAGAGAGTTGGCCTATTTGAGTGACAAGCACAAGGCCTTCTTGCATGTCTAATAATTTAAAAACAACTATAGGAGCAATTTTAAAACTTTATTCTAAGAAATATAACTTATTCCTATAATATGGAAAATACATAAACTAAATTTGCCTAGTGACACTTATTTATCAGAAATTTTAAACATGTCACCGAATGCAGGTATGTGACTTAGATCTCTTATAGCTGGAAGAGGCTCATGCCAAGACTGCCTTGCACACTTACCAAAGATATTAGGGGAACTGAGTGGGTAGGATAACAGATATCATTTTTTTCTTTTGTAAAATATCATACATAACTAGATTCATGAGAATTGTTCCATCAATCCCCATCTTGGATCTGAACATAGATCCCCAGAAAACACTTTGGGATGTCAAGACAGAAGAAAATTCCTGGATATTATCATTCTTGAACCCATTCGGTGACTTATTTCTTCCATTACATGGTGATAAGTATAACAGCCACAGTTTAAATTTTAATGATTATCTGAGGAATATGAAAGACTTTGTTTGACAAACTGAAGTATATCATGGAATAAAATGAAAAAATTAAGAAAAAAAAACAATTATTCTTTAAAGAAATCAAGAAATCTACACAGATTATTTTGCTAATTATCTTGATATTTCTAAAGAGTTAGAAAGTACATAAAGCTAGTGTACAAGTGAAACATTTATTTGGATTTTATGCTCCATATTTGAGGAGCCCTATGCATAATTATACAGTAAGGTGAGCAAGAGAAAATAGAATAACTATACCCAATCAGTGTGACTTGCTAGGGTATGTCATTTATTCTCTAGCTTTCATTGTTTAGGTGCAGACTTAGTCATTTGTTATAAATTTGTAGATAGCTTCAAAGGTAAGACTGAATAAGAAATAAGTAATTTCACTCTGTGTATGTCAGTGCAATTACATATCTTATATGCAATCTAACCATAGGATGGAATACTTACAAGATAACATGGCCATTTCATAAATAGCCATATCTATTTTGCATAAATCTATAATATCTTTTTCATTATAAGAGTTGAATATGAAATAAATTCTTACAGAAGTCATACTACTTTTCTTATTCACTCAGAGCAAGGCGAGAAGTTATTGCAATAGCAGACGGACACTGGAAGAAAGAATAAAGCATCCATAACATCACCCCCCATAACATGTAGTATTTTTAAGAAGGTCTTTTAGATACTACTACATTTTTTCCTACCATAATTTTCTCATCATACTTTTGGAATCATCCCATCATTAATCCTACCTTCATCCTTCCTTTTTTTTTTTTTGAGGGGGAGTGGGTACTAGGGATTAAACTCAAGGGCACTCGACCACTGAGTCACATCCCCAGCCCTATTTTGTATTTTATTTAGAGACAGAGTCTTACTGAATTTCTTAGCACCTCTCTTTTCCTGAGGCTGGCTTTAAACTCAAGATCCTCCTGTTGCATGACCTTTATATTGAATGGGTCTGGAAGTTGCATCACTACCTTCTGGATTAAAATATTGAGTAGGTATATTTGATTGGTGGTGCCTGAGAGTAAATGCTTATACTTGCAATATAAGGGAGTCATCTAAGATTATTATCAAGAATCTTGGATTATTATTTTCAATGGTGAAAGTTAAGCTCTGCCTTTTAAGTTGAATGAATATCACAGTAAATGAAAAGGGGTGGTCAGATGCTAGGAGCCAAGGGAATGAACTGTTTCCCAAATGTTTCTCAGTTTTTTTGACATATAAATATGGCCTAGAAGTGCATGAGAGGTTTTATGGGCCTTTCAAATTTGTTGATTATATGCACATGGGATATAATTCAAAATATTAGGAAAACCAAATATTTTCTTTTATTTTTAATTAATCTTCTTTTGGTAGCATTGTACTATTAAGTAAAAAAAAACTTAATAGTACTATTAAGTACATTGTACTATTGAGTTAAAAAAAAATTTTGGTGCAATCTATAAGTTACATATATTTGCAGAAGTTAAATGAGGACCTAAGAGGTATAAAGAATTATATTCTCCAACAATGTACAAGTGTACCCTTTTCCCCACATCCTCGCCAGCACTTGTTGTTGTTTGACTTCATAGTGGCTGCCAATCTTACTGGAGTGAGATGGTATGTTAGGGTGGTTTTGATTTGCATTTCTCTGACTGCTTGAGATGGTGAGCATTTTCTCATGTACTTGTTGATTGATTGTATGTCCTCCTCTGAGAAGTGTCTGTTCAGGTCCTTGGCCCATTTGTTGATTGGGTTATTTGTTATCTTATTGTCTAATTTTTTGAGTTCTTTATATACTCTGGATATTAGGGCTCTATCTGAAGTGTGAGGAGTAAAGATTTGTTCCCATGATGTAGGCTCCCTATTTACCTCTCTAATTGTTTCTTTTGCTGAGAAAAAACTTTTTAGTTTGAGTAAGTCCCATTTGTTGATTCTAGATATTAACTCTTGTGCTATGGGTGTCCTATTGAGGAATTTGGAGCCTGACCCCACAGTATGTAGGTTGTAGCCAACTTTTTCTTCTATCAGATGCCATGTCTCTGATTTGATATCAAGCTCCTTGATCCATTTTGAGTTAACTTTTGTGCATGGTGAGAGAAAGGGATTCAGTTTCATTTTGTTGCATATGGATTTCCAGTTTTCCCAGCACCATTTGTTGAAGATGCTATCCTTCCTCCATCGCATGCTTTTAGCCCCTTTATCAAATATAAGAAAGTTGTAGTTTTGTGGGTTGGTTTCTGTGTCCTCTATTCTGTACCATTGGTCCACCCGCCTGTTTTGGTACCAGTACCATGCTGTTTTTGTTACTATTGCTCTGTAGTATAGTTTGAAGTCTGGTATCGCTATACCACCTGATTCACACTTCCTGCTTAGCATTGTTTTTGGTGGGACTGCAAATTGGTGCAGCCAATTTAGAAAGCAGTATGGAGATTTCTTGGAAAGCTGGGAATGGAACCACCATTTGACCCAGCTATTCCCCTTCTGGGTCTAGTCCCTAAAGAACTAAAAAGAGCATGCTATAGGGACACTGCTACATCGATGTTCAGAGCAGCACAATTCACAATAGCAAGACTGTGGAAGCAACCTATATGCCCTTCAATAGACGAATGGATTAAAAAATGTGGCATTTATACACAATGGAGTATTACTCTGCATTAAAAAATGACAAAATCATAGAATTTGGAGGGAAATGGATGGCATTAGAGCAGATTATGCTAAGTGAAGCTAGCCAATCCCTAAAAAACAAATGCCAAATGTCTTCTTTGATATAAGGAGAGTAACTAAGTACAGAGTAGGGAAGAAGAGCATGAGAAGAAGACTAACATTAAACAGGGATGAGAGGTGGGAGGGAAAGTGAGAGAGAAGGGAAATTGCATGGAAATGGAAGGAGACCCTCAGGGTTATACAAAATTACATACAAGAGGAAGTGAGGGGAAAGGGAAAAATAATACAAGGGGGAGAAATGAATTACAGTAGAGGGGGTAGAGAGAGAAGAGGGGAGGGGAGGGGAGGGGAGGGGGGGATAGTAGACGATAGGAAAGGCAACAGAATACAACAGACATGAGTATGTCAATATGTAAATCAATGGAATTGTAACTGATGTGATTCTGCAATCTGTATACGGGGTAAAAATGGGAGTTCATATCCCACTTGAATCAAAGTGTGAAATATGATATATCAAGATCTATGTAATGTTTTGAACAACCAATAAAAAAAAGAAAAAAGAAAAAAGAAAAAAAGAAAAAAAAAGAAAACTAAAAAAAAAAAGAATTATATTCTCAAGAGATAACAGGAGGTTATACAAACAGAGACAAACATTTTATAAAGAAAGTTACTGTATTATTACAAAAATGTATTATAGAATCAGTGTTAAAAGCAAATTTTAAAATCATGAAATCAATGAATCCAACTCCTCTTGAAATAAGAATTACCTCTTTACCAACCTTAGGTCATGAGCTCCTTGCCTCTGCTTGACTGCATCAAAAAATAGAGAACTCACAACCTTAAAGGCTGTCTGTACTACTTTGAGGCAATTCTACTTATAAGAAAATTCTTCCTAAAGTAGAACCCAAATCTCATAGTCTTCAACTGGGTTTCCACAAATGGACTCTGAGATGAAGATTCATGTACAGATTTATTGAAAAGTAACCCTTCCATCAGCATCCTTGGGGAGAGGGGGCTGAAGGAAGTAGGGTTAAGCAGAGGGGAGAGTTAGCTGTGGTTGCAGAAAGCCTTACTTGATCTTCTTGTGACAATATGGAGCTGAGATGGTTGTTTTAAATTTTCCTGCCTAGAGTGAAAGAAGATGGGGAGGATTCTACCTCACTCATCAACCAGCCATTAGACTTGGGCCATCACCAGGAGGGAACATGCTGTTGATGAGGATACTCTCTACAGCCAAGGGCGATTACTAAGGATTCACCATCATGCCCAACAACTTACTCTCAGCACTCGAAGGATAGTCTCAATTCTCAAACGGATAGTAAGCTCAACATTCATTAGTACCATTAATTTTCCCCATAGATTTTCCTAATTATTCCCTCGCTTCCCTTGAGAGTCAAGAGAAGTTCAATTCCTCTTCTAAATTTTTACCATTTACAATTCTCTTAAGGTTTTCTCCATTATAATAGTTGTAATCTTAGAATTACATACTGGCATGGTTCTTCTTGAAGTATAAGATACAGAGTTGAGGGCTGGGGATGTGGCTCAAGCGGTAGCGAGCTGGCCTGGCATGCGTGCGGCCCGGTTTCGATCCTCAGCACCACATACCAACAAAGATGTTGTGTCCGCTGAGAATTAAAAAATAAATATTAAAAAAAATCCTCTCTCTCTCTCTCTCTCTCTCTCCTCTCTCACTCTCTCTTTAAAAAAAAAAAAAAAGAGACAGAGTTGAATGGATTGCCTGGATGTATCCTCAGTCCACAGTGTCCAATGGGACAATTAGCACCCATATGCTCTTGACATTTTATCAAGAAAACCTTCTCAACTTGGCATCTCCCCAGGATGTGGCAGTGAGAGAACTAATTCCTTGCCATTTGACCACTAGGAAGCTTCCTTTGAACTTACTCAAAACCACGTTGTGTTTTCAAAGAATTTCATTCCACTATTGACTTTTAAAAAATATTTTTTTAGTTGTTTATGGACCTTTATTTTGTTTATTTATTTATTTATATGAAGTGCTGAGAATTGAACCCAGTGCCTTACACATGTGAGGCAAGCACCCTACCACTGAGCCACAACCCCAGCCCCACCACTATGGACCTTACACAAAAGTGATAATGAGCGAATACCCATAAATTATCTTGCAGATTGCTGTTTTGCTTTATTCTCTTAATCTCTTCTTGTATAGATAGTTTTATTATTTCCAATGGCAGAAAATCAGACATTTCTAAGAAATTCCATTTTGTTTCTTTATAAAATACCAGTAGGATTTTCTAAAGGTTTTGTCTGGTTTCCTACCATGGGACATACTTGGGCTTAATGTGTATTTTATGAATAAGTAGAGGTAGTTTGAGTCTAACTAATATGCACTTTACTTTACATCCCAAATCAGATAAAAACCTTCTTTCTCATATGGAATATGGGCTTTCTATTGTTACTTTCTATCTTGAAATCAGAAACTTGATGAAATATAAGGAAGACAAAAGAATTTGGTAGTCTCATAATTCTGGTCTTACTTGTTTCAATTCCCTTGAACTTTCTTGTGTACAAGAAAGCAGCTTTGTTAACAGGCTCCCTTGTGATTTGGAGGAGGGATGAGAAATTCCAAACCAACTCTTCACTTTTAATTTAATTATATTGATGGAGTCTTACACTGAGAGTAACACTAGCTATCAATCAACTTTACCTACTTCTGTGCTCTGGAAAAACTCATCTCAGCTCTTTTTTCACCCTTCTTTCATCACTGTCTTCCTTTTGTGATTAAGCTGAGATCAACCATCTTTCCAAAGAGAAGTTGGTATTCAGTCCACATTCATTTTTGGTGGTTGAAGAAATTGGATGTATTTTGTCTGTGATACATTTCACCATTAAGCAAGGTTTTGTTCCTATCGTTTTCCTCACAAATAGAACATATTTGTGATCAATATCCTATTTATGAGGGATGATTACTTCTTAGTCAATGGGGCATCACATAGAAAAATTCAAGGAAAGGTGATAAAAAAACCAGTTGCACTAGGCTGACTTAATGGACCAGCCAATTCTTCACACTCTAATTCAGCCTGAATATCTGTTTTAATTACAGGACAAAGTTTAGTTGTCGATGAAAACTTTATATAAAATTATAATCCTATGAAATTCAGAGTAATTGCAGTATAGTGCTAGGAGATGGTAAGAAAGTGGCAGCTGCTTTTCAGGTAGTAGCCTTGTATATTTATAAATCATATGTAGTGGAAATTATGTTTTAAAATTCCTCATAAACACAAGCTACATTTTTATTGCATAAAAAGGCAAGAGTGTGAAACTTTTTAGCGACCTGTTGCCATATAAAATTATGTTGAATTTGACAAAAAAAAAAAGAGCAAACTTTTTTTCAGTAGGACAAGCAATGGTCTCATTACTTCATTTATCATAAGTCATTTAACCCTATGTCATAGGAATAATTATTCTCATTTTGTAAATTAGCGAACTGGTAGTGAAGTCAAGTAAATTGCCCAAGTTCACAGAATTAGCAAAAGTGTTATCTAGATTTAAATTCAGGTAGTCTGAAATGAAGTCTATTAACTAAACAATATACTCACCACTTCTCTAAAGAAGGAATTATTTGCATATGTACACTACATATAAATTAAATTTCTTGTTGGCAAACTACCTGTATTATTGAAATTAAGTACTTCTTGTCTTTAACAAATTATACCCTTTACCTTTATGTTCACAAATTGCATCACAATCCTTGAAAGTCAGCTTAATTTAGGGTTATCTGCTAGGATTCCTCCATGGAATGACAAGCTTATGTGAAAGCACATGTTACTTTGAAGAGTTTAGTGGATGAGCACATTCAATGTCTGTACGTATTATTAGAAGTCTGAGAGATCATTTATTATGTAACTTTTATATGTCAATATCTCTAGATTTTATAATTTTAGACCTTAAAACAAGTAAACAGTACAAAACTCTTACTAGTAAGTAATCAAAATTTATCACTCTGCCTTGATCACAATTTTCATGATAATTTTTGCCTCTAATATTCACTGAGAGCATCATGCATGATTTTCAAATATTATTTCATTTAATACTCACAAATCTGTGAGGTAAGTGTTATTTTTCAGTTGAGGATAAAGTCCTAAAATACTAAAATATTTTCTGAAATCTTATTCCAAGAAGGTAGTGAAGCCTGTTAGGTATTCTGCTTCCACATACTCCCCACAGCAGAATGGTTCAAAATATGATGAAGACAAATAAAGTAATAGACAAATTTCCTGTAAGCCTTATCAGTGTTTCTATTACTGAGGATCCAGTAAGAAGACAAAAACAAAATCACATCAGTCATATAAAGAGGAAGAATTTGGTATGGCAAATTGCTACTTGAATATAAAGATACTTAAGTAATTAAGAAATGTAAGGTAGCAATCACAGAGGTAGCAATCACTCCCAATGGAGTTGATTTTAAGAATGGTATAAAAAGTTGCAAACTGGATGCATCCAATGCTTTAGGAAGCATGTGTGACTCCAGTAGAAGACACAACTGAATGCCTTTATTTTATTTGTTTATTTTTATGTGATGCTAAGGATTGAACTGAGCACTTCACACATGCTAGGTAAGTGCTTTGCCACTAAGCTACTGCCCCAGCCCAAGTGCTAGGTGATTTTTTAAAACTCATTTTCCCCTTTTATCCTCCTTTCTATTCTTCATCCTCCTGTTACTTTAACTACATCCATTGCCATCCTGATCTTTTATCATTTGGAATACCAAATTATGGATCATAAGAAGTGATGGGCTGTAAAGAAATGATATCAAAACGTAAAAAATAGGAGAAGGAGAAGGAGAAAAAATATATATCGAGTAAGTTCAGAGTTGATATGTCCAATGAATGTCAGAAAAAATACTGGGTGACTTTGATTTTAACATTTTCAAACAAAGGTAGAAAGAGAAATGTTTTGCATATATCCAGGGACTATTCTCAATATTTCTCTCCAATACATGAAGTAGGCAGCAAAATAAATTCTTTGTACTGTCACAATCATATTGGTTACATAAATATTTTACCATCAAATCCATTTTTTCATACAATATCCCTGTTGCTGAAATTATTTTTGCCTTTAACAATAGTATTTGGCAGGTATACAATGTAGGATGAATAATCAGTATGAAATCTTATGTTTCTTTTATGAGAATACTGTTGATGCCAAGGCATATCGAATAAATTTGTCTTATCCTCTTTAACAGATGCTAAAATATAGTTTGAAGACAAATATAATCAATAAGTATGTATTAAATCGCTACCATGTGCCAGGGTCTAGACATTGAGAATACACAGAAGAATAAAACAAATAACATGTAGCTTATAGAACTTGTAAACAAGTGTTAAGTCAAGAAAAGAATGTGAAAAAGGGACCACAGATATGGAAGAGATTTTTAAAATTTTGAAAAACACTATGTACAACTCTATGTCAATAAATTTTAGGATAAAGATGGTGTGACAATATTTAAGAAACATGAATTAGAAATAATTCTAGAGGAATTAAAAACATTAACCACTATTAATCATAAAAGAATCAAAATTTGTCAAAAAGTGAAACTCAAAATAGATGACAGGCCCAAATGAAGATACCCAAACTAATTTTTAATATCATATAATCTGACTAAATAAAGGATATAAATTTTTTATGGGTAAAACAACATAAATGTTTGAAGTAATCTGAAATTAACACATAAATACATATATATTTATTTCAACTATGGAAAAGGAAGCCATAGTTTCTGTTCCTTTGTCTTCAACATGGGGGGAATATTTGTTTGTTTAATATGCTTGCTCTCCACTGACCACCTCACTTACCCATGGAAGAAGGAATGTGTTATTTAGTAGATGAGTTGAAGTTAAGGAAATTGGCATAAATGGCTCCTGAATCTCCCTTTCTATTTCTGTAGAATCTGATTGCTTAAAGAGCCTGCTGTCTGGATTTTTTTTTTTTGGTACCCCGAATTGAACCACATTCTCAGCCCTATTTTGTATTTTATTTAGAGATAGCGTCTCATTGAGTTGCTTAGCACCTCACCTTTGCTGAGGCTGGCTTTGAACTTGCAATTCTCCCACCTCAGCCTCCTGAGCCACTGAGATTACAGGCATGCACCACCACGCCTGGCAGAGTTATGTAACATTACAACTACATCATATATAACTATGATTGATGGGTAGATCAACAAATGGATACAATAGTATAATCTCAATCTTGGAATGGGAGTCAAAAAGAACATGTTGTCTGAACTAAAATATGACCAAATGTAGAATTTCTATATTTTGATCAAATTTTGGATCTCAAATCTAAAATTATGTGTGGCCTTTGGAAGAGCACAGGCAATCTTAAAGTTGTTAACATATGTTCTGATATGTTGCAATACTAGAATTATACATTTAAGGACACTTGTATATATTTACAGTTTCATGAAAAATTAGCCAAACAATTATAGGATAAAATTCCTATAATTCAATACATTGGACAATTAACCAAACAGCAATCAGGTGAATGACACTAGCACTCAGACTCATATCATAGAGGTGATTATGAAATATTATTTGCAGAACCAATCTGAAATGCATGCTTTTTCAGTGGAGTGTTTATTCCTCATGATAGAAAAGAAAATAAAATCTTAAGCAAAACACATTAAAATATAATAACTCTAAACATCTTGATTTTCTAAAGAAAGTAAAGTGTGGTTCCTTTCAATACTCAGTTGATTTATTGTTAATTAATTATAATTCATATTAAGTCATGTGGAACTAAAATTCATATTAACATTTTTGTATACTAAGAAGTTTCACTACTTAGCAAGTTTTATTTTTGTTTTTTTTGTTTTTTTTTTTTTTTGGTACTAGGCAGTGAACCCAGGGGTGGCTTTATCACTGAGCTACATTCCCCAGTCCTTTTTATATTTTATTTTGAAGCAGGGTCTCACTAAATTTCTTAGGTCCTCACTAAGTTCCTGAGGCTGGCCCCAAACTTGTGGTTCTCCTTTAGCCTCCCAAGTCACTAAGATTACAGGCATGCCCCACCATGCCAAATCAACACTCGATAAAAAGGTTTTATAAAGCAAATAAAACCTTTAAAGTACAAATTATATTAAAAGAGAAAGAGTGTCAGGAAAAAAATCCATAAAATTACTTCCTTAACAAACAGTTAGGGAAAAAACCTGACAAAGTTAAAATGAGACAAGAGCAGTAAAGACAGTGAAGGAGATCACATAGTTTAGCCCAGTATGTGAGCACAAAGCAGTGCTGGGCAGGGCAGCCATTTTGTAGTATCCACAGCCAGGCCATCTCCCTAGAAGAAATTAAATCAATACATCTCCCCACATACAGAAAGCAACAAATAAAACCATAAAGAATGCCTCTGAAATGGGTTGTCTCAGTAATCCATCCAGAAGGAAAACAGTAGAGATATTGTTTTTACCTGAAGGTTACTAAAACCCCCTCCCACCAGGTACAGTGGTGCACATCTGTAATTCCAGCATCCCAGGAGGCTAAGGCAGAAGGATCATAAGCTCAAAGTCAGCCTCAGGTATTTAGCAGGGTCTTCAGCAACTTAGTAAGACCCTCTATCAAAATTTTAAAAAGGGCTGGGGATGTGGCTTAGTGGTTAAGCACCCCTGGGTTTAATCCCTGGTATCACAAACAAACAAACAAAGAAACAAACAAAACTCCCCTGGTGATGCACATGGGGAGTGGCATGGAACTGACCTCAATACAAATCACTCCCAGGGAGTACTCACCCTTTCTCAATGCTCCCCACAACCTCTGCAACAGCACCGACAAAGACAGGCCAATTGATACCCTCCCCCTATCACTGTGACAGGTAAAACCCCAATGATCTATAGAAGCCAGGGTTGAGACTTCTGGGCCATAGACTGTAGACAGTATGCACTCACAGGCTCCAAAGTTTCAGATAGTCACTAAGAGGTTAGATATCACCAGTGCAAAGAAGCCAGGCAGAGGGAAGTAGGCACTCAGAGATTCATAAACAGTCAGTCATAGGAGCTCAGATGAAGGCAGCCAAACTGCTACTCTACCCTCGTCCACAAAGACAGTACTCCAGTGATCTACACCAGCCAGGGTATCTGTTCATGTCCTTGACGCATTTACTAATTGGGTTATTTGTTGTTTTGGTGCTTAGCTTTTTGAGTTCTTTATATACCCTAGAGATTAGTGCTCTATCTGATGTGTGAGGGGTAAAAATTTGCTTCCAAGATGTAAGCTCTCTATTCACCTCACAGATTGTTTCTTTTGCTGAGAAGAAACTTTTTAGTTTGAGTCCATCCCTCTTATTGATTCTTGATTTTAATTCTGGTGCTATAGGAGTTTTGTTAAGCAAATTGGGGCCTAATTCCACATGATGGAGATTAGGGCCCACTTTTTTTTCTATTAGACACAGAGTCTCTGGTTTAATTCCTAAGTCCTTGATCCACTGAGTTGAATTTTGTCCATGGTGAGAGTTAGGGGTTTAATTTCATTTTGTTGCACATGGATTTCCAGTTTTCCAAGAATCATTGTTGAAGAGGCTATCTTTTTTCCAATGCATGTGTTTTGAAACTTTGTCTAATATAAGATAATTGTAATCTTGTGGGTTGGTCTCTGTGTCCTCTATTCTGTACCACTGGCCTACCAGTGTGTTTTGGTGCCAATACCATGCTGGGTTTTTTTTACTATTGCTCTATAGTATAGTTTAAGGTCTGGTATAGTGATGCCTCCTGCTTTTCTCTTCCT
Source organism: Ictidomys tridecemlineatus (assembly GCF_052094955.1). Lineage (NCBI taxonomy): Eukaryota > Metazoa > Chordata > Mammalia > Rodentia > Sciuridae > Ictidomys > Ictidomys tridecemlineatus. Next base: position 56,320,776 of record NC_135477.1, read on the forward strand.
GAGAAGGATTGGTTTAGCTATTCTGGGTCTCTTATCTTTTCTTTTTTTTTTTAATTTTTTAAAATTTTTTTATTGATTGTTCAAAACATTACAGAGCTCATGATATATCATCTTTCATACATTTGACTCAATTGGGTTTTGAACTCCCTAAATACATATTGCAGACTCACTTCTGTTACATACTCACATTTTTACATGATGGCATATTAGTGACTGTTGTATTCTGCTACCTTTCCTATCCCCTACTATCCCCCCTCCCCTCCCCTCCCCTCCCAAATCTTCCCTCTCTACCTCCTCTGCTGTTGTTCAATTCTCTCCCTTTAAACTAAGACGAATGGGGGGAGAGAAAGGGAGAGAGAAGGGAAAGCATATGGAAATGGTAGGAGACCTTCAGTGATACACAAAATTATAAGAGGTTATGAGGGGCAAGGGGGAGGGGGAAAAAAAGGTCTCTTATCTTTTCCAGATGAATTTCATGATTGCTTTTTATATTTCTATGAGGAATACCATTAGGATTTTGATCGGAATTGCAATAAATCTGTATAGTGCTTTTGGTAGTATGGTCATTTTTATAATACTAATTCTGCCTATCCAAGAGCACAGTAGACCTTTCCATCTTCTAAGGTTGTCTTCTGACTTCTTAGAGGATTCCCATTTCTCAACTCATGGTGGAAGTTGAAGTAGACATATGAGCAGAATCTTAATTCCTTCAGGAAAAAAATGGACTAGAGTTCAACTCAAGTATCCTCATATATCTTCCTACAATCTCAATCCTCTGACATTCTTCTCTTTGCATCTCTATTTCCAAAGATCCCTGCACAACTATGTCTTGTGTATGTCTAGATTTCTCAGAGATAGAACAACCATTCCCACTCACAGCTTAACAGGCTTTCAAATTAATTTGCAAGGAGAAGAAGCATTTTTCTTTAATAGAAATAAAGAACATTCTGGTGCCTGAGACCCAAATAAAATGTAATTGCTATCTCCTGCTTTCAATCTGAACATTATGACAGGAGTCTTGCTCACTGAGTCTGAAATAAGAGAAATTGAAGTCTTGAATCTTCAGTGTCTCTGTTTTGGCTGGGCAGTCTGACCCTCCAGTCTCAAAATTTTTCACTCTAATCCTCAGGGAGAAACAGTATTCCCATTGCTTGAGTTCTGGGTAGCTGAACTAGAAGAAATGATGCCTCTCTCTAATCTGCCATCTTGCCCACCTTAATCCAAACTCTCACTCACCAGCCCATCTTCCAAATGGACTTCCAAAAAACAGGCTCAGATGTAGAGGTGAAAGAATTTTAAGAAAAATTTTTAAAGATTCTATGCTTTAAGTGACATATTAAATTTTTGTTTATCATGTACAACCTGATGTTTTAAAATATATACATGTTTTCAAAGAAGCAACTTTAAGTTTTGTCAATTTTTTCAATTGTTGCCTTTGTTTCAATTTCATTGATTTCAGCTCTGATTTTTATTATTTCTTGCCTTCTACTGCATTTTCTGTTGATTTGTTCTTTTTCTAGGGCTTTGAGATGAAGTGTGAGGTCATTTATTTGTTGGCTTTTTCTTCTTTTAAGGAATGAACTTCATGCAATGAATTTTCCTCTCAGTACAGCTTTCATAGTGTCCCAGAGATTTCAATATGTTGTGTCTGTGTTTTCATTTACCTCTAAGAAATTTTTAATTTCCTCCTTGATGTCTTCTGAAGCCCATTGTTCATTCAGTAGCATATTTTTCATTCTCCATGTGATGTAGGAATTTTTCTTCCTTATTTTATCATTGATTTCCAATTTCATTCCATTATGATTGGATAAAATGCATGGTAATATCTCTACTTCTTTGTATTTGCTAAGAGTTGCCCTATGGCATAATATATGGTCTATTTTTGAGAAGGATCCATGTCCTGCTGAGAAAAAAAGTATTTCCATTTGATGTTGGTTGTTATATTCTATATATGTCAATTAAGTCTAATTTATTAATTGTTATTGTGTTCTATAGTTTCTTTATTCAACTTTTGTTTGGAAGATCTGTCCAGTGGTGAGAGAGATGTGTTGAAATCACCCATGATTATTGTGTTGTGGTCTATTTGTCTCTTAAACTTGAGAAGAGTTTGATTGATGAACATAGCTGCACCATTGTTTGGGACATATATATTAATGATTGTAATGGCTTGTTGGTGAAGGGTTCCCTTGAGCAGTATGTAATGTCCATCTTTATCCCTTTTGATTAACTTTGGCTTGAAGTCTATTTTATTTGATATGAGTATGGACATCCCTGTTTGCTCTCAAGGTCCATGTGAGTGGAATGATTTTTCCCAAACTTTCACCTTCAGTCTGTGTATGTCTTTTTCTTATCAGATGAGTTTCTTGTATGCAGCATATTGTTGGATCTTTTTTTTAAAAAAATCCAGTCTGCTAGCCTATGTCTTTTGGTTGGTTGAGTTTAAGCCATTAACATTTAGGGTTGCTATTGAGATATGGTTTGAACTTCAGCCATGTTTGTTAATTTTTGTTATTTAACTTGATTTATTTTTCCTCTTTGATTAGTTTTTACTTTACTGTACTACCTCCCACTATTGATTTTCATTGTTATTTTTAATTTCCTCTTCATGTAATGTTTTGCCAAGGACATTTTGAAGTGCCAGTTTTCTATATTCATATACCTGTTAGTCATTCATATTTCTTTTTTTGAAAATGTCAGTTCAGTACTTTTGTGCTTTTTAAAATGTGTTTTTGCTATTGAATTGTTTAAGCTCCTCATACATTTGAAAATTGTTTCTTTATCAGATGTTTGTTGTGGCAATATTTTCTCCCATTCTGAAGACTGCCTGTTCACTTTGTTTATTGTCTCTTTTGCTATACAGAAGCTTTTCAATTTGACTTAATCTCACTTGTCTAGTTTTTCATTTGCTGTGACAACATTAATGAAACTGTGAGCCACATGAAATAACCCAAGCACAGAAAGATAAATATTATATTATCTTACTCATATGTGAAATCTAAAAAGGTTGATTTCATAGAAGTGAAGACTAGAACTGCAGTTACTAGAGGCTGAAGTGGTTAAGGGGGAGAGTAACTGGGAATATATTAAAGAAAAACTGTATAATTACATGGGAGTAATATTTTTAAAAATATTGAGAATAAGCAATATATATAGAGAGATAATGTAGATAAGTAATTGCCATAGCAGGAGGTTGGAAGGGAGAGGACAATTGGACTGGGGGGAAGGGTACTGATTACTAAGAAGTTGTAGAATTTCTTTGCTGGGTGATGAAAATGTTCCAGCACTGATTGTGGTGATGATTATTCAACTCTGAACAGACTAAAAAACACTGGATAGTATACTTTAGTGGGTGAATTTTATGAGAGGTGAATTTCATCCCAATATTTTTTTTTAAAAAAGAAACTCTAATACTAATCAGTTCAACAATAGTTCTGATGATACAGAGGCTATTAAAACCATGGAAGAAGGTACTATTATCTAGAAAGATTATATAGAACAATAAAAGGAGTAGATCTATAATAAATTTTCTTCTGAATAATGCTACCCTGAGTTGTTATTATTTATGAAATCTAAAGTGAACGATGATTTCATGTAAGTAAATCTATCATGATTCAAAGATAAAAATATCCCAAAGTCAGTTTTTTTTCAGATTTTCTCTCAGTTCTCTTTCCTGGGGCAAAAAAGAAAAATCTACTTCTTTTAACTTTACCATTTCAAATGGTAAAAATAGAAAATAGTCACTAGAGTAAGAGGTAGTTTTTTCCATTTTTCTGCTAGCTGAAAAAGAAATTACCTTAGAGATAAGTGTATTCATGTTTGCCATTAAATTAGGTGTCCTGGAACTTTCCATGTAGAAACAGTATAAACTGAAATGCTGTTCAAAGGTAAAAGTTAGACCTATCAATTTGAAGATTCTTTCTTTAAAAAGTGGTCTAATCTATATTTTTTGCACTTAGTGAAACACTGCTTGAAGTAGAAATCAATTCCTAAGTTAATTTGAATCTAAAGCTGTTTGAGTATCCAAAAATTCTCACAGTACCTTAAAGCATTTTCTTATAAGATTCCATTAAGGACAAAAATATACTTATGAAATACAAAGGTTACACATTGAATTTATACATATCATATAACTGAGCATACTCTGTATATAAAATATTGATGTGAATAAAATGTAACTAGGCTTTCCTAATAATTTCATATCAGTCAGCATTAGATTAAAAAAATAGAATATTAATAAATTAGCATAAGCTGCAGATAGTTGTCAGCCTCATTAGTTCTAGTTCCATCCACTCAGAATTTTCTATATTTAACTAGTATTTTCCTAATTTGGACCAAATTTTTAAGAAACGTTAAACAAATACATAAATGCAATAAAAAATCCATATAGTAGCATGAACAATCATGCAATAATTGTAATTAATTGAGGTTTTGACAACAAAAAATTTCACAAATATAGTTAATGTATTAAATAGTTTCTTTTGTAACCTGAATAAGATTTTTAAATATTCACTTATAACTATTAAATATCTTTCATTAGAATACAACTTCAGTGAGTCCGTACTGCTTGAAACTAATGTGTCATAGGATTTCCTTTCCCCCAAATAAGAAATTGTTATAAACTTTAGTAAATTTTTGTGAAATCAAATAAGATAAAATGCAGTTCTTCATGAGGAAACAGACCTAGAAAATAGAAAACCATCTGAAGACTGTGTCTTCTTCTGTCTTTTTTCTGTCTGTGTTTTAGGATCCCTTAATCTCTAATACTGACTGCATTTCTGTTGTAGATTCCCTAATGATCCAAACCAATATTCCCAAGTTCCCCAGGACTCACTGAAGAGCCTGGCAGTATTCTCTGAAGCATACTGTCATATTTTTAGAGAGGAACATCCAATTTTTCTATCTTGAAAGTTGTAAAATCATATTTTAAAGACACAAATTTAATATGTGTTAGTAACATTTCTGTGTCTGGAACAAAATACCTGACAGAGGAGGAAAGAATTGTTTTGTCTCATGTTTCAGAGATTTCAGTCCATGGTCCCCTGGTTCCATTGTATGGAGCCTGAGATGAGGCAGAAGAATATCATGGCAGGGGGCATGGCAGAGGAAAACTGTTCATTTCATGAGAGCTAGGAAATGAGAGGCAGATATGCTAGACAAGAAATACCCTCTTAGCATATGACCCTCATAACCCAATTCCTCCAACCATGCTCCACAACCTAATTTCCATCACCTCTGGGTAACCCATTCAGCTATCAATAGATGAATTCACTGGTGAGGTGAGGGCCCTCAGGGTCCAATCAGTTCCCCAAAGCCTTACTTCTAAACATTACTGTTTTATGGAACAAACCATGAATCTTTGAGGGACATATCAGATCCAATTCATAAATATGTGCCACTTTATTTCTTAAAATATAAATCAGATTATTCCTAGTAGAATTGTATTTGTTGTTTGAGCTATTAGAAAGCAGAAATGTTTTATAATTTTAGAAATTATTTTCTTCATTAAAAATACAAAATGCTTAAGAGTGCTAAAATTCTTTGTACAATTGGAAAATCAATTGAATGAAAAAGTCTATATTAAGATCCAAGTAGAGGTATATCAGTACTTTTAAAATAAAAATTCTCAAGTATGTTTTTATTCATTCTCTCCACATTTTTCAAGCAAATAGTAGGTTCTTAGAAATGGGAAAATAAGGGGATCCAAGATGGAGAGCTACAGGGAGGCTGCATTCTGTGTCACTCCAGGACCTGAGATTCAAGTACTAGGAATACTGTTTCTCTGCAAAGTGATTATAGGATTCCAGACAATTGCTCCCATAAAAAAAAAATCATGCCCCTATGCCATGCAGGTCTCCAGGACTCAGCATCAGCACAGGACTCCTGGCCACTCATCCAAGCAGGAACTCCAGGTGCCTGAGTAGGACCAGCAGCATTAGAACCCAGGCAGGGCTCCTGGCCATCCATCTGTGTAGGAATTCTGGCCTCCACTCCCACACAGGACACCCAGCCAAAGAACACTTGGCCAGTAGCCCACAGCAAGGAACTCTGGCTGCCACTCCCATAGGGAACCTCATTTATCAATGTGGGGCTCATACAAGCACCTCCATCTTGGGGCAGCGCAACCAGTGCCATAGTCCCATACGCATAGAAGCCTGCACTTGAGGACATGGCACTGGGTCCAGAGATAGTTGCCAGCCACAATACTCTCTGCCACAGAGCTACATCTCTGAACACTCTGCTCAATGCCACCACCTGGCCCCACCCAACCCAACATCCCATCACTGAAAGCATCCACCTCCATCTTGGGACAACTTTGTCACCATCATTAGTCGGGGCAACTCCCAGCTTGAAATACCAGCTGAAGCTAGAAGCAATATCAAGTGCTAGAGGGGAAGATACATGAACAACAAGGGAAAACAAGGGGAAAAAGTACTCTCAATAAAGCAAGATATTACATTCTTAAAATTCATAGCCAGTCCAACAAAAGAAATGACAGAAAATGAGTTCAGTATGTAACATAGTTAAAATGTTCTGTGAATTAAAGGATGATATAAGAGAGCAAATACAGGTAGCAAACAATCATTTTGGTAAAGAGCTACATAAGCAAATATAGAAAATTACTTCAATAAGAAGATAGAAGTTCTAAAAAATAACAGAAATCCTTGAAATGAAAAAAAAAATAAACCAAATTAAAAGCCCAATAGAAAGCATCACCAATAGATTAGATCCCTTGGAAGAAAAGACCTCAAACAATGAAGACAAAATATATAATCTTGAAAACAATGTAGACCACAGTGTGAAGATAGTAAGAAACCCTGAGCAGAACATTCAAGAATTATGGGATAACATTAAAAAAAGAAATTTAAGAATTATTGGAATAGAGGAAGGAATAGGGTTCCAAACCAAAGGAGTGAACAATGTATTCAATGAAATAATATCAGATATTTTTCTAAATGTGAAGAATAAATTCAAAAATCATATACAAGAGAGTTACAGGACACTGAATGTACAAAGTCACAACTGGTCCACCCCAAGGTAAATAATAATGAAAAATGCCTAGAGAGAGAGAGAGAGAGAGAGAGAGAGAGAGAGAGAGAGAGAGAGAGAGAGAGAGAGAAAGAAAATTTTAAAAGCCACAAGAGAAAGGAAGCAGATTACATATAGGGGGAAACCAATTAAGATATCTGCAGATATTTCAACTCAAACCCTGAAAGCCAGAAGATCCTGGAACAACATATAGAATCTGTGAAAAAAAAATGGATGCCAATCAAGAATCTTATAAACAGAAAAACTGAGATTTAGATTTGATGATGATATAAAAACCTTCCATGATAAACAAAACTTAAAAGAATTTACAATTATAAAGTCTGCACTACAGAACAGCCTCTGCAAAATATTCCATGAGCACAAAACAAAAACAACAATGAAAATCAGCAGGGAGTTATTACACTAAAGGTAACACCAATCAAAGGAGAAATCCAAGTTAAATATTAAAAATAAACACATATGACTTGGAATACAAATCATGTCTCAATAATAACCCTGAATGTTAATTGCTTAAACTCACCAATCAAAGGACATAGATTGGCAGATTGGATTTTTTTAAAAACAGACCCAACAATATGTTACCTTCAAGACACTTATCTTATAGAAAAAGACATCCACAAACTGAAAATAAAAGGTAGGGAAAAAACTCACCAATCACATAAACTGCAGAAACAAGCAGGGGTTTCCATCCTCATATCAACTAAAGTAGACTTCAAGCCAAAGACAATCAAAAGAGATAAAGAAGGACATTTCATATTCCTTAGGGGAACCATACAGCAACAACACATAACAATTATAAATATTTATGCCCCAAACAATGGAGCATCTGCATTCATCAAACTCTTCTCAATTTCAAGAGTCAAATTGACCACAACACAATAATTCTGGGTAACTTTAACACACTTCATTCACCACTAGAAAGATCTTCTGAACAAAACCTAAAAAAGAAACTATGAAACTCAATAATACAATAAATAACTTGACTTAACAGACATATATAGAATATTTCGTCCTTCAATAAGTGAATAAACTTTTTTCTCAGCAGCACATGGATCCTTCTCTAAAATACAGCATCTATTATGTCACAAGGCAGCTCTTATCAAAATACAAAAATACAGAGATACTACCCTAAATTCAATCAGATCATAATGGAATGAAATTAGAAATCAATGATAAAATAAAAAATAGGAACTACTCCAAGACTTGTACACTAAATAATATGTCACTAAATGAACCACAGGTTGCAAAAGACATCAAAGAGGAGATTAAAAATTCTTAGAGGTATATGAGAACACAGATACAACATATCAAAATCTCTGGGACACTATAAAGGCAGTACTAAGAGAAAAGTTCATTGCATGGAGTTCATTCCTTAAAAGAAGAAAAGTCAACAAATAAATGAACTAAAATTACCTCTTGAAGCCCTAGAAAGAGAACAAATCAACACCAAAATACAGTAGAAGATGGGAAATAATTAAAATTAGAGCTGAAATCAATCAAATTGAAACAAAAGAAACAATTGTAAAATTGAGAAAACAAAAAGTTGGTTGTTAGAAAAACTAAATACAATTGATAAATTGTTAGCCATGCTAACTAAGAGAAGCCATGTTAGCCATGCTAACTAAATTATTAACATCCATGGTGAAAAAGGAAATATCACAACATACACTACAGAAATACAGAAGATAATCAGAGATTATTTTGAAAAATTCTACTCCGATAAAATAGAAAATATCCAAGGCATCAACAAACTTCTAGAGCCATATGATTTACCCAAACTGAATCAGGATGATATACACAAATTAAATAAATCAATTTCAAGCAATGAAATAGAAGACACTATCAGAAGCCTAACAACTAAGAAAAGCCCAGGACCAGATGGGTACACAGCTGAGTGCTACAAGACCTTTAAAAAAGAAATAATACCAATACTCCTAAAATTACTTCAGGAAATAGAAAAAGACAGAAAACTTCCAAAATCATTCAATGAGGCCAAAATTGCCCTGATTCCAAAATCAGACATAGACACATCAAGGAAAGGAAACTTCAGACCAATATCTCTAATAAACTTAGATGCAAAAATTCTAAATAAAATTCTGGCAAATTGAATATAAAAACACATCAAAAGGATAGTGCACCATGATCAAGTGGGGTTCATCCCAGGGATGCAAAGTTGATTCAACATATGGGAATTAATAAATGTAATTCATCACATCAATAGACTTAGAGATAAGAATCACATGATCATCTCAATAGATGCAGAAATAGCATTTGACAAAATACAGCACCCCTTCATATTCAAAACACTAGAAAAACTATGGATAACAGGAATATGTCTCAACATTGTAAAAGCTACCTGTGCCAAGCCCCAGGCCAACATCATTCTAAATCAAATAAATAAATAAATAAATAAATAAATAAATAAATAAATAAATAAATAAACTGAAAGCATTTCCTCTAAAACCTGGAACAAGACAGGGATGCCCTCTTTCACCACTTTTGTTTAACATAACTATTGAAACTCTAGCTAGAGCAATTAGACAGACCAAAGAAATTAAAAGGATATCTATAGGAAAGGAAGAACTCAAGTTATCACTATTTGCCATTGATATGATTCTATACCAAGAAGATCCAAAAAATTTCCACCAGAAAACTTCTTGAACTAATAAACAAATTCAGCAAAGTAGCAAAGTATAAAACCAACACACATAAATCAAAGGCATTTCTGTATATCAGTGATAAAGCCTCTGAAAGAGAAACTCGGTAAACTATCCCATTTACAGTGGCCTCACAAAAAAAAAAAAAAAAACCTTGGGAATCAACAAAAGAGATGAATATTATAAAGGTCTTTATAATAAAAATTACAGAACACTAAAGAAAAAAATTAAAGAAGAATGTACAAGATGGAAATATCTCCCTTGTTCTTGGATAGGCAGAATTACTATTGTCAAAATGACATACTGCCAAAATCACTATTTAATGCAATTCCAATCAAAATCTCAATAACATTCCTCATAGAAACAGAAAAAGCAGTCATGAAATTCATCTTTAAAAGTAAAAGACCCACATCCCTGGCAAGAAGAGTAAAGCAGGTGCCATCATTATACCGAAACTTAAACTATACTACAGAGCAATAATAACAAAAACTGTATGGTATTGACACCAAAATAGACTCATATACCAATGTTACAAAATAGAGGACACAGAGACAAAACCACATAAATAGAGTTATCTCATTTTAAACTAAGGGGCCAAAAATATATATTGGAAAAAAAAAGATAGTCTCTTCAACAAATGGTGTTAGGAAAACTGGAAATCCATATGCAACAAAATAAAGTTACCTCTCATCATGCCCAAAACTCAACATCAAGGACCAAGAAATTAAACCAGAGGCCCTGCATCTAGTAGAAAAAAAAGTAAGCCCAAGTCTTCATCATTTCAGATTAGGTCCCAACTTCCTAATTTGAAAAACAAAATCAAGCGTAAATAAATGGGATGGATTCAAACTAAAAAGCTTCTTCTCAGCAAAAGAAATGATCAGTAAGATAAATAGAGAGCCTACAGAATGGAAGCAAAATTTTACCACACACACATCAGATAGAGCACTAATCTCTAGGATATGTAAAGCACTCAAAAAACACCAAAAAAGTAAACCAAACTATAAATGGGCCAAGGAACTGAACAGACACTTCTAGAAGAAGATATACAATCAATAAACAAATACATGAAAAAATGTTCAACATCTCTAGCAATTTGATAAATGCAAATCAAATCTAAGATTTCATCTCACTCCAGTCAGAATGGCAGCTATTAAGAGTACAAACAACAATAAGTGTAGGCAAGGATGTGGGGGAAAAGACAGACACATACATTGCTGGTGGGACTGCAAATTGGTGTAGCCAATATGGAAAGAAGTATGGAGAATCCTTGGAAAACAGAATGGAACCAACATTTGACCCAGCTATCCCTCTCCTTGGTTTATACCCAAAGGACTTAAAAATAGCATACTACAGGGACACAGCCACATCAACATTTATAGCAACACAATTCACAATAGCTAAACTGTGGAACCAACCTAGATGCCTTTCAGGAGATGAATGGATAAATAAAATGTGGTACATATGCACAAAGGAATACTATTCAGCATTAAAAGAAAATAAAACCATGCCATTTGCAGGTAAATGGATGAAGCTGGAGAATATAATGCTAAGTGAAATTATCTAATCCCAAAAAACAAATTACAAATGTTTTCTCTGATTTAAGGATGCTGCTCCATAATATGCTGTGGGTGGGAAGGTTGAAGGATTAATGAACTCTAGATAGGGCAAAGGGGAAAAGGGGAGGGAGGGGGGGGAAATAGCATAGGGGTAGGAAAGATGGTGGAATGCATGGTCATCATTACCCTAAGTACATCTAAGAAGACACAAAGGATGTGACTCTATTTTGTATATAACCAGAGATTATTCAGCATTAAAAGAGAATAAAATCATGGCATTTGCAGGTAAATTGATGGAGTTGGAGAATATAATGCTAAGTGAAGTAAGCCAATCGCAAAAAAAAAAAAGATGCTGAATATTTTCTTTGATATTAGGATGCTGATCAAAAATGGGGATGGGGTGGGAACATGGGAGGGATGGAGAAACTTTAAATAGGGTAAAGGGGAGGGAGGGGGAGAAAGGGGGGGGGAAGGGGTAGTTGGGTAAGAAAGATGGTAGAATGACATGGACATCATTACCCTAAGTACATGTATGAAGACACAAATGGTGTGACTCTAATTTGTGTACATCCAGAGACATGAAAAATCGTGTTTTTATATGTGTACTATGAATTGAAATGCAGTCTACTGTCATATATAACAAATTAGAATAAATAAATTAAAAATTTTAAAAAGCATGATATAAAAAATGAGAAAACAAACATCAAAAAAAGTGCAAGCCCTTATAATACATACAAACTATATGGAGATAAGGAAAGTACTAAAGGCCTCTAAAAGATATTATAGAGATAGGAGAGAAGAAACATGGGGGCATAAAGAATAGAATATCCAGTTCAGATTCGTGGAAGGACCTAACTCTTCACCAACAGGTGATATTTGAAGGAACTACAAAAGATGAATACAAATTACAATGCCTAAATGGTGATTTAGAAAGAATTTTCATAAGAGACAGCACAAAAAATTATTTACAGCTTAATTCATCAAGATTATGGAAAATTCACTATTACAGGAAAAGGAAGACTTTGATAACTAATCACTGAAATAAATTCAATGTGTAAAGAGCTGTGATGAGAAAAGAAATAACAATACAAATAGAATAATATCAAGATATTAAACTAGAAATAAATGTAAATAGATAACACTCATTTAACACTTAGGGCAGACTCTGTAATTGATTTCTATGTCTTATATCACTAAATTTTCAACACAAGGGGAAAATTTTTAAGTCTGTTTCATTGATGAAGAACCTGAGGTTCAGCAATGATAGAAAAAGTTAGGAAGACTATAAAAGACACTGATAGTATAAGAAATGTGTAGACCAATCCTTGGAAATATAAACAAATTAGGATTGATGATTTCTTATTTGTTATTATATTATAATCATTATAACAAAGAGGAACATAATCACTTTTGTTTTTAATAAAGTAATTTGATGGCAATATAGAGAATATAGTTGGCAATGGAAAAAAAATAGGCTCCTGGTGAAGTAACCAGTATAATGGCCTAATTAATAGTTTGTGTCAAAGGTTGTAAGGTGCTTAAGTATGAATTTCATATATTATTTATCTCTGAAATATCAGAACTCAGCCCAGAGCAAAGTAATAACATTCAATATATGTTTTGCTGAGTTTAACAGAATTGAGAAATAGACTAGTACAGTAAAACACTCAGAGGGAAATAGAAAATAGCATAATGTAAGTTATTGTTCAATGCCTACTAGGTTGGCTGAGGCTTAGATTTATTTTTCCATTTAATTTTCAGAGAAATACTTTGAGATTAGTATTATGTATTTTAGAGATGATATATATGATCCTCATAAATTATTCATTGATGACAAGAATTGTACACCAAATCCATGGTCAACATGCTCAGCAAAGATGGTGCTGGCCAGACACACTGCTCAAAAGATAGTGGGAGGGTTTTAAGAGAAGGAGAAAAATGTTCAAGGTCTCCTAAGACAAGGTCTTTTACTGGCATTTCATTATTTCTACAAAATACTATTGGCCAAAGAAGTCACTGTATCAGCCTAATCCAGAGCATGACTACTAAATTGTTCCTATTGATGGGAGAAGCTGCAGAGTCACATTGAACAGGGTAAAGATAGAAGAGATAAAGATCTGGGAACATTTTTATAATCAGCCTACCAAAATAGGGGAGTGTTAGAGCTCCTTAGGAGCTCTACTGCCTAACATTAGCAGTAAAGGACAGACACTGAGAGGAAGTGATTTTGTAATTCAGGCAAAGTTGTTCCAAGACTAGTAGTTCAGCAAAGCTTCTCTGAAATATAGCCTCCAAGACATAGGATCCCCAGATACTTTTGCAAATGACCTACTGTACAAGAATAAGCATTGTTATATTGAGTGATACCTTAAAATTTTTACAATGATAGAAAAATTAATCTAAGCAATATCTTTGTAACATCACTATAAGCAAGTTACATAGTACAATATGATTAACAAGCATCTAGCCTCCTCTGGCTTTGAACATTTTCCAAAACTTTCTCCCTTGATATAATCCCAACACAAGACCATATCTTATGACATAAAGTCCTATTTATTTGCCATTCATTTATTTTTTTTTCTACTTAGTCAACAACTTCTGGCTAATAAAATCCAAGAATGGGAATTTATCCTAGCTTTACATCATTTAAATGAGAAGAATGACATCTATGAATCAGGGTAATCACTACTGAGATTATATAAGTACCAGTACCTGATAGTCAACCTTCATATTGATTATAACTATCTTCCATATTGATTATGGTTATCTTAGTAGAGGCAGAAAGTACTGCATCAGGAAAATAATAAAATGATCAAATATTTTTAGGAATGCTCTAATAAGAACATTATATGCACAAAAAAACCATGAAAGAGCAATTATAAATAATGTCAAATTTGTTTTAAGTACATAATGGCTGAAGTTAAAACCAAAATGTATGTTGTCTAGAGAAGCCCCCTTGAAAAGAATGCAGCATAATTTTTTAACGAGGTAAATGAAGCGAGGAAGAATGTATGAGGGTCTATAGATAGCTTAAGAAGAAAAGAAACAATATTTAAAATAAATTATCATGGGTACCTCTAAGCTTAAGGAGTTTACTTTCTGATGAATATGATCTGAGAATACAGTGAAACAAGTTTCAGTATAGTCCATATAGAAATTTTTAAATGGACTTGTTTGATGTAGTAATAATAATAATAATAATAATAATAATAATAAAACCAATAAAGACCAGGGGCCAATTAAATATAATCAGCCTGACTTGTAGAGGATCTAGAGAACTCATTACACAGATGGGCCATCAATAGTGTTGAACAATATCCCAAACAAGGAGTCAGATTGAAACAGTTTTAGATAACTGTTTAGAAATATTGTAAATATATAAGTAAAATTCCCCCAAATGCTCTGAGTATGTTACCATTCAACGCTGCATAAAAGTACCGTAATACTTCACAATTCTAAGTGCTTTATGAACAATTTCATTAGTTATCTTTTTCTCAGCTTGCCTGAAGGTTCCAGTGTGCAAATAATTCTCAGTTAGTTCTTTGAAAGTGCATTAAGTCTTTGAGGTCTAATGCTCTCGGGTGGCATTCAGCCTCTGAGAGTAGTAATTTACTAAATAGTAGGGTGGGGTGCTATCTCCCTTATCCAGGGAAGTGAACTGGAGCAAAGAATTAAGGGATTCCTCCATAGCCCAAAAGCTTATTACACAACTCTGGCAGCAGAACCAATGAACACAGGGCAGGAGTACTACATAAAAAAGAAAAGTGGGTTTCTCTTTGATAATATATTATTTCCAATTGGCTAATAAAAAGGAAAATGGCATATAAAAAGCATGCAATTTTGCTAATTAGATCAGCATGATCTCTGCAGTCTTCTCCAAAAGTATTCAATACTTTGGGCTATTTAAATCCATTTATCCCTTTTGAAAGGAACTAAATGGAGAGCATACTTTCAATGGTACATACAGCTTTCTTTTTTATCTAGGACAAAGAATTTCTCTCCTACTTACCAAACATCTTGTCTTCAAGGAACAGGGTTTTATTTTGCATCAGTTCAAGCTGCCCTGTCTGCCAAGATGATCCATGTTCAATGACTTTTAAAATGACTTGAACAACTCAACTCAATTGTGCTTCCCCACCCAAGCTTTTAAAAAAGCAGGGAAATTGTTTTAATATTTTTCAAAGGCATCCATTTAAGATGACTTCATTTAAAGCCTAAGTGGCTTAATGGCATTCTCAGTGCTACACAAAATATCCTAACCATGAAAAAAAAAATTCAGTTAATATGTAGGAGTTCATTAACTTCAAAAGATATGCCTAGTATATAGAAGTCCAGTGTGGCAGTTAGGAAATTTCTGAGTAGTTAGTACTTTTAAAAAATTTTTCTTAACTTAAATGAAAATGAACATACCATATTTATTATTCTAAGCATCTAATTAAAAAATAATTTTGTTGGACTAAGTACTATACATAAATCAGAATTGAACTATAAAAAGTTGCAACTTGGACGTAATATAAAATCTTTGCACAAACTTAATGTATCTAAGAAAGCATTTCAATTAAATTACTATGAAGTACTAAATTAAACACACTAGCCAGATTTGTAGGGAGGTGTTTTTAGATGATAAATAACTTTCCATAAGGCAAATTATAATCAGGTTTACTTTTTGATGTGTAAGTTTCACAAATTTTTTTTCTATTTATACCAAATAGGGCAAAAACACAAATAAAAAAAAAAACAGGTAACCACATTAGATGATAGATAGACTCAGAGGAAAGAATCACCAGACAACTGGCTCTGACTTTATATCTTTCTAGGAAAAGAATATTTCCAGGATGCTTATTTACTTTGAAGGATAAATAATGTTAGCTACCAGCCTTCATTTGCTTCTCAAAGATACTATTTCCTTTACATCAAACAATGCTAATAACCAATTTTGTTCAAAGGTAGTATCAAACAAAGAAATCTTTGATCTTGCCTTTTAGTAGAGTTATAGGAGAATACCAAAATATATACATTTATCCGTAGCTCACCAAAATCATATATATTTAATTAATACTTTGGGAAGATTTGAAAGTGTATACTCTAAAACCTAAAAGAAAACAAATTATTAAGACATATTTTTATTTGTCATTCATCATAGTTTATTCTATAGGGTCAATTAAAACATGTGAGAAGTATTATTAGTGTGTGCTATCCTATGTTAGTTACATATAAATCCAAAAATAACCCCGCTTTCAATAAATAATGTTCATATATCTTACCTCAAGTCAAAAAAAGAGGAAAAACATTTACTAACACAAGGGTTCTTTCTGCTTTCTTAAATCCATGAGATCAAATAGGCCAACTGTAAAGTGAGTTATGAGACCAAAAGAAAAAGAAGCAAAGCATAAGGGTACTGTGAGTCAGTTTTCCACCACTGTGAAAAAATATCTGAGATAAACTAAAGGAGAAAAGATCTATTCTGGTCCATGTTCTCAGAGGCTTCCATCCATGGTTATTTGGCTCTGTGGTTTCTAGGTCGATGCTGAGGCAGGAAATTACAGCCAAGAGCTCTTCGTGGAGCAGAGCTTCTTACCTCACAGGGACTCGCAGAAAGTAGAGTGTGAAAGAAAGGGACAAGAGACAATATATCTTCTTAAAGAGCACACCCCAAAGGACCTATTTCCTCCAACTAGCCCTGCCTTCTAAGTTTCCACCACCTCCTAACAGCCATTACATTTTGAATCCCTCAATAGATTAATTCAATGATGAAGTCAGAGCCCTTATGATGCAATCATCTCCCCCAAACCCCCAACTGCCTAGCGATCCAACCTCTCAACACATGAGCTTTTCGGAGATGTTTCAGATCCAAAAGGTATTAGGTATAATATTGGGAACAAAGTCTCAAAGAAAAAGAAAATTTCATTTTTAATGTTAATGTCTGAGTATAATTTGGGTAGGACTAGTAGTATTATTTTCTTCTCTCAGTCCTCCTGCAATTCCAGGCAACATGATCTAGAGGAGTTAGAGCACCAAGTTTAGATTCAATCCAACTCAATGCACAGGAACACAATACACTTTTCTGAAGCTTCAAGGACTGCACTAAATTAAACCATAGAGTTTTGGTGACTTGGGCCCTTTACGTAGTAGTTAATTTACATATTCACCATTTAATCCTGACAGACTAATTGTCAATGACCATATAACAAATCATACATATCAAACAATTTGTGTATCTTAGTCTCCTGAACTAGGTGTAAGGCTTCTTTTTTAATAATTTTTTAGTTGTCAATGGACTATTATTTATTTATTTATATGTGGTGCTGAGAATTGAACCCAGTGACTCATACTTGCTGGGCAAGATCTCTACCACTGAGCTACAAACCCAGCAATATTTTGTGGGATGAGGAATCTTGAACTCTGTGAGTTAAACGTAGACTCATGCCAACAATGTCTACACATCTGCAGATTATAACAGAACAGTATTCTATATCCATTAAGAATGGTAATATAGTAGATGGAAATAACTTTCCATTGCCAAATTTACTTTAGATGAAAGTTATACAAAAGAAGTGCTCAAATTTCCTTACGCATTAATGAATGTGATATGAATCATGAGCCAATCGATCAGTAAAGATTTTTCCCACTGAAGTCATGCCTGCTTGGATACTGTCTGTTTGATATCCCAATACTAATTAGAACTAGTAGTTAAATGCAGAAAATCTAAAAATGAATACGTGTCTTCAACCTCTTGCTATACCATTTGCCAGCTGCATGACTTTAGTTAGCCTTTATGTAACTTCTCTGTGCTTCACTTTCCCCATCAATAAAGATGCTAACGATAATAACAAAACACATCATATAGAATTGTGAGCAAGATAAATTAATATAAACACAGAAGAGGCAATTCCAGGATAAACAATGTGAAAAAATCTTATTTATAACAGGAAAGAAAGTTTAGAATAACTGTTAAAAAACAGTTTCCTGTACCAGTTATAACAGAATGACCTTGGAAATGACTTAGTGTCTCTCTGCTTCTATTTAAGGATCTGTAAAGTATGAAGCTTAATACTACCAAACTCCTGTGGGGTCTTGTTTAAAGTCAATGAGTTGTTATACATGAAACTCTGGATGGTGCTTAGAAAATATAAAGTCATACATAAATGTCTTAAGTCATAATTTTATTATTGAAACAATGTTCCAAAATTGATTTTGATAATATTGTATGGTGAATTTTCAGGAATGTGAAGAATTATAATCCAGAGAACAATTCAAAAATTCCAATATTAAAATTCTTCAAATTTATTTCTCTTGTAAACACAAAATGATGTTATAGTAACAATGAGAATTTGCTATAGTTGTGGAAATACATATTGACCAAGATACTAAACATGAAAACTATAAACACAAATATTTCTGATTTGTTGCAAAAAAAAAATATGGTGGTAAGAAGAGATGAGAATGGATGGCTACTTTTGCAGGAAGGTCTTTATTTTTCACATTGGGATATCTGCTTTTATGTAGGATCATGGTCAATAATATATTTTTACTAAAAGAAAATGAGACCAGGGGTTTGTTTCTATGTCAACATGCTATTTGTGATATAGTACCCTAGTTTCTTAAGTGATGCCTTTGGGGGAAAAGGGTACAGAGGATCTTTGGGTATTATTCCTTAGGTAAACCTATAACTATTTTAAGCCTTCAACTAAAAAATGTGAGTTTTTCCCAAAAAATGTAATTTGACACACCGTACTTTTCACCGTAATGTATTAGAGAAGATGTGGATGAGGCAGAGAATGAAGAAATAAAATTTAAATTGACTAATAATCTAAAATAAAATGCTATGAACTTCTGGGTTGCAACCATGGGTTTGAAAATCTGAGATATAATAAGGCAACAGAATAAGAAACACTGCTATCACCCAGGCAAGGTGCCACACCTGAGTTGCCAGAGATTTGGGATGCTAAGGCAAGAGGATCACAAGTTGAAAGCCAGCCTCAGCAGCTTAGTTAGGTCCTAAGCAGCTTATCAAGACCCTGCTCAAAATAAAACATTAAAAAAAGGCTGGAGATGTGGCTTAGTAGTTAAGCACCCCTGGGTTAAATCCCCAGTACCCCCCCCCCAAAAAATAAACAAATAAAAGCAAGAAAAAAGGACAAGAAACATTTGCTATTAACAACACTGTTATTCAAAGATGCTGGAGGACTTAGCTCACCACCTCAGTGTGGTGGACAAATCAACAGGGTGCAGAGGGCACATGAGGAAGCACCCAAGTTGTTTGGAAGAACAGGGATTATAGAGAACCCTGGGCAAGAGCCTAAACTGTGGTTTCTGAAGGAAGAAATGAGAGATAGGGTAGACATGTTTCAGACTGGTTACTTTGGATAATTTTAACTGGCCCCCTCTCTAGTGGTCTGGCACCTGGCTCTGGGGGACACAGGAAGGTGGATAATGGACCAAGGAGAACCCCATAAAAGAAATGGTCGATGTGTGGCTCTGAGTTGGTTGGTTTATGTTTGGAAAGGGCATCTGTAGAAGAACTCCATCTGAGGGGAGAGGAGGTAATGAGGAGGTAAGAAGCCCAGGCAAGGTGACTTAGGCATGTCGCTGGGTTGTCTAAAGCAAGAAGCATTGGATATTTACATGTAGTATAGATATTAAATAATAGAATATATAGAAGCAAGGAACATAGTGTTATGGCTTAGATGCGGTATCCCCCAAAAGCTCACTTGTGAGACAAAGCAAGAAGGTTCAGAGGAGAAATGATTGGTTTTAAGAGTCTTAACCCAATCAGTGATTTAATGCCCTAATAGAGATTCACCGAGTGGTAATTGAAATGATAAGGTGTGGCTGGAGGAGGTGGGAACTGGGGCATGGCTTTGGGTATATATTTGTATCTGGTGAGTGGAGTCTCTCTGCCTCCTGGTCACCATGTGAGCTGCTTCCATCAACCACACTCTTCTGCCACGATGGTCAGTCTCACCTCAACCTCTGAGGAATAGAGCTGGCTTTCTATGGACTAAGACCTCTGAAACCCTGAGCTCTCAATAAACTCTTCCTCCTCTAATGTTGTTCTTGTCAGGGCCTTTCGTAACAGCAGCAAAAAATCTGACTAAAACACATGGTTAATGCAATATGTAGTATACAAGTGTAAGCTTTCCTGAAACCATAAGTAATTCAGAAAACCAGCAAATGATGAACATACTAGAAGCAGGAAGACTCAAAAATGAATTAATAGTTCACATATTTCAAGTAGAGACTCAGGGCATTTGCAGAGGCAAAAATTAAGTCGTTTTTACTAATAGTTACATAACGCTCAACTGAATGCGTTCATTTACATGAATTTGTCCAGGTAATTACTTTTATGAATTAATAATGTGTGGTATATTTTCAACATACTACTTATAAATTGGTATTCTTTTAAATATCTGATTTACTGAAAAAAATTACATAAAATTATATTAAGAAATTTAATGAGCCTAAAAGAATTAACCTAAATATTAAACGTTGTGAGTACAGAATGCACAGTGAAGTCAAAGCCTGAGCTGCATAACCCATTAGCTTCACCCAAATTCAAATGCTTCATTCCTTCAGGACCCTCCTTGCAAGTCTTTGGACTGCGCTCACTTTTCCATTCAACTTTCACCTTTCCCAGAATACCACTGCATAGGCTGATTTTCATCTTCTCTTAGATTCACACAAAATTTCTTCAGTGTCAGAAACATATTCTCTCTTCTGAGCTTAACCCTAAGAAAAACATACACTTGGCCTTAATGATGGGGACAAAAATATTCTAAACTTCACCCATGCAATCCTTCTTCCTTAAGTCCCATGGGCCACTCCAAGTTTCCCAGATGGACTTTTCAGAGCCTACTCTCTTGAGGCAAACACATTATTCAACTGAGGAAATTTTAGTGGGAAAAAGGGTCTTTATTATTTTATTGACAAAACTATTTTTATATGCTTCTTTACCCCACCAGCTCTTGATTTTTCTATTTGTTTGAAATTGATCAAGTGATAGTACTATTAAACTACAATTCTCCCATTAAATTCTTTGCTTACCTTAGACAAGGTTCTAACCTATGTGTCCTTGGTCTGCAGAGTAGCAATAGAAACATTAATATCTAAGTGATAGAGGTTTTGTGAAGACTAAAAAGATACAATATTAGCTAATATTATAATAATAGAATAATACTTCGAAGCACTGTAACTGACAACCATTACACAGTCAAAATTGAGTTACTATGGCTGTGTTCCTCTCAACAGTCTAGATAAAAGTATCTATGACACTACATATGATACTTGGTTATTTTTGTTTCTATTTCAAATTTACTGTGGCATTAATGGTACACAATTAATTATACACATAATTCTAAAAACACAAACATTTAAAAAGGATACACAATATATTTAAGGATTTTGTCTTTCAAGAAAAACTTTAAAAGAAGTGAAAAACAGACAAGGTATGAACAATTACTATTTGCTGTGCCATTTCAACTGATTCTTCATGCATATTTCTTGGAGAAAATGAACAGAGCATTTCTACCCGAATCTACTGCATACACTTTGGCATGACTGCACATGTTATGTACACTTTTTTCTTTCCCCGGAGTTAGAACAGTCATTTCAACAAAGCATTCTGATCTCTCTACAAAATCTGCCTATTGTTACTTGACATAGCAGAAGAGAGCTAAGTTCCAGTAACACCATGACACCTAACAACTAAGACCAATAAGAACTAAACAGCAAGAAAAAAAGAGAATGGTAATGAGATAAAAGATATGATAATTATCCTGACTGAGGAAATCATTTCACAGAAGTGACTGAGGTAGACACATATCTGCCAGGTCCAGATATATATCTTGAAGTTGCATAATTCCCATGTGTCAATTATACCTCAATAAAGCTGCAAAATTTTTAAATAAAATCATCACTGGAACTGGAGACTCTCATGCTAACTGAAATAAGCCAATCTCAAAAAACCAAAGGCCAAATGTTCTCTCTGATGTACAGATGCTGACTCACAATGGGGGATAGGGATGGAGGTTCACCAGATTGGACAAGGGCAGTAGGGGGAAAGAGAAGGGGGATGGAAATAGGAAAGACTGTAGAATGAATAACACATAATATTTCATATTTATATATAAATACATAACCAATGTAACTCTATATCATGTACAACCACAAAAGTAGGAAGTTATACTACATATATGTATGATATGTCAAAATACATTCTACTGTCATGTATAACTAAAAAGAACAAATAGGGCTGGAGTCACAGCTCAGTGGTAGAGCACTTGCCTAGCATGTGTGAGGCACTGGGTTCAATTCTCAGCACCACATATAAATAAAATAAAGGTCCACTGACAACTAAAAAAAAACAATTAAAAAAGAACAAATAAAAAATAACATAAAATCATCACTTGACAATTGTAGTAATGGACCCAGGCCAGAGTCATCAATGAATGCTAAAATTGGTGGGTAAAAGTTTGATGAAGAATAGATATTCATTCTTTCATAGTCATGGAATATGTCCCTAAATATGCTCATTAATTAACACTCATTAATACATTATTAAGTATTTATTAATAAATGTGACAGACTAATTGTTGGCTAATTGTTAATACTGCAAATTGTAATAACTGGATAATATCAAATAATTAAGTAGCAACATTTACATAAATAAAAACCCAAAAGACAGAGCAAATCACCTTTACGTTAATTCCTGAAATGATATATAGAAATGAATATAGCATAGATTCTTACGTGTCTCCATATGCACAAAGCTGATATATATACAGATGCATAAGAATACATATGAATACATATCTGTATACATACAAGAATATATTTATATATGTATATGTGTATATATATATATATATATATACAGAGAGAGAGATGCATAAAAATATGATAAGAAACATTAGACAGTGCAAATTGAGGGAAAGTCTAATATTTGACCTATATTCTTCAAAAATTTCAAGGCTAAGAAAGTAAACATTGTTCCAAACTGAAAGTAATTAAAACTATAAGACAACTAAATGCAACAGGTGATCGTGAATGGGATTTATTTCATACAAAGGACAGTAGTGGCATCATCAGTGAAATTTCAAAGGATTTTGTAGATTAAATGTGTTACATTAGACAAATGTTATTTTCCTGAGGTTGAGATTGCACTAGAGAGGTTCCTTGTTTTGGAAAAGTATGTGCTGAAGTATGAAAGGTAGGAGCACCATACTGAAACTTAACCCTCAACTGGCTTGGAAAGGCTAACAACTAGACAAAAGATACTAAGGAGCTCTTCAAACAATATTTTTTTCAAATCTTCATGTAATAAAATGTTTAAAACCATTTTTAAAAAGAATGAATAGAAAAAGGTAATTCATCAATCAATAAATAGATTAGTTTTCTGATACATGTGTGGCTTGATAAGGTACGACTTCTTACAGTTCTACACAGCACTGTATACATTTTCCACAAAAACACTAAAATAGAGTAAACAAATACTGAAAAATCAACTGTACTTGCTTTCTTGAAGAATCCTGCAATGAACAGCCCTAGAACACACTGGAATTTCAATTTAATAAGAAGCTCCACTACAAAAATATTGGTTCACAAGTGCTTGGCCATCCCCAGCAATGGCAGAAAAACACCTGCTGGAAGCTACACTGGTGGAGGTTCCCAAATTGGGACATCCCCAGTGAGCCTTATGAGCTCCTACAGACATTCTTCAATGCAGATGTGGCCCACCTACTTATCTGGATGGATGACCTTGGATCTTTACCAACAGTCAGATCTCCTCTTACTCCCCATGAGAACATGAATTACTCTTCATGGTTCTACTCCTCCTCATCCTCCTTCAGAAGATCCATTTCTTGTGATTTACTAACCATGGATTATATTTTCAACCTCTGGCAGTCCTTCAATTATTGATCTTCCCAGGATCAAGTTATGCCACATAATATAGCACCTTAAGAGAGAGAGAGAGATCATGACTCTAAGGTTGACTATAGTCATTAAGCCTGCTCAAATGTGGGTAAGGCCTACCCTATGTGTCACTTAGTAGTATAACAGCTTGGCCCTGGGCATTACTAGGTCTCTATGACAACCATAGGACATAAAAAACCTAGTAACCCTGGAGACACAGTTACTTAAGCACAAAGAAAGATTTCATGAACATTAAAATAAAGCTTAACTTGACAAGAATAGCTTAAACTCCCTTTATGAAAGAAACACTTGATAACTGATCCAGACTGAATAATGGTATACGAAAGTGGTGGGTGGGGGTGGGGGAGGCTTTGCAAAGCTGAGAATGGTCTCTAGACAGACCCTGGAGTCAGATGGTCATTTGACTGTGTCTGGCCCATGTCACTGGCCTGCTCCTGCTATCTGTCTTATAAGAGTGCTGACAGAATAAACTGCTTGAGCATCAGATAGTGTCTAAGACTCATCTTTGAAGCTTTGACATGAATTGGAAGAAATTGCCCCTGGGAAAGCAGGTCAACTAGCACAGTCTGAGAGTCCTGAATGTGACAGCTAGTATTTGACATACTGGGAATTCCCTGCTTAGAGAAAAGCAGGAAATGAAAAACAGAGGGATCATTAGTGCCCAGAGCTCATTATCATCAATGATAAATAGAGATATAGCCACACAGAAAACCCATGAGAAAATAACTAAGACAAACAGGAAGCAGAAAGAGAGGCACAGATGAGAGTCCCTAGTGAACATCCCCTCCCTACTCTGTTTGTTAGCTCTTAATGGTGGCCCCAGTTGAAACTTTTCTTCTTCTCTTAGAAAATGGAAGTTCCTATTGGAACAGAGAAAAGAAGATAAGTCAAATTAAATGCACTCTTTTTTTCAGGTATGTTGCTGTATTTGAGGAAAGCTTTGAAGCAGAAGGGTGTTCTAGATGATATAAAAGTGTGATAAATTCTCAGAAGCACAGTTAACTATAAAAACTTTTTCATATTAAAAAATGAAACAGTCTTGGCATGGTGTAGCATATATAAACCCAGTGGTTCTGGAGGCTGAGGCAGGAGGATTGCACGCTCAAAAACAGCCTCAGCAAAATCAAGATGCTAAGCAACTCAGTGAAACCCTGTCTCTAAATAAAATACAAAATAGGACTGGGGATGTGGCTTAGGGCCATATCAGGTCAAGTGCCCCTGAGTTCAATCCTCATATTCCCCCAAAATAAATTAATTAAGTTAAATTAAAAATTAAAAAAAAATAAGAAGGGCAGGGGGATGTGGCTCTGTGGTTAAGCACACCTGGATTCCATCTCTAGTGCCAAAAATAAATCTAAACAAATAATAAATAAAACAAAAATCATTGCACTTAGAAGGAATTCCATCAGTCAAGGGAAAAGGAGAATCCCAGCAGAAAGGGAGTAAGCATCAAGTCCACATGGAAGAAAAAGTAAGTCTATATAACTATAAAGAGTAATAATTATAATGGTGAAATATGAAGCTTAAAATCTTAATAATGTAAAATTTAAAATGCAATAAAAATTGGGAGGAAAAGCTAATGCATATATAGTTTAATTCTAGTACAAAGGTGTCAGATTTCACAAAGTCTCTTCTGAATTGGCTTAAATGATGATGCTATTAATTGTCTCACATATATAGAACTCCAGAGTTGTGAAGCCACCAAACCTGGTACAATCAGCACATCGATAGTCATCAAAGATCCAGATTCTTTGGTCTGTGTTCTGTAAAATTAGACTTGCCAAATACTAAAAATTCTGAAAAGAGTAAAATAATATCATATTTTAATTTATGTAAAATACTAAATTATACAAAAGTTGTCTTTGTAACAAGAAATAATCCAATCCAAAATGTACTTCTCATAAATGCATTTTATAAAAAAAATAATTGATAAAATTCATAAAATATCACATATATTCAAGGATAAGTGAATATAACAGAGACATATAATAGAAAATGTACATTAGCACTGTCAGCGAAGGAGAAATCAAGTAGGTAAAATAATAAATTATAGTTATATGATATAGTTATATATCATATAACTCAAAATGGATTAAAAACCTAAATGTAAGACCTAGATGGCAGAAGTAGGTAACATTTCTAATTAACAGAAGACTGATACAAATAAATTAGAAAATATAACCAAAGTAAGAAATAAGTAATGGATAGGAAAAGAGAATAATATATAGGAAAAAAACATAAACAGTCAAACAATTGACTGTTATTTTTCACCTAAGATATGAGATGGTGTCTATTTTATCAATGAAGTATGTAAATTTGTATTCATATATATTTGGTGTGCTCAAAAATTATTTCTAATTTTCTGAGAGACATTATGACAATGCTATCATAAATATATATAACTTGGGGCTGGGGATGTGGCTCAAGCAGTTACACGCTTGTCTGGCATGCGCAGTGTGCTGGGTTCAATCCTCAGCACCACATAAAATAAAAATAAAGATGTTGTGTCCACCAAAAACTGAAAAATAAATATTAAGAAAATTCTCTTTCTCTCTTTTCTATCTCTCTCTCTTAAAAAATAATATATATATATATATGTATGTGTGTGTGTGTATATATATATATATATATATATATATATAATGATCTCTTTGAACAATCACAATACTGTTAAAAATTTACCCTAAAGATAAATTAAAGAAAAACAAAAAGATGTCTTTGGACTCATACGTATAAGCACACAGAAAACTTCCTGCTCTAAAGCAGAATCCAGGTAAATAAATATACATAAGATAAAGCAACTTGCAAAACATTTTAAATGAAGGGTTTGATATATCCTGAAAAATAACACTTCCTTGTATGTTATTTAGGAAAAATTACAAGATACAGAACTTCTCAGAAAGTCTGATTCATTTTAAGAAAATAGTATCTAAATTGATGTCTGTGTGAGAAATTTTGTCCTTAAAGAAATGGTGAAAAAATGAATTCAGGGCTGGGGATGTGGCTCAAGCGGTAATGTGCTTGCCTGGCATTGGGTTCTATCCTCAGAACCACATAAAAATGAAATAAAGATGTTGTGTCCACCGAAAAAAATAAATATTAAAAAATTCTCTCTCTCCTCTCTCTCTCTCTCTCTCTCTCTCTCTCTCTCTCTCTCTCTCTCTCTCTCTCTCTCTCTCTCTTAAAAAATGAATTCATTTGGAAATAGAGACTTGGGGTGCAAGGGATTAAGGTTCTCAGAGTGCATATTGGAATGTCTTTGGCAATGTGGAAACTGAGAAAATAATCCTCAGAAACAGTACACTGAGAAAGGCAAGACAAACCACAACCCAAATAATTCAAAGGGAGTTTGGAATTCAGAGTCCAGGATAATTACTTGCAATTCAGCCTCCAAGAACTGTGCATAAATATTAGTGTGGACGCTGGACTTTTCTATAACAATAAAAAGGTGGGATTGGTGAAAGTAGTGTTTGAAGCCAATGTTTTCTGGACCTCAAGGGCAGAAGGTATCCAAATGATATGGGCCCACACTGCATCAATTTATATTTTTTATGCTCTGAAATTATACAAATTCTTTCATTTACATTCAAAGTCTCCTACTTCACTCAACCTTTACCTACAGTTATCTCCACTAGAACCAGAAAAAAATATTAAACATATTGCCATTTGCCCACAGACTTCCCTGTCTCTGAAACATTCTTTTTTTAAAAAACCAAAGTTATTAAATCTAGACTTTATCTGAAACCCAGCTTAAGCTTTCATAACTGTCTAACCTTGAATAGAAGTAGACAATTTTCTTCTTCACCTTTCTGAAGCTTAGAATTTTTTTCTTTAAAATAAAGGTATTGAATTTGACATCTCTTAGTACAAAAATCCCATGGTCTTTTGTTGTATAAGTCCTAACTTTAGTCTTAAGAATCCTCTCCAATCCAGGCCTAATATATGATGGTGCATCACACTTTTTCTATCAAACAGAATGATTTTAAGATTAAGCACTTCTTAATTGCATCTAATTGACAAAGACTATATACAGAGAAAATGAAAAATATCTTTAGTTCTTCTGCCATATTTAAATAGTATTTTCTTGTTTAAATGCAGGCCTGAAATATCCCTTTAAGTAATAATAGTACCAATCACACAGAGAATTTGTAGGAACTGTAGATATAACAAAACAATTTTGAGAAGATTTCTAAATTTAAAAAAAGAAAAAAGACACTTATATTAACTTCCAATAATAGATTGTGTATGCATGTGTTCACCTGTACCATATGCAGTTTTGAGATATTCCAAATTTCTCTTCCGCTACAACTTTCTTCCACTGATATTTCTTTCTATGTGTGAGTCCAAGTAAGAAATATCTCCTCATTTAAGCACCAGAAAACTCAGTCTTGCCTGTTAGAAAACCATAAGTCAATATTGATTTTCTAAATATGAGCAATTCAACAGAAGGAACAAGATGGTTTTTAAAAAATTCACTTCAAAATAGTATTTTGTCATTGGGAAATGTTTCCTGAAATGTTCTTTGGGGATGATTTCAAATATTGACAATAGAATACTTTTATTGTGCCAAAGAAAACTGCTACACACTAGAAGAGAGGATAACAAAACTTGGGACTACAAAAAACATCCCACATTATTTTTTGGCAGTTACTACCCAAATTAAGAAGAATAAAAAAATATTAATCATATGTAAGTTTATACTCAATTTGTCAAAATATAGGGTATTTAAGAGTTAAAATAAAGAACAAATGATAGTAAAGTGTATATAAAATAATCATCTGTACACAAAATAATATCTCCATAAAATTTAACTAATATTCATCAGAAGGTAACAAGGACAATACTATAAGACACTACTATGCTTTGTTGGAAAATAAGTGACCTATCCTGTCTTATGTATTACAGGGAACATTCTTCATATATTAAGGCTATTCTAACTAAAACGACTTTGAAATCACTAGGCTAGTTGCCTATATATATACACACACACACACACACACACACACACACACACACACACATACTTTTAAGAAAATGACTTCTCAGAATCACTCCTGAGAATGATATATATATATATATATATATGTCTTCTTCAGACTGCAAGATTACAAATCTCCTTCTGAAGTACTTCATTTTGAATAATGAAGTACTCTGGGAAAAACGTTCAATCAATGTGAATTTGGAATAATTAAGGAGGTCATTAGAATAGTTTCTAAATATATAAACAAATCAGTATACCATAGTGATATAGGCACATCAATGTTTATAGCAATGAAATTTACAATAGCCAAGTTATGGAACCAGTTCAGATATGCATCAATAGATGAATGGATTAAGAAAATTTGGTATATAAACACAATGAAGTTTTACTCTTCCATAAAGGAGAATGAAATGTTGGCATTTGTCAGTAAATGGATGGAACTGGAGGACATCATGCTACCTGAAATAAGTTGGACTCAAAAAATCAAGGGTCAAATATTTCCTCTCATATATAGAAACTAGAGCAAAATAAAGAAAAAAGGAGAGGGTCAGACACCATAAAGACACAGGAAGATCAGTGGAGCAGAAGGAAGACATAGAGAAGGAGGGAAAAGGGACCAAAAAGGGGAGGAAATGCAGAATAACTTTAACAAAATCACACTATGTACATGTATAAATATATTACAGTGAATTCTGCTTCCATGTATATGTATAAAACGCCAATAAAAAAATAAGAAATGTACAAGGGAATGGAAGATCAGCAGAGTGAAGGAAGGAGAATGGGGGCAGGGAGGTTGGGAGTGGAAAATGGAGGCACTGGGGACTGAAATAGAGTAAATCAAATTCCATGCATGTATGATTTTTGTCAATATTAACCCAGCTATTATGTATAATTCTAATGCTCTAATTTAAAAAAAGACAGAAACATATCAAATGGAGATTTACTCATTATTTCAGGGGCAAATCAATTGCCAAACAGGGTGTTTTGTAGACCATACTTCTTTCTCAAAAAAACCAATGAAGTAAGTGGTTATCTTATATGAAGTACAAAAATATAACTATATAGGGCTGAGGATGTGGCTCAAGTGGTAACACACTCGCCTGGTATGCGCGGGGCGCTGGGTTCGATCCTCAGCACCACATAAAAATAAAGATGTTGTGTCCACCGAAAACTGAAAAATAAATACTAAAAAAATTCTCTCTCTCTCCTCTCTTTAAAAAATATATATATATATATATACATATACATATATATGTTTGTATGTATATGTATATACACACCTATATAAGAAAGAACAAAAACTGCACTTTTGTAATGAAATAAGTTCCTATGCCTTGATCCTCCCAACATGCTTGGACTTTTAAAGTACTGGTTTTGTGAAGAGGTCAAATAAACCTATTAATGAAAAATGAGACTTCACAAGACAGTATGATAAATTTAATATCATATAGATTTAAAATACAGGCTAACTAATTTGTAAACTGAGTATT
This sequence comes from Ictidomys tridecemlineatus, assembly GCF_052094955.1. Taxonomy (NCBI): domain Eukaryota; kingdom Metazoa; phylum Chordata; class Mammalia; order Rodentia; family Sciuridae; genus Ictidomys; species Ictidomys tridecemlineatus. The sequence continues at coordinate 56,351,443 of NC_135477.1, forward strand.
ATAAGATGGTACTATTCCATCTATATCTATATCCTGGATTTTATTTTATATTTGAATTGTTGACCAAATAAACATTTTGTTGTTTCTTCTTTAGAAAACTCGCTGCTGCCAGGCATAGTGCCTGTAATTATAGCAGCTAGAGAGGTGAGGCATGAGGATCATGAGTTCACCCAGCCTTAGCAATTTAGTGAGACCCTGTCTTAAAATTAAAAATAAAAAAATGAGTTGGGGTTGTGGCTCAGTGATTAAGTCCCCTGGGTTCAATCGCTGGTACAAAAAAAAAAGAAAAAAGAAAAAAATTTGGAGAATACTAACTCAAGCAAAAACATATAATGAATGCACTCTCATTCAGAAAATATATTGAGTTTATTATTTTGGGAATGCACAAAGCAACATTGGGTACATCTATTTTATGCATATCTACTAGAAATTCTATTTGGTTTAAGCCATCATGTTTGATAAATTCTGCCTGGGTAAGTTTGTCTCCATTAAGGTTAAAAGTATTTTTAAAAAAGTAGCAAAACTGCCACAGTCTGGCTGGACACAAATCACGAGCCACTGAAGAAGGAACAAACTTTATTTCTGAACTCCACCATCACACTCCACATACGCTCTCCAGGAACTCTCCCGAACGCCAAGTGGCTCCTCCAGGAACCACACACCAACCGGAAATCCCTCCTCCGGCATTTCCCCAACCAATGGGAACTCTCCAGGAATCCCCCCCCCCAGAACTCCAAAGTAGCGAGAACTCCAAAGCAGCAGGCCAAGGCGGAAAGCAAGGGTCTAACATACACAGCTCAACCTAACCATCATTATCCAACGGCCTGCTGGCGTCACCTCTCAACCACTCCGTACTGGCAAAAATGCTATGCATCATTCAGACTCGGCTATGGCTCTCAGCACAAAACTAACCAATAAACAGAACACATATCAATTGATAGATGTCCTTTTTGTCTAATACATATTTCTTATATAAAACCCTGGATAAACATATATATTTAAGTAGTAATATTCTGACGAAGCTCTCATAGTCATGTGATAAAGTATTACTTTTTTTTTCATTTTCCTAACTTTTATTGCACATGTGTTTGTGTGCATGTTTGTGTGAGTATCTACAGTGTGTGCAAATATATGGAATATGTAGTATAATGAATAGCACACATGCACGCACATACACATTATACACATACTATCTAATATAGTATATTTGTGTGTGTGTGTAAAACAATAGTATATGTTATATGTGTGTGTTTATATATAGTAGACAGCATCTATAAATATATGAAATATATATGTACTTATATATAAATGAAAATAATATATATTTAACCATATGAAATTACCATTGTTGTGGATACTTTATGTGTGTATATATGCATACATGTATGTGTAGATATGATATGCATTGTAAAGTACATGTTATATGTGTACATACATGTATGCCTGTATACATACACCTGTTAAGGCCTCTGTATCCATGGATTCTCCATGTATGGATTCAACCAACTATGGTTCAAAAACAATGGAAAAACAATTGCATCTGTACTGAACATTCATAAACTTTTTTCTTTGCCAATATTCATTAACCAATACAGTAAAATCTATTTACATTGCATTAGGTAGTATAAGTAACTAGAGATGACCTAAAGCATACAGTAGGATGTATGTATGTCATATGCAAACATCATTACTTTATGTAAGAGATATGATTTTTATAGTCAAGTCAGAATATATAACACTTTAACATGTATATCTTTATTTTAATTTTTGAAGATACATTATTAATCCTCCAAAAAGTCTTTTTATAAAAAGTTTAACCATATGAAATTACCATTTTGGTGACACTAGTTCAGATTGACCTGGGTTTCAAACTATATCTGCCATTTAATAGTCATACTATAATGGGAAATATTGTTAGTTTCTGTATGTATTTGTTTGGAATCAAAACATAGAGATAATAGGTCATGTGTTAAAGGGTATTATAAGATTCAAGATAAATATGAACATTTATTACTTTAACGCAATATTCAACGATTGTTGGCTTCAATAACTAGAGGGCTACAATCAATAGTTTCAAAGAATAAATCCAGCACCCAATTTGGAAGTCAGGGCATATTTCAGTATATTAAGGAAATTATTTTGTTCTTTTTAACAAAGTCTCTAAAATATGAATTGGAGCCTCATGAAGAAATGGTTCTCCTATCACAGAATATAAAAATATCCCAAAACATTTCCCTCTTTTGCATTGGTTGCTAGGGTACATGGACAAGCCTATATGTGTCACATGTATAACTCAGCCAGGCAGCTCTGGCATACACAACCCTGGTTGGGGGGCTTCTCCTCTCCTTTTAAACTAAAATGCCTGGGTCTCCAGTAGAACATCAAGTTTACTTGACCAATCAGCAACAATCCAACAGAGATCTAGCTCCCACATCTGTAGCTCCTTTCTTTGTAAGAATACAATTCAATTTATGAAGAGTGCCTCAAAGAATGTCTTATATTCTGACAAATTATACTAGTCACATCTCCTACGTCAAAAAAAAGAAGTAATAGGGTGGAATGAAGAATGGAGAATCGTGCAAACATGGGAAGAAATGTTCTTTTTCATGGAGGCAGAGTGAGAAATCTGAGACAGTCTACTTTCTTCCCTCTCCTGCACACATGCTAAGAGCATTCCTAAGCAGTTTTCAGTCTTTTACCTCTGCTTCTGTGATTTTTATATCTCCTACTTAAGAACCAAGTCATTGGTTGAGAGAGCATTATAATAATCAATACAAAATTAATAGTAGCAACATGTTTGTAAGATACAGCTATTAATTCCATCATACGAATATATATTTTGAAGGAATAGCCTTACAAAATCAAAAAAAAAGTTGGCTATGAACCTACAACGTGTCATTGCCTAATTTCATTATTCTGTCAAGTCCTTTAATCCTCTAAACCTGATTTTCTCTTAAAAATAATAATCAAAATACCTCTGCCATAAAATGGCTGATTTTTGTCAACTGCCTTATTATATTATCCTAAGCTGTCAGTACAGCTTATAAAGCAATTGATTAAATTAACCAGTTTCCCCAGGCTTCTCTGATAAAACACAAACCAGAAGCTTGTTAAAAACAGGTTCACAGGCCTTAAACCTAAAGTCTCTTTCTGGTCTCCTGGAAATCTGCATGGTGAACAAGAAACCCAGATGCTTTTATCATTACTCAAATGTAAGAAATACTGGCTTTGGTTATTTTCAAAGTACTAATTTCTGGCTGCCAAATCAAAAGTGAGAATTTAAACTCCAGAGGAGATGCCTTATGACCCTAATTTTACTAGTAAAAGCCAGGTGGTTTTTATGACTAGACATGCTTGAGAAACTACTTTGGATGATTGTTAAAATCTCATGCAGCTCTCAAATTCTGGAAATACTGTACAGATTAGATTTTGAGCCAATTTTTATAACAGCATCCTATCCCAGAACATAAGATGTCATTTCCTTTCTGAGTGACTCAGATTACTCTACACATATAGAAGTACAATATTCAGTAAAGAAAGAAAAGTTCTTCTTGCTTGTCCTGCTACTTTCAGATTAGGGGGAACCTGTAGATAACACCGCGACATGTTTGGGTTTGTTTTTGAATGGTAGTAATAATTAGCTTCCCCAAGTAAGTTTAACTGACCCTTCTTCCTGCAGGTGCTAATCAATTCTGACAGTAACCCATGTTTTTCAACTGCTCACTACCCAGTATAATCTATATACTGAAAATGATGCTTGTGTGGCTAATTCCCCTGTAAGCAGGATGGGCATTAATTTTAAGTTGATGGTACACTAGCTTTCACTGGGATACATGACATTCTACTATTATGGTTTGGATGTGAGGTGTCCCCTGAAGGCTCACATGAGACAATGCAAGAAGGTTTGGAGGAGAAATGATTGGGTTATATATATAGCCTTAGCCTAATCAGTTAATTAATCCCATCAGGGATTAACTAAAGTGGTGAGGTGTGGCTGGAGGAGGTGGAAATTGTGGGGTGGCTTTGGTACATATATTTGTATCTGCAAAAGTGACATCTCTCTCTGCTTCTTGATCACCATGATGTGAGATGCTTCCCTCTGCCACACACTCTGCCCCATTATGTTCAGCCTCATCTCAAGGCCCCGAGACATGGAGCCTGCCTCCTATGGACTAAGGCCTCTGAAACGGTGACACTCTAAAATAAACTTTTCCTCCTCTATAGTTGTTCTGGTCAGATCCTTTAGTCGCAGTAGAGAAAAAGCTGACTGAAACATCTTCTAACTGTATAACTTTAAAATGGTATAAACTAAATATGTAGTAATGTGAAACTGCCACTTGTTTTCACTTAATATGTATATGGGTATATAGGTAATTTGTCATATAGGCTTAGTAGGTATAGACTATATTTTCCTTCAAACACATTTGTGAAATATGTTTGTGTTATCTTCTGTTCTTCCGCTAATACCTTCAAAGTGCAAGAGTCAGCTGAATGTGAATATACCTATAATGTCCGATGATTCATTCAATAACTATGGCATGAAAATAAAATCATTTACTCATCTTCAATATTAGATACTTTTTAAGAGCAAAGGCTTCAACATTTTTGAATACACATACCCAAAATATAGTGTTGCACCCTCAAAATAAAATAGTACTCAATAAGTATTTGGTTATAAAATAAATGATTGTGCAAGAATGATGGCTAATTCACTAGTGAAGTGAAATATATACTCTTATACTGACAACATTATACCTATGAAGTCGAGAAAGCTCCATTGAGTATTTGCAATAAATCCAGGAACCTACACTGTTTACTTTTTGTTGTTTTTTGTTGTTTTGTTTTCTTTTTGGTTGTTGTTGTTCGGTACTGGGGATCGAACCCACAGGTCTTAACACTGAGCCCCCATTCCCAGCATTCTTCTTTCTTTCCTTTTTTTTTTTTTGAGACAGAATGTCACTAAGTTGCTTAGGGTCTCAATACATTACTGAGGCTGGCTTTGAACTTGCTATCCTCCTGCCTCAGCCTCCAGAGCTGCTGGGATTACAGGTGTATGCTACCGTGCCTGGTCTACTCTGTATTTTAAGCACACACGTAAAATCATTGAACAATAATTTTAAACACTCAATATTTGACAGATCATTTATATTTTTAGGGGTTGTACAGGGCTACTAAGAGGAAAACTCATGAAAATATAATGAACATGTAGTAATATAACAGAAGTCTGTGTGGTGTGGAGTTCACACTGTGAAGGGAAGGAGTATCAGCACTTTGGACGGCAGCTACATTAGGCTGAGACATGAAAACCTTCAGAGAAGACACTGGTTGGGATAGGTTTACACATTCAAGAGGATGTAAGTGGAATTGAGGGCTGAGGATGAAATACTCCATTAGATGGTAGCAATTGATGAAGGAAGCATGCTTCATCACACCTGTTATGTTGGATTCTCAGGGTCATGGGGATAAGATGAAGAGGCAATAGTTAACCAGTCATTAAGGAGAACCATGTTGATCTATCCAGAAATGTGAATATTCTTTGGACAGGTAATGTGAAGCAATCAGAGATGTAAGCATGGAATGAATATGAACAGATTTATACTTGAGAAACACTGCTCTAAAAGGAGAATAAGAAAGAGCAAAAAGTTACAAAACAAAGATGGAGGTTTTAGGTCTAGAAAATAAGAACTTCAAATAAAGTCTCAACCAGAATCTTTTGAAAGAGAAAGTTTAAATCTTCAAGAATGGCCTGGGGATATAGCTTAGTGGTGTACAAGGCCCTGGGTTCAAATTGCAATATCACAAAATTATATATATATATATATATATATATATATATATATATAAAATTCAAAGTGAAACTCAAGCAAAGTCAGCTGAATGTGAATATACATATATATATATATGTATTTATATATACGCACACATACACATATGGTTGTAGAGGTACATAATACATTTATTTTATTTATCTATTTTTATGTGGTGCTGAGGATAGAATCCAGTGCCTCACATATGCTAGGCAAGCTCTCTACCACTAATCTACAGTTCCAGGCCCTCGACTCTCTAAAGTTTTTTTCTGCCCATGAAAGTATTCTTTTGTCCAGAAATGTGAGTTTCTTCTCTGTCATAAAAAAATACAATTATAGAATGAAAGCAACTAATACTATTCTAGTAGATTACTAATCTAATGCTATTAATAAATATTTGTATTTTGTTTATGTTTACAAATACTTGTAAAGCTATATGCTTTATATTCATCACCTAATGCATTTTGTAACAATATTTCATTTTATAGATAAGGAAAATGAAGTTTAAAAAGGTTACATTAATTACTCTGAAATTCAAGTTAGTGAGAGAGACAAAGTTAGAAATCAGTTCAAACCTGAACCCATGTTTCTGATAACTATAAGCCTTTCTTCACAAACATGAATTTGGACTATTAAGATTCATTAACATATATTTGTTTGAACATATAAAAATAGATAAAAGAAATTAACACCATCCAAGAGATTCTTTAAAAGTTTGTCAAATAACGTATTCTTTGAATAAATAATTTTCTGTTTTTTTTTTACAGTTTGATGCTTGATATGGTATAAAGACAAAATATTCAATTGTAGGATTTTTCTTTTACAATCAATCAAAGTGGTATTGTTTTATTCTCATAGATTTTTTTCAAGCAGATAATTAGTGTTATCAGTCAATGTTTCAAAGTTTCTTTAAAAACAAAACACTTCAATGTAGTCCAATTTGAGGATAAAAAGTTCCACAATTGAAAATGGCTGGAGGCAAATAAATAATATGAGACCATTATTATAATTGTTGTATAATTTCTGCAGCAAGCATATCTGAAATAATTATAGAAGAATCAAAGATTTTTCTCTTTGAATATTCCCCTCCATGATATCAGTTTTTTAAACTTTCCTGAGGCTTATTATTGTGATTTTTTTAATCATTGTGTAATCTGTTTGTTGTCTTTTGAAAAAAATAACTTCAGAAGCTGAAGTAACTTAAGTAATCACTCAACTGTTTTATAAACTATTAAGGAGTGCAATTATTGTACTATTAAAATATTATAAAAATACCAAATAGATGGTAAATTAGGGTTACTAATAAAACATAAAAGTAACATTTATAAGTTTATTTCTAGCCTTGCAGAAATATTCTGCATTATTTTTATTTCTATTTAATTTAAAACAATTTTCTATTGTTTTCTTTCCAGTCCTCCACATAAAGATTGCTGACCCCACATTTACACCCTCCTCTTCCCAACAGGCTCCTGAAGTCAGACCACTGAGTCAATGAGTGAATTATTTGGATATACAAAGATGTTGTCTCATTTATTGTCATCATGAAATATTCCAATTTCCTGCCCAATAAAATTTCTTTCTCAATTTCTTAATAGAACATTTTTTTTTGTATATATAGTTTGTCTTCAGATGATAGGGGGCAAGTTCTGGGGACATCACCACCATTAGTTCCTCCAATGTAAGAAAGAAACAGTGTGATCCAAAGTAAAAATATAATGAGGGAGAAAAAGGGAAGAAGTCTATTACATATAAGAATTACATTTCTCTGAAACTAATTATTGTCCAGAGCCATTTTATTGGATTCTTTGGAGGGAATAACTAAGAGTTAATGCATATATTTTATGAAAGTAATAAAACTTGACTTATGTAGGTACAATACAGGGCTTACTGAAACTTCAGGATAGACTGAGCACAACAGAGATTATGCATTACAAACGACAACTGCTCCTGTGCATGTTATAATCAATTCCAATGCAAATAGAGGCAAAATGCTGAATCTGGCTCATATGGAAACTGTCATATTCACTTTTCCCAGGAGATGTGAAAAGCAGAACCAACTTCATAAGAATAATTATATCCATAATATATATAAATACATGTATATATGGATAAAAATTAAATTATATTAAGTATTTTAGATTGTCTTCCTTGTCTCTGGAAACCTATGTGATTCAAATCACAAATCAGGCTCATCCATTGTCTCTCTTTTTTTGAAGACAGGTTGTTCTTTGTCATTCAGTATAGCATTACAGTCAGGACAGAAAATTTCTCAGCTAATGCACTCAATCATACTGTTTAAGTAATCTACTTCTGGTTTTTAATATATACCAACATTTGTATAAATGTAGACTCTGATTTTTTTTGAGGGCCTTTATTACTTTTCCTATATTAAACCCATTCTACTACAATAATGTTACATTATTTAGTATGCAATTTCCCTTATTACTATATTAATTGATAATAATATATGCCTGTGTCCCTAGCCATGACTGATTAAGATTGCAACACATACAAGGTAAAATTCCCAGGCTTTGCATAATGAAATGAATATTGTAAAAGCTAATGTTCTTGGAAAGAGTTTAGGCCCTGCATTTGCTTTGAAGTGATCTCTAAGACATGGGAAGACCTGAAGCAAGGGTGACTAGAGTAGGATTTCTGCTCCTATTTGGAAAGATGCAAAGAATGAGCAACTGCTCCAAGCTTCCATTGAACCACAGTGATAAAGAGGCAGCATCAATTGTGTAGAGGCAGTGAGGATATGGGGCAGTCAGAGAAGGCAACATGGGGACTCCAGAAAGCTGTGTGAAACAAAAGCCCTAACATAAAGATTACAAAACCGAGTCCCTTCAACAGGGCCAGTGTGAGACACCGGTGTCAGGGACACAAAAGCAGCATGTGAGAGTGTGACATGATCAGAAAGGAATATCTGATGAGAAAAACCAAAGATATTTGTTCAGCCACACATGCAACAAAACCTGTGAAATTCTCAGAAGCAATTAGGAGACCTTTTCAGGAAGCTAATTTCTAGGAAGTAGATATACAGGAGCTTGATTTTTGATTTTAAAAAAAAAAGGAAAAAGTTGAGCCTATCCTTCATGTCAATAACTGGAGTAATTTATTTTGTCCAGGTTTTCCCCCAAGGTAGATATACAATTATAAACTTTTTTTAAATAACATTCAGTATAAGGACAAGGTTAACAGAGACAATTTGTCAACATCATCTGAAGAGCTTTAAAACTCTGAAGTGCTATTAAAATATGAATTCTTTTTTTCATTTATTTGTTGATTGATTATATATCTACTTCTGAGAAGTGTTTGTTCAGTCCCTTGGTCCATCTATTCATTGGGTTTTGCTTTTTTGGTGTTAAGATTTTTGAGATCTTTATATATTCTAGAGTGCACTATAAGACATGTGTGTGGTAAGAATTTGTTCCCAATTAGTAGGCGCACCTCACCAATTGTTTCTTTTGCTGAAAAGCAGCTTTTAGTTTGAATCCATTCCATTTATTGATTCTTGATATTAATTCTTGTGCTATAGGAATCTTCTTAAAGAAGTTGGGGCCTAATCTGACATGATGGAGGTTTGGGGGTACTTTTTCTTCTAATAGACACAGTATCTCTGGTTTAATTCCTAGGTCCTTGATCCACTTTGAGTTGAATTTTGTGCATAGTGAGAGATGGGAATTTAATTTTATTTTGTTGCATATGGCAAAATCTCTAGCAATTAGAGAAATGCAAATCAAAACTAATCTAAGATTTCATCTCACTCCAGTCAGAATGGCAGTTATTAAGAATATTAACAACAATAAGTGTTGGCGAAGATGTGGAGAAAAAGGCACACTCATACATTGCCGGTGGGACTGCAAATTGGTACAGCCAATACAGAAAGCAGTATGGAGATTTCTTGTAAAATTGGGAATGGAACCACCATTTAGTCCAGCTACCCGACTCCTCTATCTATACCCAAAGGACTTAAAAACAGCATACTACACGGACACAGCCACATCAATATTTATAGCAGCACAATTCACAATAGCTAAACTGTGGAACCAACTTAGATGCCCTTCAGTAAATGAATGGATAAAGAAAATGTGGCATATATACACAATGGAATATTACCAGTAATAATAGAGAATAAAATCATGGCATTTTCAGGTAAATGGATGGAGCTGAAGAATATAATGCTAAGTTAAATTATCCAATCCCCAAAACCAAACTCCGAATGATTTCTCTGATTTAATGATGCTGATCCATAATATGCTGCAGTGGGGTGGGGGGAATGGGAGGATTAAATGAACTATAGCTGGAGTAAAGAGGAGAGAAGGGAAGGGAGTGGGTATAGGGGTAGGAAAGACAGTGGAATGTGATGGGCATAATTACCCTAAGTACATATATGAAAACACAAAGGATATAAACTCTACTTTGTGTACAATCAGAGATATGAAAAATTGTGCTCTATGTGTATAAATTGTATATGTAATGTAAACTGTAATGCATTCTGTTGTCACGTATAACAAATTAAAATTTTTAAAAAAAATTTAAAATGAGTTCATACCACATCTGCTGAATCACAACTAAAGGTACAGAAATAGAAGTCTTTTATTTTAACAATTCTTCACATTGTTTTTAATGTGGCCAGTCTGATCATTGCCTATAAACTGACAGTAGAAAACACCAGTATTCATTATTGAAGTAGAAATATGTCTAAATGCATATAAAAGCTATCATGTTTGTATGTGTATATTGTGCCCAAGTAATATTTATGTCACTTGAAGATTCACTTTGATCACTCAACTTGTCATGAGAGCAAAAATTTTAATTATGTATGCTATTGTACAAGAAAGAACAAAACTACTTTCGTAAATGTTATGCATGCATCATAACATTAAAGATAGCATTGATGTAACAGAATGAGATTTAAAAAATCAGTAAAGTCTGACTAATATATAGGATCATTTTCTACATCAAAGATATTCATTTCTTAACATTCTCATTTAAAAAACAGCAGTTTATAAAGTAATAAATAATATAAACAGCTAAGTTACAAGGTGTTCTTCAAATTCAATGCAAATTTAAATTTAAAAAACCCTTAATATTCAAATATAAATTCAATACTTTACAGGTAGTCTGTTGGCATAAGTAAAACAATTTAGACAGTCTTTGTGTTTTTTTTAAAGAAACATGATTTCTCATTTCTTCAGATTGAAATAAACATTCATTCTGTCAAAACAATTATCCATTTCAAAACGTGCATTCTTCAATAGACTGTCTTTATCATCTAAAATATGCATTCTTTTGTAATTAAAAACTGTTTTGAGATGCACAAGTAACAGAAATTACTAAGTAACAGAAATTACTACTTTAAGCCTCAGGTCTTTACTTATTCTTTTAAACCTGTTTGACAATTTCATTCTGACACTGGAAGAGAATGAAATCCAGAATGATGTTAAATAAACCAGTGTTAAGTATAATCATCAAAAAAGCTGTGCATGACTAGTTCATATGGCTGTAACTCATTTTTCACTTCTCTAAGGAGGAAAAAAATTATAAATTATCAGTAAATTTCTCTTTGAGGAAGAAAACAATTGAGATGTTTGGATAAAGTAAAAACAAGGCAGTTATTAATACAAATTTCTGAATCATAATACAGAAACTAAAGTGAGAAAAAAAATGTTTTACTTTAATTTATGTAAATAAGGTTAAATTTTACCAGCAGGTTGACAGACATTTCATCAGATTCTTCCATGGTGCATACTTAATCCTGAGATGTGGGCATGTTAAGATTCTAGAATCTCAGACTATCAAATCTTTGAGAAGGAACTTATTTTCCCCTAGTCAGAGATGTACACTTATCACCAAGTGGCAGCTTAAGCAACAGTAGTCCATATTAACAGGGCACCTCAGAGTCCTGCTGCTCCGAAGCTTCTTATCACACTGAGGAAACTGGTATTTTTTACGAGGTTGAGAACCCTGATACTTAGGATCTCTAAATACATGACCGAAATAGTCTGCTTTTAAACAAAGCATCCTCTTTGGATGTTTTGGATAAAGAATCCCATTTCTCACCATTCAGAACTCCACAAAATTCTCTTCTCCCAATACTGGGAGAATTTTCCAATGTGGAATTATTTAATGTTCTTTCTCAAAACCTGTCCTCAAGAAGCTTAAGTTTGTGCTTGAAAATCAGTAAGTTTTCAAAGGCACTTTTGCTTTCGGCACAAATCCCTCACCTGAGAAAATAAAGCACAAACTTACTTTCTTCAATGGGAAGAAAACTACAGGAAAATAAAGAAAGAAATTAAAATAAAAAATAAAAATTTGTGACATATTTAAAATATTTTGATTAAGATTTAAAATTTCAAATACATAATCAATATTATTTGTCATTAGGGAAATGCAAATTAAAACTTTGGTTAGGTACAGATATTTGAATTGTTAAGAAGTAGAAACAAAAGTGTTACTATGAGTTGGTGAGGATGTCAAGAAATTTGAATTCTCAAATATTGCTACTGGAAATTAAAAAATAAAATGGTATAGTAACTTTAGAAAACAGTTGAAATTTTTTAGAAATTTAAGAAACTAAATATAATTTTAAAAATTATAGAACATTAATTATAGACTTACTTGATGACACTGCATCCTTCACTTGATATTTATTCAAGTAAATAAAAACCTATGTTCATACCTACTCCTATATACAGATATTTATAGTGACCTTATTTATAATCATGGGAGACTGAAAATGACCTACATGTTCCCCAACTTGGCAATGATTAAATACACTGAAAACCACACAATGGAATTCTACACTGAAGTAAACAGCACACAGGCAACAACATGAGTTGAACTCAGATATTATGCTTAATAAATAAGGACAGTTGAAAAATGCTACATACTATACAATTACATTTATATAGACTGCTAAAAGAGATAAAACTACAGGGACACAAAACAGATGAGTTATTAACAGGTATAGGAAGGATAAAGGGACTAACAACCAGACTCTCAGTATTACACTAAAAGAATGAATTGTATTGCATATAATTGACATGTTAACCAAATGGGAAAATGTTTAATTATAATAATGTTATTAAAATAATATAGGCACTTTTCATTGGTTTCAAAGCCAGTTCAATGTGAATGACAGACTGAGCTGATTGCTCACAAGTTAGGGCAAACTTATGAAATAGTAGTACAGATTTGGAGTCAAGACAAAAGATAAATGATACTAACCTTTATTTTAATTGAGATATGAAGCATTCAGTGACAGTTTATATTCTTTCAAAAAGTTAGGTAATCTTTCACTTTTAAAATTAATAAATATATGTTTAGTTTTTATCTATTTTTTTCAATATGAACACTTGTTCATTCAGAGACCTTAGAAAATTAAAAAAGAAAAAGTAAGAAATTCAAAATAAAAAGACAGTCACTACATAGAAGACAAATCAAGGTCATAATTTTGGTCTACATTTTTCCAATTTTCTTAGTTTGCCTTTTATTATTTTGCCTTCTTATATTTTGTGTTTGCATAGCTTTTTTTGCTGTTCATACACATACACACACAAATACTACTGCACACTGTAGTATGTGTGTGCAGATATTATAGATGTTGTTTTATATATATATATGTTTATTTATTTACTTTGTGATATGCTTTTGGCTTACAGTATTAAATTATGATATTTTTAAGCTCATAAAATCACTTTAATGATTAAATAATGTTCTTCAGTTTATTATAGCATAGCTATTTAATCAATATTCTCTTATGTTTTTTCTTTTTTCTTTCACTGCGGCAGTTCTGAAGTACTTAAATTTAGTGGACTATTTTATAGACATTATGTTAAGACTCTTATAAAGTAGACAAATGGAAATTCAAGCAGGAAAATAGTCACGTTTATCATTCCATATTCTGGTTAAAAGTTTAAAATAACGTAATTTATGAAAAGTTGTCTGGAACGATTTTTATTTGTACCATGTCCTAACTATCTTGGAAGTAGTCTCAAAAATATTTTCCTTACATTTCTTTTTCATTCCTTTTAGAAATCTTGTAGAATTACAAGTCCCAGTTGAGTTTTTTTTTAATCATGAAAGAAAATGCATTACTGGAAAATAAACAGTATTTTCTAGAAATACACAAAGCAGAAGGAAGAATTCATTAATTTGCTTTAGTTATAAACATGAAAGGGACTGTTTCAGTCTCAAAGAACTTGTCCTCTCCTATCATCTGAAGAGTTCAGTGGCTGTTTGTCTTTAATATAGGTAGAAGCTCTAAAAGTACATAACTATTAAACACATGAAGGAGGGGAGAAAAGGAGGAAGTAAGGAAGGAGGGAGGAAGAGAGGGAGGGATGGAAGACAAAGGGGGATGGAGGAACTAAGAAGGGGAAGTAAGGAGGACAGAGGCCAGGAAGAAAATTTGCTACCTAGTATCAAGAACCAATGATAATTATTTTACTAGGGACATGCACCTCCAACCCAAAGAAGACTCCAGATCCTGGAAAAGTAGGGAGTAAAAACATTATTAATACATTTGATTCTCATAGTCTCATGTTAAATATGTAACAACATTTTACTTAGCTCAACAGTAGTCAAACTCAATATACCATTAGTCACTGTAAAGTTTAAGAAACTGAAAGGATAAAAGAAACTGAAGTTAAAATGTAAAGGACCAGGTATTGTTAAGTTTCTAAGCTACACTAAAAGCCTGAAATTCCTGTGGCAGTTAAGATAATTCCTGGAACTGCCCATTAGATATGTGTTGAAATCCCCCCTGACCACTTAGTTGCTTAACAACCTGAACCCTGTGCAGCTCAGCATGTAGGCACCTCAGGGCCTAAACCAATCAGTTTGAACGTATACCCCGCTTTAGAACTGACCTATCACTCCTGCCTGACCTGTTCCCGCCAATGAATGTGCTAATCATGTTTGAGAGTTGTTGTTTGATTTTCCCGCGCCTCATGATGATTTGCTCTGATTTATGCAAAGCCCCCACCCTCCCCAAAAAGTGTACTTAAGCACTGCTCAACCCCTGCTCGGGGCTCTTGGCCACTCTCCCTTGTTGAGTGAGCACGGACCCCCAGCTCGCCAGATCTCAATAAACCCCCTTTTGCTGTTGCATGAGTCGGTCTCTTGGTGGTCTCTTCCTCCGTTGTTCGCCAGTCCCTTACAAAACCATATAACTAAAATTTAAAAAGACATTTGTCCTATTTTCCATTACAATTGCTTAGTGATAAAAAATTGTTATTATGTAAACATAAGAAATTAAAGCATCTTAAGTCATCTACCTAAGATTTAAAGAATAAGAAAATTAAATAGGTGATTCAAATAGCCATTGTTACAGATATTAAGATAACACAATTTTAATATTATTCAATTAATTTACCAACTCTGCCATGAGCCAAGTTATGTCCTCTCAATTGGATAAAGTTAAAATGTGATATGCTTATCTTGAAAAATGAATAAATTCTTTAATCCCATAAAATATTGATAAAGTTTTCCACTGTATGTATAATTATATTGTTTCATAAATTTTATTCAATCATTATTTTGCTTGTACAATAATAGGACAATTTTACTTACTTTCTTCTCTCTATGGGATCAGTGACATACATTTTATTTCAAGTTTATACTCTCTCTTCAGTCCTGCACAGTCTTTCAAATACAATTACAAATAATTAAATCAATTCATTGTCATTTTCCTTCTCTGATAATCATGCTTTAAAAATCTACATATGGTTAAATATTCTAAATCTCCTTTAACCCATTTTTACAATAGATAGTTGGGCAGGGCAATTATTTAAACACAGATTTCTCTTCTTTATGTTCTTATTTGAGGAAAATAAAAAAAAGTTAAGGGGCTGGGGATGTGGCTCAAGCGGTAGCGTGCTCGCCTGGCATGCGTGCGGCCCGGGTTCGATCCTCAGCACCACATACCAACAAAGATGCTGTGTCCGCCGAGAACTAAAAGAAAAAATAAACATTTAAAAAAAAATTCTCTCTCTCTCTCTCCCTCTCTCTCCTCTCTCACTCTCTCTTTAAAAAAAAAAAAGTTAAAAATCCTGGGTTTTGATGTATTCATTATGTTTATGACTCTCCTCAATTAGAAGCCAGGTTATTGCTCCCTTCCCCAGAGGTAAAACATCAAAATGTTAATAATTCTTACTCATTTTATTTTATTTGGTTTCATTTTCCCTTATGTTTTGACAGAGAATATTCATAGATATACAAATAAATTTTTCCTCTTTATGTTCCCCACATCCATGTAGCAATTTCTACTGTTCACCATCAATTCTTCTCAAGTAATTTCAACAACAGTTTAAGACCCCACCATCAATCTAGCTGTCCCATGATAACCATTTGTATCTGATCAAAATGTAAAAAGTAGTGACTCTGCACTATGTAAAGGCAGATAAAAAAAAAAGGTCAGGGGTTGTATGTTTTTCTGACATATGTGGAAGCTAGAGAGGAAAAGAATGATGGGGGAGGTCTTGTGAAAATCAATGGGAGATTAGTGGAGTACAGAAAATGGACGAGGGTTTGGGAGGAAAGGAGCAAATGGAGAAATACTGGGGTACACTATTAGCCAAAATATATTGTTATGTTGTATGCACATACAAATATGTAACAACAAATTCTGCTATTATATCCAACTATGATACACCAATAAAAAAATTGAAATGGAAAAAAATAAAAAAATAATAATTTTTAAAAAATTTGTTAAATGTAGCAATCAGATTGGATGACTTCATCCTTAATAACATCACCATAATTGCTGAATTTCTAAGATAAGCAGTTCAAATAGAGTTCAAAAAGGAAAAGTTGAAATATTAATAAAATTATTTGTGCTTCTTGAAGAGACTCAACATAGTAGACAAGTATTTCTTTGTATTAAATGTTACAATGCAATAATACTTATGGCTCCATGATTGGTAGCCTTTTGAGTTAATCATACAATATACATGGCAATATCTAACATATGGCAGAGTTACAATAAATGGAGGTTAAGTAATCTAAATATTTACAAAGTAAAAGTAATAAGATATTCACGGTCTCAGGCTCTTCAGGGTGTTTATACCACAGGGATAAATATATCTTTGGGAATACATGAGAGCTCTGCTATACAAAGTATCCTCATTAAAAAAAATAAAAAAACAAGAGTGTTCATTGCCATGTAGTCTTATTGTAAAGATTGTTTTCTGTTGTAAATATTCACAAAAGTTATTATTTACAAACACATCAAAGATAGCAAATTAACCCATCAATATTCAGAAAATGTATCCTTACTTTGACTCAATTTTATAAAGCTCAAACCTGAAAAGCATGAAATAAATTTTTGTATGCTTTTAGTATGTGTTTTAGATTATTTTAAGAAATCTGGCTGAAGTCCCTACCATAAGAGCTCACAGAAGTGTATACATGAAAGAATGGTTTATTTACTCTGTGAATTATACTCTGCTAAACAATTGAGACCAGGTGACAGGTGCCTTAGCAGTCTTGCACATTTCAGTTTATATTCTGCCTCATTAACCTGGTTTAATCTTTGTTTATAGATTTTTAAGCATTTGTTTCCACTGCCTGTTTGTTTTGGGTTCTTGGTCTGCTTTCTTACGCTAGAAACCCTAAAGAGCAGGCTCATACATTTGTCCCATCACAAAACATATAGGATAGATAAACTACTGGTTAGATAGAATGGAAAAAGCCTTTCTCTCTTGAGGGAATCAGTATGGAATTTCAAAAGATCTTCATGCCATAGAAATTTGCTTGTAGAACCCTAAAACTTTTCATTATATCCCTTAATTTAGTACCCTAATCTATCTAATCAAAATTTATTTTATGCCAAGAGCAAAAATGGCATGGAAATTATAACTTCTAACTATAACTTTCAACACAGTCCAAAATATTTTACTCCAATATGGTAGCAAATTAGAAATATATGAATGTGGCACAAAATAAAAATAAAAGGGATAATTTCTCAAACTGAAATCAATGTTATCACTTGCAATTTTTTTAATATTTTAAAGCACTAAAGGAGTTTTTGCCTTTAATTTAGATATTCTTAGTGATTCTATTTTTTCACATTAAATACACTATATATGGTTAAAACTATAATGTGCTTACCTATATTTTTCTGGTTATTCAGCAAAGCCTGCAATATAGGCAGTTAGCCTACTGCAGTAGTTCTGATGCCAATATTTTATACTTCACTAAAATTACAAATGTGTCCAAATATTCCATTAGAAAAAGGGTTCTTTTTCAGGAAACTAATCCATAAGAAAACAGTTTTCTGATCATATTTAATTCAAATCAGATTTCTTAGATCACCAGAAATAATTATCTCAGTACATAAGTACACAGACTATTGAGAGTTCAAAGCATTATTGCAATGAAGTTAATTATATAAACCTACATTTTGACTTGAAGAATCAAATAATTAAAGCTGATATGAATAGTGAACAAACATCTAGCTGAATTCTACAGTTAATAGTTACTTTAATCTTTTTAATGGCTCCATCTTGTTATAGTCTTATTTGTATTTTAAGTACTATGTTCATCAAGTCTTCTACCAAAAATATGATAGGGTATCACATGGGTTCTCACCTTTGAAGCGTTCACTTTCACAGGTAGTGTTTTTCCAAGAATAAAAATGGGTTTGTAATAACTGATGCTCAATTTATACTCTGTTCTATTTATAACTTTGGGAACACATTTCTGGTGTAACCAGATAAGTTGTGTATGGATGAAAATATGTAAAACTTAGTCTATCATAGACCAGTGTTCATTTTCACAAGCCTTGTTTATATTTCCTGGTCAGATAGAATATTTTATTTCAATAAATTCTGAATGAGTTTAACTATTAACAGGATTATAGAACAGTATTATACCAGAATGACTGGAAATACATTCAATCTAATGAGCATCCAGTGTTATGGCTCTGAATGTTAGGTAAGTGCATCCTTCTAGAAACAGTAACGCATTCCACTGCGGAGGCCAAGGCTCTCAAACTACCCGAAGTTAGAAAGGGACCAGGCATTCCTTCCTACATTTTATAAAATAACTTCTCACCCAGCACTAATTGTAATAGTCTTAGTGAGAAAATTTTATGTGCATTTTCTTTGCATTTTAAAAGCAAAGCATGAAAACTGCTGCTAACTTCTAACAGCCATCCTCATTTCATATCCTCTATGATTTGGAGAAAAAGGCCTCAGGTTTTCTTAAATCAGTTCAACAGTGAACAGAATGTTACTTTATGAGCAATAATTAACCTGAAGCATTTGAAAAGAAAAATAAAGCCCCCCGAAATGTACAATTAATATTTTAAAGGTTGTATTATATGCTATAATTATCTCTTCATGATAATATTGTTATTTATCCCGTTTAAACCAGAGTCTTTGTGATATGGTGAAAAGCTGGTATTTCTCAGGAATTCATTATTCTTTTGTTACCATAAAGGAGATCATTCTGGATTACCTCTGCTTTTTGTGTTATAACTTAAAAAAAAAAACTAGTGAAATTGGTAGAGTATAACAGGTATTAAACCTGGAAGTGAATTTCCACACCAGATCACTCTATAAACTTGTCACTTGAAATCTGTACCATGAAATTTCATCTGAGGCAGTTGCTCTAGACTATTGTCTTCCAAATGCCACTACCACTTGTGTTCCTAGGAAGTTCAATAGAGATCATAGATGGTGATCTAGTTTCTTTTTGTTTTCAATTTCCAAATTATATTTTCTTCTTCATCCTTTTGCAGAACATTGACTCCCAAGTATATTAGAGCTATCAAAATAAAAAAAAATAAAAAATTCCTGCCTTCACATTTCTTAGAGAAAGTTGAATAAATATGATGTAGCATTTCACAAATGAGAAACTCTGTTAAAAAAGTTAGTTATTTAATTTCATTTTGGAGTAGATATACACAAATTATTAATTTTTCATAGATAAGACACAATAAGAACAAAACTGTAGTGCAATGTTATATTACCTATATTTATTTACCTGTTCATATTTTTATTGGTTTAAAATAGCATTTTGTTTTATTAAGACTAGTCTCATTTATATCATTAAAATCAATCTATTGCCAGAATTAATTACTCAAATATTCCTTTGCCAACTATTAATTATGCCAGATCCTGGGTTACAAGCTACTAATAAAATATTAGGAAAAGTAGGAATACTTTCCATCTTCATAGAACATATTATTTATTAGGAAAGCAGACAAAAAGCAAATTATCAGACAGGTATTTAAAAACTGTGACAAGACTCAGAAGGCAGAGTACTATAAATACATAGAACATGATATGACCTAGTTTGGAAGAACTGCTGAAGGCTATTTGTAGCAGGGCATTTGATCTGATATATGAAATTTTCAAGAATAATGTTGAATTAGCAGTGTGTGTGTGTGTGTGTGTGTGTGTGTGTGTGTGTGTGTGTGTGTAGACAGGAGTGGGAAAGAAAACTGCAGGATTCTAGGCCACAGAAGGTGCACAGACCATGGGGCATGAGGAAGTATAAGGCTCCCAATAAACACTGCTAACCTTGACTGAGAATGGACAGTGAGGGTGGATTTGGTGGAACATGCAACAACAGTGTTCCAAAGAGATTCACAAAATTCCTTATAAGGAAACACAATAACCTTGCTCTTTATCTCTAGAGTAATAGAATTTATTAAAAAGCTCAGACGCAGAGGAATGACAGGCTCTGGATTTTGTTTTGAAGATAATATAATTTGGTAAAGAAAACTGAGAGAAAGCAACCAAAACGGGATATGTTGGAAGGTACTGGAGTAGCACAGGTAAAGAATAATGGCAGCTAAGACTAGGGAGAAATCATGAGGGTGGTTTTACAGAGGGGAAAAAAACGATCAAAAAGGAGGATAGATTTCAATAGGATGTTAAAGAATAAAAGTAAATAATACGTTATAGAAATAGCCAGGCAATCTTAGAAATTTATAAAATAATGGTTGATAGAATATCCTCAGTGTTAAATACAATAAGCTTGTGTGTGTGTGTGTGTGGTGTGTGTGTGTGCACACATGTGCAAATGTTAGGGTTAAAGTTTATCAATGAATTTACTCTCTCTCGTCAATTTCCACCATATGCAGTGCTTCACAGAGGATGATAAGATTAGAGCAGATTGAAAAGCATAGTAATACAGGAACTTAATTAGGGGACCAATTCAATGCCACTGCAAATTCTTCTCTGAAACAGTCAACATGTGCATTTTAGAATAGCAGGCTTTTCTACACTTCTTCGGTTGCTGACACCAACATTAACCTTACAAACACACAGACTGAATCTCTAACACAATGCTTAGGTCAGAAGTCCTGTCTCTAATAGCCAACCATGTGAAAGTTTTTCTCTTCATATTTTCTTTTCTTTGGTTTTGGGTTTGGTTTTTGTTTGTTTTTTTTGTTTGTTTAATAAATAAATTATAAATCTGCATAAACATTTGTGATAAGCATTTTACTTGGAAATAAGAACAACTCTCTAGATCACATTCCTTGATGGCAGAATGAAGATCCAGTTACAGTGGTGATCAGTCAGGTCTAGAATTACAATGTATTTCATTATTAAATTAGGAAGGAGTCTTGCAGGATGGAGAAGCACCTCCTTAAAGTTGTAAGGGAGATTACTTAAAATTTTACATTAAAAGTATGATTCTATTAGACCAAAATTTCAGTGAATTCATATAACAGCCTATTTCTGAACTCATATATTATCAAATGAATACCTTCAATTTTATTCTCAATTTCCCTATCTAATTGTCCAGTTACCTAAAGAAAACATCTAAATGACAGATTTTACTATTAGAACTCCAACAATGTAAGACAATATTGATTACCTATTGACAAAAAGCTGATATATCCCTCAAATAACTTAATTAGTCTAAAAATGATCATTAATGCCATGTATAACTCCACTCATACTAAGTATTTTTGTCAGGTAATCATCATTGATCATGAGTTCCAACTATGATGTTAATGAATAATAATTTGGAGACATGTCAGGGGTAATAAATATTCACACAAATACAAAATGAAAATATAAAATTATCATTTCTAAATTGATCTTTCCCAATTAGTATTAGGTAAATTAAAATAAAATCTACCCAATTTAGTGCTTCTGTAACAAAACAAAAACTGGGTTGCATTCTAGATTGTCATAACTCATATTTTTCAAGTCTCAAATCCAAATCCTACTTAAGTTTGATCCAAACTACACCAAAATGGCACATTTATGAAATCGTCTCTCCTTCATTTCTCCTTCTCAGCACATTGCCAAATACACCACATTAGCCACCAATATCTGTTGATATATATATATTTTTTGCAATGTAAGGGTTATAAGAGGCATTCTATTCTTATTTGCATTATTATAAACTTTACTATAAGACTATAATTTTTAGCTATTCTCATTCTCTAATCATCTGAATTAAAATATCCAGAAGAAACTTTTAAAATACTCCTTGATTATATCAAATCCTATATTAAAAAAGAATAAAAGAAAAAGAAAATATATCACAAGCAAAAAAATGTATAAATACCACTACTAACAACAACAAAAAAATCTTTACAAACTTCTCACTATTAATATAGGTTTTTAGTTTAAAACAAATTTTAGTAAGCATAAGAATTATCAGATTATATTTAAAAATTCCAGATTCAGAAATTCTCATTAAGTTCATATGGTAAAGATCTCCGAAATACATGTGTTAGCAAAGATTTTAAGTCATAACCAGCCCTAGATTACACTTTGAGGAACTTAATCCTAAATCTTGCTTACACTTAAATTTTGTGAACAATCTCCTCTATATAAAAATGTATTTTTTATTTTTCTGATTTTGTTATTATACTAAGTCCATTTACCAAAATTTCCTTAATTCATAATCCCCTGCAAATATCAAAAGCCCTATTCATTTTCATATACACAATAAAACCTTCTCTGTTTAGTCCCAGTCAAAATTAATCTTTCTCCACCGTGCAGTGGTAGTTAGAGTTGTATATGACATTTATTATATACTGCCTGTACAGTTTCCTGTTACTATAAAAAATTGCCACATTTTTTAGCAATTAAAAAAACAAAACCCAGTCATATATTACTCATAGTTCTACAGGTCAGAAATCCTCCACAGTGTGCCTGGGTTCTATGCTCAAACTGTAATCAAGGTGTCGTCTGGAGCTTATTACCCACTTCTAATTTCAATTATGTTAATAGTAGAATTCATTTCCTTGTATTTTGAGGACCAAACCCCCAATTTTTATGCTGTTAAACAGGAACACTCCCAGAGCCTCAAGGCGGTGCATGAATCACAGTTCCCTTCATATCAGTAACAGAGAATCCCATTCGTGTGGAATCTTCTCACTCTTCTAATCTCTCTGACTCTCCGCTCTTACCAGATGAAGAAGACTATCTGTTTTTAAAGGATTCATGTGATTGGGACAAGTCTACTTGGATAACATACTTATCTTAAAGTCACCTGTGCTACATAACCTAATTCCATCATGGGAGTGAAATTGATTAACTTCACAATTCTGGGAATTATGAAGGACATATACACTAAATAGCCGAGAAATCGAGTTGGGTCTAGCAAAAGTAAATGTTTAGTCATTCACTCTTTAGGATATGGAAGCTGTTAGTAACCTTACATGCTAAGTCCTCTGTTGTCTTGATCTTTTAATAATAATAATACCACCCACCAAAGTTCCTTGGTGTCAGAAGAAAGAGCAAAGGAAATGATCCAAAAATAAAACATAAAGGACTTAGAGAAATGAACAACTCATTAGTGTTCTGAGGACAACTTTTGCAAGTGACATATGAATAATTAGAGCTCTCAACAGAATATAGAAAGAAAAGAAAGAGAAAAAAAATCTTTCCAGCAATAATAAGCTATTTTTTTTCCAAATTTGATGGAAACGGTAAACTCACATACCCAAGCATATCAGTGAAACTCCCAGCCTAAGAAATACAAAGAAAATCACACAAGACATACAACAATGAAATTTCTTACTCATGAAAACAAATCTTAAAATGAGAAAAAAAATCTTAAATATACCCAGAGAACTAGACAACTTGTAAAGAGAATTTGTAAGTGAAAATCTTTCAACTATGAAAACTTCAAAACAAATGTCCTCATTGACAAATTCTACCAACTATTTAAAGAGGAGGCTACACCAATTCTATGCAATGAATTCCAGAACACTGCTATGGAAGTAATAATTCCCTAAGTGATACAATTATCTCAATATCAAGACTAGTGAAACATGATGAAAGAAAATAAAACAACATTGTAAATGTCATGAAGAGTTGTAAAATCCTTCAATAAAATAATGAGAAATGAAACCCAAGTGCAAATATACTAATTACAAAGCAGAGTTTCATCATTTAAAAATCAATACAGAATTTTATAATTATAACAGACTAAAAAAGATGAATCATATGATTATCTCAGTAGATGGACAAAATTCAATGTCAATTCATGATCAAACCTTTGCGTAAACTGAATAAAGAGAACATTTGTGACCTAATACAAAAAGTTATTTAAAAAATACTTTACAGTTAACATTTTAATGGTCAATGACACTAAAGTCTCTCACTTATAGTCAAGTACAAGACAAAATGCCTACTCTTACCACTTCTATTCAATAGGACACAAAAGTTTTAACCAAAGAAGTAAGCCAAGAAAAAGCAATAAAGCCATTGATATTGGAAATAAAGGGTGAAAAACTAAATTTATTGGCATACAGAATAATAATGTTTAGAAAACTACAGAAAAGCTTAAGAAAAAATACTGTATTTAGCAATGTCAGGGGATATAAGAAATGTAAATCAATTATAGGGACATATAGTGAACAATAAACAATTAGAAATAAAATGTGGAAAATATTACCATTTATACTAGGGTAACCAAGAAATAAATAAATAAATAACTAAATAAATAAATAATAAAGTTAATTCTGATAAAGATGTAAGACTTGTACTCTAAAACTTAGGGAATATTTTCAAGAGAAACTAAAGACTTTAAGAAAGAGTGCTATAGTAGAGTCAAGTATCATAGTACTCAAAATTGTATAGAAATAGATATTCTACATAGTAACATACAGTTACAATGAAATCCCATTCACATTCTGGAAGGATTTGTGTGGATTTGCTTTCTTTTCTCCAGAAATTCAGAAGGTAATTCTAATATTTACTCAGAAATATAAAGAAACTAAAATAGCCAAAACAGCTCTGGGAAGAAACAAAACAAAACAAACTACTAAAATTTTGAGACTGATTCTAAATCTACAATAATCTAGTTAGGGTGATATGTGTATAAAGATAGAAAACTAAACAAGTGAAATGGAATACAGAGTCTAATAATAGATTCTCACATATATAGTCTATTGATGTAGGTACCAAGGCAATTAAAGGGAGAAAGGATGGTCTTTTGAAAATATAGTACAGGAAGAATTTCATATCCTTATACAAAAATATAAACTTTAATCCATCTCTCATGCCAGATACAAATGTTAACTCAAGGCCAACTATTAGCCTACGTCAGTAGTTGCCTGGACACAAAATAGTAGAGCAAGGTTTGGCATGAGGTGGAAAATACCAAGAGGCACAAGGAAATTGCTGAAATGATAGATATGTTCATTATCTCAATCTTAGTAGGAGTCTATATACTACTGTTTACATACATAAAAGCTTAACAAATCCTACATTTTAAATATGTACATTTTAGCCTATGTAAATTATGCCAATCAATCTGCTTTGTACAGTAGAGTCAGAAATGAAGAACTGACAAGATTCCTCCTGAGGAATGGTGGAGTCTTTGTTATGGGGCAATTGCTCGGAAAACATTCTAAGTCTTGATGTAAGGTAAATTTGAAAGTCTTTTATTGCCCTTCCAGAGACTATCCCTCACAGAGTCCAAGTGAACCTATGGGAGAACAGCTCCAAATTGCCTGTGGCCAGAGTATTTAAGGAAGAAAAGCACACCCTATAGAATCTGCAAGATGCAAGGAAGCAGGATACAAGGGCTGAGAAAGCATTTAGCAAAACAAAAACGCACAACCACATCCTGAGTTTGTGCACATTTGTGGGTCTACACCCTGGGTTCGAGTACATCTGTGATACATCTATTTGTCTATGGCTATAATGATTTAATCTTATCTATCTCTATTAATCTATTAGCCTATATTTATCTATAACTATACTTGCCTACTGACTTATCACCTTACATTGTTCTATATCTTATTTCCTGCAGCTTAAATTCTGTGCCTTACAGTTATATGATTATACTGCTATTATTTATGCTTACTCCCAATGAACTTATGTTCTATGCTTGTTACTTCTAACATATTACTTGGGCAGTTTAACGTTACTCATCTCAAAGTACTTATTTCTATTATTCTATTTTATCTTATCTTACTTATTGTGCTTATCAATATTTTATTCCTATGATTAGACTCACACCATAACAGTCTTTACCATAAGCAGGTGTTCTTTGGCAGCAAGAGGATACAGGACAAGAAAGTTGAAGAAAATGTATTAAAGGTATTCTGCACATTCAACATGAGAGATCCTAAACAGGAAGGAGGTAAGACAGAAGCTTCCTGAAAACTTTCAGGCTTTCAGCTACAAAAACAGAAGTCAGGGGAAGTGAGCCAAGACAAACCTCTTTAGGCATTCAGGGGTTTACAAACTAAAAGGCCATTACCTGCTCAATGCAGAGAGAGTGGTGACAGTGCTAGAGAGAAGTCCAGGGCACTGAAATTTGGCAACAGATGGTAAAGCAAAGACAGCATCCCAGCAAATGAAAAACCTGGCAGCTGAGCTACAATGCATAGATATCCCACAGTTCCAAAAACTGGCAGTGTCTCTGTGCACACAAACAGATCTCTGGAATCACAGCAGTGCTTAGGCCTTAAAGCCTGCGTATTAGAATGATCTGAGCCTACACTAAAACACTCAAGCCCCTGTTGAAACAGATTAAACCAAAACTTCAAAAGAAACCTGAAATTTACAGTTTTCCCCCTAGTCTAGCTGTCTAACTTATAAAAGGTTTGTATTTCTTTCTGGGGAAAATATAATTTTAGTTTCCATTGTAATCTAGTCTTTCATAATATCAAATACATGTTTGATTTTTACAGTACAAGTCCAAATAATCTAACATATTTTAATCAAAATACCCGAATAATAGAGATTGGCAGAAACATTTAAAGAGATAATTCCCATCTACTTAAAAATTTAGTAAATGACATTAACCCTCAAATCTAACAATCTTAATAAACCTAAATCAGAGCAAATAAAAACAACATCTATGCATGTCATAGTGAAAGCATCAAAACTCAAAGATAAAATGCAGATATCAAAAGTACTGGGCATAGTGGTACACATTTGTAATCCTAGTGACTCTGGAGACTGAGGCAGGAGGATCACAAATTCAAGGCCAATCTCTGCAAGTTACTGAGGCCCTGGACAATTTAGTGAGATCCGTCTCAAAATAAAAAATAAAAAGAGCCAGGGATGTGCCCCAGTGGTTAAGCACCCCTAAATTCAATCTGTGATACCCACCCTCAAAAAAATTACAGGAAAATAGCACACCATCTATAACGGCAAAATAAGAGGAATAATGCTTTTCTTATTTAAAATAATGAAGAAAAAATGAAGGCAAGAAGACAATAGAAATAAATTTTCAAAAGTGCTAGGAGAAAGAAAGTGTCAGTATCAAATTTTATTTCTATTGGGCATATTATTCAAAAATTAAGGTAAAATAAAGAAATATTCAGGATGACCAAAGGTAAGAAAATTCATCTTAGGTACACCTGTATTGAAGAAATGCTAAATAACAACCTCAGCATGAACATAAATAATATCAGATAGAATCCTGGTTCTGTAAGAAAAAATAAGAGAAAGAAAAGAAATAAAAGGATGATACTTTAAGGTTCTAAAATGTTTATCCAATCATTTAATATTGTTTTATATTAGATTGTTTAACATGAAGATAGAAGGAACTGTTAAAAACACAAAAATATAACCAAAAGTTAACATAAAAATAAAAATATATTAATAATATTCAATTCACTCCAGAAAAAGATAAAATAAAGGAAAAGAAGAACAAAAAACAACAAAGATAAATGTATAATAATGTCAAGTTTGGAGACTTGAATTCTATATATCAATTAATATACTGAATGTGAATAAAGCAAATATCCCACTTAGAAGTCTAAGAGTATCAAACTGGAGTAAAAATGTGTTTTATAATAAAAGCAGTGTGAACTTAAATATTGGCAGTTTGAAAAGATTTGCAGAAAAATATATGCAATATGAATATCAATCAGAAGAAAATTGATTAAGCTACATTGATTTAAGAAAAAAAAATAGACTAAAAGATTGATGTGGCTGTGTCCCCGTGTCCCCTATTTTTAGGTCCCTTGGGTATAGACCGAGTTGAGGAATAGCTGGGTCAAATGATGATTCCATTCCCAGCTTTCCAAGGAATCTCCATACTGCTGTCCAAATTGGCTGCACTAATTTGCAGTCCTATCAACAGTGTATGAGTGTACCTTTTTCCCCCGCATCTTTGCCAACACTTATTGTTGTTTGTCTTCATAATAGCTGCCATTCTTACTGGAGTGAGATGGTACCTTAAAGTAGTTTAATTTTCATTTCTCTGATTGCTAGAGATGATGAGCATTTTTTTGTATATTTGTTGATTGATGGTATGTCATCTTCTGAGAGTGTTCATTCAGGTCCTTGGCCCACTTATTGATTGGATTATTTGGGGTTTTTTTTGGTGCTTATCTTGTTGAGTTCTTTATATACCCTAGAGATTAGAGCTCCAACTGATGTGTGAGGGGTAAAAATTTGTTCCTAGGATGTACAGTCACATCAATGTTTATAGCAGAACAATTCACAATAGCTATACTGTGGAACCAACCTAGATGTCCTTCAGTGGATGAATGGATAAAAAAATGTGGCATTTATACACAATGAAATAATACTCAGCACTAAGAAAGAATAAGATCATAGCATTTTGAGGGAAATTGATGGTATTAGAGAAGATGATGCTAAGTGAAGTTAGCCAATCCCCCCAAAACCAATGCCAAATGTTCTTTCTGATATAAGGGGGGGGGGGGTTGACGCAAAGTGGGGTAGGGAGGGAGAGCATGGGAGGAAGATTACTTCTTAATAGGGAATAGGGGAGGGAGGGAAAGGAAGGGGGAAGGGGAATAGCAAGGATGGAGGAAGGTGTTGGTCATCATTATACAAAATACATGTATGAAGATGTGAATTTGGTGTCAACATATCATATACAAACAGACATATGATAAATTGTGGTATAAAGGTGTATTAAGAATTGTAATGTAAAAAGAGAGAGAGCTCATGTATAATGGCATAATTACAGAGTTATGAAAAATTGTGCTGTGAATGGATAATTATAAAAATGTAATGCATTCCACTATTGTCATGTATGTAAGAAAAAAATTTAAAAATAGACTAAAAGAAAAAGCTATTGACCTAAAAAGGGATACTATGTAAGAGTAAGGGTCAATTCACCAGAAACACATGGCGAGACTAGATGTGTATTCACTAGGCAGAACTTTAGAATAAACCAAGCAAAAACTGAAAGAATTAAAAGGAGAAGTAGCAAGCTCCCTCTCTAACTGTAGAAAACATATTTCTTTCAAATGCTTACAAACATTCACAAAAGTAAACTCAATATTCAACTATAAAACATGTCAATAATTACCAAGAATTGAAATCAAAGAACATATTCTCTGATCACAAGTATATTAATTTAAACATTAATAAGATATCTAGACATTCCCTCACATACTAGATATTCCCACAGCCTGTTGAATAACATGTAAGTAAAAGAAGAACTGGGGCTGGGGTTGTAGCTCAGTGGCAGACTATTTGCCTAGCACATGTAAGGCACTGGGTTTGATCCTCAGCACCACATAAAAATAAATAAATAAAATAAAATTATAAAAAAAAGAACTCACATAAAAAATTGGGAAATACATTAATTGAAGATTCATAATGTGCAATGTAAAAGTGGCAAAATACTGAGTCTCAGACTTTTATTTTCTTAAAGGGAAATGCATAGCTTTAAAATATTTGTTTTAAACACTTTGAAAAGACAAACTCTGAAGCACATCAAAAGATGCTCTGTATCATATGTCATCTAGGAAATGCAAATTAAAACAACAATTGGGATTCCACTGTATACACATTGAAATAGCCAAAATCCAGCACACTGACCCTGCATAGTCAGTATGAGGATGTGGAGCAACAGGAACTCTTGTTCACTGCCAGTGGGCATGCAAAATGTTACAATCACCTTGGAAGATAGTTTAGCAGTTTCTTAGAAAACTAGACATAATCACCATATGATCTAGCAATCACACTACTTGTTATTCACTCAAAAGAGTGGAAAACATGTCCACACAGAAACCTTCACAGAGATACTTACAGTGTGTTCATTAATAACTGTCAAAACTTGGAAGCAACCAAAGTATCCTTCAAAAGGTGAAGAGATAAACTAGTACAGCCATACAATGGAAAGGTCCTCAGTGCTAAAACTGAGCTCATGAAACCATTACAAGGCATAAAAGAAACTTGAATGTATATTACTAAGTAAAAGGAGCCAATTAAAAATACTAATCTGCTCCATATTGTTCACTATTAAGTTCTCTCTATCTTCTTTGGTAAAGAGTGCATTATTTTTAGACACACTACAAAAATTTAATTTTTTTAATTTTGTCATATTTGCATCATTTTTCCCACAAAAGATCCACTGTGGCTTCATCAAGTAACAAATGTACTTTCTGGTGGATGATATTGATAATGAGGAACACCAGGCAAGTGTGGGGAGTACATGGCATACAGGAAATCTTTGTATCTTCTGAATCTGTTTTACTATATTTTCATGAAAAATATTGCAGGTCATGCCTTTCTTTTGCACTAAATCTGCCTGTCATGGGAAAACAACCTAAAATAATTTATGTAGCCAGCAATTCATAAAAAACTGAACTGTAGTCTTATGATAAAAGGTGTGCTTTCTTCCAAAGAGAACAAGACCAGCATGCTGCATGAATTTTCCTACCAATAGGAACTCAGTGACCACCAATTAATAACAAAGTAAAGGAAGGCAGTAGGAGAAAATATACTAATCCTAATTTCTAGAGATTCCTAGGCAATTACCCACAACCGGAGCCCCTGAAATGTCTCCCGAAATGACTCCTGAAATGGTCACATGTCTGTAACAGGAGGTCATAATGCAACTGTAAATTAAAGTAATAAACACCAAGACACTCTCGGAAATCTGTCTCCTGGCCAAACTGAATTTAGCAGGGGATATACTCTCTTGAAAATGCCTGCATGTCTCCAACAGTGTTTGGCATAATAATGATTAAATACAGCCTCCCTAGAGCTCTTTAATAGGGTAATGTAGAGAGAGGAGATGGATGTTTAATAGTGTTACACAGAAGCACTATGAGCTTGAATGAATCAAATAGCAATGTCCCTTCCCTTCTGCATTCCACATACAGTGCCATGGTACTTGGTATGCTTTTAGCTTCAACTCCAAAAAGAAATTGAATCTTCCCAACAAGCAGAAACAAGAGAGTTATCAATGGTCCTACTATCACCTCAGCAAAGAATGTTGATTGAGCCAAGTTAGTTGTGGAGCCTAGCAAGCACAAACCAGAGCCTTCAGTTCAGATACACAGAATTAAAGTGTTTGTGCCTGTCAAGAAGCACACAACAGCTGGATGTGGTGAAGCAGGCCTATAATTCCAGGCACTTGAGAGAAAGAAGACAGAAGTATTTCAAGTTCAAGGCCAGCCTGGGCAACTTAGTGAGACCCCGTCTCAAAACTTAAACACAAAATAAAAAGTGCTAGGGATATAGCTCAGTGCTGGGGAACCCCTGGGTTCAATCCCCAGTGCCACCAAAAACATAAACAAATAAAATCCACAATACAGGTTCAATACTCATGTTTTACAACTGTATACATCCTAAAGTTAAAGGATCATTCCAGATCATGCATGTAGAATTATTTGAAATGGTTGTTTTTATATCATATGTGAAGATTCAGATACACAAATTCAACATAATCAAGTAATAATTAATGGGCACTGTATATGTAATTTATCAAATGAAGCTAATCTCTATCTATGAACATTATTCATGACCTAA
The DNA here is from genome assembly GCF_052094955.1 of Ictidomys tridecemlineatus. Taxonomy (NCBI): domain Eukaryota; kingdom Metazoa; phylum Chordata; class Mammalia; order Rodentia; family Sciuridae; genus Ictidomys; species Ictidomys tridecemlineatus. Next base: position 56,383,439 of record NC_135477.1, read on the forward strand.
CTTGTGTTTCTGCCAGTTTACATGTTGTGTGGGGAAGAGTAACAAGAAAGAAGAGAAATATCGGCATTGAGTTTGGACCTTGAGACAGATTTATTTGTTCCTCCAGATCCTTGTTCACTCTCTTTACTCTATTTTATACCCTCCAAAAGCTGACTCGTATGAACTGTACAACTTTTTCACCTCACTCTGGGTTCCACTTGGTTCAACAGCAGCACTAGGAGGGAACACCATGGTGCAGGACAGAAGTAAACTGCTCCTCATTCCTGTGACTTCCTTCCCACCAGGTCACTGGGCTTGGGTGCCCTTCTTCATTCCTTTTTTACTTCATCCAGGTTCTATTCACTCTTTCCTTCTTTTTCTGAGACAGAAGAGAGGGACCCAACACTTTTCAAGAGATGGTTTTATTTTTATTTCATCTTTGATAGCCATGGCTTCCCCGGATGCCTTGTGGCCAGCCACACTGACATCACACACCTGCTTCAGGAGACTTTTGCTTTATGACTCTGCCCTGCAGCCTCTCTGGCTTACTCCATCCGCTGCAGCCACTTTAGATATTCCCACTTCAGTCATGAGGTGCCACTGAGCTATCCATGATTAAGTAGAAAGTCTACAGTTAGCCACAAGGACACTGTATGTGAGTGAACCTGCCCTTTGTCTATGTAAGCAGTATTCCTCTTAACCTATCACATCAGTGCATGTACTGCTTCCATTTATGCTGCAACATAAGACCTAACAAAGCCTTTTCAAATGGTCTTTCTCTTGCCTATTTATGATTTCTGTCTCAAGTAGAGCAGTCTAGTCTGAGCTGATTCCCCTAAGAGCTGGTAATACTAAAGGCTGCTGGCTCTGAAGGCAGCCAGCAGCCAGGTCTGGCAACTCTAAGGGCTTCTAGTAGCCAGAGAATGATTGGAAGCAGTGGAAAGCCGCCAGTGGCTCCTAGCTCAGGATCCCTGCTAACACCAAGAGCTGAAAGCGGTTGGCATTCAAAGCTCAGAGCTGCTAACATTAAAGGAGATGCACTGGCCTCTTTATGGTTTCTATCCAAATTGAGCAAAAGAACCATTGGCCGATTGGTAACATATCCAGTTCACATCCCAAGGTGATTATGTCTCTCTGCTTTTTTTTAATTTTATTTTTATAGGTGAATTATAATTGTATCAAATAGTGGGACTCATTATTACATGTTTACAACTGCAGACAATACTACAATCTCTTCAGCATCAGGTGCTCATTTCCTCTTGATTGTCTTCTATCTGTGTAAATAATACCTTTTCTAAGGTCATTAACTACCTAGTTTGCAATGTGCCATCTACTTCTTGCCTATATCTTGAGTAATAATGAATTTAGAATGAGATTAAGGATTATTGATCCTATAAACATTTAGAATTTGTTCTTAGTGCCTTTGAGATTTTTTCCTACCATTTCATCATGAAATGGTGCTTGTATTGGATGCTTGTATCAGAACCTGATGGTAAATTTTTTATAATTTATTGCATATCTTTAATAGATCACTTTTATATTATTTGATGAACTCAAAACACCTTATTATTGACCTCTTCTTCTTCTTTTTATTCCTCCTCCTCCTCCTCTTCTTCTTCTTCTTCTTCTTCTTCTTCTTATTATTATTATTATTATTATTATTATTATTATTAGCATTGTGACTCTGTCCCTGACCCAGTTAACTGGGCTCCTGACCAAGCTGTGCCAATCAGAGTGATTCCTCTGGGAATTTGGTATTAAGGCAAGAAAATTATAGATAACACTGTGTGTAGAATGTAAACTTGAGAACCATCGGTGTTCATCTACCCTCTGTCATGGGAATTTGGATTCAGAGAAAGTCAATCTGCTGAGAAAGTAGAATGAACCAGATGTAATTGTTATAAATTGTAAGTATGAAAGAGAGTACCTTGAATTCCTGAAAGCAGTCTGCATCATAGTTGTAGTCTCTGGTCAAGATCAGTTGCATGCCTGCCAAATTTGGGTTCTGCAATATATACCCATACAATAAACAATGCCCCCTATTCTTCCTTATGCTTAGGATATATTGATTTTTATTACTTGTAACAATATCCTCTACATAATATTAACATAGTAAATAATGGATTCAATCATCTCAAATCATTTTTTTTAATCTCAAAAATGTCAACCTAAAGAATTCCTCCAAGATTCAGATTTAGATTAGGTGAACGACATCTGAGTAGTGGTTTCAAAATACTAATATCGTGTTATGACAGTTCCCTTACAAAGAATGTTATTTATTTTTATCAGAATCCAACATAGAATACATTTACTGAAATACAAGAATTTGAAAACTATGGATTACAACTGCTCTTTAGCCAAGAAATTCAATGGACAAGAGAAACGTAAGAATACCAAATGAACCATAGTCTATAGAAAACAGGAAATCTCATTTCCTCTTGTTTTTAAGACATCACCTCAGGAAACCTCTGGAAGCAGAAAGCTTAAGCTTTAATAAGAAGACAGCATTTGTGTTTCCTAGGTTTAATAATAGATAGCATCTTTGCATAATGATTTTGTATGACATTCCCCAAATGTTCTACATCAAACAAATCATTTAACTTTTGCAATGACCATTTTATTATTGCTTTTATCCCTATTTACAGATGACTCAACTGATAATAGGAGGAATTTAAAAGCTTTGCTGAAGGAAATACACCCATTAAAGGCTGAGTTGTTGTCAAACCAGGACATTTCTCCTCCCCGAGTGTCTTACTCAGCTTCCTAACTGCCGTGGCCAAAAAGACCTGACAAGAACAATGTAGAGGAGGAAAAGTTTATTTGGGGGCTCATGGTTGCAGACGTCTTAGTCCATGATGGTCAACTCCATTCCTTGGGGCCTGACATGAGACAGAACATCATGAATAGAAAGTGTGGCAGAGGAAAGCAGCTGGGGACTTGGCACCAGGACACAGAGACCTCCACTCAACAAGGACAAAATATATACCCCAAAGACATGGCCCCAGGACCTACCTCCTCCAGTAATATCCTACCTGCTTTCAGGCACATCTTAGTTAATCTCTATTAGAGGGGTGGGTTAATATAATGATTAAGTTAAGGCTCTCACTACCCAATCATTTAATCTCTGAACTTTCTTGCATTGTCTCATATATGAACTTTTGTGGGATACCTAATATCTAAGCCCTAACACCCAGCACCCACCCACTCACCCAATGAGCTCCATGTTTCTCATATACCATATGCATGGTATATTTCTATCACAAAACTGTGTGTACGTGTATGACAAGCCTAGGGAACAACAGCAATCTCAGGCAAAAGAAACATATCAGGTCCCAGAAATAAAACTGAATTTTTCATCACTCTGTTTATCAGGAAATACCCATTCTATCTATCTATACACACACACACACACACACACAAACACACACACACACACACATAAGCACATATATGTGTGTGTGTATGTATATATATTAAATAAATATATATATTTAATCCCAAGACTGACTTGATAGTAACAAAATTATTAGTTATATTGAGGTCACACCACCACACTTAAAACCATTCTTATATACACCTTAAGGTAGGGTTATCCGGGACCCCGGAACACACTAATGAGATAAGTATGAAATACTAAAGAATGTTCCTTCCAAGCTTCCACATGTCTCTGAGTCCTAAGTTAGCATGTTTTCTCGCTGGAATCACTTGAAATGGAAAGGAAGTAGAAGACACACATTGCTTTTCACTTTGCTGTCCTTGTGCCCTGGGATAATGCCCATGTCCCCTTTCAACTATAATGATTGCTGTCCCTTGGACTTAAAATGTCCCTCAAATTCCCATGTGATAGATGCTTAGTTCCCAGACTATGACAATGTAGGGAGATGGTGGAGTTTTTAGAAGTTGGGGCTTATTGGAAGGAAATCAGAACATTGAGAAAGTTTCCTTGAATGGATATTGAGGCCCTGTTTCCTTCTCTCTCTCTCTCTGTTTGCCATCTGTCATAAGACAGGTAGCTTCCTCTCTGATACACTTCCCCCATGATTAACTGCTTCACCATCTGCCCAAAAGCAATGGAGCCAAACAACCATGGAATAAAAAGCTCTCAAACCGTAAGCCAAAGTAAAACTTTCTTCTTTTTAAACTGATTATCTCAGATATCATGCCACAGTAATAAAACACTGACTCATATACTGACCATTGTAACTGTGTCATTCAAACAGGCCAATCCTTGTTCTGACTATGGTTCTGGGATTTCTGGACCAGTGACAAATACCATCACCCATCTGTCACTGCCATTACCTGACTCTATATAATTCTCTCCATGTACAAGAATGCACATTTCTTCTCCAGTGAATGGAAAGGTGTCTCCAGCCTTCCCTTAGGATTGTCATTGACTGGCTCTGGTAGAGAAGGGTCAAACTACAAAACTCTTTGGTCATCTTTAGAAAATACTAATCAATCCTAAACCAAATCTTTTCTTCATTTTTATTTTATGAATACAGTTCATTCAGACCAGGAAGTTTTATGACTAAAATTAGAATCCAGATATTCTCTTAGAGCTAAAAGTGTGCCTGTGGCCATAAGAGCTAGTTTAGAGCACATAGGTAGGCAATTTCAAGTCACTGACTGGAAGTGTCAAGAAAACTTCAGAAACCATCTTCAGCTTTTCTTCTTTCTTTCTCCCTGAAACGGTTAAGTTCTGGAGGTCATCTTGCCACCTCTAGGTTAAAAGCATCAGAATAAGACCCTTTTTTCTCAGAATGGAGGAACAAAAAGATGGAAACACCCTGGGTTCCTAAACACAGCAACAAGCCACTGTGTTGGTCTTAGTCTTTGTCACTCTGGACTTCTTATTGTGAAAGTCTAATGATCCTTTTCCTGTTTGTTTCATTGTCTATGATTTGATAGCACGAGCATTTCTAACACAGACTTCTCAATGATAGAATATGTCTCTTTATGCCAGAACCTCCTTCCCAAATATGGAGAGAGGACCAGAGCTGACCCAGAAACCTATTAAATCATGTCCTCACAGGACTGGCTCAGGCTTCATTAAGCACAACTTCCCAGCTGATTTTTAAAGAACATTCCATATTATGATGCTAAGAATGACCCAGTCTTCCATGTCATTTTCCCTACTTGAGAAAATTCACTGCTAAATTCAGATTGCCCCTCTAGACAATACTGTCCTTGGGGATTCACTTTTCATCAAAAATGGGCTTTCATAAATGAATAGAAAATGTGAAAAAGGTTCAGCAATCATCAAATAAGATTCCTGGGAATTAGTACAGTAACTGTACTACTGAGTTTCCCATCTTGTCTGAGCAATCTTCCAAGTTTCTAGGGTAATATTGTTGGCTTGTCTCTTGAAAAACAAACAATTTAGGGGTAGTGTTAATCTATAGATGAGCCTATCAACTCAGTCTTAATATAGTCCAGATGCTATTACAAATCCAAAAACTTTCTAGGAATAATAGGATGGAGGAAAGGAACGTGAATTCATTATTAGAAACATGCTTTTTATTATATGATTTCATATAATTTTACATTCATAGATTTTGCTTGTTTCATAGTTTTATGATTAGGGCTATGGTTATGTGTTTTGCTTAAATTTGATTTTATTTAACATTCTATTAGAACAGCAATATTGTAAATGTATATTTTAACATTAAGTATTATTTATAGGTCAAGTATCTACTTCTCCAGAAATTCATATCTTTACCTTGGGAATTAAAAACAATGATTAAATATAAAGAGTAAATTAAAATAAAATTTTAAGCTCCAATTTCTCCCTAAAAAAAGAAATTTAAAAAAATCTCAAAAGTCCCATCTATTTTTCTTTATTTTCTTGTAAAATAGATCTGATTCCCCAGTTCATTGGTTCACTAACTTGCAAAAATCACATATAATAACCATTAATTTTAAATACAATATTAGGCTCCTATACTTCAAATTAAGGTGCATTATTTTAATGTAACTATTTTAATGGTTTCATTACAGAGTCAGCCAAAAAAACAAAAACAAATAATAAAATGCACAGTTATCAAAAATCACCTGAGCTTGGACAAAAGCAAGGCAGAAATTTTTTGAATTCTTCTGTTGCCACATTATGCTCTATGAAACAGCACCTACAATTTAGACAGCACTCCCACTTCCTTCATGAGCACTGAAAAATTCTGTTTCAAACAGAGGTAATTAGTCAGTGATTAAGAGACAGAGAGTAATTAGTACAAAAGAGAAATGCCTTTGTTTGTGTAAGAGCTGCCAGTCCAACAGAAAAGAAGCCTTAGATGAAAACATTAAAAAAAAAAAGGATACTAAAGTTTTAAGGTTAATTGATTCTAAAGTCAAAAGTTCAAAACTATCAGCACAAAAGTATTAAGTAAGTACACCTCTGAGTGCATTGTTCACACAGCTTGGAATATGCTTTCTTGCAACCTCATCTGACTACCTCATCCTTCAGTCTTCTCAAAGGGATTCTCTTCAGAGTTTCTCTGATCATGGTAACTAAAGCAGATGCCAATTCTTTGCTCTTCCTCTTCTTACTCATATTATTTATCAGAAAATGAAATCATGTTATGATGCATTTTCTTTTTGGTTGATTATCTCTCTCTCCCCCTAAAGTATAAGTTTCATGAGTCCAGAGAATTTATTATGTTCCTGGCTGTTGTACCAGTACTTATAATAATGCCTGGCATATAGCAGGTGGTTAAAGAAATACCAACTGAAAGATGAGTATCTAATACTCGAAGGACCTTCTTTATTTACAACAATTGCTACAGAAGTTAAAAGCATTGGCTGCTATAAGATACCTTCTGCTTGGTGTCTAGAAATAATACTTAGAATCTATGTGTATTATTTACTTGAGTCTTCATTAATGAGCCCAAAAGGCACCTCCTCTCCAAAGACTCCCTATCAAACAGAATTAATAAACTCTGCAGTGTGTTCTGAAAACCCCTTGCTCATTCATGCAGGTGTCTCTTTTAATAGCAAACCACTCAGTGGTGAGGATTATAACCAATTCATCTTTATAGCTGCCTTAGTACCTAATATTGCATTGTAGGACACTGTGGATAAAAATCACACTAAAAGAATAACTCAAAACATCTCAAGACTCAAACTCTCTTCCTTTGAAAACATCCCCCTTTCGAATTAACAGATGAAAATCGCTGTTCAAAACCAATGATGCCCACACCTGAAGGTCTAGCTCCCACTTTTCTTTATGGTCCACTTGCAAGGCCATTTCTACATCTGGATGATCAATGCAGTAAGACTACTTTCTCAACACAAATTTCAAAAATAACAGTTGTCACTTCCTATATTTCCTGACATTTTGTATGTGCTACTGTCTCCCACTGACCCCAAACCAATCTAGGTAATAAAAATGACATATGAAAAGCAATGGTGAAACAAAAGAAATTACTGTAAATTTTTTAGCCTACTAAAAACATATTTTCACCCCCAAAGATCCCACTTATGTAAAGACATAGCAAGATCCCAAACTCTCCATATTAAAAAAAATACTGGAGAGGTAAAACTCCTAGTATTTAGTGAATCATGAAAAGAAACTAATGATTTTTAATCGTTCTATTAATGATCTTTAATTACATTTAAAATCTAAACATTTTGTTATTTCACAAATCTGAAACAAATTCACTATGATTGATTTTCTACCTTGTTTTTGTATATTATAATTTTTAGAATATGTATTAAAATGTACAGTTGGTGAAGTCATTTCACTTTTATATTCTACAGTAGGAACTATAGGACAGAAAATGAAATTGAAGATTTCACAGATGTTTATAGATATATAAAAGGCATTTTAAATTTTACTTCCCAAAAGGCACATACCTATTGTCTTTAGTGAGTAATGTGATGATTACATTAAAAACTCTTTATTTTCTAGACAAATAAGCACATTCTAATTATTCAAAGAAATAAATGGAAGTATATTACTGTACATTACTGTATACACCAAAGCAAAAGAGACTTTCCTCCTAAAATTATTAGAAAAAAGAAGTCAGCTTCTGTTTATATAAATACTCTATATAAATATTCTCATAATATATGATATATGCAATATGGCACAATATGTTGGATAATATATCACCATCTGAAGAATGCTAATCTAAAAACCCCAATATTATTATCATATCTGGATGATTATAGCAATGATTTTTGTGTAGTGAAAACAAAATAAAGTAAAATGAATATGACATAGAAATTAAAACATTGAATCATATTAGGCTTCTGATACTTAGAATTCCAAATGCTATTATATCATCATATGGAAGCATTTAAAATAAAATTAGAAACAGTATAGGGGAAGGGTACAAAGCAGACCTGGGAATATTTTTAGGTTCAGTCTAACATCCATTCACAAGATGACTCTGGCCCACACTTGGCATCAGAACAGGACAAGGTGCTATCAATTATTCCCCATTACTTGCAGCAATCCATGCAGCAGTCCACACAGCTCTCCACTGACAGTTCAGATGTATGGAAAGGACTGACATTGGTCAAGTGCAAAAGGCTGCCTCGATTAAAAGACTCATCCTCCCTGAGATATAATATCCAATCTAACATCCCATAGGCAGCTGGGAAGCACAAAAGTGTTACAACAATCATAGCACTTAGAGAAGTCAAAAGCATAGTCCTGCAGTCAGTAGCTCATAGTTCATCTATAGTTTCTCTTATAACTATTTGCCAATGTGTGATCACATTTTGATCATAATCAATGTAACTAATGATACATTATTCTATCTTTTTCAGGTTCCTAGGGGAAGAGACCTATAAACCTAACAAAAGCTCATATTCTCATGCAGAAAAGTGTCTTCTATCCCTAAGTTTCATTAAAGACAGAGCAACTTTTATCATACAAACTGTCTCGCCAACGACATTAATAAACTCTAGGAAAAAATAGTTGTTGGAAGACAATGGAGAAGAATCAGAGGAAGCAACATCTTTTGAGAAAATAATCCTGTTAAAAGGGAAGTTATGCCCTTTAGTTCCATTCATTTTGCTAAAAATGACAGGATTTCATTCTTCTTTATGGCTGAATAATATCTCATTGTGTATACATGTTATATTTTCTTTACAAACTGACATGGGTATAGGAAGGATATAGAATGAAACAGACATTATTACTATATGATTCTACAACATGTACAATCAGAAAAATTAGAAATTATACCCCATCTATGTATGATATATGAAAGTGCATAAATTCATTCTATTGTCATGTATAACTAATTAAAACAAATAACAAAATTTTTTTAAAAAGGAAAAAAAAAACAAACTTGCATTTTCTTAGCTAAACTGAGAACACTATGGCAAGACTCTCCCCAAATCCAGCAAACATTTCCAAGAACACTCAAAGCACTAGGCAGATTTTAGCATTGCCCAGTGTTTGGGGGATAGGATTTGAGGTCCAAATTGCAACAAGTAACACAGACTTAATAAACACACTAAGTTACCAAAAGGGCAGGGCAAAGGAACCAAACCTAGGATAAGCATTATGATTCCAGAGTAAATACAATAGGTAGAACTTCAGTATTGTTTAAAGATTCTGGCTTGTGGCAATAACTACCTAATTGTACATATTTCTCAAAGTGTATCAAACCATTAATAATAATTAAATTCAATAAATTTGATTTTTGAAAGGATGGTGATTCCAATTGTTTTGAAATATATCAAATACTTTAAAATGTGAATTAGTAATTATAAAAATACTGAATGACAGAGAAACTTCATTTAGTTTAGTGTGTGATAAGGAAAATTTCATTATTTTGAAAACTGATTAGTAAAGAAAAAGAATCTAACATTTATTTTTCTTATCTAATATGAACTTTTCACTGAAATTAAGTCCCTCTCCTTAGAGAAATATAGGGCTTTTGCATGTTTTTGATAAAAGAATCAACCATAAATCTAATTGAGCCTCCCAATTCAGCTGTAAAATTTCCAGGAAATACTATCAGAGAATAATATAATAAATAGCACCTTAAATATTCAAACAAACCAAAAAATAATCAGACTGCAGAAATTCAACAGGCATTTGAATGCTCAGTGTTATTCATCAGATGTGTGAAAAGGAATTATAGATTAAAAAGAATTAATACACATCAAACTTCTTTTAAATGGTCAAAAATAAATTACTATGTAGGAAATGCATAATTTTTTGTGAAAGCCACAAAGAAACACACGTTATTATAAACCTGACCATGGTTAATTTGTGGGATAAAGTTTTGCATTTGCTCAGAGAACATAGAAGGGCTTCTGGGTTGACTAGAAAAGTGCTACTTCCTTTTTGTGTGTGTGATAAATGTATAAAACAAAAAATTTACCATTCTGTTTTAAGTGTACAGTTCAGTGACATTAAGTGCTTTCACAATATTACTTAACTATCACTACAATCCCTCTGCGGACTGTTCCATCATCCCTAATCAAAACTTGGTATCCATTAAAAATAATTCTCCATTACTCTTGCAAACATGATTCTACTCTCTGTCTTCATGAACTTGACTAGTCTGAATTGAATGAACTACAATGAATGGACAATAATTTATAACAGTCTCTGAAAGTTCCAAACTCCTCAGCTCATACCCAGAGCCAGTTCAGTTACTGATGACTTATATCTGGGAATATCTGCTCAAACAGTCTGGTGTGGACTCAGTGCTCCTGTAGACAAGAGTTCTCATGCACATCTTGAAGGTTCATAAATCAAAGGCAAAACGTATCCTCTGTGACTGAGCAGCCACTCTGAAAATTTGCATCTCAAAGTCTCATGGATTCTTGGTGTTTTCCTGCACTTTCTTTTCTGCCCTACACTATCCTTGGTCTTCCATGAGTAGGCTCTGTGGAGTCTTGTGAGTCCTTCAATTATCCAAACCCAGGCATCTATTGCACAAGAATATTTGCCATATATGTTTTATGTATTTTTATTTTTTGATTCTCTTTTATAAAAACAAGATTAAAAACAGAGTATTTCCAGTGTGTGAAAGCCCTTCTAACTCTTCTGTTCACTAATGGCACAAATATTAATTCTGTAAAGACTGATTGGCATTCCCTATTTGCAAGTCTTATATATGGAATCATATCATTATATTTCTTTGCCTTCTCTCATGAACTGCTTCATGAACTCTCATTTCTGTGTAGTATTTAATTATATGAGCATGATGAAATACATTCACTTTCTCTACTGTTGATAAACATTTGTGTTGTTTCCAGTTTCAGGATATCATGAATAGTGTTGCTATGAACACTTACATATGTATCAGTTGCTAAGAGGCACACATTTGTATTGAATATAAAAACCTAGGAGAGGAATTTCTGTATAAGATGCAAACACATTCTGCATGCTCTATTTAAGAAATCTTTGGTCTACTTCAAATCATTTGCCTAAGTATTCTTCTAAAAGCTTCTTCTAATTCCATTTTGTAATACTTTTTTTCTTTCAAGCTTTCTGAGAATTCACAGACTTTTCTTCTATTTTTCATTCTCTTTCTCTTTGGCTTCATAAGTCCCTTTCCCAGCCTTGTTAAATCAGCAAATACACAGAAGGGGAAAACTGCCAGTGTGAAATGCTGGGCTGTCTCTGTAGCTGCCTTCTTTCCTCAATCTTGACCCATTAAGTTTTGGTTCCCTTGGCAACCCAAATTGTTTTCACTCTAGGTTTGTGATGTTATCTGAAGTTTTTCTGGCTCCTCTATCTCTTAGGTTCTTGCCTCTGCCCAGGTTTTTAGCCTTTGGACTTTTGTACTGAAATTGGCAAATATCCTAAGGGAATAATGATATTCAGAACTTTGGGTTTACATTAAACTCAGGATGCATGTAATATTTGGGATATACTTAAAAATTTCTCATCATATATCTGAAACCGAAATGTATTTAGTTTTATTTATTTTTTAAAATTGTGTTATATATGACAACAGAATGAATTACGATTCATATTACACACATAGAGCACAATTTTTCATATCTCTGGTTGTACACAAAGTAGAGTCACATCCTTCTGTCTTCATATACGCACTTAGGGTAATGATGACCATCTTTCCTACCCCTATGCTCCCTCTCCTCCTCTCCTTCCCTTTTTCCCCTTTGCCCAAGCTAGAGTTTATTTAATCCTCCCATCCCACTCCCTGCCCCTGCAGCATATTATGGATCAGCATTCTTAAATCAGAGAAATCATTCAGCATTTGGTTTTTGGGGATTGGCTAATTTCACTTAGCACATATATTCTAATATATAATATTAGCATATATATTATAATACTTATATATATTCTAATATTTTATATATTATATTCTGCAGCTCCATCCATTTACCTGCAAATTCCATGATTTTATTCTCTTTTAATGCTGAATAATATTCCATTGTGTTTATATATATTTATATGTGTGTGTGTATAAATAAATAAATATATATATATGTGTGTGTGTGTGTGTGTGTGTGTGTGTGTGTGTGTGTGTGTGTGTATGTATATCACATTTTCTTTATCCATTCATCTACTGAAGGGCATCCAGGTTGGTTCCACAGTTGAGCTATTGTGAATTGTGCTGCTGTGAACATTGATATGGCTGTGTCCCTGCAGTATGCTGTTTTTAAGTCCTTTGGGTATAGACCAAGGACAGGGATAGCTGGGTCAAATGGAAGTTCCATTCCCACTTTTCTAAGGATTATCCATACTGCTTTCCAGATTGACTGCACCAATTTGCAGTCCCACCAGCAATGTATGGGTGTACCTTTTTCCCCACATCCTCCCCAACACTTATTGTTGTTTATATTCTTAGTAGCTGCCATTCTGACTGGAGTGAGATAAAATCTTAGAGTAGTTTTGATTTGCATTTCTCTAATTGCTAGAATTGTTGAATACTTTTTCATATATTTGTATATTATATATTTATTCATCAAAATATTGACACACACTTAATGAGTTAATAATTTGATATTTGATCATATGTATTTTCTAATATTTGAACAATAAACACAATATGCACTAAATTATTTATAATTATAGTGAAAAGAAAAAGAAAAATACTGATATTCAATTTATTGAATATGTAGAGTTTATTCATCTCCAGGCCCCTGTTGACATTGTTCTCTTTCCTAGAGCCCTTTTTCTATTATTTTTTTCATGATCTACTCCTTCAGATTACACATTTCCAGAGATGCATCAACTGAAGCCCTAGTTTGCTTCAGTTGAACATATGTTTTAGTTTAGTTTCATTAAAGCATGTGTATTTCACAAAACCCTAAATTTACTCCATTATAGTATTTTGTCTGGATTTCCCTGTTTTACTTATACATCAATCAATAAATGTTTAATATTTAATAAATGTTAATTATTAATTATTTGTTGAATGGATGACTTGTATGAATCATTGTTTAATGAAAAATGAAGAGCTTCAATAGATTGCAGTGCTTATCATTCAAATAAGTCCTTATAAATATTGTTTCTCAGAAACCAGATTGTGATACTTATTAACAGGCATGTACAGGTTACACTACCTGGGAATCCTGAAGAGAGCAACAATTCTGTTTTGCCATTTATGTTCAGACTTCTGTGTTTTAATGATGTATGTTCCCATGGGCAGGACTGATAAAGTCTTATAAAAGATAAAGAGCTTTACAAGTACCTAACTAGAAGGTCATCTCAGTGACGCATGACATATTTATGCATCTTCTCTTGTGACCTGCTTTCTTTGTCATGTCTGTTCTCACTTCTATCCTTTTTGTTAAGTGGTTCATAAAAATCCTGTCGATATAATTCGTGGATTTACTTTTTGATACAGAAATTTGTTTTGTTTTTTCAGTTTGGTACTTGAAATGAAATTATATTAAATTGGCCTTATTAAAAGCAAAAAACACTCTAGCTTTAAAATAAAAGACTTTTAAACAGGAAAGAAGCATATGCCTTTAAATATTAATAAATGTTAATATATGTTTATAATCTTTTTAAGCAAATATTATGTGCCTGGGATTAAGGCTATATTGGGAGATATAGTTGCTATACTGAAAGAATTTGTCTCCTGAAAAAAAAAAATCATGGTAATTAGAAAAATTTCTATGCTTTTGACTACGCTTCAAAGAGCAACCTCACATGTATACTATGAATAATTCCTTAATTTTAGAATACATTTATACTATGTGTCAATAGGAATTAATGTGAATTGCATACTTACTAAGAATGTTGCCCTTAATCAATATGAATTTGCAAGTCTTAAATGAAATATAGGTTCTTTAATAACTGATTACATAGCTTGAACTACTTAAAATGATTTTGTCCAAACTGGGACCTTGCACAAATGTTGTATTTCAAATTCTTCATGGGAATGTTGGAGAAGAATCAAAGGGCTAATATTCATGTCGTATTCACAGTGTATTCCAAATGAATTTTTAAACAGAAAGAACGCACATCTTTAGTTAAAAGAAAAATAGAGTAGGAGGAACTAGAATGTGCACAACTCCAATGTCAAAATGGGAAAATTGTTACTTCAAAAACAGCTTATTTTCTCAAAGCTGTAAAACTGCTTATAAGATCTTGCTTTCTATAAGCAATTTTATAACACTTTAAGCAGATAAATGAGAGAAGGAGAAATTAATTTCAGTTACACAATAAGTGTCATCATTTCTCCAAAATGGAATGTCTTTACACTATGATTCTTTGTACATTGTGTCAGTTAACAGGGATTTTTAAGCAAATATTGAATTCAGAACTTGAAAGAAAACCATCATGAGATGTGGATAGGTAACTTTTCACCAGGTTACAATTTTATCTCTTCATCTTTCAGTTATTTACCAGGACTATGCAAAAATACACACATATCCACACACATTCCCAGGGGCCAACAGAAAGCATCTCTATATTTAGCTATTTACCTTTCAATAGTTATATGGTGCTATAATTTTTCCAAGTAGCAAATATAAATATAAATATTAAAATCTAGTTCTAAACCGTCTTCCCTATCTTATATAGGCATAAGAAATAGGATACTGCAAATGGTCTATTTCATTTCTCCAATCCAGATTCATGTCTTTAAAATAAGGTTTGCATGCTGAGAAGTCTGCAGTAAACAGGATATTAAGCTTGGTGACTATAAGTTTAAAAAGAAAATGATGCAGACCCTGGGGAACTAGTACATGAGAGACACCCCCAAATCAGCTGATTTATACCACAGGCAAACTCAAAGCTGCCATATTTTTAAATCCAGGTGTTTATGCACAATCTTCAGATGTTTAAACCTATAAAAACCAAATAAAACATACAGATATCCCACCTAACCAAGTTGCATTAGCCTCTTGATCTTGTATTCTACTATATTCTGAACCTCTTAAAATAAAAAGTACTATAGTACTCTCCTTCTTAGTATAGGCAAAGTGCTTTCATATAAACTATGCCATTAACATAAAACTATCTCATTAAAAGACTTCTGTGAAATTTGATTGTTAGGTTACAAATCATCTCAATAGAGGAAAATAACAATTTAAAAATAATAATTATAGTATACTTAAGGTAAATAAGGTCATGCAAATGACATAACCAGTCCGTCCAATTTGCAAATGAGTAAAAACACTACCTCAAATTAGTGACATATTAATTGTCATGTTTTAATAAGGAAATAATAAAGTCTATTTTATGCACTGAGTAAGAAATGTGGAAGTTATGGCAACCAACAGAATCTTTTGATGGAAAAAATTATTGTAGTTATTCCTCAGGGCTGTGTGGGAATCCACTCAAAATGTGTAGTTCAAAGCGTGTTTGATCGTCTACTTGTCAGACCAGCGTTGAAGCCTCTGTCTTTGGCATACTGTAGGGAAGGTACATGACCCAGTAGCATCAAACCACTGATTTAAAATTTCCTAAAACCTCTCTCCCCGTTTTAAAATTTCCTAAAACCTCTCTCCCCGTTCTCAGTGCTAATTTTACAACAAATGATGGAAATGAGTTTTGACCATTTCTGAGAAAAGGAAAATTTATGAAAAATGAGCAGTGAGTGAAAATAATATCTACCAACTTCACCAAAGGAAAAAACTCCTTGATAATTAAAAAAATATGATCGTCTATGTATAACCACGCACTTATGATAAAGCTATATAGATTTCGTTAAGCACAAGTTTGTTTACCTTTGATTTTTTTAAAATAACCTTTGACCCTGTGCTTATTTAATATTTATATGAATTCTGCTGAGGACTTTTTGTGTGGTTTTGTGTGGGTTTTCTTTTGCAGGGGATTGAACCCAGGGCCTTTGCTTATGCTAGGCAAGTGCTCTCCCACTGAGCTACACCCCTGTACACTGTACCTATGATGTTAAGACTGTCTTCTACAAGGCATATATTTTGTTCACGTTTTAAACCACACTGTGTACAAAGACAAATATTTTCTCTGTACAGCAGAATGTCATACAGTTCTCATTTTTCTCAAATATCTTTTTATGCAATATAACCATGAGATTTCCACAACCCTCTTAATCTTGATGTTAAAAATGAAAAAAAAAAAAAAAAAAAAACGAGAGCCAGAAATCACGGACTCTGAGAGATAAAGCAGATCTAGGTTTCCTCACAACCTCACTTCTGTTTCCGTGATGACTGAGCTGCCTCTCCTTAGCAGGTGTTTGGTAAAGGTCTAAAGCTATTGCGAAAACACCACTTCCCTAGTTTGATGACATTTCTTTCCCCTTTGGACTACACTTCAGAATCTAACCAATAGGTACTTTCTATTAGTTCCCCAAGATTTCACTACAATTTTGTTTCAACATTTAAAGACTAATTAATTCATCTCAACAAACACCAAATAATTGTAAGATAGAAAAAGTACAATACAATTCTTGGCCCCAAGGAGTTCACAGTCAGAAGGAAATTCAATATACAATTAAGTCTCAATCCATAATGTGTAGCTGCACGTACGATATAGCAAGGAAACAGGGCAAGGTAAATAATTCAGCCTGGATGAGGACAGACTGAATTTCAGCTTTTCATAGATTTACGTACAAAAAGGTGTTGGAAAGTGATGTCAGTAAATTGGAGGCAGCTTGAAGCTCTTGTCCACCCACAGAAACATTGAAAATCAGGCAGATGCTGTTTTGGAAAGCAAATGGAGGCTTCTAGCTACAGAGTGTACAATGCATCAAGAAAAAGTCCTCTTGAAATGATGACAGATCTCTGGTTTTCACTTCCTTTTCCCTGACCCTTCCCCCCAGCACAGCAGGAATGTTGAATCTGGTAGGAATATAAGATGCTGCAGATACTGCTCATTATAGTGTTAGGCAGTTCCTCAGAAACCAAACAAAGCTGTGTGAAGATTCAGCAGTTCTATTGCAAAGTATATATCAAAAAGAAATGAAAACAGGGGCTCAAGTAGATACTTGTATTCACATTCACAGCATCATTATTCATAGTAGCTATAACATGGGAACAACTAAGTGTCCATCAGAAAATGAATGGATAAGCAAAATGTGATACAGACATAAAATGGAATATTTTCAGCCATAAAAAGGAATGGAGTTCTGATACATGCCATAACATAGATGAACCCTGAAAATATTACGCTAAATCAACTGAGCCAGATAAAAAGGACAAATACTATATGATTATATTTATGTAAAAATTTACAATAGGTAAATCAACAGAAACAGAAAGTTGACTAGAGTTGACCAAGGGTTGGGTATGAAGGGAGTAGAGAGTTTAACTTACGGTGACAGTATTTCTGTTAAAAGTAATGAAAAAAAATCTGAAATGGACAGGAGAGATGTCTGTACAATATTGGTAATATAATTAATGCCATTGAATTATATACTCAAATAGCTAAAATGACAAAATTAAATCAAGTTTAACAGTTTGTAAGTAAATAAATACGTAAGTACAATCCCAAAAGATGACTAGATTTTCAACAGATAAAAAAAAAAAAAAGAGGAAGTCCAGGTAAAGGAAATGGTGTGACTGAATCTATGAAAAGATGAAAGAATTTGTAGATGAATTTAGGAAGGATTGCTGCACTGGATTGTAGGTGTTCTGACCATGAAATGTATAGAGAAGCATTCCTTTGGTGAGCAAATTCCCAGGGGGCAGGCAGGGTGGGTAACTGGCACTCTGTTTCCTAAACTTGGAATGTTGGGCAGGTCCTCTTTGCAGCTAGTAAGATAACTAATACAGGTGCAGTATCTAGTTGCTATGGTAGTGTCCTTCAAGAAGAGGCTCTGTGTCTTATCAGCATGAACTTTGATCTCAATGCACCTGGCATTAAAGTAACACTAAATAATAATGTAGTCATGGCACTTATAACCTAAAGTAACCTATTGATATAAATAAAGCTGGCAGCTTGGCCTCTCTGCCATTCTGCCATCTTTCTTTCCTGCCTCTGCATCTTGTCTCTCTGTCTCCTTTTATTTTCCTTACACTGGATTCTGGGAATCGTTGAGGCCTATCTGGGTTTTGTTCCATGAAAACACAAATAATTAAAGACATTTAAAGAGGAAAAAGGATATAATCATATCTATAAGACTTGATAAATTAGAGGATATTCTAGGAGGGATAAATTGGGAGATATAAGGCAATTAAAGGTATAATTGCAAAAGATCCCTGGGATATAAACATTGTAGAAAATTTAGGTGGGATAATAAATAATAAAGATGATTGAGAAACAAATGGAAATAATGCCAAAGTGTCCAAATTATGTATGTGATGGATTATTATTCCAGATATTACAGATATATATCCTAGTGTTACTTATATCAAAATTGCCCCTGTACTGATCTGTCAAATAGAACATAGGTTCTGAAACCAACTGCTGATTGTATTATGTCACCCTTTCTTACCATTTAGCAGTTATATCTATTAAAATTGACTTAAATATCATAAACTAGAAAAATATCAAGAAAAAATATTCTGTGAAGGAAAAATGCTATATTTAAGTATAGCCATTAGGACACAGGTTAATAGAAATCTACATTTATCGTTTTGCATAGATTAAAGGGCTCTAATCTTAAAATCCCTTTTGTAACAATACTTCAGTGACACTCTTAAAGTTCTGAGCAGTAACTTACACCATCAGGCCAAAGAGAAAAATGGTTATTCAATGCCAACATTCTAAGTTACATGTTTATTGTAAAATTACATGCCATGTTGCTAATGCACACAAGATAATTTTGTTCTTTTGCCTATAAGCTAGCTACTGATGACAAGAGAACAAAATACTGTAGTTCACTGCAGGCTTGAAAGTCCACAGGGCTTATCCTTAGTCAATGCTATTGGGATATATGCCGATCCCTATCTCCAACTCTAGTGAATATCTTACTGTATTGTAATCTGTTGTGCATGTCCACATTAACTTGGGTACAAGTTGATTTGCAATTCCAGCTCCATATTGAAATATTATCCTTACACTTATCCACATTAAAGTAGGCAGAGATACTCTCAGTGATGTAGATCCCAAAAGAGCAACGAAAACAACTACTAGCAACTAAATAATTCATTTTGTTTGATGTTATAGTTTCATGCATTGAAATCATTTAAAAGGCATATACACACACACATACACACACACACACACACACACACACACACACACACACACCTGCCAAAGTCCATTAGTGCTTCTTGATCAAAGGTTCTTGAGAAAAGTACATTTACATTGGAAAAAAAGAATGTATCAGCTAGATCTTCGCTCTTCTTTTATCTCTTCTTATATGAGCTTCTCTGTTTTTTTCTGGGAACAAGCTTCCCTGGTAAACAAAATTTCTGGGGGAATAAAAGTTCTTTTTTTCATTGGATCTTTTGCGCTAGGCTGTAATATTTCTTGTTCTGTCTTCACTCTTCTCTGTCAGGACTCTGGCAGCAAATATTTCAGCCTTGAACATGCATGCTATCCAATTTTGTTTTGAAAGCATTACAAATTAAGAGATACTGATGGGATAATTCCCTCTCATTTTGATGGAACAGAACATAAATATCAGAAATGAGAGACAAGTGGCATTGTTATAAATTATATAGATATCAAAACAATAATATGGGAATATAAACAAATTTATGTCAATATTTGGCAGCTTAAAGGAAATGGAAAAATTCCTAGAAAGCTACAAGTTGCTAAAGCTCATTTGAGAAGAAAAACATAAAATAGCCCAATATTTATCAAATAAATTGTGTTTTTAGTTTAAACACTTTCCCACAATAAAAGCTCTATTTCCAGATGACTTTAATGGACAATTCTACCAAATAGTTTCAGAAGATAGAATTGCTTCCAGATAATTGAAATGGGACAAAATACTTCACAAGCTATTCCATGAGGTTAGCATTATTAGCCAGATACCAAAGCAAGTAACAATATTATAAGAAAATAAAACTATAACACAATATCTGTCATAAACAAGAATGTAAAATATCTCAATAAAAATGTAGCAAATCTAATCCAACAACAAAAAACAGAATAATATATCATGACCAAATGTGATATAAGCCAAGAAAATAGGTTTATTTAACATTTGAAAACTTATCAATGCGATTCTCTATACTGATATACTAAAAGAGAAAAACTGCTTAATTACTTCTATAGAGAAAAGGCATTTGATATGATCAAATACCCATACCTAATAAATGCTCTCAAAAAAATTAACAACTGAAGAAAATTGTTTTAACCTGATAAAGAGCATCTACAAGACACATATAATAAACACAGCTTAACAAACTTTACTTAATAGTGAAATTTGACCACAGGACTTCAATTTGGGTGATATAGTCTTTAATATATTTTGAATATAAAATAAATAGGTAGCCACAGAAACTAATTGAAAATTTTTCATAATATCTGCACAGAAAACTACAAGTAAAATTCAATTTCCATAATCTCATGTGCCTCCTGTTATGACTGAATAATTAGCTCAGGACTTCATTTAAATTAAAACTTCCATTCATGAAAAAAATGGAAAAAGTAACATAACCAGATAATGGTTGAGGTCTAGAATACGTAAAATATGTTGAAATCAAAAAGGAAAAGACAAACCAATCCATTAAATAAGTGAGCTAAAACAACTAGGCTTTCCATAGAGGAAGAAAGAAGAATGGTTATTAAAGAAAAAAAATGAATAGAGACTTGTATTGAAAGGACATCAGAAAAATCAAATTGAAAACAAAATGTAATCTTATGTCCTGAGATTTTCAGAAATAAAAACCTTAAAAGACATATTATTCAAAATGAACTGAATTTACATTTATAAAAGGAACATAGATATATCTCAGAAATATATTGAACAAAAAGTAATCATCAGAAAAATAATACAAATTTAAACTTAAAAACATGAAAACAAATAATATGGATCATTATTTATTATATAAATATAAATATATAAAGCAAAAGTTAAATATATGAAGCAAAATATTTAGTAATATAAAGAGAATAAAGCACTTTGAATATCAGTAGTCTCCATGAGAGAAAAAGAAAGGGCACCTGGTGGATTTGATACTACTGTTTAATTCATAATGGTGATGGAGGACACCCAAGTGCACACTGCATTATTTTTAAACCTTTTATAAATCATTTTGGCAACAAAAATAAAGCCCCTGTTATTAAACACACATGCACACACACAAATTCATACAAAATTTCAACAATTTGTCTTTTGCTACTCATGGGATTGCTGCATTGCAGGAATTCTTTTCTTTAAAGAGAACTTTTCCATTTATACTTGAATGTAAAAAACAAAAATCACATAGATAAATGAGCTCTTTTGAATTTTATTTAAATAGTAACATCTGATACCGCTCAGAAATTTTTAAAAAGGTAAGACAGGCTGTAAAAGTAAAAATGATGCCTTTTCTTTTTTGTAATTAATTTTTTAATTTATATATGATAGCAGAATGCATTACAATTCTTATTACACATATAGAGGACAATTTTTCATATCTCTGGTTGTATACACATTATATTCACACCAATTTGCATCTTCATACCTATACTTTGGATAATAATGATCATCACATTCCACCATCATTAATAACCCCATGCAGGGCGCCCTCCCTTCCCCTCCAACCCCTCTTCCCTATCTAGAGTTCCTTTATTGATGATTTTTCATACTAAATAATACTTTCTATTTTTTTTCAAAGTTTGATTATCTGCAAGCTCAATTTCCAATTGCTAAGTTTTATTTCTAGGATGTAGAAGGTAATCACTGCACTTCTATGTTTCATCGTTAAATTCTGTTTTGCTTTAATTTTTCCTAGTTCACCTTATTAACCAAATCACTGGCCAATATTCAGCATCCTAATTTATCACTAACCTTAATGTCACTCCAAAAATTGTTTACCTACAACACTAAAGATTACTCTTTAATATTTACAATTTAGTTTAATTAAAATTACCACCCTTCATCCATTTTCAATTGCCTTGTAAGAGTATTTTATTTACCATGAACATTTTATAATAAACTTTTTTTTTACTTGGGAATTGTTTAATGGAATAGTTTCCTCAAATATGTTTTAAAAATTAAATGTCAGTGGCCCTTAACTTTACCCTCACAGTACACTTGAGTATTTAATTTGCACACATATTACTTTTTTGTCAGTTGACTGATTATGGTTACCCTACATAAATTTAAAACATTAAGCTGAAAAATAAATTCAACATAACTCCCCTTTATAACTAAAATAATCTTCATTATCTGTAATCAATACACAGTATTTTTGCCTTAGTTGCCTTTATATTCCTTATTTCTTTGACAAACACAACTGTTGGGAAAAAATAAGTTACATTATTCAAGTGGGTATAGTGAAAATGGCAACACAGTTTTAATAAAAAACATATTCAAATAATCATGGCCAGTGGGAATAAAATGATTGCTATTTCTTGTACATACTTGCAGAATCATTTTTAAAGCATGTTTTATATTGTGAATTCATCATTGCAGAGTCCATATATTAGACTGGATTAAAACAAAGAAGTTATTTTATATAAAGATTACATTGTTATATCATAAATTAACTTCATCAGTTTTCCCTGAAATATCTGTCTAAAAGGTCATTTGTAATTACCGTAACATTGATATGATGTATGTAAAATGTCTATACATATAAGGTTTTAGTGCCCTGATTACAACTTCTATTAATATTAGTAGAAATAGCATTAAAATGTAGCATCTTAATAATTGTGAAAACTAGCCTCTGTTTTCCAAACTACTTTAGGAAACAGAATTTGTAATAGAGTCTACTACTGATGATTCAAGAAAAAGCTGAAACTTGTCAGAATGAAAGCTAATTCCTTCATTTCCAAATCTTCCAGGGTTTTACATTGCACACAATGGAAGGTGTTACTTCTCAAACAGCTGTTCTTAATACCTGAACCTTTTTCTAAATCCTAAAAATAACTACCTATTTAAATTTGAAGAAATGCAACAGGTTTGTAGAAAGAAAAAAAAACTCATCTGAGATCCATTTCATCAGTCTAGAGAATGATATTACGCTTTGTTTAAAAATACAAAAATATTTTGTCACACATCAGAAAATTTTAGAGTGGCATTATTCATGAATAGCAGAAGAATCAATTTTATAACCAACTGGTTTGTAAAAAAAACCGAAAAATATTCTCAGACAGGATAAACTCTTTTTCTGATCAATGTTTTCAGGTCAAATGTGTTGATTGTAGCAGAATTAGATTAATAGGAAGATCACCACAGAATAAGTTAGTTTATGAGGAAGTTGTTCACTGAAGATTGAGAGCACAGGGAAAGAATTATTTTAAATGCATAATTCTTTCTGTTAAGACTTTCAAAGTAGTTTTGTGACCAGCCCTTGTCTTGTTTCATTGGATTTTTTTCATCTTATCTGCATGTTTTCCCCAAAAATCTACAGACAAAATAACACACCCCAAACAGAATGGAAGCAAACAACACTTTCCATTTTAGCATCACCAGAATAAGGAACTTGTCCAGAATAAAGAAGCCTAATATATAAATGGTTTCAAAGCTAACTATAATAATGACTTTATATAATCTAGTCTCTGCTAGAACAGCAACATAAAGGAAAATATACAAGCACTAGAGAAAAGAAATATTTGAAGATTATTTACATAGGATGAAAACTAAGCTTCAGGGAAAAGCCTACAGAACTATAAAAGCATTGTTATAAAGCACTGTAAAAGAAGATAACTTAGAAAGTATAGCTCTCCAATAGTGACTCTTACACTACATGTTAAGCACTGTTAGGTCTCTTCACCCAATTTCTTTTGCTTAATCCTCAAAATAGCCATGAATTACAGAGTTTAATATCTTAATTACAAATGACAGAATTGCACTTTGAGGAAAAAGTTATTTAGTCCAGTTGTTTTATTTATTGAAGGGAAGAATCTCAATTCTTACAATTCAAAATTAAAGAAAATGTATACATCTTGCAGCTTAATAGGATAGAAATATCTCATTTTTCTTTTTTCTCTACTATTTCTTGCAAATTCAAAAAGAAAAAAGAAAAAAGGAATAATAGAATTGGAAGTGAGAAAAGGAATACAGAAACCATTTTGTTGCATATCCCCATTCGTTTCATTTAGCTGTTCCTTGGACAAATGTGCTTCTAGCGATGGCCATGAATCTGGATAGTGTTGATCCTAACTCCAAAGTATTATATTCGAGACCTCAATGAATGAGAGAGTCTATGAGAAAAAATAAAAACTAGCAAACCCAGTGAGTTCAGATAAAACTGTGTAGTCACCAAAATATTACAGCAAAGGCACAATAAATAAATGGAGAGAAATGCTGGATGGTAGAGAAAGTATGTGATGCAGAGGCATTACCTGTGTTCTGCAGCAAGTCTACCTGAGAGGCCCTGACTGAAGCCATTGCTCCATTGAGAAAAACTCTAGAGGGACCAGAGTGGGAAGATCCACACTTCAAATCCTGTCCTAGGAGGATTGGCGATATTTATGGAAAAAGTAAATAATAGGGTAAAAATGGTATAATCAGATAAATATAACAAAAACAGACAAATGAATACAAGACCTTGTGATCATGAATTCTAGTGATGAGGTGGAAGGGGGCGATCTAATCAGAGCTCATCACAAAGACCTATTTGGGGAATGTACAGTTAATCAGAAATTATGAAAAGAGGCAATCCAAGAACTCCAGGGACAACATTCTGAACAGACACATAAACAATGTATTTGTTTTAGGCAGCAAAACTTGGGGATGTTCTTGAAACTGAAATTATTTTTCTATGATTAAAGGTTTAGTGAGACTGGCTGGAGATGAGATTTGAAAAGTAATGTCCAGGTTTCCAGGCCTTTGTTATTGAGAAAACAATGATCCATCTAAGGTCAAATCAGCTAGATACAAAATAAACTGTAAGGTATAGCTCCTAATTCACTAAACAGAGCAATTTATTTCCTATATTTTATGGGTTCTAACTATAGATTATATAACTATAAATTATATAAACTTGAAGACATATTTAGAAAGAAGAGCAACTATTCAAGGTCTGACCTGCTTGAGCTGATAATTTAATAGTCCAAACCAAAGTCATGATCCAATTAAACCACAGTCATGTGATGACAGTGCACCAAGCAGAATCTCTATATCTCCAATCATTTAAATGCTCCAATGCTATCTAATTTTCTCAGTGCCAATGTTCTACAATTTATAATGTCCAAAATAAAACAAAACTTCATCTATTTTGATGTTAGGAACCAAGAATGTAAAAGTGTAATATATGGTAACTTTGCATTCTGTATCTACAATGCTTATCACCTGGTAGGAGGTGCTGGACAAGACCTGTGATTTTCCAGCATTTTTATTTTAATCAAGTAATTACATGGTAGCTAAAAAGGCCTAAGAGGTTTTCTATAGAAAATCAAACTCTGTCCCTATTAGTTATTCAAGTAACTCTAATATACCCATTGATTGAAAGTACCTCAAACACACATCTATTTTCAGGGCCCTTTGGGGGAAAAACTCAAGGAGAAGCAACTGATAGAAAGAAGCTATTCATATAAGCTTGAAGAAGTCTTGTAATTCCAGGTACAGTATGATGGTTGGTTCTTAAGTTTTTCCCACTCCACCAGCTGTGAAACTTTGGGAAATATAGGAATACATATTTCATGTGCATGCATAATAGAGTTGCTCATTTTATAATATGCTTCAGTTCCCTGTGATTGTATTTTTGTCTTTAACTTTTGCTAACTATATCTTTGGAAATAATATTCCTTATTTCTTAGCATGAGAATGAGAAGACCTGAATTGATTTGAGCTTCTGCTCTTCAGCAACTAAACAACCAAAATAAATCAGTTTTCTTCTATAATGTTCAACTCCACAGTTTCTAAAAAAAGAAAATCTCTTTAATTCATGAATACATTGAGCACTAAATAAAAATGCACACATGAAGGAACCTCACATAATTTTTGACAACTGCAGCTGCTCTGTCAAAGGCCTACTTCTACTTTATATCTCAGACTTTCATTTTTGTTTTTGTTTTGTTTGGGGTTTGATTTGGCTTGATTTTTTTTTTCAATCCTAAAAATCTCATGCTAAATAGAGTTTTTATGTATTATGATTTTCTGGAAAAAAAAAACCCACAATTGTTCCCAGATGTTTCAATGCCTATTTTGTATTTTTATATGACTTATTTTTAAATTTAGCTGTAGGAGGAAGGAAAAAAATGGTGTGTTGAAAATGAAGAATAGATATCGTCATTGTTTTTTTTTCCATTTCCATTAAAATAAATTAGCACCAGATTAAAACAGTAGCATTGGTTACATAATTAATAATCTTCAGATAAGAAAGACTAGAAAAAAGCATTTAAACTATACTAAGTGTAAAATGGTTTCCAGTGGCAACAGTTTACTATCTTTAACATTGTGTAGCACAAAACATTCTTTTGAATGTACAATTAAAAGAGGCTCAATGAAAATAAACTGAAAGATGAAAACTAGTATTTCCCTATGGTTTAATATGCTATCACCTTGACTACTGGAGATGACGGAGGTATTTTCAAATATTATAGTTTGATTTCTTTCTCTCAAATGCACATTTATATATGTTGCTCTTTTATTCTGAGAGGGTTTTTTTTAGCTTTCTTGATTTATGAGATTATAGAGACCAAGCACAGAAAAGGATAGAAATTTTTTTAAAAATTGTAATTATACAATCCAGCAATCATATTGGGATATTTCCTTCTCTGTCCCATTTCCTTCAACAACCAAACATTTTGAGATATTTCCTTCAAGTGTATGCTGTTGTTTTTAATCCTAGGGTTATTTTTAAGCCAGTATATTCCCAAAATTTTCTCACTAAATTATTTGAGTCATAATTGTATGTTGTAGGCATCTAAAAATAATATAGTTCTTACTAAAATGGGCACTGTTCAAATATTATTCTAATAAGAATTATAAACTCATTGAATACTATGATTTATGTTTTCATTTTTCAAGTTTTTTCCTGAATTTTAAAGAGATTCTTTAACATGTTATTTAATCAATTATATCTATATTTTCTTTTGTATTTTATCTTTTGTAATCTTTCTTGGTGTGGTATTATTTCGATGTACAAAATTCATATATCAAGTATTTCAATTTTAAATACAAAATGATCCCTAATTTTTCAGTGACTTTTAAATTTAATTAATTCATTATTTTTGTTTGGTGGGAGAGTCATGAGATCCATGAGAATCTAGGGTTGCTCAGCAGAAAAATAAACATAATGTGTGAACACAAAATTTTGCATCCAGTTTGAAAAGATTTGTAAACCTCCCAGTGTCCATTCACAAACTACCTACATATCAGTGGAACCCAGAATAAAACCACTTGTTCTGAATTCCTTAAGAGCCTATTTTGTTCTGTTTTTGTAATCCTGGGGATTAAACTCAGAACCTCACACGTGCTAGGCAAGTCTACCACTGAGCTATACTCTCAGGCTCTAGATTTTTTTTTTCCCTAAGTAACAGGTATCAAGGGTGAAAATAGTTACATAAAATCAAGGCTATTCTTTCATTAACAGTTTTTGTTGGGTTTTATCTTTGCAATATGGAATGTGTAAAAGGATGCACTTTGTTCTATGTGTGGTATTTGTTATTGTGGATAGGGATCCAACTATAGTAAAATGGAATCAGAAATTCTGATTCTTACCCTAATTCTATCACTGACTGGCTTAGTGAGCTGGGAAAAATCCTATAATTTCCTTTGCATCAAATCTGAATCTGTAAAGTATGTGCATGCATGGGAGTACGTGTATGTGCTCATATGTGGGAGTCTATCTGAAAATTTGAGTCTAGTTGAAATGTTGAGGAGTAGCAGAATTAACAATTTCTAAGATATTTTCAATTTCTAAAAATATATCGAACTAAAGTGGTGCTATTTTATATAACACTGTTTTTACTATCATTTTACGAAGATAAAGTTTTCATATAGTACAAAGATTAAATGTTAAGTGTATATTCAGTGAGCTTTTATTAAAGTATACAGGTATATATCACCGCCACATTCAAAATCTAAAACATTTCCACAATCCAAAAAGTTTCTTCCTGTCCCCTTCCAGGCACCCTCCCCATAACCAATCACTGACTTGTTTTTTGTCAACAGAGGTAAGTTTTACCTGCTTTAAAATTCATATAAACTGGATCAAACAGTATGTATCTCATGACTTTCGTCCTTGTTACTTTCACATAAATTACATTTGATTTTTGAAGTCAATGCAGGAATCAATAATTAATTTATGAGTCCGTATTTGTTTTGTTTTTTAATTTGATATGCAGTTTTTCATCGTATAAATATGCCACAGTTTTTTCAAACTCATTTTCCTATGATAAACATTTGAGTTGTTTCTAGCCTAACACCATGATGCATAAAGCTTCTAAAAAATATCTGACCATCCCATTACCATAATATCTGTCAAAATTAATTTATCACACTCTACTTAACTTTTTAGTTCTTTATATAAGCCTAATATAAGAAATCTATAATGGTTAAAATTCCATTTTCTCACTTTCAGGTTTTTAAATAGTGTTTTAAAATATTTTGTATCTGCATTTGTAATAAACTTAAAATGCAAAATTATTTTTTCTTAATAGTTGTCTTAAAGAGCAGAAGTAAAAATCTCATATAATTATCCCTGCAAATACTACCCTGGTCATCTTCATTCCTTATTAAAGATCTGGTATCATTTCCCTTAGATCTGAAAATCTTCTAGACTTTTTTAGTGAAGATATATGATCTTCTAATCCAATAGCTCAGAAGTCTGATAGGGAACATTCCAGGCTAAAACTAAAGAGTTGGCAGGGCTGTGCTTCTTCTGCATCCACTGGAAGAGACCATTTGCTTTTTCCCAGTGTCTAAAGTCCACCTGCGTTCTTTGTGGTTGCTTTCCTCCCTCTTCAAAGCCAGCACCAACCAGTGAAGTCCCTATAGCATCACTCTGAACTTGCATTTTGTCTCCTTCTGTTAATTTGATATCTTTGTTATATATGTATTTTATTTTGTTTTGTTTTGGCCCACACAGATAATCCATGATAATCTCATAATTTTATGGTTATATTTGTGGCTTTAATTCCATCTATTATCTCAAATTCTTGTGTCTAAAGTATTCACAAGTTATGGGTATTAAATCATAGACATCTTTGACAAATTATATATTAGTAGGCATAATGATTGTGCCTAAAGTCTACTTGTTTTCAAATTTACTGGTTCCAGTGAAGTTTAGAAATTTTACCCTCACTTATTTCTCTTTACCTTCTTCCATTTATAATTATGGCAAATATCTCTTCTACATAAACTAAAATAACAATAAACAATGCTACAGTTTTGTTTAAATCATCACACATAATAGAGAAATTTCAAGCAAAAAGAAAGTCTACAATTAGCCCAATTTTTCCTCCTCCATAGTCTTTCTTCTTTCGAGATATCCTGTGATTCCCTCTATTGCAATTTACTTTCTGCTTAGAGGACATCACTTAGCATTCTTTCAGTGTAGTTCTCCAGGTCATCATTATTCTTTAATTTTCCTTCGTCTGAAAATTACCTTTGTTTCATCTCATTAATAAAGGATAAATTCAACTGGATATAGAATTCTGGGTTTAGAGTGGTTTTCTTTCTTCCTCCTCACTTGTAAAAGCATTATACTCTTCCCATAAGCAATATCATGTGATATCTAAGCATAGTGTTCTACTCATTAATACCAGATATTTAAAAAAAAAATCATCCAAATCAGAAGGTTCAAATATTTGTGTTCACTTTGAGAACAATCATGGAACATCACAGACCATGAAAGGTATATATACCTGAAAAATCACTGGGCATCTGAAAATCATCTTTTTATATGACTAATGCATGCTATTCTATCACTGCAATGGTGGAGTTCGTATGTGTGCCCAGGCCCAACAAGAGTGTAGACACTGATTTATTTTTACACGTTTAAAAATGTACAGATTAATGCTCTATTTTAGTGTATAGATGGAGAGTCACTGCTCACACAAAATATCTAGATGAACATTCTATATAGGTACAGGGGTCTTCTTTCTCCATGAATTCTTGTAAGGTTTTTCTCACACTTGAAGTTTCAGAAGATTGACTCTGATGTGTCTTGATATGAATTCAGGGGGATTTATGCTATTTGGTTTATAAACAACTTCTTAAATGTGAAAGTTTGTGATGTTTGTCAAATTTGAGCAATTTTCCTATTTTAGCTTAATCCCCCCCTTCTTAGAGTCAATATTATGAGTTTAAATTTTTCTTTAGGTTTTTTTTTTTTTGTATGTGTGTGTGTACCACATGTTCCTGGAGTTATTCATTTATTCGTTCAGTTCACTTCTCTCCATTGTTTATATGGGATAATTTCAACTTGTTGTACCTTCAAATTCACCAATCTTTTCTACTATCTTCATTTTTTTCTGTGGATCTAACATACTGACTTTTAAAAAACTTTTTAAGTTATTACAATTTTGAGTTCTAAAATTTCCATTTAAATTCTTATTTATCTTCTATTTCTTCATTGAGATTTTCTATTTCTTCATTATTTCCTACTTGTTCCTATTTTTTTTAAGTTTTATTCAAGCATGTTAATTGCTTGTTGAAACATTTTTATCATAGTTGCTTTAAAGTTTTTGCCAGATAAATTTGAATATCCATGTCATCTCTGTGTTGGCACTGTGATAAGCTAAAGAATGGCCTCCGTAGGTATACACATCCTAACCATAAATCTATGAATATCATTTTATGGGGTCAAAAAGTGAGGGCTTCCAAATGTGATTTACAATTTTAAGAGTGATTATTCTGAATTATTTGGGTAGGTTTGAATGCAATCATATACATTCTTATAAGAAAGAAGCACAAGGACATGTAGAAGAAGAGATAACAATATGACCATAAAAGCAAAGGACCCCCTTACTAATGCTACGTGGGGGCAGAAGACCAGGTTCAGCATTTGATCTCCATTGAGACTCAGGAATGGGACAGCCTCTATTGCTGGTCACAGCTAGGAGTTCAGGTTATTTACTTGTGCTCCATTCTATCTACTTATGCTCCATTCCTACAACATTCTCCTTCTTCTTAGGAGGAGAGGGATTACTCCATTGTTGTTGCCTATGAGGCCTCATTAACACCAGTGGTGGTGATATTATTACCAATAAATCGTGGTTAAAAGTATAACTAGCCCTGCCACTCCAACACCACTGGGAGGGAGCAGGACACCCCATTTCCATAGCATGGCACAGAATTTCAAGTCCTTCATGTGATTTCTACAGATAGGAGAGAAGCATTTCCTTAGCATCTAGCAGGGATGTATGTCCCGCTTCCCACTCAGATTTCTCTGATGTCATCTCAGCACAGTGATTTGGCTCCCTTGCTGCAATCTTGCAAAGGTGAATGTAAAGGCTCCTACTTGGATTTTGATATTGGAGGTAGAGTACTACATCAGCTTTATCTGTGGTATATGCTTATGTAGTGTAGTTATTGTCTAATCATTTTCTGTCTTTCTAGCTGTTCCTGTCCTAGTCCTTTTGATAGAAGGTCTTTGCTGTTTGTTGAGTTCGTTTTTTCCAAAACAAAGCCAAAAAACAGCCATTAGAGATCGGACATTTCCAGATTTCCTGGTTCTCTAGTATCTAGGTGCTGGGTGTAAGTGGCTAAATGAAAACCCAGAGAACTTGCCACAGTGTCATTTCTTGGGTCCTGAAGTCTCTAGCTGGTCTGCTTTCTTCCTTCTACCTCTCAAAGTCTCCTGCATTGTACACACATATATACAATTTTGTGTGTGCATATATAGACACAAGTGTATACATGTACATTTTTTATTCGTCCAAAACTACAAATAAATCAATTAGTTGCACTCAGGAGAAGAAAAAGTAAATCAAAAGAAAAAGCAAATCAACTTGACCTTCACAGAAGCAGAAGCTCTCTATTTTTTAAACCATGCAATCTTTATAAATGAAATGTATGCATTCCCTTAATGCACACCCTTTTAAAACCTGTCAAGTGTTATGTCTGTACCTTAATAACAGAACTTCTCACCCACATGATTTACTATTTATATGACCATGTTTGGTGCTCTGTACCATCTCACCCCTTTAAGTGCATCTCCACCGTTTTCAATGATTGGCACTAGTGATGGTTTGCAAAAATCCATAGACCTTCAAGAAACTTACCTAAAGTTGAAGTGAAAAGTGAGAAAAAAACAGGCAAAAAATGAAGAAAAGAAAGAGTGAGTGAGGGAGAAAAGAAAGGCAGGGAGAATTAGAGAGAATATGAGGGAAAGAGAGAGCACTAGAAAGGAGAAGGAATGCCATAAACGGATGTTAAAGCATTGGCCAAACAAAATTCATGTCCATGCTGAACCATGGTGACAAAGGAGAAATGTAATAACAGATATAATGAAAGCAAAAATTCTGTAGTGCCTAAAATTTTTCAGAAAATATTATAGCTACTGTATTAACTCATATAAACCGTAAAGTAAAAACATTAGCTATGTTCTCATTATTTGGCCCATTTATAGGTAGGGAATCTAAAGCGCTGGTTATTCTAGATCATACAGGCAAGGGTTTTTTGATCTTGAACTTTGTACTTAGTTCAACTTTATAGTAGTCAAAATCTGACTGTTTTTGACTTTAAAATGGCATTTTTACATGATTTCATCTAGCTTCAGCATCGATGTTATTTCCTAAAGGTGACTAAACAAACAAACAAAACAAAGCCAAAAAAAGTCATTAGAGATTGAGGAAATAAAGGAAATGTGAGAACATTGGGGGTGGGGGGCTTCGGGCTGTCTAAATTTCATTCCCAATGAGTTTTAGCACTCTGTAGTTCCTATCTGAGGATTGGTCCTATAAATTCTTCCTGTACTTTATCCTCTGTAGTTAGAGTTTCTTTTCCTTGCCACAAATACAATGTTAATTAAAAACAAACAAAAAACTAAATAAATGAAAGTCTCATAAACCTAAGGGAAACAGATACGAGGGGCGTTTTCCAGATATCTATTAAGGATAAGATATATTACATGTCAAAAAACAGAAAAGAGAAAAAAGAAAAGAGGTGGGGTGAGTGGGTTAAGATTAAAGGATACCATGTAATTGGAAATCCACACCAAGGACACCTGCTTCAAAACCTTCCTTAGAGGAGCTCCAACCCTAAAAGTTGTTTCGCCTTCAGGAAGTTCTCAGCATTTTACACTCTCAAAGATCAAGAGCCATTTTACTTCCCTTTGCACTCACATTCCTTCCTTCACTGGAACCAGCAGCTAGTGTGGAACTTGGTTCAAAAAACTGTGCCAAACTTGGCCATGAACTTAAATAGAACTCAAAAGAGTAAATGAATGTAATCAAATATTGTATTTCATTTTTCCTCAAAACATGGTAATTTTTATGTTACTTGCCAAATACTTAGCTGCATTTTAAGCGATAAATTAACAATATTGCTCTTTTCCCCACAAAGCATGTCAGGATAATATAGAGCAACCCCATATAATATTGAATGTACAGAATTAGTAGAAAGCAAGCCTAGGTTCTATCTTGTATAGCATCTTCTTTGAAAAGTAGGAAAAATATTTCTAAAAGTAAATTCAGATTGCAGAATTTCCACATTTACTCTCAAAATACTCAGAAATAATCAAATAGTCAGACTAAAGTGGATACTTACTGAAACCAAGAATGCCTTTTTTTTTTTTTCTTAAATGAAAAATGACTCAGGTACAAGGTGGCATGGTGGCCCACTCCTGTAATCCCAGCGGCTCAGGAGGTTGAGACAGGAGGATTTCAAGTTCAAAGCCAGTCTCAGCAACTTAGTGAGCCCCTCGCCAACTTAGCAAGTTGTCTCAAAATAAAAAAATAAAAAATGAGCTGGGGATGTGGCTCCATGTCAAACACCTCTAGGTTCAATTCTTGTTTTTTTTTTTTTTTTAAAAAAAAAAAAAAAAAACCTCAGGTAGATTCTAAATTTGCATGGTCAGTGATCAGTATCTTCTCTACATTTAGGCCAATTTACTTGGTTAGAGAGATCATCTGTAAGTTTGTATTTGAGCATGAAAGAGATTAAGATGAACAGAAATATACTCACATTATGCTAAAATGATTTCACCATTCCTCTCAAAATCTAAACTTCATTTTTTAAAATCCTATGAATCTATTTTCTCATTCAAACTTGTGACAAAGGAAAAATAATCCAACAATTAGAATCCCCCAAACAGATATTGTTTGTCATTATTTCTACTCTTTCGTAAGTCTCCATGGCTGAGAAACCCTAAATAACCACTTCTAACTGACATATATTTTATCTAGATATCATTTTTTATTTAAATAACTTACAGTCACATTCTAATTGCCAAGAATCTTCTATGTCTTTTGCAAGAATTTGCATATATACGCTTTGATTCATTTTTTCTTTTTCTATTCCAGTAATGAAGCAAGAGAGGAGAGTGTTGGGAGTGGGTCATGCTATGGGGAAAAGCATTTATCACTAACACAGTATAATAATGCAGAATAGTTTAGAATTGTGGATCTCATGATAACAACAAGGAGAGGAATGAAATTTAGCTTGTTTTACGAATGTTAATTCCTTTTAGAAAATGTAGTACACCCTTATTCCTTTATTCTGGAATCGCTGTTCTATCACCAGTGGCTGATCCCTCCATTATTTTTACTACTCTAATTTCACTTTCTTTTCTTTATGAGAACTCTATTTTATCACAGTATTCATATATGATCTACCAGATAGGGCTCTAACAGGAAAAGAGAAGCCATTTGATGCATTTGGGGTAAAAACAATTTTATACAGAATTTGGGGCATGCATACCTAAACAGAGACATGGAGAAGTCAGGGAAGGTAACACTGAAAGACATTACAGCTGGCCTGAATGTTAAAGGTCACAATCAGAAGCACTAGAATTTGGGCAAAGGAGCCCAGAGTCAGAGGACCATTTGAACTGATGCATAAGACCATAAAGAACTTACTGCACCGACTTGTGGAAGGCTATGGTGACTGACAAAGCCCCTGTGTCTGATCCACACAGCCTTCTGAGAATGATGGCTCCATACTCACTGTTCAAAAAAAGCTCCTCTTGTTACAAACTTGAATCCTCTTATGGAAAAGGGATTCTGGGATACTTTTCTAGCCTGAGAATCACCATGGTGGGTGGTGCAGGCCTGACAGCAAGATCCAGCCCAACTACTTAAAATAAATTATATACAAGCTATCTTCATATCTGTTTTCAGTTTCCTTCCCTAAGGTCTTGATTAGAAAATTCTTAAGGGAAAAAATGTACAGTTTTAGATCCAATTGTACTCATGTGTTTCTAGTTTCAAGAACAATAGTTTTATTCTTAAAATTATGCACTTGTTTTAAGTCCCATCTATAATACTAAACCTGGTTTTATTTCCCTCCTTCTCTTCTCTTCCTCTTATCACTCCCTCACCCTCAGCTCTGTCTCATCTATCCTCTGTCCACCTTAGGTAGTCAATATTCACAGCTTGAAATGCTTTGGTTTGTATGTTATTCTGCATTATTATAAAGAAATTATAAGCTTAATATATAACAGTTATATACAATATTTAAAGGTTGTACAAACATAAAAATTAGGCATTTTTGTTTCATTAAAATGTAATTGTTGTGTATTGTAGTTCTCTGAATCTTGCTTTTCTCCATGAACACTATATCCACGCCAACTATTACTGATCTATCTCATTCACAATAATGACCTCAATATACCATCATATGAACAGTTTACAAAATATTCAGGCACATGCTTATTACAAAGCAATCACTTGACTTGCTTTTTGTTTTGCTACTACAAACACCACAAAGATATCAACATTCAACTGCATATGTTGATGTGCATTATTGTTTTCATTTCCAGGAATCAATTGCCATGAATGGCATTTGGTTCCTGGAAATGAAAACAAAAATTATGATGGAAGTCATTATATAACTTTTCAAATGTTGTAAAAATCTTTTGCCACTATGGTTGAGAATACTCCTTTTCCCATATCCCTGCCAGTCAAAATGTCAACATTTTTGTATTCATTATACTAATCAAATAAGTGTAATGTAAAATATCAAAAAATGCTAATTTAATGATCCTTTTCCTGATTACTTCATAAGATAGGTCTTTTTCATGTATCTATTGGTAATTTATATTTTCCTTTCCAACAGTTTACATTTCAAAAATGTTTGCTTGTTCTCTATTTGGTTATTTGCATTTAGTATATCCCAAATTTATTTTGTATATATGGTGTTTGAATTATGATTTACATTGTATTCTCCAAAATTCACATGTTAGAGTCCTAACCGAGAACCTCAGAATGTGATCCTATTTGGAAACAGGGACACTGCACATGTAATTAGTCAAGTTAATATGAAGTATACTTTAGGAGGGTTGATCCCCAACCTAACATGATGTGTCTTTGTAAAAGAATTCCATGTGAAGAGACATATGTATACATAGAGAACAAGAAGTGATCCTAAAGAAACAGATCATGGTGATCCATCTGCAAGCCAAAGATAGCCAGCAAATCACCGGAAGCCAGGAGGGAGACCTGGAACTGATCTTCCTCAAAGCCTCAGAAGAAAACCAACCTGCTAATACACTGATCTCAGAACCTACAAAACTGTGACAATATAATTCTCATGTTTAAATCACTCAGTTTGTGGCACTTCATTATGGCAGCCCAAGACAACTAACACACACAACTAGATAAAAATCATACTTTCAAATGAAGCTGTGCCAGTACTTAAGAAGTTACATTTCCTCATAGAATTTAAACACTATTTTTCTCGTGTTATGTATTTAATTAATATATGCACATATTATGAATATGAATATTTAAATATTTTAAATTCTAAATCATTAAATTTACTGGAATCTGTTTTTGTGCTTTTCACTCCAGGTCACTAATTTATCTGACCATAAATAGTGTGAGATAGTCAAATTAGTAGATTTTATTCTATATGTTAAGAGGGTATATTTTCATATTTTTTTACTCAAACAGACTTTTATTATAACTCTGAATCAACAGTTAAAGTGATCTGAACAACTGAGAAAAATCTTCAATAGGGTTATTCTTGCCATTGCATTAAGTTTATATATAAATATTTGGAGAAATATTACATTTCTTGTGATAAAATCTTTCAATTCATAAAAAAAAGGCTTTGTCATCGTTTGTTCAAATGTCTTATGACCTTCAATACAATAAAATTGGTAGCTTCCATGTTTTTAATTGTTTATATTTACACAGATATTTTTGAATGATCAGTCTTTATATTTAAACTCATTGTCAAGTGTAAAATTTAGTGGCATTTAGAATGCTCATAATGGTGTGTAGCCATCCCCAGTGCCTACCTCCAAAACATTTCTATCTCACAAAAGGAAATCCATTCCCTTCAGTCCCTAAAAAGAAGTAATGTGCTTTGTCTATGGATTTGTCTGTTCTAGATATTTCATATCCTATTTCACAAATGGAATCATATCATACATGGTTTTATGTGTCTGTTTCTTTTCAATGAGCATATTTTCAAGGCCCACTCATCCAATTGATTGTTTTGCATAAGGAAAGAAATCTTCTAGTCAGTGTCCCCGTAGAAGTGCCAACTTTTCTATAAGAAGTAAAATTGTAGAACTGTTCCAAGTCTCATTTCAGAGAAAAGATCAAGGCATTACTCTTTTCTAATGAAAACAACCATTATAGTTGTTTTGTTTTGTTTTCCCCTCAAACAGAAGAGCAGTCTTCTTGCACAAAGTGAATTCTATAGTCACTTTTGTAAAAAAAAAATCTCAGACAGTTTCATGTTTAGCAGATGGTCTCCTGTGTTCATACAGAGTGACAGAGATTCCTACTGAGATTGGTGACTTTATGTGTTAATCTGACTGGACCTGAAGTGCCCAGATATTTGGTCAAACATGATTCTGGGTATGTCCGTGAGGGAGTTTCTAGAAAGATGAACATTTGAATTGATATACTGAGTAAAACAAATTGCCCTCCCTAATGTGGATGGGACTCTAACCAACTAAACATCTGCATAGAACAGAAAGGCTAAGATGCAATTTCACCTACCTGGTTGGCTCTACAGTTTCTCAGGTCTTTGATCTTGAACTAGAGCAACACTACTGGCTCTACTGGGTCCTCTGTTTGTTGCCCACAGTTCTTGGAATTTAACCTCCATAATCATGTGAATAAATCCCTCATTATGAAATAATCTCTCTCTTACTCTTTCTTCATTATATATCTATATCTATGTAATACTATGTAATATATATAATATATACACACAAGCATATATACACATTACATATATATAAATAATCTCTTATGTACATAAAATACATATACAAAAGAGAGAGAAAGAGAAAGAAAGAGTATTTGTTTTGTGTGTGTGTGTGTGTGTGTGTGTGTGTACACGTGCATGTGTGTGATTTTTTTCCTCAGGAAAAACTTGGCTAATGTACTGAATTTTTTATTTCTTAGCAAATATACTACCTAATATGTCAGACAATAAATGCATTATCAACCATATTTATTCTACTCATATTTCTGTCTCCAGAGAAAGCCTTTTCAACTAAGATTTTTTTTTAACTATCTCTAGAGTATAAAATGATTTGGGACCAAAGATCAAGCAACTGGTACCATAAAATACTATCTTCCTTTCCTTCACTCCATCTTCTTCCCAACATAAAATATTATTTATGTTGCAGTAATTAAAATGTATGCCTTACATTTCTCATTAAAATTAGATTTGCCTTGTTATTTCTGGGTGAGTAAAGATTGGCCTTTTCAGTGTTCAGTTTTCATAAATTACCAAGGAACCGACAGGGGGGTAAAAATCACATACCCTATGAGAAAAGACTGTGAAAATGTGCAAGTCAATATGATATGAAACTGTCTTGTATCAAAAGGCAGAGAAGATGTTGAAAGTAACCATTCCCTGACCCAAACTGCAATGGAGTCATATATGAGTTCTGAGGCAAGGGGGTTATAGAGACAAAAAGTAACAGCTCCATTGAGTGCCACTGGCTTCAGCAATGAGACACAAAAATCTCACAACTGGGCAGTACTGCTGTTTTTGACTGTCTAGAGCACCAATTGTAGAACCCTTGGTCTTCACATTTGTAAACCCTACATGGGGTAGCAATAACCGTAAGTCAGAAATCAGTGACTTCCAGTGGCCAGTTGAAACAATTTTAGACTGCATAGATAGCTTCCCAGGTCAAGAGGGTAGGAAAATCATGGACATCATATTGATTTCCAAGGAAACAGCTTGTAAATCGCATCTGGGGACAGGCAAGTCAGAAGCAGATCCATGTTGATTTGTAACTGCTGTGTTAATACTCTGTGTAGCCAGGTTTGGGGGGTCTGATTACATCCACAGCAATGTCCTGACCTATCCTTTGCATCTTCCTCAATGCTTATTATAAATTCAATGCCACTTGACT
Source organism: Ictidomys tridecemlineatus (assembly GCF_052094955.1). Classification (NCBI taxonomy): domain Eukaryota; kingdom Metazoa; phylum Chordata; class Mammalia; order Rodentia; family Sciuridae; genus Ictidomys; species Ictidomys tridecemlineatus. The sequence goes on from NC_135477.1 coordinate 56,423,276, forward strand.
ACAAAGCAAACTATTATTTTCAGGAATGAGAGAGTAATAATAGGAGTCCCTTTAACTGTATGCCTCCTGCATGTAAACTGGCTTCCAAATTCTACCTAATGATTTAATTACATTCACTGTTTACTTTTTAAAAGGTAGCTCTCTATAATAAATTCAAGCACTACCTTGTTTATAGGAAGTTTTGAAATATAAATTAATTTGAATAATGAGGACTCAACTATACTGTTCAAGATGAAGCTTTTCCATTTAAATTTCATAAAAGATTGAGACAGCTGTAAAAGAAATGTGGATGGACTCAAAAGTAACAGTTTGCATTTAGATGTTGAAAAACAGTAAGTGAAATGGTTTTATGTTCTTTTCATTTGCATATATATGTGGGTAAAGACAAGAATAAAGATCAAGAATCTAAACTCTGAAATGGCATTTTGATAAAACAATCTAGGACAAAGTTTTTTCATAGATCAACCAATTTCTTTCTTGCAGCATTTTCCGATAAAATATGATAAGCCTTACTTCCCAACCCCCTGCAATTTTAGGAGGACACAAGCAATTCTGAACAATCCGCACATGCAATCAGATAGATGTCAACTAGAAAATGAAGTCATCATCTCTTTTTCATATCAAATTCAATTAGGCTTCAATTTTAAAAGTAGTATACAGTACTCTATACATTAGGGTTCTCTACAGGAAAAGAACCAACAGACTGTGCATATAATTACAAGAGGGGATTTATTAGATTGGCTTACACTATCTGCAGCAGAGTAGCCCCACAGTGATAGTCAGATAAAAGCAGGGAAAGCCAGTAGCTGCTGAGTCCAAGCTGCAAACTTCAGAACAAGAAGGACCACAGATACAGGCCCAGTCAAGACTGAAAGCCTGGAGAGGCTTCTGGAGAGTCACTTAAATTCAAATCCAAAGCCTCTAGGCGCTGGAGTCTAACACACCCAAACCAAACGTGGAGCTTGGGCAGGCGCACATACCGTGCATCTGCGCAAGTGCAAGCGCCCGCACAGAGAGACTTCACCTGTGGACCTTTTCTCTTTCCTTTATTTCCTTTGGGAGGATGAGGGTAATGATGATTGAACCCAAACCCCAAGCTTGCAAGGCAAGTACTCTACCACTGTGCTACATGCCCCCAGCTCTTTCAGTTTTCTTATTTCGAGACAGTGTCTTGATAATTTGCCCAGAGTGACCTTGAATTTAGAATCCTCTTTCTTGCCTCCATCTCCAGAGTAGCTGGGATTGATGGCTGGTATTTTAGGGCTGTGCCACTAACTCTAGGCCTTTCTACTGTTTTCCAGCTGGTATACCAGTCTTTTGGACAGGGCCACCCATATCGAAGGCACATCTTACCCCACATGATAATTGTCTCTGAGAACACCCTCATAGACACACCTGGAACTGCTTTACCAGTTTTCTAGATGTCTCTCAATGCATTGAAGTTGACAAACAAGATTAACCATCACACTTTTGAATTTACACGGACGTCAAACCTTCAAAAAAAATGTAGTTCATACTCTTTAAAGACACAAATAGATCAAGCATTAATTCAGCATGCATTATTTTAAAGTACAAGCAAAATATAATCAGTTAATAGTATATTCACTCATGACACCAATTAAAAAACATTCTTTTGTTTTGAAATATTAAAATTGTGGAAGCTTAGATAACTAAGATAATTTCTCAGTGATCACCAACATCCTTTTCTTCACGACATTCACCCCGCCAACCCTATCAAGTGATGAGACAATCGTCGAAAAAGGTTACCTACAGTTACACAGCTATGAGAATGAGGTGGGTTTTTGTTTTTGTTTTTGTTATTTTTGGAATTGTTTCTAATAGTGATCATGAAATTGGCTTGAGGTGAAGCAAAAAATTTTCCCTTATTTGTGATATTTATTTCCTAATGAATTATGTATTCCTCCTCCTAAAGGATTGTAACACCTCATTTTAAAATATAATGCTGTGTACAAAAAAGAAAAAAAAAACACCAGGCATTCTTTTTCTTAAACAATAACTCCATAGACATTTACTGATCATATTAGATGTAAGACACTGTTAAATATCAAAATGAGCTCTTAACAAAAGGAAAAAACTGTATAATCAAAGGGAATATCTAATGGGTCATGTACTCAATTTTCAGACAGGCATAATTTTATGTCCTTTTAAAATGTCAAAACCCACCAGCTAGCACACCGTTTTACTCAATTATCTTTTCCACTAAAGGTGTGATTTGAACCAATTTGATCAAATTTAGATGATGCAAGCCTTAAAAAAAAATCTAATGAAATGAAAAGAAACAAAAGAACTTTTAAGATTATTCCTAGTACAATCTGGAGATTTACTGAGTCATAGCCGGAGCAATCACCAAAAGGAACTAAATACACTTAGGGAATAATTTTCTTGGGAGAGAGATTACATTTAGTTTTTGTATTCGGAAGTCTTGATTATAGATTCCCATATATTTTAATTTTCTAGTCCTATTGCATGTCCTATCATCATGACACACTCCAATTTAAACCAATCTCCAATTTCAAGAACCCTTCCTGAAACATCTGCCACATTCCCCAAAAACATTATCACAATGGTTTATATCCATCTGAGAGCAAATGGTTAGCATCTGTTTTGGACACAGAAGAAAAAAAAAAACAACAACAACAAGATAAATCTTGATTATGATCAGCTCTGACACATATGTGGACAAGCCCAGGCACATTTCACAAGTCAGCATTAAGGTTTTGTTTCTCCCCACACAACTTGCATACATCGCAAGTAGTGAACTATCCCTAGAACCTGTAGAAATTAAAGACAGAATAACCAAATTAAAGAATTAAACCTGAAATTTTTAAACTGGATGTAAAAGCTTCTATAGAATCATAAAGGCTTTAAGTCAGACCTAATAAAGAAGAGTTGGTTTGTAGGCAGGTTATCAATTATTTACAAATAGGCCACTGATTACTCGCAGTCTGCTGAAGGACATGAATCATTAAATTCCATAGACTACGGAGTATCACAGAACCTACTCTCCTATCACAGTTAAAGCTCTCTGATTCCTTTGTTCATCATTTCTTCAATTAAGGATGACACAAGAATATTCCTTAAAGAAAGTTCAGGAAGAATGACAGAGATTCTTCTAAGAACCCTCACACCAGTGGAGTGAGCTAATTTTATTTTTGTTACTAGAATCACTTTTACTATCTAGTATACAGAATTCAAAGAGGGTCACCATCCCTCACCTTCGGTCCTGACCTCATATGTTGTTGTACCCATCACCAAGCCTCTTTTTATCCCCCTTTGAATGTAGATTGGCCTTAACGCATTAATAGACCAAAGCATCAGTAATACAGTGCTGCTGATAGGGGACAGATGGACCTGAGCAGTCGTTTGGATATGGTTTGTCTCTCAAAGGTTCAAGTGCTGAAACATTGGTCCCTGATCTAATGACATTGAGAGGTGATGGATTTTAAGAGTTGGACCCATGTGGAACAAATTGTGTCATGGGAGCACAACTCTCAGGAGGCAATAATACTGGTCTTTAGGAGTGAATTCATCCCTAAGTGATTGGGATATTATAAAGTGAATCCACTTCTTCATGCAACCATTTCCCTTTCTACTTGCCCACCATGTTGTGACCTATCGAGGAGGCTCTTACCAGAGATCAGCACCATGTTTTTTGGGCTTTCCAGTCAACAGAAAGTCAGCACCATGATTCCAATAAACCCCTTTGGTTTAAAGGTTCCTCATCTCCAATATTTTTTATAGTAGCACAAAGTAAACTACAATAAACATGCAGTGAGCTGTTAAACACATGTATGGTTAAAATGTACGACTATAACAAGACAAAAGGTAAGAGTGAGGAAATGGATGTGGTTACTTATGCTATATTCCAGTGAGTATGATATTTAAAGTTAGACTGAAATAAGTTAAAGGTACATATGGTAAAACCCAAGAAATTATAATAAGCCAATTATAGAGATAAAATGAAATAAAGTTTTCTCTATTACTCTGAAAAAAATAAGTTTTATTTGAATATTTAAAACGTGCTACAAACCGGGACAGAATATGAAGATGGACAAAACAAAGGTTCTATTTCAAAGAATCTTATATCTTGTTGAGATGGAAGAAATAATATATAATTAATAAAGAATATATTCAATATTGTGCAAAAAAATTTAAAAAGCTATGAAGAAATTTAACCAGCTAGCAAATAGATTAGGAAACTCTCTTTAAGACATTAAATATACTAGCATGTTAAATCTAGTGAACTTTGGCTTACTAATACTACTTAAAAATCTCAGATTCTTTCATTCCGTTGCATTCTCATGGTGACATAACTGAACTACTTACATATAAAGAAAACACAATTGCTAGTTATGATATACAAAAGTACTCTATGCTAGTTATTTTTGCAAGATACTATCCATAGTATGTTGATAAATAGAACTGTCAGATATAAATGCCAAACTGCTATTTCAAAGTTAGTGGAAATATTCTCTACAAAATAGATTTGTCTTTAAATGTCCATGTTGATCTATTTTTTAAATATGTTTATTAAAATAGCAACATGATAAAGTAAAAGCTTTAGCCCAATAGAGGTTTTGAAAACATTTGTTTTGAATGCTGATCCTTTGGGTAAACTATAGTTCATAATATTATTTTGAGGGGCTGGGGCTGTAGCCTTGCATGTGTGAGGCACTGGGTTCGATCCTCAACACCACATAAAAATGGATAAGTAAAGATGTTGTGTCCATCTACAACTAAAAAAAAATTTTTTAATCTTAGTTAAAAATATATATTATTTTGATTTATCTATATAATCCAAATCATAAAACCTAAGTGCAAAATCTTAGAAGTATTTGACATATATGATTCCCCAGTGAGTATAGTTATGTATGGAATAAATTAAGAGTAAAATATCTCCCTAGAGCCTTAAAAACCTTAAAGTTATGTATTGCAATTTTGTCTTCATTTAGACTTGGTATAAATTAACATCCATTATAAAGGAGTGACGTTGGAATGATAGTACTAGAGAAAGAGCATGAATTCTGTGTCTTGTTTAAGATTGCCATGGTAGAAATTTCTGCAGGAAGTTTCCCTTCCCCTAGCTGCCTCATCTCTCACTGTGAGGTGAGACAGAAGCAAAGCTTCAGATGTCCAGCTGAAACTCATGGAAAGCCCAAGAATTTTGAAACCATGCTCTGTTCCTCCCTCTTGGATTAGAGGCTTCAAAAAATAAACTCAAACAGATTAAAGTCTTAAGCACTTGACAATAAACTGCAAAACTCCTCAAAGAAAACATAAGCAAAAGACTTCTTGGAATTGATCTTGGCAATGATTTCTTGGATATGACACCAAAAGCACAGGCAACAAAAGCAAAAACAGACAAGTGAAATTGCATCAATTAAAAAGCTTCTGTGCAGCAAAACAAACAACAGAATGAAAAGGCAACACATGGAATGGGAGAAAATATTTTCAAACCATGTATCTGATACAAGGTCAATATACAAGATGTAGGCGATGGGGATGTGACTCAGCAGAAGAGCGTTTGCCTAGCATGCACAAAAACACAGTTTGGATTCCCAATACTACACAAAATAATAATTTAATAGGTATGAGGAATTGCTATAACTCAGCAAATAACCCAATTAAAAATTGGGCAAAGGACCTCAGTAGACATTTCTCCAAAGTAGATACGTGGCCAATGGGAATATGAAAAGATACTCAACATCTCTAATCATCAGGGACATGAAAATCAAAATCACAAGGAGATACCACTTCCAACTTGTTAGGATGACTATTACCAACAGACAAAAGACAAGAAGTGCTGGCAAGGATGTGGAGAAATTAGAACCTTTTTACACTATTGGTAGGAATGCAAAATGGTATGACTACTATGAAAAACAGTGTGGAGTTTCCTCAAAAAATGAAAAATAGAACTAACACACTATCGAGAAGTCTCGCTCCTGTGTATATGCTCATCGTTTTACATCTAAAGCAGAGTGGTTCCAGGACCAAAATCCATGGATGCTCAATTCCCTTATATAAAATGACAAAGTATGTCCATTTAACTTATGCAGTCCTCCTGTATACTTTAAACCATCTTGATTATTTATAATACCGAATACAATGTAATTACTATGTAAATAGTTCTACTGAATTGTTTAGAGAATAATAAATTTTAAAAAAACCAAGCCTGTTCATTTTCAATAGTCACAATTTTCTTCAAATACTTTCAATGGGAGGTTGGTTGAATCTATGATGTGGAACCTGTGGCTGACTGTATGCACCCCAAATTGAAATCAAGTTCTCAGCAAGACATCTGCACTCCCATCTTCATTACAGCCCCATTCACAATAGACAGATTTTAGAAACAAGCAAAAGGCTTATCAATAGATAAGTGGATAGATTATGATATATATGCACAAGGGAATTCAGCCTTAAAATAGAATTCCTGCCACTTGTAAAAATCGACACAGATGAGTCTTGAGGACATTATGCTAATGAAATAAGCCTGCCACAGAAGGACAAATACTGCATGATTCCACTTACATTGTATACCTAAAATAGTCAAACTCAAAGAACCAGAGGACAAAATGGAGATTACCAGGGCCTGGGGAGAGGGGAAATAGAGAGTGGTTCATTTAGTATTAGGTTCCAGTTATGCAAAAGGTCTGCTGTACAAGTATAGTGCCCATAGACAATAATACTATACAGTGCACTTTTTTTTTTAAATTAAGAGGGTATATCTTATGTTATGAATTCTTACCACCAAAAGGCAGAGGGGGTAGGGGATAGAAGGAAATCATAATGGTAATGGACAGATCTATTACCTTGATTGTAACAATGCTTTCACAAGTGGATATATTTTTCCAAAATCATCAAATTGCATATATTAAATAGGCGTGGTCTATGTATATGAATAATAAATCAATAAATCTATTGTTAAAAAAGAAAAAGTACATAAAATATTTATATCCACTTTAAGGTAGAATTTACATACACAAGATTCAGTTTTGACAAACATGGATGGCTATGTAACCATTTACAAAATTACAAAAAATAAAAATAACTGTTTAATTACCCTCAAAATTCTCATATGTGCCTTTGTGGTCAACTCCTTCCCAGCCCCAGCCACTAGCAACCAGTGATCTGTTTTTTCTCTTTATGTCTTTGCCTTTACTAGAAATGTCTTGGAAACAGAATCACACAGGAGATGGCCTTTTCATTCCAGTTTTTTAACTGTACTGTACTTGGATTCTCTCATTTTGCTACATGATCCTTTCCTTTTACTTCTGAGTAGTTGTGTTCCACTCTATAGATACACTGCACTTGGTTTGTATTTCCATAATTAAGGGGTTCTGTTTTTTAGCACATTAAGAATAAAGTTACTAAAACTGTCACATACACTTTTCAGAATCAGTATCAGTTTCAATTTCACTTGGATGAATACCTAGGAAGGGGTTTGCTTGGGCAGAGAAGAAATGTATATTTAATTTTATAGGAAACTATCCAACAATTTTCCAAAGTATCTTTACCATGTTTTATTCCTACCAGCAAAATTTCAGTTAGGTGGGAGGAAGAAATTCAGGAGGTCTGTTGTACACTGGGATGACATAGAGTTAATAGTACTATCCTAGATACTTGAAATTGGCTGTGAGTATATCTCAATTACCACAATAAAAGGTAACTATATGAGGTGATGAATGTGTTATTAAGTTTGATTAATCATTTCAGTGTATGTGTATATCCAAACATCAAACGGTACACCTTAAACATATGCAATTTTTGTCAATTGTATCTCAATAAATCTAGAAAAACTAAAACATAAAGAAAATAGGTTTTGCATTGGAATGCATTTATTCCTTTTTCCTCAGTCTTCATTCATTTTTGAATAAACAACTTTCTGTCTATCATATTCCTCCTGCTGGCAAAAGTTCCTTTAACATGTCCTTTTGTAGTGCATGTCTGCTGGCAAAGCATTTTTTTTTTACACTTGTTTATCTGAAAAAGTCTATTTATTCTTCATTTATGAAAGCTCTTTTCGCTGGGGATAGCACTCTGGGCTGACTTTTTTTTTCTTTTTCTTTCAGCACTTTAAAGAGTTTATCCGGTTGTCCTGGGGCCTGTTATAATCCTTATCTTTGTTTCTCTTATGCTGTCTTTTTCTGGTTGTCTTCAACAGTTTCTGTTTTCCCTTTGGCTGTCAGAAGCTTGAATATGATATTTCTAGGTGGTGGTCATGATGTTCGTTGTGGTTGTTTTGTGGTTTATCCTCCTCGGCCTTGTCTGAGCTTCTTGGATCTTTGGCTTGGTGTATGACATTAATTTTGGAAAATTCTTCACCACTACTGCTTTAATTCTTCTGCCCAGTTTTCCTCCTAGGATTATAAGCACCTATATGTTTGAGATTATTCCACAAGTCTTGGGTGCTCTGTTCTTCATTGTTACCGCATTTTTATCACTTCATATTTCAGTTTTGTTTCATTTCTATTGCCAGAGCTTCAAGTTCACTGATTCTATCACCACCTATGCTGAGTGTACCGAGGAGACCATTGTGAGCTTTCTCCATCTATATTGCTGTGCTTTTCATTTTTACCATTCCCAGTTGATGCTTTTGTGGGTTTTTTTCATTTTTTGGCAGAGGGGAGTCTCATTTAGTCTACTATCCTTCTGACCCCCACCTCCTCTCACTCCCCTCTACCTAATCAAAAGTAACTCTATTTTTTCCTAGCTGCCCCCCCCTCCCGCCCATTGCGAATTGGCATCCATGTATCAGAGAAAACATTCGACCTTTGATTTTGGGGTATTGGCTTATTTCACTTAGCATGAGCGTCTCCAGCTTCATCTATTTACTGACAAATGCTACAATTTCATTCTTCTTTAAGGCTGAGTAGTATTTCATTGTGTATATAAACCACATTTTTTTATCCATTTATCTGTTGAAAGACACCTAGGTTGGTTCTATAATTCAGTTATTGTAAGTTGAGCTGCTATAAACATTGATGTGGCTGCTTCACTCTAGTTTGCTGATTTTAAGTCCTTTGGGTATGAACTGAGGAGTGGGATAGCTGGATCAAATGGTGGTTCCATTCCAAATTTTCTGAGGAAACTTATTATAGTTTCTATATTTTTGTTTCAATTACCCATCTAATCTGATTATGCATACTTCCCTTTCTTTGCCATTAAAGCACTTAAAATACCCAGCATATTTGCTTTAAATTTCCTGTTGGATAATTCCATCATCTCTCTCATATTTAAATATGATTTTTATGATTGTTTGTCTCCTCAAATTGCTCTTCCCTCTTTTTTTGTGTGTCTTTGTTTTTCTGTGGTTCTCAATACATACCTAGGTACCTAATACATAAATAATGGAAACTTTGATGAGAAGTTTTATGCTTAGAATGGAGCACATCTTTTTATCACTGTGCTGAGTCACTTGATTCAGTTTTGTCCAGAGTTGATCCCTTTTGGGAATTTGCTATTGCTATGGTTACACACCCTGCACCACAGACTTCAAATACCTTGGTGGCCTTTGCTTAGGGTCATGGTCAGTTTGGTAGAGTGTTCTCCTTGTGATTGTGCCACATTCTTCTTTGGATAATCCCTTAGTGCTGAGGCTCACAAAAAATCTTTCTTCATACTCTTGGCTTTTTCCAGGAATAAATTTGTTTATTAAACCATTTTCTTATTTGTTACTCTACACCTCTTCATTTGTTAAACTACTGGTGAAGGATTAGGGAAGGACAGATCTTTGGTTCCAAGTCAGATAAGCACTCCTGTGCCTCAAGTGCCGCAGTCTGGCTGGGCACAATTCAGGAGCCACTTGTCAAAAGAAACGAACTTTATTTTTAGAACCACACAGGCCAAACAAAACAGCTCCTCAGGAAAAACCCTCAGAGCCCAACTGCCACCACCGGCTTCCTACAAGCCTCTCACACAAACACAAGTCTCACCACCTCCCACAATCCTCCTGCTCTTGAGGCCGATTGGCTGGGTCGCATGGGCAGAGCCAAAGAAGTCCCCCAATGAGCAGCTCTGTGGTCTGAAAGGGCAGGGAAACAGCCCAATGAGCATCACCGCAGAGGAGCCAATCAGCTAGATGTTGCTGGGTCCGCTGTGAGCCAATCATCCACTGGCAGTCTGAAAGTTTGCTGGCAGCTGGAAGTTTGCTGAGGCCCCTTCGGCTGTGGCTCTCAACACTCAAGAGCACCGTCTTCCAGGTAATTGTTTCAAACAATTAACCATGGTTCTGCCTCAAGTCTGCATTCCTGCTTGTCCCCTTTGCCCCATTATGAGGAATGATCTTTTCCTTTTTCTTTCTGTTCACCTTTATTATTTATTTTTCCTCCCATTCCTCCTCCTTCTTCTTGGACCCCCACCCCCTTTTTCTTTTTAATGTGTATTTTCACTAACTGCAGTGGGTTTTCACCAATGTCCTAAAGGTGAAATGTCTATTCTTCTCTCACTGGTTTAAGACTCTTCCTTCTAGGGAAGATAGGGAAAAAAAAATCCAGATGGGATGTGGAGTTTTTCTAGAATGGCTGCTGACTCCTCCCGTGGGCCTGCTCCACAAAAGTCTTGTTCTTAGTTCTTTCACAACACCCTCAAACATTTTTTGTAACCATTAACTTCTGTGGATAACACTTTGGGAGTGACAGTGCCCCTTGTGTCTATGGCCTCCAGAGTGTCCATATGTTTTTTTTTACCTCACAGTTAGCTTTTAGTGTGTGCTAAATGTATTCAATGAGTCCTCCTACCAGTGCCCAATAGATACGCCTCAGTTAAGCAAGAAATTTTACCCCATTCTACCTTGAGAAACCTACCATTAGATTATAAGTTAGTTGTCCTCTGACTGCTGAGAGCCATTGCCAAGAAGGAATGATGCATAGCATGACCCAGGTCATTTGCAGTGACATTGCATGTAAGGTGACCTTGCTCAAGGACCAGGGCGGATCCAGGTTTAGGGCAGATCAGGGTTTAGGGCTCTCCTTGGGTTTAGGGCGGTTCCAGGTTTAAGGTGTATCCTGCTGGGAATAGGGCGTATCCTGCTGCCTCCAGGCACCCACTCCTTGAGTTCCCCTTGAGTTCTCGGGATTCAGAGAGTATTTGGGATTCAGAGCCCTGTGGAGAGCATGGATTTCCCCAGAACTTGTTTGTAGAGTGCTGTTGACAGTTGGAGAATAAAGAGTTGCCGTTTGAATCTACAAGGTGTGAGTGGCTCGTGATTTTGTGCCCAGGCAGACTGCGGCATATGACCTCTACTCTTTTAAAACAAAATTATGAATTTTCAGATTGTCCAGAATTATCCCAATCTTGTTTAGTTATCTGTTTTCTCTTATATCTCACCGACTCCTTTAAAATGCTTATTTTGAACTTCCTATCAGGTAGTTCTACATATTCTTTTTTTTTTTTTTTTTTTTTTTAGTGTCAGTACGTGGAGTTTTATTTTGTTCCTATGTTGGTGTCAGGTTTTCCTGACTCTTCTTGTTCCTTGCAGCCATTCATCAGTGTTTGCACATTTGAAGAAGCTGTCATGTCCTCTACTTTTTACTGACTGGCTTCACCAGTCAGCTTGGCCAGACATTCTGGGAGTCCAAGGTGGTGGACTTCATGGTTAGGCAGACTCGGTGCTTGTTTTCACGGACAGACGGACCAGTGTTGAGGTTCTTGGGAAAGGCTACTGCCAGAGTCTGCGGGCAGGAAGCCCTGTTGCTTGGGAACACATGTCAGCTGTTGAGATCTTCGCACTGATTATTGAGAACCTTGTCTCATCCCTTTTCTTTGTTCTTAATTACCCTTTAGGCAATCTAGCTATGGCAATTCTCTCAGAATTATGGGCATGGTACCAAAACACTGGGCCTCTCAGAATGTGCCCTAAATTCTGGAGAAATTAGATGTTTACTTCATTCTCTTTTTCCCTCATTGAGGAACTTGGTCACAGAGGGAATCTCTATTTGCACTGTGCCAACTTGAGGGTTAGGTGATTTGGGTGGAGTGAAACTTTTCTTCTAACTTATTTATTTATTTATTTATTTATTTTGCTCTTTTTAGATATGCATGACATAGAGAGTATTTTGACATATTATACATAAATGGAGTATAACTTAATGTCTTTTCTCATCTCTCTACTCCACTAGGATGCTGTAATCCCTCACTTCCATTCTAGAATTCTCATAAATATATTTTTATTCATACAAAATGCTTTTCCTGGGTGGAAGGAGGTAAGCTGAGTGCTTTTATTCTACCATCTTGACAAGTTATCTTTGTGTTGCAATTGTGGAAGTAACGGTCATTTCAGCTTTCTATATTCTAAATGTGAACTTGAAATCAAAAACATTAACACAATAAACAATACACAATAAACAATACCACCTGAGTGTATTTATTTACTCAGGTGGAATGTTAATGGTAGTTCTATCAATCATTATACAATGAGGGTATCATAAACCACACTAGTTATTTGAACAGAGGATATATTATATAAAAGGTCATGTAAAATATGTAATATATAATATAAAAAAAGAATATTTTGTAATAATTTGTGAACAGATGTTAAGAGACTAAAAAAAAGAAAAAGGAAACCCTAAGTTAAAACATCAATAAGTTACAGGAAGCAGCCCTTCCCATAAAGTCTGGAGCAATAAAGGAGGTGTTTCCAGAAGTGTGAAGATGAGGGCCTGGGCTGAGTCAGATATCTGATCAGCTCACTACTAGTACCACTGAAGGATTTGATATGCTGAATCTTTAGTTGGCAGGAGGAAAAGTGAAATAAAGACTAGAACCAATTGCTGTTTTTCATAGGAAGGCCCTTTCCTGGTAGGAGTAAAACAAATTGGAACCAGCAATTTTTTCCCTCTCATCTGATGCCTTTCATCCCGCATCCAGTGGCATAATTCAACAGTCCCTGGCAAAGAAGGAATATAATTTGCAGAGTCCCAACCACAGAATAACAAAGGCTACAGAAGGTGTGTTTGGAGCTTAAAAACAATAGCTTAATAACTATCCCAGCAGGAATCTTATATTTTCAACAGGCTAAATGAATTGTAAGCAGAAATTTCAAAGTGTTTTCAGTTTTATAACCTATGCTTCATTAAGTCCCAATACTTAAATTGCAAAAACTATTCATCTAAATAAATTCACTCTTGTAAAAGTGGTACTTTTGAAAATTTCAATTATCAGGAAAATGACTGTCAGCTCTAAAGACTTAACACTTAAGTAGCATTCATATGGACTGCACATTACTGACAGTGATGGAAAAGGACATTTTAATATTTCTTTGTTTTTACCAAATTTCAGTTGAGCCCACAGTTGCATTAACTAGCGAAATTCCATTTGGGCTGTTTAGCTCATTGACTATTACAGAAAATATTTATTTTAGAATTATACCCTCCAAAAAATATGTGTGTGAATATGTATGTATATATACACATACAGAAAAAAAGGAAAGACAGAGAGATTGAAGTTGAAAGGGATATATTTATTATGAGGATTTGGCTCACAAAACTATGAAGGCTGGGAAGTCATATGATATGTCCTCTGCAAGCTGGAGACCTAGGAAAGCTTTTGGTGTAATTCCAGCCTGAGTGTATGGGCCTGAGAACCAGGGGAGCCAAAAATCAAATGTCATTCAAAGGGCAGAAGAAGAGCCATGTCCCAATTCAAGCCAACAAGCAGAAAGGAAAAAAAGGGGTGAATTCTTTCTTCTTTTTTTATTCTGTTGAGGTCATCAATAATTTAAACAATGCTCAGGGACATAGGGGAAGGTAATATACTAAGTTGAATCCGTCAATTCAAATGCTAATCTTACCCAGAAACATACTCACAAATGGATCTAAAAATAATGTTAAATGTGGGCACACGTTGGCATAGTCAAGTTGACCCATTAAAAAATAGAAATTATTATTGCTGTCTGTATATAGGTGACTGAATGACCAATGTGATTCTGCAACCTGTACAATCAGAAAAATGAGAAATTATAGCCAATTTGATTCAAATGTATGAAATGTCAAGATTGTTGTACTGTCATATGTAATAAAAAGTAAATTTAAAAAATTAACCATCACATAAAATTAATTCATAAAATTTTTAAAAACACTTGATTTGATATTCATGAGGCATTGTTTTGTAATATTTGTTAAAATAGAAATAAAAGTCTACAAAATAGAAAAAATAAGTAAAAAACGGAAAAAAGAGAATGCATTGTTAAATATACAACATTATGTTTCTTATATAGTTCACATAATAATAACTGAGATCCTTAATAAGTGAATAGATTTTTTTCTTAGTAAACATTTTAGAATCATTTTAATTTCTATTTTATTTATTTATTTATTTAAATTGTCATTTAAAACCGAGTTATCAGTAAATAGTGGGACTTTCATATTGGTTTTTTTTGGGGGGGGTGGGTACACAAATGAACTGTAAAAATAATCAAATAATGGGATAAGGACAAAGCTTAGTTGGTAGAATGCTTGCATTGAATGCACAAAGCCCTGAGTTCAATCCCCAGTACTACCAAATAAATAAATAAACCAAATAAACAACAAATTAACAATATTTAATCTTCTCGGTTTTGAGGAATTTTTAGAAAGAAAAGTTCAGCAAATAAATTCTGTTTATTCTAAGTGTATTTTTTATTAGCACATTGGTTTTAAACTATATTTTCCATGTAAGAGGCCTAATACAATCTATATTTGCTATAGGAACAATCACTCTCTTTCTTGAACTTTACTATGTTATTCATATCAAAAATAAAAATTACATATGCAGACAGATAGACGTATAGACTGAATAAAGTTTCTTGATTGTTGAAAACTTCTGAATTTCTGTGTTGGCATAAATACAAAAGACTGAGAGACAGGACCTATGAGTATGAATGTTTCATCTTGAGAGGAAGATTGGAAAATGTCACCATATTTACTGCATATTAATAAAAGGGATCATCCTGGATATATAAATTCATGATAGGTTTGAGGACAGAGTGTATTCCCTTGAAAGAATGGGGTATAAATTGAAAAATATGCATATTACATCTTCGTTGAAAACTTCATCATCAGTGAGTTCCCTTTGGAACATTTGCTAAGACTCCCATTAGTGTTTGATCCAAACTTTTCTTTTGTTACTTTTATTTCTTCTTAGAAATATATCATACTTTCTTTGAGACTTTTTTTTTGATTCATTGAAAGCCAACATAACCAGGAAATTGGGTTCTTCCACCAAAGACACTTATCAAACAGACTGTTTCAAATTGCTTTGGCTTGGAGAGAGAGATAGCCAGTCTCAGTTAAAATGCTATTTATTTTAAAAGGAAATATTCCTTTTATAATCCTGATCCAAATTCATTTCTTAGACTTAGAAAATGTATCCTTAATACAAGTTGGCACGACTATTTTACCTTAACAATGTTTTTTGAAGACATTATTACAAATGTATATACATATATGCAGCACTTGGAAATATTTCGTCCTACCATTTATCATCAAATAGCTTTCAAGTTGAACAAGCAACTTTTTCATGAGCATACATATACAACATTCTTCTACTTCCTAAAAAGATAAATCCCAGGTACAAACTTGTATAAATTATGTCTCTAAATTCATCTCAATAATGATCCATCTTAGAGCAAAGACTTGCTAACAAATTATTATTTTATTCATGAAACAGTTGGTTCAGTATCGAGAATAAATTCAAGTAGAATAAAATATAGAAATGAAATATCTAAAATGAAATATCAAAATGAATCCACTGAATATCAGAATTCCTTTCTATATTTATCTGACAGAAGGAATTTTCCCTATTCTGTTACTTCTCTGATGCTTTCAAGTGGATTTTCTTACCATACATTTTTTTTTGTCACTTTATCTCACCTTTGTAGTTACTCACAATGAAAGGGATGAGATGTCTGTCATACTGAGAACAGGAGTCTTCGGAGTATTTTAAAAATATTTTGTCCTGTACTCTCCACTCTTTCTCTGTAACTCTTTTCAATAGGTTGATTTATATAGTGAATTGATTTTCAAATTTTATTACTCTCATTTTTTAAAAAATGATTCTAATTATCAAGGAAATTTAATGATTTTAATTTTGAACCTGCCTATTCATTCTTCCTTTCTTCCCTCTCACCACTGATATGATATGCACACCCTTTTATGTAAAAGGTTCTAATTTATTTTTTGTTTTCAAATATTTATTCCCTTTTTATACATATAATCTCTTTATGAGGACAAATTTAGTTTTCTTTGTTAATTTAGTAATACTTATGAATTATAATTAAAAAAAGAAAATCCTCACATCTTAAGTTTCCATTTTAAGTTTATTGAACATTAATAAGTATATATGCATATAATTACCACCTCAGTTATAATATATAATATTATCATCATATAGAAAAGCTTCTTCAAGAGCCTTTGAAATTGTTCCCCTGTGCCATGTGTAATTCAAGGACATAACTGATTTGTTCATTATATATATGTACCACAATTTGTTTATCTATGTGTCTATGTGAAACATTCAGTTTATTCAAGTTTATAGATTTTATGAATAAAGTAAACATAATCACTCTTGAGTGAATTATTTTATAGAAATGTTTTCATTTCTAAAGTAAATACTCAGGAGTTGAATTGCTGTATCATAGAGTTAGTAGGTGTATGTTTAACTTTATTAGATATTGGAAAACTTTTCCAAAGAAATAGTAGCATTTTACACTGATATCTGCAATGCATGAAAATTCCAATGGAGGAGGGGATCCAAGATGGCAGGCCAGAGGGAGGCAGCATTCTGTGTCACTCTGTCATCTGGGTCTTAAGTAGTGGGAATGCTGCTTTGCTGAGAGTGATAGAGGGCTCCTTCACAGTTGATCCCACATAGTAACCAAGGGTGCCATGCTGCATGGGCCCCAGGCCTCAGTGTTAGAAAAGGACTCCTAACTCCCAACTACTGCCCATGCAGGTCTCCCAGGTGCCTTAGTGGGACCACCAGCATCAGCACCTGTGCAGAATTCCCAGACTCTGCTCCCACAAAGGACACTTAGCCACTATGCCCATGCAGGGATTTCGGCCACCACTCCTGTGTGGACCCCTCATCTACTAATGTGGGGCATCCCAGGTCATCTCTATCTTGGGACTGGGCAGCTACTGCCATAGTCCCCTACTCACAGTAGCCTGCCTGTACCTGAGGACATCACAGGCTCTGAAGAAACTCATCTCTGAGCATATCTCTGAGAATATCGCACAGTGCAGTCGCCTGGCTCCCCTAACCCAACCCAACACCCCTTTCCTGAAAGCAGCTGCCCCCATCTTGAGTCACCTCTATCATCATCTTTAGTCAGGGTAATTATCAGTTTGGAACACCAGATAGCCAGGTGAGGGATTGGAACCCTACAGGAGCACTATAAGCCTATAGGGTAAAAATGGTAAAGCCTCATATTGGGTGTATGGGAGACTTTGCCTTTTGGTTTTATTTCCCCCATCAGGTTTCTCCCAGCTGAAGTTAAGTTTCCATCTCCCAAGAAGAACATCACGTAATCCCTCACCCCTCTCCCTCCTCTCGGAAAGGAGCCTTAGCCAACAGGCACCAGAGTCAGAAGTTTTCTGGACCAATCCCTGCAGGACACAGTGTCTGCTGGCCTGTTCCTGAGTCACCTGCCAATCAACACCTGCCATGTCGCCAAAACAACCCTTCTTAAGCTGAAGCTTGCAGGCTCAGGCTACTGCTGCTCCCCTCCTCTCCTTTTCTTCCCCTTCAGGCAGCCCCCCAATAAAATCTCTTGGTTGAATTTCCATCTCGGGTGAGTCACTTGCCTTTTACCTTGGATCCACAGAGATAGAAAGGAAGACCCATGAACAACAGAAAAAGAAAAGGGGGAAAAGTGCCCCAAATAAATCAAGATCCCACAATATTAGAATCCATGGCCAGCACAGCAGATGAAATGACAAAGAAGGAGTTCAGGATGTGCATCATTAAAATATTCTGTGGATTAAAGGATGATGTAAGAGAGCAAATACAGGCAGCAAAAGATCATTTCGACACAGAGCTACATATACAACTACAGGAAGCAAAAGATTACTTCAATAGTGAGATAGAGGCTCTAAAGAGAAAACGAACAGAAATCCTTGAAATGAAAGAAATAATAAACCAAATTAAAAGCTCAATTGAAAGCATCACCAACAGATTAGACCACTTGGAAGACAGGACCTCAGACAAAGAAGACAAAATATATAAACTTGAGAAGAATATAGACCACACAGGAAAAATGGTAAGAAACCATGAGCAGAACATTCAAGATATATAGGATAGAATAAAAAGACCAAATTTAAGAGTTATTGGGAGAGAGGAAGGCATAGAGTTTCAAACCAAAGGAATGAACAATCTATTCAACAAAATAATATCAGAAAATTTTCCAAACATGAAAAACAAATTGGAAAACCAAATTCAAGAGGCTTATAGGACACCAAATGTACAAAATCACAACAGATCCTTAGGCACATTATAATGAAAATATCTAACATACAGAATAAAGAGAGAATATTAAAAGCCATGAGAGAAAGCAATCAGATTACATATGGGAAGAAACCAATTAGGTTATGTGCAGATTTTTCAACCCAGATCCCAAAAGCTAGAAGATCCTGGAACAACATATATCAAGCTCTGAAAGACAATGGATGACAACCAAGAATTTTGTATCCAGAAAAATTAAGCTTTAGATTTGATGGTGAAATGAAAACCTTACTGAACAAACGTACCTGGGAGTACAAATCATGTCTCAATAATATTCCTAAATGCTAATGGCCTAAACTCACCAATCAAAAAACATAGGCTAGTTGATTGGATTAAACAACAACAACAATGTGCTGCTTCCAAGAGACTCATCTCATAGGAAAAGACATAACAAACTGAAGGTAAAATGTTGGGAAAAATCATACCACTCACATGGTCTGTGGAAGCAAGCAGGGGTTTCCATCCTCATATCAAATGAGGTAGACTTTAAGCTAACTATAATCAAAAGAGAGTAAGAAGGACATTTCATACTGTTCAAGGGAACCATACACCAAAATACATAACAATTATAAATATACATTCCACAAACAATGGAGCATTTATGTTCATCAAACAAACTCTTCTCAAGCTCAAGAGTCAAATTTACCACATCACAATAATTCTGAGTGACTTTAACACACCTCTTTCATCACTAAATAGATCTTCCAAACAAAAGTTGAACAAAGAAACTACAGAAATTAATTATATAATCAATAACTTAGACTTAACTGACATATATAGAATAGTTCATCCTTCAAAGAGTGAATACACTCTCTTCTCAGCAGCACATGGATCCTTTTCTAAAATAGACCATATATTATGTCACAAAGCAACTCTGAACAAATACAAAAAAGTAGAGATGTTGAGAGCCACAGCCGAGTCGGGATGGCGCATGGCATTTTGCTAGAATGAGTGGTGGAGAGGTAATGCCAGCGAGCCATTAAGATGATGATAATTAAGTTATAATTGCTGTGACTGGACCCTGCTACTGGAATAAGGCGGCTCTGGAAATAGGGTGGCTCCTGCTGCCTCAGGCGCCGTCTACTTGGAGTTCCCGTTGAGTTCTCGAGGGGTGCAGAGCCCCCGTGGAGGGTGAGAGAAATTCCAGGAAGCACGTGTGGAGTGCGGGTGAGAATTCAGCCAATAAAGTAATTCCTGTTAGAACCTACAAGTGCCTCCTGGCGGCTTGGTTATTTTGTGCCCAGCGAGACTGCAGCATAGAGATACTACCCTGCATTCTATCAGATCACAATGGAATGAAATTAAAAATCAATGATAAAATAAAAAATAAAAACTAATCCAACAACTAGACACTAAATAATATGCTACTGAATAAATAATAGGTTGCAAAAGACATCAAAAAGGAGATTAACAAATTCTTAGAGATAAATGTGAACACTGATACAACACATCAAAATCTCTGGGACACTATGAAGGCAGTACTAAGAGGAAAGTTCATTGCATGGAGTTCATTCCTTAAAAGAAAAAGTCAACAAATAAATGACCTAATATTACATTTCAAAGCTCTAAAAAAAGAAGAACATATCAACACCCAAATTAGCAGAAGATGGAAATAATTAAAATCAGAGATGAAATCAATGAAATTGAAACAAAAGACACAATTGAAAAAACTGACAAAGCAGAAAGTTGTTTCTTCAAATAAATAAATAAAATTGACAGACCCTTAGCCATTCTAACAGAGAAGGAGAGAGAAAACTCAACTCACTAACATATGTGATGAAAAAGGAAATATCACAACAGACACTATAGAAATACAGAAGATAATTAGAAATTATTTTGAAAACTTTTATTCTAATAAAATAGAGATTATCAAAGGCATCAACAAATATAGAGGCATATGAGTTGCCCAAATTGAATCAGGGTAATATACATAATTTAAACAGATCAATTTCAAGCAAGGAAATAGAAGATGCCATCAGAAGCCTACCAACCAAGAAAAACCAAGGATCAGATGAATACACAGCTGAGACAAGATCTATAAGGAAGAACTAATACCTATATATTCTATAAACTATTCCATAAAATAGAAAAAGAGGGAGCACTTCGAAGTTCACTCTATAAGGTCAATATCACTCTGAATCCAAAACCAGGCAGATACATCAAAGAAAAAAAACTTTAGACCAATATCACTAATGAACATGGATGCAAAAATTCTCAATAAAATTCTGGCAAACACATATTAAAAAGATAATGCACCATGATCAAGTGGGGTTCATCTCAGGGATGCAGGCTTGGTTCAACATGTGGAAATCAATAAATGTAATTCATCACATCAATTTAGACTTAAAGATAAAAACCTTATGATCATTTCAAGTGATGCAGAAAAAGCATTTGACAAAATATAGCATGTACACATGTTCAAAATGCTACAAAAACTAGGAATAACAGGAACATATCTCAACATTGTAAAAGCTATCTATGCTAAGCCCCAGGTTAACATCATTCTAAATGAAGAAAAATTGAAAGCATTCCCTCTAAAGACAGGAACAAGACAGGGATGCCATCTTTCACCACTTCTATTTAACATAGTTCTTGAAACACTGGCAAGAGCAATTAAACAGATAAAAGAAATTAAATGGATACAAATAGGAAAAGAATAACTCAAATTATCACTATTTGGCAACATAATGCTAAACCTGGATGTTCCAAAAAAGAAAAAATTCACCAGAAAACTTCTAGAACTAGTAAATGAATTCATCAAAGTAGCAAGATACAAAATCAATACCCATAAATCAAAGGCATTTCTATATATCAGTGGTAAATCCTCTGAAAGGGAAATGAGGAAAACTACCCCATTTAAAATAGCCTCAAAATAAAAATACTTTGGAATCAACCTAATGAAAGAGGTGAAAGATCTATACAATGAAAACTACAGAACACTAAAGAAAGAAATTAAAGATCTTGGAAGATGGAAAGATCTGCTTTGTTCTTGGATAGGCAGAATTAACACTGTCAAAATGACCATACTACCAAAACCACTGTACAGATTTAATGAAATTCCAATCAAAATCTCAATTACGTTCCTCATAGAAATAGAAAAAGCAGTCATGAAATTCATCTGAGAAAAAAAAGAGACCCAGAATGGTTAAAGCAATCCTTAGCAAGGAGAGTGAAGCAGGTGGCATCACTATACCAGAATGTAGACTACACTACAGAGCAAAAGTAACAAAAGCAGCATGGTATTGGCACCAAAATAGACTGGAAGACCAATGATACAGAATAGAGGACATAGAGACTAATTCACACAATTACATTAGACAAAGCCACCAAAAACATACATTGGAGAAAAGACAACCTCTTCAACAAATGGTGCTCTGAAAACTGGACATCCATATGCAACAAAATGAAATTAAACCCCTATCTCACCATACACAAAACTCAACTCAAAGTGGATCAACGACCTGGGAATAAAACCAGAGACACTGAGCCTAATAGAAGAAACAATAGGCCCAAATCTCTATCATGTTGGATTAGGTCCCAACTTCCTAAATAAGGCTCCTATAGCACAAGAACTAAAATCAAGAATCAATAAATAAGATGAATTAACACTAAAAAGCTCCTTCTCCGCAAAAGAAACAATCAGTGAGGTGAACAGAGAGCCTACATCTTGGGAACAAATTTTTACTAATCACACATCAGACACAGCACTAATCCTTAGGGTGTACAAAGAACTCGAAAAGGCTAAACACCAAGGGGCTCAGCGGTAGAGTGCTCATTTAGTATATGCGAGGTCCTGGTTTTCGATCCTCAGCACCACATATAAATAAATGAATTAAATAACAATATTGTGTCCAACTACAGCTAAAAAATAAATATTAAAAAAATAAAAGAAGCTAAGCACAAAAAAACAAATAGCCTAATCAATAAATGGGCCAAGGAATTGACCAGATACTTCTCAGAATACGATATACCATCAATCAACAAATATATGAAATAAAATGTTCAACATCTCTACCAATGAGAGAAATGTAAATTAAAACTACTCGAAACTCATCTCACTATAGCCAGAATGGCAGCGATTGATACCAACAACAATAAGTGTTGGCCAGGATGTGGGGAAAAAGGCACACTCATACATTGCTGGTGGGACTGCAAATTGGGGCAGCCAATATGGAAAGCAGTATGGAGATTCCTTGGAAAGCTGGGAATGGAACTACCGTTTGACCCAGCTGTCTACTCCTCAGTCTATACCCAAAGGACTTAAAAATAGCATACTGCAGGGACACAGTAACATTAATGTTCATAACAGTACAATTCACAGTATCTAAACTGTGGAACCAACCTAGATGACCTTCAGTAGATGAATGGATAAAGAAAATGTGGTATATATATACAATGGAATTTCACTCAGCATTAAAAGAGAATAAAATCATGGCATTTTTAAGGTAAATGAATGGAGTTAGAGAATATAATGCTAAGTGAAATAAGCCAAACCCCTAAAACCAAATGTGAATGTTTTCTCTGATATGAGGATGCTGATCCATAATGGGGATGGGGCAGGAACATGGGAGGATTAGACGAACTCCAAATAAGGCAAAGGGGTGGGAGGGGAAATGAGGGGGAATTGGATAAAAAAGATGGTGGAATGAGATGGATATCATTACCTTAAGTACATGTATGAAGACATGAATGGTGTGAACATATTTTATATACAACCAGAGATATGAAAAATTGTGCTCTATATGTGTAATATGAATGGTAATACATTCTGCTATCATATGTAATAAATTGGAATAAAAAATAAATTGAAAAAAAAAGAAAATCCCAAGGGAACAACATCCTTGCCAATGTTTCTTATTACCAATATTTTCATTTTTATTTTTATAATTCAAGTGATGTAAAATAGTACCTTATAAAGTTTTTTCATTTTTTAATTTACAATAAAATTGTATATATTTATTGCACTACAACTAATGTTTTGAAGTATTATGCTTGTGAATTGATTAAATGTAACTAACATGGATTATCTTAGATAGTTTGATGTGAGTTACTTCGATGATTAATAATGTTGAACATCTTTTAATGAGCTTCTTAATAACCTACACAATTTATTTTATGAAGGGAATACTCCTTTCTCCAATTTTTTTCAAAACGTATAGTCATTAGCTTCACAGATTACACATACAACTGCTTTTAAATATAAATATTTAGCAAATGTTTTTCCATATTATGTCTTGCTTATTTTTTCCTGAGATATTTTAAAAAGTAGACTTGCAGTTTATTAAATCCAATTGATGGATGTTTTATTTTATAGTTCTGCTTTTTTTATGTCCTTTCAAGAAATCTTTACTTAACCAAAGTCACAAAGATATCATCCTATATGAGTCCTAGCAAATTTAATTTTGAATTATAGTTTTAACTGACTTATAAAATTATAAAATTATAGTTTTTCCATTAATTTCTGCATAAGATTAAGGCTTGAGGTAATTTTTCTTTTCCAAATTATCACTTCTTCCATAACTTTACTGATCCAAATAAATTCTGAATTTACTAGTCAGCTTCTATATCAACAACAAAAATCTATTTGAGATCAGGATCAGGATTCAATATATAGATTAATTTGGGAATAATGGCCATCTTAAATATATCTTCTAATATACGATCATGATGTATTGTATGCATTTTTATGATCATGTAATTAAAATTTTTTCTAATGTTATTTCCCTATGAATAGTCTTAGAAATAAATTATATTATTTCCAGATATTAGGGAATATTCTAGTTTTTTATTGTTGATTTAATTTTCTTGTCAGAGAGTTTGTTTTATTGGCTAATATATGGTCTATTCTGATAAGCATTCCATGTGTGCTTGAAATGAACACATATTCTATAAGGATTATAGATATTATAATTTTAATTAAATGAAATTGGTTTATACTTTTTATCAAATATTTACTCAATTTTTCTTATATGTTTTATCAAATACTGAGAAAATCATCTTTAAATCCTCAAGTACAATGCTTAATATGTCTATTTCTTTTTCTCTTTTGGCAGTATGTCAGTTTTCATTACACATATATGAGGTTATATATTTCTTACATTTACATCTATGAGAGGTAGGTCAACTTGACGAATTTTTACTTAGGGTATAAAATTTCCCTCTTTCTATTTCATAGCATTCTTGTCTGAAGGCCTACACTGAGAGATATTTAAATAGCATATCATCTTCTTGTGTTTAATATTTACATGGTATAACTTTTCTTTCTTCCCTTCCAGTTCTTCATTTAAAGTAATACTCTAAAACATGTTGCATAGTTATGTTTTATGTTGCTGTCTGAAAACCCCAGGCTTAAAATTGGGATGTTTATTCCACATATATTCAATGGAATTATTGTTTTAACAGGACACACAGGTCACTAAAGTTCTGTTTTGTTTTTCTTCAATCCTTTATTTGCTATTTTTCTGATTGGACTAATGATTAGGTAATTACACAAACTCTGTTATATGATTAGATACGGCATTTTGAGTTATATTCAAGTTAAATTTTCATTTTTTGAAAACTTTACTCCAGTTTGCTACTGAGTTTATCATAAACTTCACACTTCATTTTCTTGCATTTTATAATTTCTAGTCCTCTGTTTAGGTTTGCTATGTGTTTACTCGTTGAGATCATGTTTTCCATTATCTTTAAACATGTTTATGATACTCTTTAAAAATTTATCTGCTTAATCTAACATCTGGGTCATCTTTCTTTTTCCTACATTTTTCCTCTTGTCTATGAATCAAAATTTCCTGCTTGTTTGGAGGCTTGGTGTGATTTAAATGATAGTGTGGACATCATAATTGAAATATTATATAGGATTCATTTTGATATCTTTCTTGCAGAGTGTTAATTTTTTTTCCTAGACAACTAATGACCGATCTACTTAAACAAGTATAGACTTAGTTTTATGTTGAGGTATGGTAAATTTGTAAAAATTCAAGATTTACTAAGTTCCTCTAACTTGTTGGGATTCAAACTCCAAGTCCTTACTACTCCATATTTCTTGTGGCTGTTTTAATGTTTAGGGTGGTTCTAAATTTGGCTTTATTATAGGGCATGGGCCTCATCTACTGTCTTTGTCTTTCTGACATGTCAATTAAATGCCCATGTTTTAACTAGTTCTCTCCACTCTTCCTTTGCTAGAACTCAAATATCTAATATTGTTGATGGAATTCTATTTATTTTGTTCTCCTCTCGACCCAAGAGCAGTTGAAAACTTCATGAGATCTTCTCTGGAAAATTCACAATCCCATCCTTAGCTAAGTCTTTGGAGGAGCTGTGCCTTCTATTCTTCTCCATCCTCATTACTTAACTCTTCTCTAGTGATTGCAGATTCCATCTGCTTTAGTTGCCAAGATTCTGATTTTTCCCTTCTCAGCTCAGAATGACAATCATTCTTTTTCTGAATTTGTCTTTCTATACAATTAGTGAATAGTCCCCAGACTGAGAGCTATGTGAATGTAGGGCATTTGAGCCCCTTTGCTCAGAGATTGCAGTTTTGAGTATCTGTTGTCTTATGCTTAAAAATAATTGTCTCATATGAAAATCTGCAACTAGGAAGGATATGCTCAGTTCTTAGGTTAAACAATATTAGAGTTTATATGATTCTAAAATGATCAAATGCTTCCACTTCCACATATATCCACATAAACAAATAATTGACAATGAATTAGTATATAGAATTTTTTTGAAGATTTCCTTTCATTAGTTGGAAAAAGACAACACACACAAAAAAAGAGAAAAATGTTATAAAAGAGTGATTCGCCTGAGAGAAAATAGTTAACACTAGAAAATAAATTAATTAATTAAACACAACTATTTTTATTAACAATGAGGGAAATGCAAATTTTTCAAAAGGACTGTGGGCAAAGAAAGTGTCCTAATCCTGATCAAGTGTCAGCCACACAGATTTTCTGTGCTAACAGAGCAGAAGCATTATTTTGAGCACTATCACATCATCACTTTCAGTTAAATTGACCTGCAGGTTCTATCTGTGGCAGAAAAAGAGAGAGAGAAATGAAAGATTGTGTATCTCTGCTCATGCCACTGTGAGAAAAGGCAGCAATAATCAGTAAGCAGTACATTTGGAATGGGATTTTTACCTCTTAATTCTCCAAGTTTATAAAACAGAACATCTCAATAATGTAGAAGTCTTGGCACAACATCGTATTTTTTTTTTTTTGGAAGGGGGGACACATTTTGCAGAACTATTCTAACTACAAAGGATGTACAATATTTTATGATTACAATCTAGATAATTCAATTTATTTTACCTTTAAGGTATAAGAATTTCATGAATATTACATACATAAAGTATTTTTAAAATCATAAATCCTACTGATATTATTCTGTGTGATAGTTTGGATCTTGAGCATCCTCCAAAGATCCATATGTTAAAGTCTTCATCCCCAGGGTGGTTCTATTGGGAAGTGGTAGAAACTTCAGGATATGAAGCCTGTGGGACCTAAAAACCCTTAGGTCTTTTGGCATGTGCCCTTGAAGAGGATTATGGACACTAGTTCTTTCCTTTTTCTTTTTCTTTCTTCCTGGCCACAATGTAACAATATGTTGCTCCACATGCTCCTAGCCATTGCCATCCCACACCCCTACCAGAGGCTTAAAAGCAATGAGTCTCCCTCGTCATGTACTAGACACTTTAAAATTTTGATCAAAATAAACATTTTTACTTTTATCATTAATTATCTCAGGTATTTTGCTATAGTGGTAGAAAGCTGCTTTCCACTTTCTGATGTTGTCAAGTATGATATTTATATTTACTCTGGTTACAAAGAATAAATCAACCAGATTTCTTCATGTCAATGCTTTCTACTTGTATAATTGGACTGTATTCTTAGACATCTTTCTTTAAACTTAGGCTCTGCAAAATTTTCCTCTAAAAGGATTAACAATAAATACTTTAGGCTTTTGGAGCCAGACAGCTTATGTTGTAACTGTCTAATGTTTGTGTTAGTATGAAAGCAGCCCTCAGTGAAACCTAAGTAAAAGGGCATGCTTGTGTGCTAATGAATTTATAGAAACAGGGAGCAGTAAACTAAGTAGAGTAAGTATTATTATCTTCATTTCATGAGGAGATAGAATTTCAGTTTAAGTGGCTTAAACTTGTCTAGCTTAAAAATAAGAGCTATTCCTTTAATCCATACGTTAGCATATGTCTCACATCCTAAATTCTATCTGATATATTATTCAAAAATGTGATCAAGATTCATATCCCCATGAATTCATTCTCTTTCCTAACTACCATTTCTTCACTTATTCTTCATAACTTTCAAACTTATAATTCCTTTTACACTTGAAACAATTGGAAATTGGGTATTTAAAACAATACATTACACACATCATCATTTTATGCATCTCACTGCATTTAGCTTGCCACATTAAGATAACATAATAATGGAGATATGCATGGGTTACAGGTCCAATCAGCAAGCATCTACTAAATATCGGGTCTCATAGGGGCCATGTTCAGAGATGTAGAAGAATCACAGAGTATCCAATCATGTCCTGCCTTAATAGATTATGCATTAATAACAAGGCAATCCATAAACACAAATAATGATAATGAAGGCAAAATGAAGAGAATTATGGACAAGGTCCTGTGAAGTAACAAGTGGAGAGAAATTACTTTCTTCTGAGATAATTTTTTAAATGCTTTATCATATAAGGAAGTGACTCTTAATCTGGGTCAAATTGTCTTGTGACAAATAGAGAATAAAGTGGAGATGATATTCCAGGTTATGCAAAAGAGGGAAAGCAAAGTATGGAAGTAAGAAGTTAGTAATAGTTTCTGATTTAGGTGGGATATCATGTGCATTAGAACAAAACTTGGGAATCCTTGGATAACATGCTAATGATAGCAAAGTCACCTATCTTGTCTTGAAAAGAATTAGGGTCAGGGAAAGTATTTGAACAAAGAAATAACAAATTCAGAAGTTCCATTGATGAAGTACTTTATAATAATAATATGAAAGATAAAACAGAGACAAAATGGATATGAGAGATGAAAATGAGATAAAAGTCATGCAAATGTCCAAGCAATGGCTTTTGAAGACCTATGGTAATTTCGTCCTCATGGATATGGAGGAGTTGTAATAGATAAGGGAGATGTCAAAAGTAAAATCAAAAGACTTTGGAAGTCAATTAGATATGAAAGACAAAAAGAAATCATTCACTCATTTAATCCTGTAAACATCCCCTGGACATTTTCTGTCTATGTCATGCTGGACAATGACCAAAGGGACAGACACATTGACATCTACAGGAAACACACTCTTAAACCAAGCACTAAAGTAGGGAATGATCATTAAAATGTTGGACACAAGAGTACTACAAAAGTCATCTGATGTGATCCAACAGGGAGATAATCCATCCTGTGGGTTTGAATTAAGCCACCACACAAACAAGGTTGCCACTAAGACAGAAAGCATCCAGAACAGGGAACCAGTTTTGGAAGAGACATTGAGTGGTTTGGTTTATGTAGTTTAAAGTGTTAATAGATTAAATATGGGAAGTTACCTAAAAATGTCACATAATTGATTCTTGTAACTGGGAACATTTCTTCCCAAATCAATCATATTAGTCACTATTTTAGGGCAAGAAATTTCAACAGTGACATAAGTTCATATGCATCTAAACTGTAATAAGAATCATCATTAAAAAAACATGTTTTTCAAAGTATCTTCTAATACCAAAATGTTTTCATTATTAAAAGATGAAAAAAATATTGATCTAATATTTTAAATGCAACAAACGTTATGACATTATCTGGTTGTTTTTTTTTTTTGCTAGCAATGTTATTGGCTTTCAAACGCAGGGAAAACAAAAACACTACACATTATGCCTATTAGTCCTCAGAGGCTATCGCTGGAAGGAGACTTAAAAGTCTCAGAAGGAGAGAAGCTGTATTAAGTGCTTAGCTCTTGCTTGCAGTGTGTGCTAATACTTTTTACCCAAGATACCTTCAAACTTAAGTTAAAATCCCACTCCATTAGACCCAACACACTCTAGATACACAGGTTTCAAGGCACAGAAACAAAATCCAAAATTTTTAGAGTTAACAGTAAAGTATGTGCTTAGGTTAAAAAAAAATGTTATTCTAAAATAAAAACGAAATAACTAGGCCTTTGGTAAAATAAAAGCAGAATAATTGACAATTATGATGACCCCCCAAAAAATACTAATACTGTGAAAATATTCTATAAATAAGTAACTGAAGAATATAATTAATACATTCTCTAAAAACAATTAATTATGCAAATTGTGCCTTAAACTGTAAAGTTTTAAATGACATGATTTTTCTATATTTGCTACATGACTAAAATGAAAACTTATGTTTCACTCTAAATTATGTCTAAATCTAGTTCCCTTTATCCCAGCAAGCTATTAGTTTATATGACCAATGGACTTAGACATCCAAAATATGAATGAATGAACAAAACATAGCAAGCAGTAAGCTTTCATCATACAGAATCCACACAAGTTCAGAAAACAAATTCACCACCTATGTTAATTTAGATGAGGATCCTTGGTATATTTTTTTCTGCCGATTGATTACAAAAAGGAAAGACATATCCTCTAAAGACCTACCAAACTTCATCTCCATATGCTAGTCTTACAGTTCTACGGGTTTATACATCACTATCTGTAGAAATCATCTCCCTCAGGCTGGGGTTGTAGCTCAAGGGTAGAGTGCTTGCCTCGCACGTGTGAGGCACTGGGTTGGATCCTTAGCACCACATAAAAATAAAATGAAAATATTGTGTTCATCTACAACTAAAAAATAAATAATTAAAAAAATCACCTCCCTATGTCCTCCATTAACTCAGACCAAACATTTTGAACTGTGATTTAAAATTATCCCTAAGATATTCCTGATGCACTGCTTTATTTTGTACTTATTTTCTCTGCCAATTTAAAGTGTAGCATCTTCAAAAAGTCTTAAAAAAGGAACAGCCTTCCTTTTTGATTTGTATTACTTATGCCTCTTAATACCTTTCAATGTCATCCATTCCTAACCAAGTTAATAAACAAATTGATTATCATTTGTAAGCATCATTCTAGGAATTAATATTAAACAGAGATTCACACTTGAAAAGCTTCCAGGGCTTATTCATTCCCCAGTTATTAACCTAATAATCAATCACGTGTACCAAGCATTCTGTACACAGGGTATGTACCTTAATTATACATAGATGTAAAACACAAAATATATGATAAGTGAAGATAGCATGATATCCTGAATTAGATTCTATTTAGAGAAAGGAAATTAGTGGAAGAACCCGTGAAGACTTATAGACTAGTTAAGGGTATTGGATCATTGTTAATATTCTGGTTGAAATCAGTGACGGGAGTTATGCGAGATCAATGTCAGGGAAGGTGAGTGAATGGTATCTAGGACTTTTCTGTACTATTTTTGCAATCTTTTATAAATCTAGAATTATTTCAGAATGAAAATTTCTTAAAAGTAATGTAAAAGATATTGTGAGTTAGACATAGAAATGTCTGCATTATGATATATTTAAGCAATATTCCCCTTCAAGAAAGGTCTAAGTGAATAGAGGAAAAGAACCAAGGCATGGGATAGAGCATACAAGGGTGAGTGCTGAGGAGGGATATTGGCCAGATTATATTGTTATATTGTATATGAATATGTAACAAAAAAATCCCACCAATATATTAAACTACAAAACCCCAATAAGAAAAGTGGAAAAATTAAAAAAGAAAGAAAGAAAGAAAGATCTAAGCGCTCAACAACAGGGAATATGGTTAGCAGACATTCCCTATCTATCAGCTGTTAGCTCCTTTAGGATGTGCCCCAAGCATATAATCACCCCCCCCCTAAGCCTATATCTTCTTACCACAGCCATGTATGGTCACTGAAAAAAGCAAGATGTAAAGGCCTGGCCAATTTGATTCAATGGAGTACCTTTTAATAAGCAACACTCTTTCCCCAATCCTCTTCAAAAACCTTCCATAGTTCAAACATGTTCCCCAAACAAGCATTTGTAGGAAACTGAATGCCCAATGCAACAGTATTGGGAGTGGGACTTAATGAGAAGCGAATAGGCTACAAGGGCAGAGTGAATGAGTTAGTGCCACTATCAGGGAAGTGGGTTTGTTATAGGAGGTGTGTTAGTTATTGCAAGAGTGGATTTCTTATAAAAAGATGGACTGGGCCTCCTCTTGATCAAATCCTTTCATCCTCTCTTTTCCTTATTTCCATGAAATGATGCAGCAAGAAGACCCTTGCCATATGCTGCCCCTCTATCTTTGACTTCCCAGCATCCAGAAATATAACATATAAACTTCTGTCTTTTATGAATTATTCTGTCAGATATTCTACAATAGCAGCACAAAATGGCCTAAGATTAAAGTTTTATTTATTTTTTGTACTAAAATTTTCAACCCATTGTTATTTCCTCTCCTTCCTTTTCCACAGGGGTGAGGGGTGAGTGCTGAGGAGAGTATTTTCCAGGCATTGTTCCTTAAAATCATGAGGCACCCCAACCATATCTCAGGATCTTTTTCTGGAGAACCAAAACAATGTTACGTGAGAGGATGCTGAGCACACAGAAGACAGAACAACTGCAATATGGCCATTTATGCTGTAAAGCAATGTATGCATTCCTAATAAAGCACCATGCTATGCAAGACTGCAACATAAAATCCACAGGGCTTATGGGGAAAACATGACACTCAAAATATAGTGTGTCAGTGACACATTTAAAAAAAAGTGACACTTTTTTTTATAAAGATAGGAATTTGTATATATTCTATTGCAATATATATGGTAATGTGTTCTATCATAATTACTATGTATATTTGGAATATATATATAATATTATATATATTACAATAAATATGGCACCTTTAAGGACTTGAAGTTTATGGAAATAATTATTAGTTAGGAGGCAAAAATCGAACAAGCTTGAGAATTAGTGTGAAATGGTCAATGAGGGCCATCTGCAAAACATGGGAAGTTATACAAGGCAGCTAATAGATATTTCAGATGTAAATTTTTGCATTCATCCAGAAATCACACAAAAGGAAAAGACAAAATTCATGCTATTCTCAAATTACTCCCTAACACATCAATCATGTTGGAAAAAATTTGTATTTCTAAACAAATGTTATAGGAAAACTAACTGTACAAGACAAGCACTCTTCAAACAGTATTTGATATTTGGCAAGTGAAAAGTACACAGGGAAAATGACACAGCTTTCCTGAAGAGGGAGAACTTAAACTGCATAATATGTCGAGACCCCCAAACCATATCACTGGTGACAATACAATACACTGGCTAATAATTTATAGCTATTAGATGGATTATGTCAGTTAGTAGTAGGTGAATGGGTTAAACATGATGTGTGAAATTCAACTGCACACAAAATTAGCATATTTAATTTACTAATAATAACTAATTGAAAAGGAAAACACAACTATGCAAATATTATCCTTGAAGAAAATTTAAATATAGGGATCTAACAACTATGTCAGCTTTTTTTTTCTATTGGTTATATTAGACAAATTTTACTTAATAGTTACACAGGTAACAGTGTTGGTTCATTTGTTCAAAATTTATTGAGTGCCAAATTCTGGCCTCACATTCATTCTGGGAAGAAAGCATTAAGCAATATAAAATAGATGCTGTTTTCCTGTAGTTTAAAATTTAAAGAGAAGAAATAGAGAAAAATGAATGAATTTCATTTTGTAAGATAGTGAAAGTACTAAAGAAAAACAATAGTAATAATTTAAGGTAAGGACATAGAAAGTGATGAGGATAACAGGGAGCTCACCAAGGGCCTCTGATGAATTTAAAATATTGTTGCTCAGTAAGAGAGAACATTTTTTCACCTATCTGACTAAGAGCAGAGTGTACATGTTCATTTTTAGTGGACAGCTTCAGTTGGAGTTGCTTGACATCAAGACATCATTCTTAGTCTGGTAAGTTCTCTAAAGTGTTAGGAGGCAAAAACAAAACTACTTCCAACTCAGGCTGCTCAAGAGGAATAATTAAAGTCGTTTCCCATTCTAGAAGACAAAATGTGGACACAGCTGACCAGAGGTTACCAATAAGGTGCTCATCTCTGGAGGAAAAAACACAAAGATGCTGAGCCAGTTAGAATTTCCTTCGTGAAGCTAAAAAGAAATGAAGTTTCCAGTGACGTGAAACTTCAAGCAGTCTGTTTTAATATTCACCAGTGAACTGATAGGATGACATGTGATCTGAAATGTGTGTGTGTGTGTGTGTGTTATTCTGTCATTGTGTCTAAAAAGTGAAGATTCTTATTTACCTCCCCACAGTTACATGGTTACTCTTCTGTATGGATTTTTTTTTATTAAAATACAAACACTTTAATAACTTATGTAAAGAAACCACAAGAATTCAACAATTGCTGATTTGGAAAATTTATTATCATTTTGTCTTATTTTTTAATAGCATGTGCTTGTTTATTTCCTTCTATCTCCTCAGAGTAGTCTCCAAAATTTTATTTTTCTACATGTCTCTCAGGTAGCGATTATATGCTAACCTGCAAGCACACAATTTATGCCACATTGTTGCCATGAAGCAATTTATTATCTTTTAAAGATACCTCTTAATTTTGTTTATACCTATGAAACAAAAGGGCAATCAGAATTCCTTCAATTTACGTCCTGCCTTAATCTGGAGGCAAATTAATACATGTGCCTCCAACAACTGACCTATCTTCTAAAGCCCTAGCTTCACATTTCAATCACCTAAAAGCTTTATCAAAATACTACTAAGTAAATCTTATCCCAGACAATTAAATGAAAATCTCTTAGTATGTGGCCTCAATAGCAGTTTTTTTTTTTAATTCCCCAAGTGGTTACAATGTGCAGACAAGTCTAAGAATGATCACTCTTGTAAATAATCACAGTATCTGAGGCTGGAAGGCAATTTTCAGTGGTGCTCACCAAAGGTTGAATTAGCATGTGAGAATTAGTCCTAGACACTTTTAAGGACCCTGATCCCTAAGGCACCTCTGAATGAGAATTTCCAGTGTGGAATATTCCATGTGAATCTTCCTCATGTTGGAATTTTAGGGACAACAGCTCCCTAGGTTTTCTAAGCTAACTTCTAACTCAGGAGTTTACCTCAAGTTACATCCTCTTCTTGGTTGACCCTATTACAATTTCTACAATGTCCTTTTCTGCTAGATACAGAGCTTCTTTTAAAAACAAGAGTGTGTCTTAATGAAATGTGTCTGCTACTAAAAGTCACAAGACCTGAGTTTGGGGTCACTGCTGCATAATGTACTAGTTGTACTATTTTGGACAAATTACCTTCTATTTCTCATTTGTGTAAAGTTTAACAGGATTATAATGATCAGACAAGTGAATAGAATAATTCTTAAACCTGGCTGGTACTCAAAGTTTTCTGTAAAATGTTAAAAAAAAATGGAGATTCTTTGTTCCAGTTTTGGAAATTCTGTTCCTTTATGCCTGGAGTGTGCAGTTGGACATGAGTAATTTGTATTAAGAGTTGTAAGTAGGCTAAATAATAGGCAAGTGGTGCTGATTTGAGGCTCATGGCAGTGAACGAGATCTGCTATCAGCACCAGGGATGCTGATGTTCCAGTCAGGGAAACTCCCCTGAGCTCCCCAGAGCACTCACATCTCAGCAGACACTTTTCTGGAAGAACCCTGACTAATACAGTTGGTCACTCTAATGTGAGGTCATGCTTTATAATACGTCCTTTGCATCTACATCTTTGTCTATTATGACCCATTCCTTCAATGACATGAATGCAAGGTGTTGTTCTCATTATAAACACTGTTCTTTTCCCATTTATTGATTGGGTTATTTGTTTTATTGGTGTTAAGTATTTTGAGTTCTTTTTATATCCTGGAGATAAATGCTCTATCTTTGGTGCAGGTGGCAAAGATTTTCTCCCATTCTGTAGGCTCTCTCTTCGAATTCTTGATTGTTTCCTTTGCTGTGAACAAGCTACTTAGTTTGATACCATCTCATTTATTGATTCTTGATTTTACTTCTTGCACTTTAGGAGTCTCATTGATGAAGTTGGTTCCTAAGCCAATATGATGAAGAGTTAAGCCTATATTTTTTTCCAGTAGGTACAGGATCTCTGGTCTGATACCTAGGTCCTTGATACATTTTGAGTTGATTTTTGTGCACTGCGAGAGATGGGGGTTAAATTTTATTCTATTGCACAAGGATTTCCAGTTTTCCCAGAACTTTTGTTGAAGAGGCTATCTTTTCTCCAATGTATGTTTATGATGTCTTTGTCTAGGATAAGATAACTGTATTTAGTGGGTTTGTCTTGGTGTCTTCTGTTCTGTACCATTGTTTTTCATGTAAGTTTTGGTGCCAATACCATGCCAGTTTTGTTTCTATAACCCTGTAGGATAATTTAGGGTCAGTATTGTGATACTTGCTGCTTCACTTTTCTTGCTTAGGATTGTTTTAGCTATTCTGGACTTCTTGATTTTCCAAATGAATGTCATTACATTTTTTGTTATTGCTATGAAAAATGTCATTGGAATTTTAATAAGAATTGCATTAAATGTGCATAGCACTTTTGGTAGTAAGACCATTTTGACTACACTAAGATTCTATCTAACTCCAATCATAATAGTAATTGTCACAAATACAAGTAACAATAAATGCTGGAGAGGATGTGGGGGAAAAGGTTCATTCATACATTGTTGCTGGAATTGCAAATTGGTGCGACCATTATGAAAAGCAGTATGGAGATTCCTCAGAACACTTGGAATGGAACCACCATTTGACCCAGTTATCTCACTCCTTGGTATATACCCCAAAGACTTAAAGTCAGCATACTACTGTGACATAGCCACATCAATATTTATGCAGCTCAATTCTCAATAGCTAAACTATGAAACCAATCTAGATGTCCTTAGCAGATGAATGGATTAAGAAAATATGGTATATATACAAATTGGTATATATACAAACTCAGCCATAAATAAGAATAAAATTATGACCTTTATAGGTACATGAATGGAACACCAGATTATCATAGTAAGTTAAACAATTCAATTTTTGCACAGAACAAAACAAAACAAAAAGTAAAAAAAAAAAAAGCTGAATGTTCTCTCTGATATTTGGATGCTGATATTTAGTAAGGCAGGAGGGAGGTGAGAGGGGTAGAAGTTCATTGGATTAGACAAAAGGGAATGAAGGGAAAGGACAGGGAATGAGAATAGGAAAGACAGTAAAATTAATTGGACATAACTTTCCTTTGTTCATATATGAATACATCACCAGTGCAACTTCACATCATGCATAACCACAAGAATGAGATTCTAATTAGAATAAGTTATACTCCATGTGTGTGTAATTATGTGAAAATGCAATCCCTTGTCATGTATATCTACAAAGACTGTTATAGTTTGGATTTGATTTGTCCCCTAAAAGCTCATATGTGAGACAATGCAAGAAGTTTTGGAGGATAAATGATTGGGTTATGACAGTCTTAATTCAATCAGTGAATTAATCCCCTAATGGAATTGACTTAGTGGTAACTCAAGGCAGGTAAGTTGTGGCTGGAGGAGGTGGGGCATTGGGGGCATGGCTTTGGGGTATATATTTTGTATCTGGTGAGTGGAGTCCTCTCTCTCTGATCATCATGTGAGCTGCTTCCCTCTGCCACACTCTTCCGCCATGACGTTCAGCTTCACTGTGAGCCCCTGAGAAATGGAACTGGCTTTCTATGGACTGAGACCTCTGAAACCGTGAGCCTCCAAATAAATATTTTCTCCTTTACAATTGTTATGGTCAGATCTTTTAGTTGCAACAACAAAAAAGCTGACTAAAGAACAGTCCTGCTGACACCCACGGAGCACAGGCAGACCCAGGACAGCCCTGCTGACACTTCTCAGATAATGGAATACAATGAAGCAACAAATATATGAAAAAATGTCCAACATCTCTAGCAATTAGAGAAATGTAAATCAAAACTACTCAAAACTCATCTCACTACAGCCAGAATGGCAGCTATTAATACCAACAACAATAAGTATTGGTGAAGATGTGGGAAAAAAGGCACACTCACACATTGCTGGTGGGACTGCAAATTGGTGCAGCCAATATGGAAAGCAGTATGGAGATTCCTTGGAAAATCTGGGAATGGAAACATCGTTTGACCCAGCTGTCCCTCTCCTTGGTCTATACCCAAAGGACTTAAAAACAGCATACTACAGGGACACAGCCACATCAATGTTCATAGCAGCACAATTCACAGTAGCTAAACTGTGGAACCAACTTAGATACTCTTCAGTAGATGAATGGATAAAGAAAATGTGGTACATATACACAATGGAATATTACTCAGCATCAAAAAGAGAATACTATCATGGTGTTTGAAGGTAAATGAATGGAGTTGGAGAATATAATGCTAAGTGAAGTAAGTCAATAGATTATGCCAGTATCTTTGATGAGAACAGCAGAAAAAAAATGGGTGTATTTGAAGAAAGAGAAGTAAGATCTTCTGGAAAGAGGAGTAGATCACCATAATCCTAGGAAGGGAAATGAGTTCTATAAGACCAGGAAACAGTAAGAAACTGAGACTCAGAACCAAGTCTTGGAAGCACACTGATGAGGTGCTTGGAGGGTGGATTAAGGGACATTTTGTATTGGGGGAGGATGGACCCCAGTTTTGAGAGCTCTCAGCCCTAAAATATGTCTCTATGTCAATCAAGCAGAGTAAAAACAATACAGATTCTGAACTTTTGGGAGGCATGGGGACTTGGGAAAGTGGAATCTTAAAGATAATTAGTATGGATCAAAAAAGAACAAAGAGATTACCAAATATTCTGAAAACAAAAAGAAAAGAAAAAGAAAGAAATTTGAACCAAAGGAAATATTCTCAGAGTCGAATGAGAGTCACAGACAAAACAGAGAAGTCTGCACTACCAGTGAGACCCTCCATCAAAACCAATGAGACTCCATGTGTCCAGGAGAACAGAATTAGCAGGAAAGAGAGAAGGGTGGGGTACAGCATGCCTCATGACTGAGAGTCATCCCATCTACCATGAAATTCCATGAGCCACATCTATAGCTCTATCTCTAGGTGGTGAAAGATAAAGAAATCAGGAGGCGTCATAGTTTTTTTCTTCTTTTTTAATTCTTAGAATACACGATACCTTAGGAACTACTAACATTTCTCAGTCACACTAACTTTTAAAGCAAATATAACTAAAATACAATTTCCCTCTAACCAGTTTATGAGAGTCTGGGCACATACAATTTCTCTGCACATCTGAGGTGTAGCATGAGTGAATTTTATGACCCTGCAACATAAGTAAAGTATATAGAGGGAGAGAAAAGTTGTGAACTAAGCCAAAAAAGGCATACATGTAAAAAGTGCATGAAGGAAACATAAAATAATAAAGAGCTGATAGTAAACACTTTTAAAAATTTCCTCCAAAATTGGAAAATTTTTAAATTTTTAACACACACACACACACACACACACACACACACACACACACTGTATTATGCCTCATACACTATGGAGACTGAAATGCCATGCAAAAAATATTCGAATCATTTCAATACGGCAATAGTATTAATGGTCTGTACTTCTTTCAATGGAAAATGCAAACTGGTCATTTCAAAAAGATTTTTAAATAGAGTAAAAATGAAGAGTGAAGAGGAAAAATATAAGGGCCTCAACTAAAGACTTAACTAATGACTTTTCAATCTTGCTCTTGATCCATTGTTAATAGTATGTCCAATGCATTAGGTTGGACTTTTGAGCTGTAACCCACCTTAACTCCTAAGACTTCTCGTCTCATTTTCAAGTACTTTAAAGGACTAAATATATATGTATATACACATACATATATTAATTGTATATATGTTTTAATATATATGTATAGGTACATATACGTTCACACATATACACACGTATATATTCATACTGTTTGTTACACATGGGGAAGGCACATGTGAAGACACATGGTCACAATTGAAATTTGACAATATTAGTTAGGTTTAATTTTG
This sequence comes from Ictidomys tridecemlineatus, assembly GCF_052094955.1. Lineage (NCBI taxonomy): Eukaryota > Metazoa > Chordata > Mammalia > Rodentia > Sciuridae > Ictidomys > Ictidomys tridecemlineatus. The sequence goes on from NC_135477.1 coordinate 56,462,842, forward strand.
TTTTAAAAAGATCCTAGGGAAATATTTATTTCTCCATGCAAGAAGATAATGTTATCAACAGTTTTAAAAATATTTTCCTCATAATCCATGTACTTTATTTTTGTAACTATACAGCTATGAAACTTTACTTTCATAGTATACAGTTAGTTCTACAGAGCACACATGTAACAACTACATTTCATTACAAGTTTATGGGAAAATAAGCTCAATGCTTTGCCATTATTCCTCTAACCTAGACCTTGTATGGGCACATGGAAATAATGTTACTCCCTTTTTAAATCTTCCTTGTTTAAAATTTTTAGTTTGGTTTTTGCTAATACGTAGTCAGGGACAGAATACATGGCTCAAAAACTAACTCTGGTTTCTTTGGTGTTGAAATAAAACTTTAAGTGTGTATTATTCTCTGAGATTTTTATTCCAGAGTGGCTATCGACAGGTTGTAGCAGCACTTCAAATAAGAGTCCTTTCCATTCTATTCATCTGTCCTCTTCAGCTTTGTAAATTTACACTTAGGTTTTTTCTCCCACCACTGCCTCCCACTTTTTCTGATCATGCTAACCTTGTTTTAAAAATATTTTAATTAATTTGAGGAAACTAAAACAGAAAAAATGCTCAGAAAACAGTGAATAGGCCTTTCACAAAGAAAGAAATGCATATGTCTTCAACACTTAAAATAATATTCATTCTCTTCTTTATAGAGACAATTATATATTAAAAAACATCAAAGGGTAGATTCACATACTATGTTAAGAATAGCGAACAGGTAATGCTGGAGTGAGTGTATATTGACATAACCTCACTGAAAGATAATTTGGTAAGTCCTGTCCAAATATGAAATGCACCTGTGTTTTTGGCATGTGCACAAGATTGTTCATTGTAACCACGTTTGCAATAGCAAAAGGTTGGAAAAAACTAAATCAGGGCTCCACTGAATGAATTATTTTACATGCATACAATGGGACAACATTCGACTATATATCTCACAATATGGCTCTATATATTGAGATGAATGTATCTTTTAGATAACATTGTTAAGTGAAAATTACATGAATTGAACAGTGTTATAGTATTCCATCATGCTTGTTTTAAAAGGAGGAGAAAATACTCACAGAATATATTGTGAAGAATATTGGGAACATTGATTACCTAGGAAGGTGGTGGGGTTGAGAAAGGGGTGGAAGAGAAGTGTCTATCTCCCACGCCTTGCCAAGGTATATTCTTTTGCAGTTTTTGAATCGTTTATCATATAAAAGTAATATTTACTGAAAATTAATAGATTTAATAAAATGCAAAGAACACTTCGGACATGCTAAGGAACATATTGTACACCTAAAGGCAGTGGAGAGTTATAAACTGGTCTTAAGAAAGACAGTGCCAAGATGGGTTTTACAGAAGGCACATTCTGAAGACGTCATTCAAGTCATGAATCTAGATACAGAAGGGCTGGTTAGACCCACGCTTTTCCATCTCATTTTTCACATTGGAATGACTGAAAGCCATCTCCATAGAGCCTAATGTAATCATCTGGACTGTGGCCTGAACGTTAGAGATCTTAAAAGCTCCATAATTGATTATGAAGGCTGCCGAGATTGAGACCTACTGATGTAGAAAGCTTTGTAAGTAATTAGGTAATCCCCAATGAAGAACTTGCATTAAATAATGCCACAGAGGAGAGAAAAGAAGAGCCACATTTAAGAGCTCTCAAGAAGCTGGATCTTCAAGAAGTCTCCATCAATCGGATTGGATGCAAAGTACAAAAGAAGAGTGAGTTGACAAAGACTAATTCCTCATTTTCTACTTTGACAAATAAGTGAGGTTACTAATGTAAACAGAGAGGAAGAGCTTCCTGGAAGGAAACTACATGGATTTTGTTATAGACATGCTTGTTTACTTGTTTGTAATATATGCAAGCAGAGTGAATAATAAGAAACAATTTGACTATGGGAGTCTGGGATTTGGAGAACAAGCAAGTGGAGATTTGGACCTTGTAATTAGCAGTAAAACATGATAGTTGAAATTATAAGACAGAATACACTATAAGAGAGGTTCCAAAAATAGTACTACCAAAAGAAATTTTTAAAAATGGATATGAACATTCAAAGAAGAATGAGGTTAAAGAATTGGTCAGAGAGGTATGATTACAAAATAATAAACTAGGGATTGCAACAGACCAACAAAAGAGTCCTCTCAAGAAAAGAGCCATTAACAGAGTTAATTACTATAGGAATTCCAAGCCTGAAAAGTCTTTTATGGATTTAAGGACCAGAAGGAGATCTTGATGAGTATAACGTCCATGGAGTACGTAGGCAGACCATTGTGTAGACCAATGTAGCCTGTGTGGTGTGTCTGTCCATGAGTGTGTGAACAGATCATGATTGAACTAAAAAGTGGGAGCAATAGGAGATAACTAAGTAGAAACATCAGGCAAAGAGCTACAAAGAACACAGGATTGATGTGGTGGGATTACTTTTTAAGACTGTGAAAACAGGGACGTTTCTATGCTCTAAGGAAAGTTATTAGATAATGAAGCTGATGATCCAAGAAAACTATGAGAAAATTGATGGAGACATTTCCTCAAAGATGCTCAAGAGGATAATTTTCTCTGGAATAAGATGATTGACACCTTTTCTTATGAAATAGAAGGAAAGAAAATTTAAGATGTGTGAGGATGGAGATGAGTTTGATGGAGTTGAAAGGGAGAGGATGCCTCACTTGTAGCTCCTATTTCTCTTGGAGGCAGAGGAGTTGTCTGTAGAGAATGAAGGAAATGTGTTAAGCAAAATGGAGAAAGTTTAAGTTTATAACAGCTGGGTTTGGGGAAAGGGTATGAAAAGCTCACCAAATTCACAAAGAAACTTTTATGAGGAAGTAAGACCCCTGCTGGTGTGGAAAGCCATCACACCTTTCCTGCTTATTCATTGTAAGCCAAGTCCAGATCTAGATGCTAAAGATATCAAAAGGAAATTGCAGACAGCATTTGAGTCTCAAGGACCTTCAAATATTGTTAATAGGATGACCAGACTTGAGGAAACTCCAAGTATATGCAATAGGTTGTTGTACATTAGAATATGCTGTATGTGCCAGTCAGCTTTGTCTAGCTGGAGCAAAATACCTGAGATAATCAACTTACAAGGAAGAAAGGTTTATTTGGGGCCCACATTTCAGAGATTTCAGTCCATGGTCACTTTGCTCTGTTGCTGATACCGCCAGTTATCAGTAACAAGTCCTGCTTCCCCACATGTTGAAGTCTGAACATTAGAAAAGCATGCTGAGGCAAGCATATAAAGCAGGGTTTATTTTAAAAAGGGTAACATAGACTTCTCCTGGGTTGGAGAAGGGGGTCAGGGCTGGTATCCTGGTATCCCATGAAGCGAAGCGAGGTGTTCTGCCCTTTTTATATGTGCTAGGCTCCCTAAGTTCTCCTGTCTTTTCCCCCTTATCTTTCTCCTTCCTGCTATGTGACTAGGCTCAGTAATGCTTGGTGGATGGCCCAAAGGTGGGAAACAGGTGGGCTGAAGGGGGAAGGGCAGGGTGGAGTAGCCAAGGATACATTAACCACCTTATAGCTCACTGTTGAGAGGGGCAATTTCTGGAACAGGTTACTTTGGAAACAGGTTGGAGCAGGAGCAGATTCTTGATAAGTGTGGAGAAAGGGCTCTGAAGGAATTAACATTTCAATCCCTCAGGGGTCAGCCTCCAACTTCCCAGATTCACTCAAAATTGGCCTCCTTGATCTCACCTGACTCCATTTACCTATCTATACTGACTGCCTGTCTGATTCTGGCTTCATTGCTGTAGGCCTGTTGCACCACAGTATATCGAGGCAGGAATACATGGTAGAGGAGGCTGATCACCTCATGGCAACCAGGAAGCAAAAGAGAGAAAGAAATAATCTGGGGTCCTCATATCCACTTCAAGGGTCTGCCTCCAAAGACCTAACTTCCTCCAAGTAGCCCTCTCATTACATATTCTACTACCTCCCAATAACACCATGTCTGGGCACCAAGCAACTAGTACACGGGCTTTTGTGGGTGGATTTCAGAGCTAGAAAATACCAAAGGGGAGGTGGTTCTGGAGCTTGCTGAAAGAGCTAAAATTCCCCATGGAGGCAGAAGGAGGCTGCTCCAAATGTTTGAGCAGGGGCTCTGGGACAATGATCAGCAGGTTACTTCATTGTGTGTGGGGTGGTTGGGGGAGGGTGGACAAGAACAAGATAAAGAGCAGCTCCTCCTGATTTCTCACTGAGGAATGCAGAAACTTCTTTCCTCTGACTTTCTTGCTCTTGGTTGTTTGCTTCTAGAATCCAATTGACCTTTAAGGAAAACTTGTCTGTGGAAATGCAGGCTGCCTCCTAGTCTATGGGCCCTAAGCTCAGGAGAGGGAGCACTGGAAATGGTGTTTATTCCATAGGAAAATAAGTATCTGAAGAAATATTTTTTCCCTCTCTGTAATTTACCCTCTCTTCCACCCTGTCCCTTCATATACACATTTTGTCCTGCCTTTTTAATTGTGACTCTTATATGTCTTTTGATATTCTTTTGATATACCTTTTACTTTTTTTTTTTTTTGACTTCTGACTTCTTGTGCAATTCTCGGTACTGAGCTTATTAGAAGTGACTAAAGATAGCATTGGCAGAAATGTGCAAAAATACAAACTCTCTCACTTGCCAGAGAGAGACTTGAGGTTTATTTTCTAGCTCTGAAATTCTTTCAACTGTCATGTACTTTGTATGCCTGCAATAAGCAATGTTCTATTGGCATAGCATGCACTGTACTCAGCATCCTATAATTAAGCATTTCTAAAATGTCCACGAAGATGTCATTGTAAATACCACAAAGAGATGCTGAGTTTACCACCGAAAACATAAAACAGCTCATTAACATTTGCATGAAGAACTAAGTAACACCTTCATATTTTAAAAAGGAAAATACTTTTTTTAAAAAAAATCCACAATTTATATAGTGCTTTTCTTTCTAAGCACTTTGATTAATATCTTCTTGGCTCAAGTGTTTGAGAAAAAAAACCTTCAAGTAATTTAGCCATGTCTAGCTGCTCACTGTGACAGTAATAAATGGAATCTTTCTTCCATGTTAAAATCTGTCCTAGGCATTACACTATACAATAAATTCAGTTATTGATGGAAAAAGTATCTATGCAACCACTCATTGCAAAAATATGTTGCAAAAGCAAATTTCTTCCCCTTCTCCTCCTTCCCCTCTTTCTCTTTTTCCCTATGTTTGCAAATACATGTCAAGATTCTGCCATAATAAAGCTACTTAAAAACAAATATAGGGATAGAAGAATTAAGTACTATAGTAATTAAAGAAAATATTCTTATAGGATGGTAATTAAAATGCCTTCATTTCATTTCTATAGACATTCAGTATAGAATACTTTTACTTTAATTTTTTGGTCATTTTTAGGTTTTAATAGTAGTACTTTTTCTTTCATATAATTTATTTTTGATCTCTACTTAGATGATATTAGTAGAAGAGAAAACAATTTTTTCTTTCTTCTATAAAGACTTCAAAACTAAAATAAAAAGTAAATGGCATTGACACCAATGATTTGTAACAAGGGCTAAAGAGAAAAAAAATTGATACATTTTGTACTTCTATACTGCACAGAAAATTTTCTTGCTTTTGAAAGGCAGGTGGTTTCCAAGGATGGACAAAAATCAAATTAGATTTATTGTGCAATAGAACAAAAATACCAAGGGAGAAAGCAAGGTTGAGAAACAGATGCAGGATGATGAAAATGTAAGATTTGCCCCAAGGAGAGTACATGGAGATAACAAGGGCATTGCCAAATGTTGAACTGAATAAAAGATTCAAAATTGAGAAAGCAAATTAAAATTTTGCAAAAAAAAATCAATGTTGATGCCAACAGGAATACCTTGGCACCAGTGTACCTTTCCCTCTAATAATTAAAACCAATCTGCTTATGGGGTTGCTTATCCCTGGATCTTTCAAGTAACACGTTAAGTGAGCTCACCACAGCATACTAATGATGCATTGCTACTCAACAGCAATAATCACTCAGGAATGAAAAAGGTCTAGAAGCAGTTTCAACACAGCTAAAGAAGTAAAAGGAATTAAAGCAATGAAAAGACTGTTCTGAACTCTGATTCACTAGCAGGTAGAAATGCTGCTATGGATATGTATTTTTGGCATTATCAATGTACTCATTCAGAATAGGAAAATGTTTCATAATAATTCATGTGACAAATTACCAGACATGGATCTACAGAATTTCTAACCTGTACAGATCCTGTTACTTTATATTGCCTGCAGATGTAAGCAAAGTTGATAAATTAATGTCTGCAGTAGTGATTCAATCAATGAAGCAGAGTTCACTTATCAATTGCTGCAGACTTTCTCCAAAACATGAATGTAGGCCCATTGTTTTTCTCAAGAAGCTTTCTAGGAAGCAACCACTGATTCATTTGAGCTAGTCCAGAGGATTGCACAAGCATTACTTGAGAACAGCTTCCCTTTCCACCTTTACAATTCTCAGGCCAGGTCTTCACAGTAAAAGTGAACCAGTGGAGGGGTACTAATGTCAAGAGGCCAATAAACATCACTTATTCATTTATTCATTCACAAGTATTTACTGAATTCCTTTAACATTCCTATCGCTGCGTTAGACACCAAAAATACAATAATAAATAAAATTCAGTCTCTGCTATCAAGGAACCCAAGGTTTAATGAAGAAAGCAAGGTTGAGAAACAGATGCAGGATCATGAAGAATATAAGATTTGCCTCAAGGGCATTGCTAAATGTTAAACTGAACAGAAGATTAAAAATTGAGAATGCAAGTTAATATTTTTCTCACAGGGTTTCCAAAGTAAAGAACAAGTGAAGGAGTGATTTTCCAAATAGAATAATTTCCTTCAATTTCATGGTGACTCTACAGCTATAAGAACAGGGCATTAGGTTAACGCACCCAAGTAATTCTCTCTGTGATGTAGCCTATGTGTTACCCCTGTTCACTGGTTAAGCCCTGAAAAGCATAAACACAATTTGGATTAATGCATAAAACAAACACACGACACTGATATTTCAGGTGTCAGTGCACTGCAATGGGAAAGCTATAGGTTTGGCACCATAAAATCCTGCAATCTACTTCTGTACTCACAAATAGGGCCTGTCCAAAGGACTTAACTTTCTGGGCTTTTAACTATCTCAACTGAAAAATAATTCAGAAAATAATACTTATGGCATGAAAAATCAGCACACAAAAGGAAATAACTTTTAAATGAAAAATTAGCAACTGCACACAAAATGGATTCACTAATCAAAAAACGCAAACTCTCACATCAAACATTCATACCATCGTGGTGTGGGGTGATGTCCAGCAGATCTCAGTGACAAGGAGGTTGTCATAGAAAAGCCCAACCTAAAACCTAAGTGGCAACTGGACCCTCTGAATAATACTGTAAAATACACTAAAACACAATTCAAGAGACATTTAGAATGGATCGGCCATTTATTTATTAGCAGATGATCAACTTGGTAATCGAAACAGCTGCTCTGAACAGACCTGGCATAAACAGGATGCATGACGATTTTTTGGAAATCTTTCACAGCTACAGCAGAAGTTGGAAAATAAAAAAATAAAATACATAAAATAAAGAACAACAACAGAAACTCTTCCATTGCTTCATTGCCTCTCTGGAATGGGCTTCTCCATTCTTCCTTCTTTGCTACTTGATCTTTAATTTATGGAGTCAACAGAAAGCCCCGTCTTTGGCAGCACCAATGCAGGAGAAATAGCTAGGGCATTGATTTTGGTATTTGGCCAAACTGATGGCATCATTATGTTGACTGAATATCACTGTCTCTAATAAAAATGCTTTATGCGGAGTCTCAGGGAAGAGAGGAGACTGGCTGGCTGGAGAAAAGGAGAGAAAGAAAGGCATTCAGGTAGTGATATTTTCTCTTGGGCCATTCACCTTCTGTGTTGAAGCATTATGTATGGAATTTTTAAATGTTTTTTTCTCCTGTTTAATTTTACTTTTTTTGGCATGTTCATACCACTAAACATTTGACAAGAGAGCTGTAAATATAATTTATATTTTCCACATTGGTACCTGTTTGCAATACAGCAGTAAAAATATTTGATGAAAATATATGTAAAATAGGTAATCAAGATTTTAATTAATTTTATCACCAAGACTATCATCATTAACCAAAAATATGATATGTCTACTCAGAAAACAAAGGAATTTAAGAAGTAGCTTCTCTTTAGACCTCCAGGGAGTCAGTTTCTACCTAAAAACTAAATCCAGACACATAACCACCATATGGAAAAATAATAATTATTTTAAATTACATTAAAGGGTTAGCACATCCCAGTATAAGATTAGTGATGAACAAAGAAAACAAAGATGCAAATAACTGCAAATTAATTTAATTTACTAAAGACTAGAATATAAAAGAATATTGGCTTAAGTAGCTTTGAGTATTAGCAAGCATAATGAATTTTCTCCTTGAGATTTTTTGCTATAATGATCAATTTTATATCATTAAAAGCATATATAACTTTTTATATAAAAATAACCTATATGCCACAATATCATCCAGGATATACTGAGCTAGACAAAGAAGCACCAGGGCACATCTTTATTGCAGAATATGCACATGTAAAAGCTATATGCCTATAATATTAAACAATATTAAATTTCTGTTGCATTTCCTTTTTTATATTATCATGTCTTTTTTAAGTCTCCAAGACTTTATTTTTTATTGAGGTATGATTGACATGCAAAAATACATATTTAATGTATACATCTTGATGCATTTGGGAAAAAAGTATACACCTTGAAACTGTCACCACGTATAATGCTGTAACCAACAATTCTCTAAGTTTCCTCCTTTTCTTTTTTTCCTAAAAAGAACATAAAACAGGATCTACCTCTCTTAAAGTTTTTAACTATTTGCTATCCTCTTATCAACTATGTACACTATATTGTACTTAGATCTCTAAAATGTACTCTGATCATTATCTGCCAGATTGCCCTTCCTCCCAGCTCCTGGTAAGCATCATTCAAGTCTCTGCTTCTTTAAGTTTGACTATTTTAAATTTCTGCAATAAGTGAGATCATGCAGTATTTGTTCTGTGTCCAGCTCATTTCATTTAAAGTACCATCTTCTAAGATCATCTATATTATAGAAAAGGCAAATGACAGGATTTCCTTCATTTTCTAAAAGTGGATAGTATTCGTGTGTGTGTGTGTGTGTGTGTGTGTGAATTCTTTATCCATCTGTTGATAAATATTGGGTTATTACTAAATCCTGACAATTGAGAATGATGCTTTAAGTAGCATATGATCTGACTAAAATTCTTTTGGGCACACACCTAGGAGTGGGACCTCTGGGTCATATACTAGTCTTGGTTTTAATATTTTGAGAAATTCTGTACTGTTTTTCACACTGCAAAAATTTACTTTCCTATCAACGGCATGCAAGGATTTCCTTTATTTCAGAGCCTTGCCAACAATTATCTTTTATTTTTTTAACAATAACCATTCTATAATCTCATAAATATACATGTTTATGCAATATTTCATTGTAGTTTTGATTGGCATTTACCTGAGAATTAGTGATGTTGAATACTTTTACATTATGTATGCCTTTTTGGGAAAAGTTTCTATGCAAGTCCTGTGCCCCTTTTCTAATTAGGTTATTTAGTGATTTTGCTATCAAGTTATAAGTGTACCTAATATTTTTACTTTTCTTAACCAATGAGCCACAAATCAAATCAACAGTTCAGTGATTTGATTTAGTGCTTGGAAAGCAAAATCATATTGAAAAAAAAATAACAATTTACTAGTCATACTATCATACTTCCATCTATCTTTAATTTATCCTGAAAGCCATCAGCAATTTCTCCTTTATTAAATACCAATTTGATGATCTTAACAAACCTGCAGAACAAAAATTATTATGGAATCCCTTGTTAGAAAGGAATATTTTCCTATTTCAACATTGCCATATTTTAGGTATGTGGCTTTCAGAGTCCTTCTGTTGAAGAATATCAATGTTCTCACCTACAAACATAAAAAGAATGAAGCATCCCATTTCTGTGGGGATTAAGTGAGATAATGCACATAATATACTTAGTGCATACGTAATATACACATAATCATTAGTCTTTTGTGATACATTGTTCATTTGTTGGGAAAAATTAATATTTTTAAAACTTTTTAGTTTTCTGACCTGTTATAAACATAGGAAATCAGAGTACAGAGGTCAGGCATAGTAATTTTTATTATTTATTTTGATAAGATACATTAAGGCTTTTGAACATACATATATTTATTCTAATAAGTATGTAGGGTTCATTTGTTACTTAATGTATAAAAATTAAATCACTTAAAATTAAATTATATAATGTACCATGAGATAATAAAGTGTATAACAGAATACAACTTTTTAAGAAATTCAACCAAACATAGTGGTGATCCTATCTACTTGGGAAGCTGAGTCAGGAGGATCTCAACTTTGACACCAATCTAGGCAATTTAGGGAGGCCCTAGCAACTGAGCAAGGTCCTGTATAAAATTAAAATATAAAAAGAGCCAGAGATATGGTTCAGTGGTAAGATGCTTCAGGATTCCATCCCCAGTACCAATAAATAAGTTAGTTAATTAATTAATTAATTTTTAAAAAAGAAATTTGACCTTTTGCATAGGCTGAATTTTAGCAAGATTGAAGCATCTAAGGCAATCAAGTGAGTTTTGTAGCTTTAAAATCTGTCTTTTTCATAATGAATAAATATGTTTAGAAGGTCATTATTATTGCTTTGCATTTGTAAAGGAAGAAACAATAATTAATACTTATCAAATTTCTATAGCGAGAGTCACTTTCAAGTTTCCATCTTTCTCTTGCTTTAATTTCATTGTTCTTGGAGGACAGGAGTCTTCCCCATCAAGTTTTTTTGATGGAATTCTAGTTGGTCAGGTTAATCCACCTCATTGTTAATCATTTGTATTTTTCCGACATGTAATACTGCCAACTAAGCACTAGTTATTATCCTGAGCAACAGAATAGAACAGATGAACTTCAATTATACTTGACATTTTTATTATTTTGACTATTGATTTTATATCTGGAAATAAGTCTGGATCACTGGTATAAAATCAGAACCATGAATTTCAAACATAGATGTGAAATTTTGAAAATGTAAATGTTAAGCTATTTAGATAGCAAAAAATTTGGAAAGAAGCAAAATATGTAAATCAAACTTTGTTTTGCCAGTTTTACTGATGTATTATTGACAAAACTGTATGTGTTTAAGGTTGCAATGTCATGTTTTGCTATATATACTACTGCGGAGGGATAACCACAATCAAGTTTGGCAGCATCTCCCTCACCTCATGTAGTTCCTTTTGTATGAAAGTGTTGAGAATACTTAAGACCTACTCTGTTAGCAAATTTCATGTGTATAGTACATTATTATTTTTAACTGCAATTACCATGGCATACGTTAGTTCTCCAGAACTTATTCATCTTGTAAGTAAAATGTTGTACCCTTTGACCCAGATCCTCTAATTTCTTTTACCTCCTGGTTCCTAACAACCACTCCTGTGATCTGAGTTCTTACCTTCCACCAGTAAGTGAGATCATGCGGTATTTGTTTTCCTGTTTTTTTAAATTTCATTCAGCATAATGTCTTCCAAATTCACTTATATTGTAGCAAATGGCAGGCTTTTCTTCTTTTTTAGACCTGGATGATATTCCACTGTATGTGTGTGTGTGTGTGTGTGTGTGTGTGCGCATGTGTGTGTTCATCCATTCATCGGTTGACAGACATAATTTGTTTCCATATCTTAGCTATTTTGAATGATGCTACAATAAACATGACAGTGCAGATATCTCTCTTTAAGATACTGATTACATATTCTTTAAGTATATACCAGATATGGGACTGCTATATGGTAGTTCTATTTTTAGAATCTCAGTGTGTTTTCTACACTAGCTGCACCAAGGTATAACCCCACCAACAGGATTGATTGTACTGATGTACACAAAAATTTTAAAATTGTCAAAATTTTATTTCCTAAAATAGAAAATACATTAGAATCACAAAAATATCTTTCAGCTTGATAAAAGCTTAACTCCAACTCCCTGGAGGTAAAAAGACAAATGAGTTCACTGATCCAACTGAAAGGACAGATATGATAGGCCTGATTCAGGGGTACAAATAATATCATCAGAGCTCTTCTCTGTTATCATAGTCAAATTCTCATGTGAGTAGTAACCAGCACCAGGTTAATATTATACTCAAATAATTTATGTCCACCTGGAAAGTCAGAATGTGACCATATTTGGAATAGAATCTTTGCAGATGTGATTAGTTAAATTAAACTAAGGTTGTACTGGATTGGAGTAGGGCCACAGTCCAATGGCCTGTGTTCTCATAAGAAGAGGAGATGACACACAGAAACACCTAGAGAAGGAGAAGGTCACGGGAAGACAGAAACAGAGACGGAAAAGATGCAGTGGCAAGCCAAGGGACACTAGGGACTGTGGGAAGTCACCAGCAGCTAGGAAGATCTAAAGAAAAATTCTCCCCTGGAGTCTTTAAGGGAAGCATGGTCACACTGAGACATTGATTTTGAATTTCTCATCTCCAGAATTGTGAAAAAGAATTTCTATTGTTTTTAGGAACCTTTGCAGCAATTTGTTTTTATGGCCCTAGGAAACAGATACACAGCCCAAATGACAAGAATAAACTTTTTTGATCGCAGTGGGAAATGGTTCTGGGGTGACCTCCTACTGGCACACTGCTTTACAAATCCATTTTTACTCAAACATTGTCGCCAAGAAGAAGGGCAATTCTGCCAAGAATTTGTTCCCCCCTGTATTTCTCTGACATCCTTTCTGCAGAGTAGGGTATAGACCCTTATAAATTGACAGTCAAGTGGCCCTCCCATTCTCAGTTCAGACTGCACCCAGAAATGAGGATACCCAAGAACACAATTATCCTCTGCACTTGCCCTAAATCTATCACACCATGAGAAGTCTATGCTTGGCATAACTAGAGCTGAATTTTTCTTTTCATATTTTGCTTCTACCAGTTCCGCAGTTAGTAGTTAGTAGTACCTGGAGAGAGCTGTATAGAGACAGATCTTCCCGATAGAAGCTATAACCTTCAGTAGAGGAACACAGCCAAGTCCAAACCTTGGTTTCTCAGAGAAGGGAGATGGAAGTAATAAATATCTTGAATCTATTCTCCCCCAGCCTTAACTTTCAAGCTTATGTTTCCTATCATCCAAATCTATCTAGAATTGAGAGAATACACTGAAGCGTTCCATAAAAGTCAGGTTCCTAAGGAGCACATGGCAAAACAGAGAAATTGGATTGTGGTTATAGAAGTGCAAATGGAGATGCCCAGCTCAGTGAGAAAATAATGTAGGACACAACAGATATAAACAGGAAAGTTTAATGTAATTGTTTATTCATCAATTGTGTCTATAATTTTAAATGAAGGAAACAAGGCATGAATTGTAGCTTAAAAGTTTAAGGCAAGATCTCCAAAATACACTAAAACTTTCATAGAATATTTTAATTGATCAGCATACAAAGGCATGAGATTACATCCCACCTATATTGGTCATCTGCTGAGGCTCTCAGGAAGTTGCTTTCCAAGTGTTAATCCTGCTCTCTATTGATGGTCTTAAGACCAATCTGCATTTAAGAAACTGTTAAATTTTGCATTGCTTGAAATTAAATGCAAAGGATGGGTGGGCGGTTTGGAGAACAAAAATGAGCAACCAGCCAGGCTGGTATGATTGATTGTGCTTTTGTACACACCAAGAAGATCAATCTACTCTCCTTGAAAAAGAATTTTTTAAAAGTTCAAATGACTTTGAAGCTAATCCAATATACTATAGACCCTCACCGAGTCCAGCTGGGATGAGCGATAGAGTCTACTATACTAGCTTTTGTGAGAAAAGTCATCTTTCATATAGGTGCTGTTAGCCTTCAAAAAGGCAAGCAGCTAACATTGTATGACAAAGATAGACCAGAGTCCAGGGGACCAGGTTGGTCAAGTCAGCTAATCTTCTCTCTTGGGGAAAAGTAATGCCCTCTGTCTTCCTCTAGGGGTTCCCACCGCTGAACAGAGTAACAGTGCCTAGTGGTAGCCTTGTGACATCTGCATCACATCTATGTTCTCCACTGTTTCAGGATCAGGAGGAAAAAACAAGGACTTGTTCAGCCAAAGAAGCTGCACCTAAGAAAGGTATCAGATTGCAAACTTCAAACTAGACTCAAATTCCTCATTTATTGAACAGACATGTATCAAGAAATTATTTAACCTGCCTCATCTGAAATAGCAGTATTTTAATCTGAAATGAACTGAGTAAGCAAGGAACCACCTGAAATTCCAGTAGAGAGGTTTGTTGTCATCGTTGTTGCTTTGATTTGTTTGTTTAAATTATTCCTACAAAAGCACATTGGGTTTCCTAGTCTTAAGTATCTGACTAATCACCTCAATGTTCTGTGTCATTTTAAGCTCAGAGAACTTCTCATTGGTACCCTGGCTTCAATATTCACTGTCTGCAGAGTATACTTATTAAAAAGTACATTTTGGGCTGGGGATGTGGCTCAAGTGGTAAGGCGCTCGCCTGGCATGCGCGGGGCGCTGTGTTTGATCCTCAGCACCACATAAAATAAAATAAAGATGTGTGTTCATCGAAAACTGAAAAATAAATATTAAAAAATATTCTCTCTCTCTCTCTCCTCTCCCTCTTTAAAAAAACATAAAAGTAGATTCGACTGCACCAAGTATGACTTTATATATTAAAGCAAAAAATTAAATTGCCGATCAGTAGCAATTAACCAGTTAATTTTAAAGAATCAGAGGTTTAAAAAAGAAGCATAGCTGGGAATGGTGGTGCATGCCTGTAATTCCAGTGTCTCAGGAAGCAGAGGCAGGAGAATTACAAGTTTGAGTGAAGCCAGCCTCAGCAAGTTAATGAGGCCCTAAGCCAATTTTGTGAGAATCTGTCTCAAAATGAAAAATAAAAAGGGGTTGGGGTATGACTCAGTGATTAAGCACCCCTAGGTTCAGTCCCCAACACGCTACACACACACATAGACACACACACACACACACACACACATACACACACACACTAAAAATAAAAGTAAAAATTAAAAAGTAGCACAGAAAAATCAGGATAAGAAAAAAAGGAACAGTAAATAGATCTGAAAAGATACACTTGCTCTTCTCACTCAAATTTTCGTCTTTAATCTTGAAAAAGTTGTTTATTTTACTTTTCAAAGGTAGTTATTCAATGTCACCTGAGTTATGAAATTACAACTATTCTTATACTCAGGAAATATTCTTTACAAGAATGTTTAATTTTACTACACAAGTTTTCTTAGCTCCTGAAAGTGTCACCACAGCTACATCTACAGATGTGTTTAGGTATTTAAAACTTTGTAAATCTAACCTAGCTGGGGATGTTGCTCAGTGGTAGAACACTTGCTTAGCATGTACAAGGCCCTGAGCTCAATGCCAGTACCTTGCACACCTGTGCACACACACAGATACAATCAAAAGCTAGATTTATGGTCAATTGTGTGTAATATAAACTTGTCTAACACTATTTTAATCCCATTTATATAGAATTAATATCAAATTTCAATGCATTTCAACTCCTATTTGGATACCATTTTGATAGCAATTTTAATAGCAAAATTGTTGAGTTTTAACAAAACATTTTAATAAAATAACCTGTTCAAGAGTCTATGTTTTATCATTCTATTAGTTATTTATTCCACAGATATTTATTGAGGGATAAAACATAGTAGAGGATAGGAAAGGCAGCAGAATACAACAGACACTAGTATGGCAGTATGTAAAAACGTGGATGTGTAACCGATGTGATTCTGCAATCTGTATACGGGGGAAAATTGGAGTTCATAACCCACTTGAATCAAATGTATGAAATATGATATGTCAAGAGCTATGTAATGTTTTGAGCAACTAATAATAAAAAAAGAAAACATAAACCAAGATAGATATAATGCCTCTGTTCAGGGAAGTCTAGCCTGGTAATCAAACAAATTATGAGGGCACTTATATTAAAAGAGTACCAGGAGAAAGACTTAAGTTCAGAATCTGTGTGACTTGTTAGTCTTTATGGAGACTCAAATTCTTATCTCCATCTTTAGGCATAACCAGAAATAAGCAATGTAAATATGCAGAATTTGGTCCAAAAAGATCCAAAGACTTGGCACAAAAGGTAGTAACCCTGCAGTCCAGAGAGCGTGAAGATGTTCTCCACTGGCAAAATAAAACAGAAATAAGACGCTCTGAAAGCCATAAGGTTTTATATCCTCTCAGCTCTTTGAGAGTGGAAGAGGTCCACACTACTTCTTGTATAATCTTACCAGGGCTGTGTGGACAGATCTGGGTTTAACTTCTAGAATCACCACTTTCCTTGAATAAACTAATTTCTCTGCCCTTGGTCCCCTCACCAGTAGAGTGGATATAATTTTGCCTTTTTCAGGGGGTTGACATGGGGACTAAAAATAATGTATGCAAAAGCCCCAAGAAAAATGGCTCTGGACACCAAAAAGAAAAGGGGCAGGTAGGCATGTTATTAGTAACATGTAAGTAACATGTAGTAACAGTAAGAGTCACAGCAGTAACAGCTTTGGTCCTAAACTAGTGGTAAAGTAGCTTTCCAAGTATAGAAATTGGGGTAGGAAGGTTGAGTGAACAGTGGCGGAGGTCAGCCTTCTACATGACACCCTTGAATCTTACTCAGTTCTCTTCCCATAATATTATATTACTTTATTTCTGTAAAATGATAGGATTTTTTTAGAAGTAAGTTTTTTTGTTTTGTTTTTTTGTTTTTGTTTTTTTTTTCCCCTAATACTGGGGATTGAATCCAGGGCCTCATACTTGCTAGGCAAGTGCTCCACCACTGAGCTACAGCCCTTAGAAATGTAATTTTTTGATAAACATTATTACCAAATAGAAAAATCATTCAATGACTTTTAACCATCTTTGTAAACAATTTAAATCACCACATGCCTGAAACAGTCAAGTAAGCATTAGACAGGAGAAGAGACCTAGCAAAACATCAACTACAAACAATTGCTCTATTATTTATATAATAAGCACTACCGATCATTTTAAAATAAATAAATAAAAAAAATAGGTCTATAAAAGCAGTCTTTGAAATGTTTTGAAAAAAAGGAAAGAGAAAAAAAACTTCAGCAGGTCATTTTAAACTATGGGAATTGTGCTTTCCTTTGGATAATGAGACTGCAGCATTATTAAAGGGAAAGCAGTTTTATTTTAGCAGTGCATTATATTGCATTTACTAGTTTCAGCAGCACTCAGTAAGAAAATGGCTAGCAATATCCATACTAAGTATCCTCAAAATGTATTTAATTTGCATTAAACAAAGAAAACTATACCAAGTGCTTAGAAACCTTACTTTTCCTCTCCCTTCCTACAGCCATCACCTGAGTTCCACCGCCTTCATTATCTTGCATTCCACTGTTAAAATAACCTGCTATCTCCTCTCTTCCCCCTCACTACTTTCCCTCTGGAGTCCACCCCCACACTCTCCCTGCAGGAGTTGGCCTAAAGCACCCATCTGATTATACATCAGTGCCATGTGCAGGCTGCAGGGTTTCCCCAAACTCTTAACATTGTAGTCCAATCTTCAAGGTACCCTGGATCTGCACCAACTCAGTGGCACTAATTCTTATACATTTTATGTATACCTAATTGTCACCCAAAGAGACCTATTAATTATTTCCTAAACATTTGCCGAATATTCTCCTTTCCAAAATGTTTTCATGTGGATACCTCAACTCTTTCCAAACCAGGCCTGTTTCCAAAATTAGAAATCCTACACAACGCATTAGCATGTTCACCTAGGATCTTAACTTATAGATAGTGTATCTTTAAGTAAATTATGGGGCATCAATATAACAGAATATTATTCAATTTTTCAAAATAATCTGGAAACATTTCACAGTATTTTTAAACACTAATACATTATTTAAAAATAATTTTTCAAGTTATACATATAATTTGCCATCATACAAAAATATATTTTCTATGCTCGTATAAGTGAAAGATAAGTTAATCTGAAATAAATACGTTTAAATGTTAATAGTGAGTTTTACTAAGTGAGGGAATTACAGACAAATATTTATTATGTTCAATGTGTAGAGGTGGTTGTTTTTTCCGCCCAGATTTTCTAAACAAACTGCATAGTATTCAACACTTTCATAATTTAAAAAATTCTCATTTTTTAAAGTATGTTTACCTGTTAATTCTGCTCCAAATATTTCTTCCTTCAGAAAACCTTTGGCCATGGCCCAACTAGAGTATACTGTTGAGCCTCTTTAAGATATTCTCTTGCATATTTTGGACATGCATTGGAAGGCCCTCTTATTTAACTTTGCTTACAAGCCAAAATTCTTTCTTAATTACCTCATCTAATCACTAACCCCCATACCGATATTACTCTTAAAGTGAGAATTTAATTTTAAATCCTTTAAAGTAATTTTGTTATAAATAAGGATAGTTCATTGCTCTTTTTCCCCACTATACTTGTTACAACTTAGAAATTAATCATAAAACTGTGCAAATAATTACCACTAATGAAAAATTTTAAGTTCATAAGATGAAATCACATTGTCTAAATGAAAATTTTAGTCAAATACATAAATAGAAAATTGGGGGTCCTGTTATGTATTATCATGCAATTATTTCTCAGTTATCCCCTTTGATACTTAAATTTATCAATAAGTTATTCTCTAACATTAGAAAATAGTAATGTCTTTAGTTCATAGTCACGTAATAGAAATTGAAAATAGGATGCAGTGAAATGTTTTAAGGCTTCTAATTTTAGTATCCCTTTCCTCAGAATAAAAACTTATTTCAGGACCACAAATTAGCCTATTTGGTAAGTTGTTTTATTCTCAATTTAGGTGGACAACAGGCAAACATTACTTTAGGGCTCAAATTGGTTTAGAGAACATTACTATATTTATTATAAAGTAATCTCCAAATATGTAATCCTAGTTTGTTTTCCTTATTTTCATAAGTACCACTGACATCTGATGTCAGTGCCAGTTCTTTATTCTAGAACTGAGAATTTTAGGAAGCTCTAGATTTGCATTGAAAGAGAAACACAGAATATCTGAGATCATGTCCCAATTTCCTTTTTCTTGGCACAAAGTAGCAAAGGAGGGGGGAAGTAGTGACATGGAAGGCATTAATCTTAAACTGGAATTATGTACTAGGTGCTTGTTATGGTTTGGATATGAAGTGTTTCCCCAAAGCTACTGTGTTAGTGCAGAAGGTCCCTGGGGACATGTCTTTGGAGAATATTTTATCCCTTGCTCCTTGTGTACTCCCTCCCCCCTTCTCTGTCTTTCTCCCTCTCTTGGCTACCATGAAATGAGCAGCTTTCCTCTGCCACGCCCTTCTTTCTTACTGTTCATCTCACCTCAGACCCAGAGTGATGCAATCAGTAGGTTGGGGAATGAACCTATGAAATCATGAGCTCAAAATAAACTTTTCCTCCTCCAAGTTGTCCTGGTCAGGTATTTTAGTCACAGTGATGAAAACTTAACTAACACACAGTTTCTATTACATTTAGTTAATCTATCAAGTTATCCTCCTACAGAATCCTACATGTAATGCATTATAACTCCTATTTTGTATTTAAAGAAGCCAGGACTGTTAGGGATTAAATTAATGTACTAGATCACACAATTGAGAGAATGGCTTGCTAGGATTTAATCACAAAAGCTTGTGTTTTTGCTAGCATTTTGTGATGATGCTTTTATTTGTAAATGAATGATGGGGAAGAGAGACGATAATCTGACATCATTTCTTAATACCTCTTAAGCACTTTAAATTAGCATATTTGAAACAGTCTTGAATCTATCCTTCTCTTCAACCAAAAAGCCTTCTCTGCCCCCCATCTTTACCACCTCCATTAACACTAGTACTAAACACCAATTGGTCAGACCAAAAACCAAGGGAGTGGTGTTGATTTCTTTCTTTTCTTATGGACTTCCCATTGCAACCATAAATGTTATCAGCTTCATATTCAGATATTTATAATGTCTTTGGGTACTTCTTAAAAAAACATATATATATATATATATATGATTAAAAATAATTGTTAGAGCTGTTTAAAGGCAAACTGGTTTTTCAAGTAGTAATTTAATGGAACAAACATTGAGACATCTCCATATTTATGTGGTATTTATTATTCCAAAGCTATGAACTAAGCTGAGATGAAGACCAGACACAGTTTAAATCTCAACAGAGCCTCAGTAGACCAGGGGTTAAGCTCCTTTTGCTTCTGTTTAAAAGTCCAGAAATAGAACTGCTTCTGTTTCCTGTGCTGAGATGTGAGGCTGCTTCCTAAGAGGTCCTTAGATAGTCTCCCACTAAAAAGCAAGAGCTGGAGAGAAGCTCAGAGTGGACCCAAAAATGGCAACCAAAGGATAAAGGCCTTGGGGTAGGTTCATAAAATTCTGTCCTTGGGCCTAGAAGCAAAGGTACAGTGAGACCATGGCTTTGCCTGCAGTGTCTATATAAATGTAATGTTGCAAATACACAAAGGGAGACTTTAATGAGAAATGAAAATGATTGAAAACAAGGGATAAGTTCTAGATGAGTACCAGTGCTGTGTACTATGGGAAAAAAAACTCACTCAACTAAAACGTGTGTATATGTGTACATGGCACTGAAACCTACAGGTTTAGGGATAATTTGCATGTGTTAGAAATATATATATATATATATATATATATATATATATATATGCATGTGTACATATTTATAATACAATACTGCATAAATTCATTCCCCAATACATATATATATGTATATATATGTGTGTGTATGTATATGTGTATATACATATATGTGTGTGTGTGTGTGTGTGTATATATATATATATATCTACATATATACATATTATAGGCTATGAAAATAAACATTCCCCTTTTCTTTTGTCCTTTGAAGGCCTATTCAAAATTTAGTTCATCAGTTTGTTCCTTTTCATCCTTCCTGGGTTTGTACAATAATTCTTCACGCCTCTTTTGTAGTAATTGCTATGCAGTATCTTAATTATTTGCTACAGGCTTTGCTTCCTCACTAAAATACTGGTGTTTGATTAGAGGAATTTGGTCCCCAGGATCTAGCAAAGTGCCTGTCTCACAATGAGCAATGAATAATGACTGAATCAAAGAATGAATGATTAATTTTTTTTCAGTTATCAAAGGTAGCCACATATGATGGAAAAAATAGCTAAGCAGTCATGCATATGGGAAGCAGGGATGAGGAGCAGATCTTGGACCTTAGTAACTGAAGTTCACAGAGCCATTTTTAGAGTATTGCCTTTGTTGTGATTCAGTCCATGTCACCAAGTGGCCCCCACATCTTTCTCTTCAAACTCCATATTCTCAGGAGAAAATCATGGCCTCCTCCAATTTAATTTGTAGTGTTTCTACCTCTACATGCACCAGTGATGCTGGAGGATAGAAGAATGGCACAAATATGGTATGACCAGAGTTGCTGTAAGCTAAGATACTCCCAAATTTTGGATTTGTCACAAATGTTCACTCACATCATGGCCGATGTAAATTTTGCTTTTAGAAAAATATTTAAAATCATATGCAAGTGTTATTTGGCAAGCTTACCATGCTTAGGAAAGACTGACTTCTTCAAACAAAATTTGATGAATTGTCAGCATTAATCACTGGCATAGCCTTAGAACTTGTGGAGAGTGGGTTTGAGTTGACACACACCATTGCTGTGAAGCAGAAGTGATTTAAATCCAGCATTAATGAAATATGCATATAATTCTAAACATAAAAAAGTAAACAGAAGAGATGACTGGATTGCTGAATGACAAGCTTGGGGAGATTGGCAGATATAATGAGATAAGATTTAACATGAATACCACAGGATAATTTACCTGGGGAAAAATTAATCAGAAGCCAGGATTTAAAATGAAAATCCATTCTCCCTTTGGAAATAAATAATGTTTAAATAGTTTCTGGTTCTAGTGGCTAATAACATGCATATGAGCTCACTTTGTAATGCTGTTGCTAAACAGCCCATTGCTTTCCCAGGAGAAAGAATATAATGGATCATTTCAACCAGACACACACACACACACAAAGAAAAGAAAGTGCCTTCAGCAGCTTCAGGAATCACCTTGATTCTACAGTCTGTAATTGGAGGCCTCTCAACAGAGAAAGAACACCTTAAAGTTTAAGGAAAGGCAATAAACATCATGAAATGAATCAGAGCCCATTTAATTTGGAAAACCTTGAAAGGCTCAGAAAGAGGTCATTCTGCCCAGGCCAGTACAATCAGCCTCTGGCTGCCAGACAACAATAAAAGGGATTATTGCTAGTATATATATTGAGTGCTTACACTGGGCCAGTAATGCCAAGTACTTCAGATGCATTATCACCTATAATTCCCACAACGGACCTGAGTCATTACTACTTGACAGTATCCATTTTACAGATAAGGAAACTGAGGCTTAGAGACATTGGGTAAGTTGCATGTAGTCTTAAAACAATGAAGGGACTGCACCAAGTCACCTCTACCTTAACCTCTCAGAATCCACGACTACACTCTTCATTACCCTGTGGGTATTTTCAGTGCTATTCTGCTACTTATGAATCTGTAAATCCATTTTTCCTGCCTGACTTCTAAGGTTCTCTACTAATTAAGGAGGTTATCTCCTTTCTCTTCTCTCTGATCTCTTTCAGTTTTTCAATAATTACTGTCCTTCGAATTCAGAACATTCCAAAGAATCATGGTAAATACTGTCTGTGAATCTTTGCTGTGATGTGCCTATGCTGTCCACAGCCCAGTTGTGCTAGGCTAGTGGGGCAGGTTGGCGAGTGACCAAAGAAGACACCTAGAGATAGAATTGAGATACAAGATTTATTAAATAAAAATGCTTATGGAGAATGCTCTGTGATGATGGGCTGGATAAGTAGCACCTCTATTTCTCATGGTGCCCCTGGGGCTTTGCCAAAATGTAGGGCCGATGATGACGAGCTGGGCAAGCACATATTCTCCCTGTGGAGCTCTGCTCTGCAAGTATTACCACAAGGAGGGGTTTTTAGAGCTTAGGTTAGCTTTAGCCCATTGCATGATAATCATTCCAAGAAACTTGCCTACATGCAGAAAGCAGTTTCTAAGCAATTTTTACAGATAACAGTAGTTGCCCTAGTTTCCAGTGTGTATAAGAGACAGTCAGTGTTCTTTAAGATAATACATATCTGGACATTTCATTCTAGGCCCTTGACTTTGCTAGGTTCTTGGAAATTAAAAGGGGCATTTCAGGGATATAGTGTTTTACTGTCCTCTTTCTTTGTTTGTTTGTGTCCAAGGATGGCACAGTAGCAAATTTGGAAATCTCCCTTTTTCTACTTGTTCAACTCTTCCAAATTTCTCCATAAGCACTCAACCTTCTCAGAGAACTTTAGATTAAATTTATATTTTTGAAATTGTCTTCAATTGATTTGCATACATGTTTACACCTGTTATCCTATCAGCAACACTATCCTTTATTGTCTTGATCTGATTCATTGTCCAGAATCCTTCTGGGTGCAGGTTATTAACCACAAATTCTGTTCAGTTGCTCAAAGACAGAAAGCACTGAGGAGATTGGGAAGATTTTAAAATATTTCTAAAGATTGCTATCCAAAGAAAATGTCCTATCCACAGGGAAGGAACTGTGAAGTTTAAACTTTCTGTTCAAACTGAGAAGGAAAAAAAAATCAGAAATGAAACTTTTCATGAAAAGAAAAGAGTCAGATCTACTAAGCCCAGCTTTAAGGTGTATTGACATTTGATGCTTGGAAATTATCCACTTAAACTCTCAGCAATTGCAGTGAGAGAACACTGTGCTGCCAGACAAGAATCCTGAGCTATCAAAGTTGTCCATCTGTTTTTGGTTGTGTGTGGTGAAACTCTGGGTGTTATGCTCAAAAATTTATTCTGACTTCTACATCTGGGATGTGAGATATCAGATTGTGAAAAGGGCATGAGGATTGAATAAATCAAAATATAATGACCTTGGCATTGAAGGTATGTCTACCTGGAGGGCAACCTGCTCCTGGGAGTAATACAGAAGCCTAAAAAACAGCTGAATGTGAGTGCGTTTTACCATTCCAATCCCAATGAAAGAAAAATGAATGATGATGAAGCCATCAGCTATCCTACACCACACACATTCTGTTGCCATTGAAAAATGTCCCACATCTGTGTCTTAATGCTGGCATCTGCTTCAAATTACCCTCAGATGAGCTCTACAGCTCTTGCCTAATTGGACACTATCAAAATGACATGGCTGTTATTGCTTAGCTTCTAGTTGCCCTTTATGCAGCAGTCTGGGCTCATAATGAATCTTCATCTTCACACGGAAGAATCTTATTTTTACAAGAAATTCTAAGGGTAGTATGTTTCAGTAATTTGTTTGAAATATCTTATATATCAAATTATTAGTTCTCACCTAAATTTCTTATTGCCTTTTAACTGAGAAATTTTTAAAACTCAGTAGTCTAGAGGCAGTTGGAAACAAAATGAGATGGAATTCAGTGCATTTAGACCTCCAGGGAATTCGTTTTATAAAGAGCAAAGAATTAAAAAAAAAAAAAAACAGATGATGAAATTAAGGTTCAGGCAAGTGAAATAGTTTCCTTCAGGTCAAATGTTGAACTTGTGGCAGAATCCTGCAGGGAGCAGGGTTCTTTTCCTGATCGCTGTCACTTGGAGCTGTCATTAGCATCCGGGAAGTCAGTACAGCAACGTCAAAGACAAGTTGAGTCCACACATAGCCTTTCCTTACCTCTTAATGAAACTTGACACATTATCAAGATGGAAGACGTCATTGAACTTTGCTGTCACAGAAGACAAGTAAATGGCTTTGAGAAAACTGATAGAAGAATTTAAGCCTGACGTACACCAAAAAAAAACCCAAGGTCTATTTTAGATTTAATACGCAGCAAGTTCAAGAGTGAGTTGATGCAGCAGTAATTTTACGAGATAAAACTCACCAATAAGACCAAGGGAGAGTATGAGCCATCAGGACAGTGTTTTAGTATTATGTTGCCTCATCTTGAAAGGAAGTCAGGGAGATTTAACCAAGGTGTAATTTATTCAAATTGTTTGCACTATGAAAAATAGGGAAGCTATATTATATAGCAAATTCATTTCTGTGATATTTTAAAATCTGCCACATAAAGACCAAAGTTTTATATCTGCAGATATTTCTTAAAATATATAGTATATAGGTGGTGAATCATATGAATTCATTTCATGATGAAACAATTATTTCTGTGAATTGACCATAGCACTGAATTTCACATTTTGGTGAATAATATTATCATATCTTCTAATTCTCAGGTGAGAATCCTCATCTTCTACCATGGCTTCAGCTCCTCTCTTCAAATCTGACTGACTCAACCTGTGATATATTTTTTTCCCAATTGTCTGCCTGCCACCCCCATTTTAATCCAATCTTATTCTATCAAAAGACTGGACAATCAACCCCAGCAGCAATCTAAGTAGTCCTTCTCCCTCAACCCTATTTTCTCTAGACTCTAGGTTACCCTTCACTTGGCATCAACAGTATTTTTTTTAATACAAAGCTATTTGTGTTATACTCTCATTTTGGAAACTTCAAGAAGTTCCTAATACAGAAAAAACAAAACAAAACAAAAACAATAACAACAGAAACAACCTGTAAATCCTCTGAATGGCCTATTTGAGCATCAAATCCTGGATGTAGCTCAGCCATGTGAACCCATTTATAGGCTTTTTACTTGTCCTATTTTTCAAACTGCAATGAGCATCTCACTAAACACCAACTTACTTGCCTTTGCTAATTATTTTCCTACTAATTAATTGTACTGATGTATCCATTTGATGAACTTTTACTCATCCCTAATGAACCAGCTTAAATATCAACTCTTCTGCAAAGTGTTTCCTGACTCTCCAAGGCATGGCAATCCATTCTTTGAATTTCTCCATTTTTCTACATGTTTACCCACTATTGCCCTTGTTATATTGTACTAAGTTTTTCTTGATATTTTTTTCTCATGTGTTGTTCATAATTTGTAGCAGACAAGAACTGAGTCTTCTTGTATTTTTTATCCCCAGTATCCAGGGCATCTTAGGTGCTGGGATGGTTAAGTATTTAATGAATTTGTCTCTTATATTTCATGTCATTTTCAGTAGTCACAGTGATTAGTCATGGTCTTCATTGCACAAATGTTAATTTTTCATAATATTAAATCTAGGGTGAATTTTTCAAAGAACTATCAACTACAGAAAAAAAATTAAATTTCCAAGAGAATTAAAACAAAGAAATGTCTTTGAATTCGGCAAAAGTGGTCATTAATGACATCTTCGGAAATAATTCCAGAAGAATTGGAGAGACATTTTAAAGGCATTGAAGAATAAAGATGAATATAACAATAACTAATATTTTTAACACCTTGTAAGGCCCATCATGTGACTATATATTTGATACATAATACCTGTCTGAGATAAGACTCTGACAGGTGACAATGGTCCTAAGCCCACGTACCTATGTCAGAAATCATTGTTTTAAATATGTGCATCTAATTATATGTCTATTAATATTATTATAATTTATTATGAAAATTTAGTAATTATAAGGCTACTAAAATATATGTAGATAAGAATAAGGAGGCACAGAGAAAATTAGAAACTACCCCAATTCACATAGTGCATCAAGTGTAGATTAGTGATAAGCCCAATGGCTTTGATCTTAGAACCTCTGCAAGTCTTCTCTCCACTTGACCTTAACAGAATACTCTCACTCAAAAAGTGCTGCTACAAAATACAGAGACAGATGTTCAGGTAGGGACCTGGAGAAATTCAACTCGTACAAGCCAAGATTTGTTTTCCTTTTGAGTAAGGTTTATGCCTATTTGAGGTCAAAGGCAGGGAGGAGAAATTCCTAAAATAAAATGGATATAACAAAACTTAACATAAGTGCTTGCTTTACTTTATATCTAATGGCTTAACTACAACTTTTAAGCACCCTATTATGACCGTAACCATAAAAACTTCATTAACACTTATGCCTCAGGAAACATGTCACTTGGGTCAGTAGTGGAAAAAGGTATAGAGAAGCCCCAGAGCAAGAAAAGGCAGGATAATAGAAAAGAGTGCTCCCGCCCACACCCTAAGTTCAGGAACTGAGCAGCAGCTGCACTGAATTGAACTTCCAGGTAGAGGGATACACTGGAGGATGGATGGTGGGAAATTGTTTGAACTGATCCTCCAGGGTACCGGAGGAATGTGGCAGATAAATTGTGCTTTGAGCTTCATTTTCTGAGAGAAAAGTGGTCAAATTGTTTTTAAGAAGTACACTCCAATACTTATCTATCTTTCATGAGATTGGATTCTAAACTCAGCCCAAAAGGCAAAGTTACTCATAAAAAAAAAATCACTTAGATTGTGCATGGATACTGTATGGATGATTTTATGAATCTTATCCTGTCAGTAATCATTTTGTTGATGAACTTTTGAGAATCAAAACTTTTGAAGGAAACAAAGGAAATTCCACACACACAATCCTGGACATTTAAACTGTTCTGCCCTTCTCCTAACTACCACAGACTAGCAATGAATAAGAAATGGCTGAGTAGTGGGAAAAAGGTATAAAACAGGTTTTAAAACACCCCTGGTTTCCTGAATAGTTTACTCCTTTCACTTTTAATTTCAAGTTTCTGTTGCCATAATACCTACAGTTTTGTAAGTTAAGTAATATGGCTGGGGTAAGGCATTCCTAAGTTAACTTGTAATGAGAATCTACTGCATTACATTCCAATTATAGTGCATATAAAATATGTTGTGCATAAAAAATATAGTAAGAACAATATAGGTTGTATAAAGAATGAGTTAATGTAGTCGCTTCAAATATCTAAATGAGAGACTGAAATTATATATCACAGTATATATGAGATAGTAATATCTTTCTTGTTCATAAAGCCTCAGGACATCACCTCAATATTTATGAGCTCAAAATCACTGGTTATTGCAATGTGCCATTCTCTTCCATGCAGAATAATTGCTGACATAAATCATTGCTATAAAATTGATGTAATTATATTTCATTTTTCTACACAATATATATGTATATGTATGTCTATTTAAAACATAATTACATGCTCATCACATATTCCATTTCAACATTAAAATTTACTCCTTGCAAAATAATAGAGAAATTGAGCAACACATATCCAAATTTATTAATATAATATTTTTCTACTCGTGCACATTTAATTATTATTAAGTCTCTTGAGGTTGCTGAGTAATTTCACAAAGAAAATAATTTTAATATTTTCTTCCTTCACATTTATTACAATATATGTAATTATAAACCACAGTTACTGTATTAATGTGTATTTAAATAAGGATGTGATTAAGTATTTTAAGTATGTATGTTATTAAATAAAATTATTTTCCATGAGTATAATTCTATGTGACCTCATAATACCATACCCCACAATATTAATCAAAATGGGTACTGGTTAAATTAACCACAGTGATTTTCAACAATGGGGTTTTAGAGAACATTTATAGTGTAAATATACTGAAAGGAGTTGATATTGGTAAAATGTTCTTTGCAAAAGGAAATTCCTGATATAATTTGCAATTGACGAGGTGGCATGCTTTTTATCTTCTCTATTTTTCACGTACGATGAAACTTTGTTTTTATGTGATTCACTCACTAAAATATTGCAAACAAAATGTAAGATTGTATTGATCAGGGTCCCCAAGTGGTCCCAGTTAATCAATTTCTCCAGGGGTGACTTCTTTGGTCTGATTCACATCAAATGTAAGTCTTTGGGACTGTCTGATGTCTAGTAGTTTGTTATGGCACTTTACAAAGGTAGCAGGAGCAGGTTGGTGGCGCGGGCCAGAGACAGAAGCAGTCAAATTACCCCCTGACCAGGAGGATCTCCTTTCAGAAACCATTCTCAATTAATGGATTCTTCTCTCTTTCTTATACCTGCATGACATCAGGTCAGTTACCAGGTGTTTCTTTCACCAATAGTGTTTAAGCTATTCTTACCAGGGTAAGCTTTGCCTTAAGCTTTAGATGTGCTAAAGGGACCCTTTTGCCAGGAAACCTGTGGGCCAGGTTGCAACTCACTGCTAAATAACACATAGTGTTGGTCCTAGGAGATTCCTGAGTGTCCTTAAGGCCATCATTAACATTTTAGCCATGGTCTTTCTCTTATAGTATATACTACAAAGATTCACTCCACTTCTTCTTCTGCATCTGTCTCTCTACAGTAATATTCTGATGGGGTATTCTGCCTACTCCTCTTCCCATACCAGTTTAATCCACTCTCCTGTTCTTCATATTTTATAAAAACAAAGAGTAGAAATGCTTTGACACATTCTCTTACCAAAAGGGTATAAAGTAAAATTTAAAGAGTGGTACAGAGCACTACACATTATTAGGTAAAATCTGAAAACTGTAAGTTATAAAAACATGTAAGAGTGGACATACATGATGAAAACATACTTTTAAAAATCTGTTGGAAGTGTTTGTCTTTTGGTGGGAGAGA
Organism: Ictidomys tridecemlineatus; assembly: GCF_052094955.1. Lineage (NCBI taxonomy): Eukaryota > Metazoa > Chordata > Mammalia > Rodentia > Sciuridae > Ictidomys > Ictidomys tridecemlineatus. The sequence continues at coordinate 56,492,495 of NC_135477.1, forward strand.
TTATCCTGTTTTAACTCACATATATTTTATTGATTAGCTTCATGCTACTACAACAAATTACCGGAAACGACCTACTTACAAAGAAAAGGGAGGTTCATTTTAGCTCATGGTTCTGGATGTCTGAAGGTATGGTACCTATATTAGTTCAGTTCTGGTGAGGGCCGTGGATGGCCATTGCAGGGAGGATGTGTCTGAACAAGTTACCCACATGACAGACTGAAGTAGAGAGAGAGGGAGGAGGAGACAGGGTTTTAACAGTCCCCTTCAAGGTCATGCCTCCAGTGACCTTAGGTGTACAGTACCTCCCAAAACCACCTCCCTGGAGACACAGGCTTTATACATGGACCTCTGGGAAGCATTTAATCAAACCCTAACGCACACATACATATGTAAATAATTGATATACAGACATATATGTAAAATATTTGAATATAATTACATAAAATATTAACTTTATGTTTAAAATTATGATTTATCAATTTTAAAATTTCAATTAAATAATACTTCTTTAGACTAGACCCCTATCTCTCACCCTGCACAAAAATCAAGTCAACATGGATCAAAGATCTAAGAATTAGACCAGAAATTATGCAAATCCTGGAAGAACATGTAGGATTAACATCCCAAAATATACATACACAGGTAATTATTTTCTCAATGGGATCCCTAAAGCTCAGGAAATAATGTCAAGAGTTAATGGAAGAACATCAAATTGAAATGATTATGTACAGCAAAATAATTATGAATGTGAAGAAAGAATCTACAAAATCACAAAATGGGAGAAAAATCTTTGATAGTTACTCCTTTGACGGAGGAGTATAGAAAATGTAAATAACTCAAAAAAAAATAACACCGAAAAAATCCAATTAATAAATTGGCTAACTGAACAAACACGTCTTAAAAGAAGAAATACAAATAGATACAAGTGGCCAAAAAAATGCAATTAGGGAAATGCAAATCAAAACTACACTGAGATTTGATCTCACTCCAGTCAGAAGGGTAGCCATCAAGAATGCAAACAATAATAAATGCTGGAGAGGATGTGGAGAAAAATGAATACTTTTACACTGTTGATAGAACTGTAAATTGGTATAAACACTATGAAAATCAATGTGGAGATTCCTCAAAAGATGTGGAATGAAACTTCCATCTGACCCATCTATATTACTCCTTGGTATTTATCTTAAACAATTAAAATATTCATACTGTGAGAGATACATGCATATCCATGTTTATAGAGGCAAAATTCATAATAGCCAACTATGGAACCAGCTTAGATGTCTGTCAATGAGTGACTGGATAAAGAAAATGTGGTTTAACCACATTATAGAATTTTATTCAGCCTTAAAAAAATGAAATTAGGATGTGTGCAGGAAAGTGGATGGAACTTAAGACCATTCTGTTAAGGGAAAGAAGCTAAACTCAGAAAGTCAAATGTCATGTTTTCTCTCATATGTGGAAGCTAGAGAGGAAAAAAGAAAAGAAAGGTAGGGGTTAATCTCTTGAAAATTGAGTGGAGGAAAGGCACCAGGGGGAAGGAGGAGGGAAGGGAAAAGGAAAATAGTGAAGAATGGTATTGGCCAAATCATTTGGCCATATTGTGGGCATGTAAGAATATGTAACAACAAATCACACCATTATACACAAGTATAATGTGAAAATTAGAAAAATAGTCCTTCTTTAAATATATGAACAAAATTGCAATGATGCAATATTTATCAAATAACTATATTATGAATAATAATATCAGGATATTACATATAAGAAAATTTAGATGTGGACAATATTTCTCTCAGAACAAACTGAAATATATATATATATATATATATACATATATATATATATATATACACCAGATATTATGTACCAGATATTATGTATTTACAAATTGACATTTATATACATACAAATATGTACATATGTATATATGTCTCTCTATGGGTATATTATGTATACCTTCAATTTCAAACAAAAAATAAATCCAGACACTGTGAAACTAGTATTAAGATTATCCCAGTAGTTCAGCAGATCCCTGTAAATTGGTCCAAAACTGTTGCTTGGAGATAAGAAAGAAGTTGGAAGATTTGAGATATGTATTTTAGAGCTGATAGGATATGAAGATATATTGGAGAGGCAAGAAAAAGAAATGTCAAAGTTTCTACTTTACAACATGAAAAAAACAGGTGGATGGAAACATTATTTCTTAAGATAGAAACTTCTGGAGAAGTAATAAGAGAGAAGTTAATGAGTTGAGAGATGCCTTGAGATCTCCAAATGAAAATGTCAAGTACATAGTTTAATCTATATGTGTGGGCATGAAAAAAGAAATCAGAAATAGAAACAAATGTGGGAACAGTCATATCTAGATGATATTTAAAACCCTGTTAGCAAATGAAATAAACTAGAGAATGCATTTAGATTAAGGGGCGAGATCAACGTTAAGATCTGATAGCAGAGACAAAGAGAACTAAAATTGAGAATCCAGATTGATGGGAAGAAATCAGAATGGCATGCAATCTCAGAAAAGGAGAAAGGAGAGGCCTTTTTGCTGTCCTTATTCTTTTCTTTTTTGTAGGACAAAATTATTAGGAAAATTATCCAAGATTTGGGATTGGGCAAAAGAGATAACTGAGCATTGTGTAGCAGACCCTCTAGGGATTATCTGATCTCATTGGGTGAGATGGGTGGGGATATTTGATGGGACTTGTTATTGGCTAGGACTCTGGACAGCTCAACATATATAGAAGTTAAAGAAAACTGATAGCACTGCAATATTTTTTTCCATTGTAATGTAAATGTATTTAATCTAGTAGAGAATATAAATCTCTAAGACCAGTCCTCATTAGGTTTTCACTTGATTGTTCTGCTATTTATTTATTACTTGATTGGTTAAATCTTTAACTTATATTTATTTTATATTTTCATGAGAATTATGTTCTTAATTTCTTTGAAAAATTACAATTTGTGAGTCCCAACTGCCATCTTTGGCAAAAAAAATACCTAGCCCCCACATATGGGAAAGTAATCAAAACTCAGCATCAAGTCCTTTGTGTAGTTGATTTAGTTCTAGGCTCCACATCAATTAGGCCACTATCCAAGGAATGCAGGTGGCCACTAGAAGCTGAAAAGGGGAATTAAATCAATTATTTCCATAAGGAGTAGAAGCCTGCCAGTACCTTGATCTTAGTCTAGTAAGATGCATTTCAAAAATTTGACGGCCACAACTATATGGTAATATGTGTTTTATTAAGTCGCTAAGTATTGTGGTAATTTGTTACAACTAATTAGTTAGCTAGCATATTAGGAAACTAATATAGACAAACTAATGAAAACATTTGCTGTTCAGATAGCTGATTGAGACTCTCCAATATGCAAAACAACCTCAATGGTAAACCACCTTAGATACAACTTCATTCTCTTCCTATAAAAGTCTAAGGAATAACCACCCTGCTGAGCTGCCCTATTCTTGGATCCCTGGGCTCTTGCTAATGCAATAGCTTGAATAAAACCCATTCCTTAATCCTCTAGCATATTATGTCTTTGACAGTTTGGTGCTGAGCTCTGATAGGATCAGGTCTCACTGTTGGATCCTCACAGCTAATCGAGACTGGACCTTTTATGATCCATTTCTGACTAGTGGCCTGGGGATCCAACAGTGAACTTCACTCTTGGTCTATGCTTCAGACTGTTGTCTATAGCAGGGAAGGTTTTGGCTCCTTTTTGAGAACTGATGATGTCTGCTGGTGGTTTCTCTTGGTTTTATGGTTGGACCATTTGGTGATTTCTGTAAATAAACTAATGGTTCATAGAGCTCTGATTTCCAGGGAATGAAAGACAGCAAAGAATTTGGTTTGCTAGTTGTTTCCATTTATCTATTTGGATATTTCCAGTTGAAATCAATTAATCACACCCACTAATAACAGAATAGGTCTTTGATATGGACAGACATATTTTGCAATTTTGTTTAACCTTGAAACAGGACTAATTGTTTATAATTGATGTTACAAACCCACTATGTATATCAGTGTATGCATTAACGTGTCTGTGAATGTGGAATGTTTTTCTGCCTCTGAATGCTATTACCAAGTGAGATTGCATAATCTCTTAAATTAAAGAAGACTTGAATTGACTAACTTAACATAAGTAAGTACAGCTGTGTGCAGTGTTGCATGCCTGTAATCCCAGCAGCTTGGGAGTATTGCAAGTTCAAAACCAACCTCAACAATTTAGCAATGCTCTAAGCAACTTAGTGAGACCCTGTCTAAAATAACAAAAAGGTCTAGGGGTGGAGGTGTGACTCAATGGTTAAGCACCCTTGGGTTCAATCTCCAGTAAAAAAAAAAGTAAGCACTTACATAATTTAAATATTCCTAAAACTTACAAACAGTAACAATTTGAATATCTAGTACTTTTAAGATACTAAAGAAACCTACTTGAAACCAATGGCTTTAAGAATTTGAGATCATGTACTTTAAATAAATTTGGGGGAAAGAGACAAGTTTAATAATGTGAATTTAATAAAAAATAGCTATATCTTCACCATTATATATAACACAAGCTTATGTTTTTAATCTATTTGGATAGTTTGTCCTAAATTACCACACACTTATAGATCAAATAAAATAACGTTTCTTCTACTAAATGTTTAAGATGGTTAAATATGTAAATTTTCATTTAATCAAGTAGAGTCATTATTTTGACAAACTTCATTTCAATAGATATGATGTTTTGTAGTAAAAAACTTGAAAATAGTTTCTAAGAATTTTTAAGACGTTTAAAACATAACTAACCTTAGTTAATTAATGGGTAGTCATTATATAACTACATAGCTTTTAAATAAGAAAATTCTGAGACATTCATTACTGTGCATGATTTTAAGTTTATTACTTTTGACTCTTATTTTTATTTATTACAGAAAGACTATATTTGGAAGCATGAATGTGCTACTACATGGTATGTGTGACTACAGAAAGTTGTAAAGGGTGTTTTCATAAGCCTGTTGGTCTTCTGAGAAGTGCTAATATATGACAGGTGATACACAATTAATCATCTTCTGGTTTTAACTGTGAAATAGAAGTTATTTTGGTTAAAAGTTATAATCAATATATGTGTTGTATCAAGAACAAGAGCATAATTTTGTATGCAAGGTATGCAAGACATGCTTTTGTTAAGAGAAAAAGAAGACCAAATAGTTTTTGTTTGGTTCCTTATTTTTGTTTTTTTCTAAACATGACTGATTGCTCCAGAATTAGAAAGAAGAAAGTGCAGAACAAAATCTGAACATATAGAAAACTGTAGAACTTCCTTGAAAAATTTATTTCATTTGCTGTGGTCAAAGCTGACTAAAGCATAATGTGTTTACCTAACAGTTCTCAAAAAAAAAGGGTTTTATTTGTTTGGGGGTATTTTTTTTGTTTGTTTCTTTTATATTTCTCTTGGAATATTGGTCCATAAAAAATCTGTCATTGTCTTCTAGGTAATCTTCCTAGAAGGCAGAGATTCTGTGTATTGTAATTGCCTCTGTTTTATATTGACTTTATCATACTCTTGGTTATTTCCAAAAACATAGTTTTCTGAAGTTTAAAACCTTTAAGACTTTATGACTATGTTTCTTGCCACATTATCTGTTAAAACATTTTATTTTCTCCCTGATTAAATAGGTACTTAAGTATTGTTTCCTGGTGACTCATGATCTATCATAAACCTATTCAACTCTCCTGACAAATTTTGACATTTACCTTCCCCAAACTGAATCCTAAATGATATCTTTTACACCTAAAACTGCCTCTGAGATTTCCCAGAAGGCCCCTAGTAAACCAGAGTATTTGTTCTTCTATCTTCTAAAGAGAAAGATGCCAGACAATTAGGTCTATTCAATATGTTGCTATTGGTGAGTGGTATAGGAAACATCACCAAATCAGAAGAGTTATTTAACCCTCCCTGGGAAATTTACATGGGAAAAAATGTTGCACATATTTCAGAAACTGGATACTGTATGAAAAGCCCCTAGAGACTTTTCAATGCCTTGCTGTCAATAATGCCTTTCTACTTATTAAGTTCTAGTATTTCTTTGCCCTAGAGTAGACAAGATAGTAAACAATCTGTCAAAATCTCAAGATATTTTTTAAATGTTAATTTTGTTGCTACTGAACCTTCTTATTTTGTATCTAGTATCTTCTAACCTAGTCATTTGCAAGTGGGTATTTGTATCACCTGGGGAGTTTTAGTAATATTCAGATGTTTAGAACCTACTTCAAATTTACTGCATCTCTTTACTTAAAAACCCTGACTTAGTTTTAGTGCACTCTAACAAGATATTTGATCTATTCCATGATGCATTATTATCTCAGGATTATTATACGATATATCTTAATATATTTTTGAAAGATCATGTAATCAAAACAGCCATATCACCAAAAGCAATATACTGAATCAGTGCAAAGCCCATTAAAGTAGCAATGAGACTCTTCTTAGAACTTGAAAGGCAGTCCTAAAATTCATTTGAAAGAATAAAAGACCCAAAATATCCAAAGCAACACTGAGCAAAAAGAGTGCCACTTGAAGACATCACAACACCTGATATAAAATTATACTAGAGCTATAGGAACAAAAAAGAAAAGAATTACTTGGTATGAAAACAGACCTGAAGACCAGTGGAAAAGAATAGAAGACACAGAGACAAACCCACATAGATGCAGTCATCTGATCCTTGCCAATGACACCCAAATCATACATTGAAGAAAAGACAGCCTTTTAAATAAACAAATAATGCTGGGAAACTGGATGTTCACAATCAGGAGAATGAAAGTAGGTTCCTTTCTCTCACCTCACACAAAATCAACTCAGAATGGATTAAAGACCTGGGAATTAGACAAGAAACATGGCAACTACTAAAAGAAAATGTATGTTAAAAACTCTCCAACATATCCGTGCAACATATTTCCTTAATAAGACTCCTAAATCTCAAGAAATAAAACCAAGAATTAATAAGTGCAGTGGCTTCAAATTAAAGAGTTTCTACACAGCAAAGGAAACCATTAGCATGAAGAGAGAACATACAGAATGGGAGAAAATCTTTACCAGCTAGTCTTCGAACATATATAAAGAACTCAACAACACCTACACAAACAAAGGAACAAATAGCTCAAAGGGCAAATGAACTAAACAAACATTTCTCAAAAGAAGAGTGCAGATGGCCAAAATGTATATGAAAAATAGGCTCAATATCTCTAGCAACCATAAAAATGTATATCAAAACTACCCTTAAAATTTACCTCACTCCATTTAGAATGGCAATAATCAAGAGTAAAAATGACAATAAAGTGAGGATGTGGAGTAAATATTATACTTTTATATGGTTGGTGGGACTGCAAAGTAGCACGACAACTTTGGAAGGCAGTATGGAGATTGCTAAGAACACTGGGAATGGAACCACCTTATGACCCAGCCATCCCACTCCTTGGTGTTTATACAAAAAAATAAAGTCAGCATACTATAATGATACAGACATATCAATGTTGATAGCAGTGCAATTCACAGTAGCCAAATATTGCAACCAGCTTCAGAATCTATCCATGGATGGATGGATAAAGAAAACGTTGTACACAAATACAATGGAGTTTTACTCAGCCATAAAGAAGAATGAAATTATGTCATTTGAAGGTAAATGTATGGAACTGGAGAACATAAAGCTAAGTGAAATAAACCAGTTTCAGAAAGTCAAGGGTCTAATGTTTTCTCTCATATATAGAAGCTAGAGAGAAATAAGGAATTTTTTAAAAAGAAGATCTCATTAAAATAGAAGGGAGAACCATAGGGTAGAGGAAGGGGATTGAGGGGAAGGGAGAAAGGATAGGAAATGAGGACTAAGGAATTAAATTAACCAAACTATGCTAGGTGTATATATGAATGTATTACAATAAATTCCACTTTTTGTATAACTATAATGCATCAATTAAAGAAATAAATTAAAAGAAGGAAAACAGATTGGAGGTGATCAGCAGTGGGAGGCAGGAGAGAAAGAGTAGTCCTTGGGGGATTGAAATGGAGCAGATTTTATTATAAGCATTTATGAATATGTCAAAATGAACTCCCACAATTATGTGTAACTATAGCACATTAATAAAAATTAGATAATTTTAAAAATTACATTATTAATTTGTATAAAATAAATGTAATATCCTCTCTTCTTCGAAAAGAGGGTTAATCATTATGGCTTAAGATATTCTACCTAAAACATTTTTATTGATTTTGTTTTGCCTGCCAAAGGAACTACCACATTTTCTTGTAAGTTGTATTTTACTTCTAATAAATCCTTATCAAATCTTTGTATTTTGAAAATTATCAATAATAAATTAATCACAATCATTTAAATTCTTTTGTGAAGTTACAGACAATATTTTTGATTCTAATATTTCTCTAAAAGCACTTGTAATCTGTTACAGACCAAAAGTCTTGACTTTACTAATGGATAGTCTTAGAGTCCCTGAGAAGGTTATGACAAGGACTCTTTCATATAGGATTCTGATGACATTGATTAAACAACTCAGGTACCATACCAGTTAACCAAGTTAGGATTTTCAGAACTGTAGTTGAAAAAGTGTATGCATGAGATTGCTATCCTGTGATCAAGTGAAACAAGAATTAATTATACAGGAAGACTTGAACCAAACAAGGGTGAAGGTGATTTTTGTCTAGAATATTGTTGATGTTTGGTGTATGTACATTAGTTTTTCTTTATCACCTATCTCTATCTCCATCAGGAACTAGTAACAATTTAATAGAATGTCTTTATAAATGGAAGTAAAATACTTACCTTTATCTCCTTGCCTTATACCTTAAAATTCAAAAACTCTCATGAGTACTATTATTTTCATGGTAATACAGTAATTTACATAGGTTGAATAAATGTCTATCCTCCCTGTGAAGAGCACACATTGGAAACATTGGTTATGTGACCAACACCTGGAATGTCATTATTGAGAATTATGCTCACTGAATCAGATGTAACAAGACACTTTTGAGGATCTATAGCTGACTTTATAGAGGCCAATGCTTGCTTATAAAGATCTCTTGGGAAAACTGGTCTGGAACAAGCTCACAAGGTTCCCAGCATTACAAATGAATAAAGAAGGTCATTTCTGGCTAGCACAGAAACTGTATGATTTTACCCAATTGTATTGGTGCTGAAGGTGAAATCCTGTGGCAAGTTCTTTACTTGGCATCTTAGCCTGATGAGGACTTTACCAGTCCAACCCAAGATTCCTTATGAAACTTCTAGCAAATCAAATTTAAGAATGCTCACAGTATTCAGCCCAGTGCTTCACATTTTAGACTTGTTCCCAATTTATTTCTTTAATAAATGAATGGATCCTTAGCAATGATATTAACAACCTTATTCTTTGTTAATTAAATACATATATAAAGGGTTGGCACAAGTTACTCTCTTAAATTCTGTACACATAAGGGTAAAAAAGAGAGAGAGAGTACAGAAAAATGCTGTCTGGTTCAATCTTTAGAAAAGCATTCATAAATTGGCTTTTTATTCTCTTGAAGTTGGTTTCATATAAACATGTTTCTAGAAAACTACTTGATATATACATTTTTTAGGGAAAACAAAATATTCTGAAATGTAAAATCATCAATAAATCGAGATGGATAACAGAAAGGAAACACTCTGATCAGAGTTGTTCAGGATTTTAAAAGAATTTTAATAGAGAAAATACTCGAATAAGCTTTTGAGTTAGGCCAAAGAGGCATCAAGTTTTAGTTATGTTCTTAGTCTAATTCATAACATTTTAATAACATTTTTTCATAAGCCAGGTACTGTGGCACATACCTATAATTCCATTGACTTGGGAGGCTGAGGCAAGAGGATTGCAAGTTCAAAGGCAGCCTCAGTAGCTTAGTGAGGCCAAGCAACTTAGTGAGATCCAGTCTCAAATTAAAACATAGAAAGGTCTGCGGATGTGACTCAGAGGTTAAATGCCCCTGGATTCAAACTGTAGTATCAAAAAAATTAAATTTATTCATAAAGTAAAATTTAAGTCCATTAATGAGTACAGAAAATGCCTATTTAATTTAATAGACCAGCCAAAATTTACCTACATGTGTTACAGGAATTCACAGGATATTTCTTTCAGCTTAAAATAAATTTTAGAAAATTAAAATCCATCAGAATTTCTGACAAACCAAAAGGATTTGCTTCTTTGTTCAAAATAAATCATTCAAATTAAAATGTTGTTTCTTTAGTCTCTGTATCCTTTTTTACATTAATATTCCCAAATTTTTCAGCATCCTGGAAACTTGTATAATGATCAGACAAAATACAATTAAGTAAAAGTATCATGGTAAAATAATCAGTTAAAATAAACCAAATAAACCACATAATATGGCTTTGATTATATTGAATATAATTATTTCCATCAATTTATCACCCAAAGATTGTAGACAATCACATTATAAACATATTAAATCTTTCTCTGATTTTCTAGGACATTTGAATTTCCTTTACCACATACTGGAAATATTTTGTTCATAGAAATCAATGAGCTTTAGATATTGGTATGTTGGAATATTATAATTTATTATCACTTATGTTTTTAGATAATTAACATTTTACTGTTTCTGTCATTCTTTTTGTTTTAAAAGCAAATTCTACAAAATAATCAATGAAGAAAGGAAAATGAAATCCCAACAAATATATAGACCCTTTTAATATGTATGAAAACCAAAAAAAGAGCAAAAGTTATCTAACAAGCTAAAAAGCAAATGTTCATCTAGACACTAACTTGAGTATATTTATTGAAAATTTTTCAAAAAATGACAACTCATTCAACAAAGTCCTTGAAGGTTCATACATTGCTAGAGGTAAGTATACCTTTAAAATCAACATACAATCTAAACTTAAATACTTTGTAAAACTTGGTTTCTACAATTTTTCTCAATATTTCTTTTTAAAAATAAAATTCTCTTATTTTCTAATTTAAATCCCTCATATAGTGGGGTCTGATTTAGAAAATACACAAAATGGCCACTTTCTTCTTAATTTTTTAAATTTATCTATTTATTCTAATTTGTTATACATGACAGCAGAATGCATTTCAATTCATAGGACACATATGTTCTATGAATTGAAATACAGCACAATTTTTCATGCCTCTGGTTGTACACAAAGTAGAGTTACATCATTCATGTCTTTATACATGTACTAAGGTAATGATGTCCATCTCATTCCACCAACTTTCCTAGCCCCATGCTCCCTCCCCTTTCCTCCTCCTCTTTCCTTAATCAAAGTTCCTTCATTTTTCCTATGCTCCCCGCCCCCATATAGATCAGCATCCACTTATCAGAGAGAACATTCAGCCTTTAGTTTTTGGGGATTGGCTTACATTGTTTAGAATTATATTCTTCAAATCCATCCATTTACTGGCAAATGCCAATTTTTTTTTAATGCTGAGTAATATTTCATTGTGTGTATATACCATAGTTTCTTTATCCATTCATCTATTGAAGTGCATCTAGGTTGGTTTAAGAATTTAGCTATTGTAAATTGTGTGCTGCTATAAACATTTATATGGTTGCATATGTATACTATAGTAGGCTGTTTTTGAGTCCTTTGGGTATAAATGGAGGAGTGGGATATCTGGGTCAAATAAAATAATTGGGAATCAACTTAACAAAAGAGGTGAAAGACCTCTACAATAAAAACTACAAAACACTAAGGAAAGAAATTAAAGAAGACCTTAGAAGATGGAAAGATCTCCCTTGATAGAATTACTACTGTCAAAATGACCATACTACCAAAAGTACTAAAAGTACTATACAGATTTAATTTGATTCCAATCAAAATCCCAATGACATTCCACATAGAAACAGAAAAAGCAATAATGAAATTCATCTGGGAAGATAAGAGACCCAGAATAGCCAAAGCAATATTTAGCAAGAAGAGTGAAGCAGGTGGCATCACTATACAAGAACTACTATATTACAGAGCAATAGTAACAAAAACAGCATGGTATTGGCACCAAAATATACTTGTAGATCAATGGTTCAGAACAGAGGACACAGAGACAAACCCACACAAATACAGTTATCTCATACTAGACAAAGGCGCCAAAAAAGATATATTGGAGAAATGATAGCCTCTTAAACAAATGGTGCTTGGAAAACTGGAAATCTATATGTAGCAGAATGAAATTAAGCCCCTATCTCTCACAATGCACAAAACTCAACTCAAAGTGGATCAAGGACCTAGGATTAAACCAGAGACCCCATACATAATAGAATAAAAAGTAGTTCCAAATCTTCATCATGTCAGATTAGGCCCCAACTTCCTTAATGAGACTTCTATCGTGCAAGCAATAAAATAAAATCAAGAATCAATAAATGGATGGTTTCAAACTGAAAAGCTGCTTCTCAGTAAAAGAAATAATCAGTGAGGTGAATAGAGAGCCTACAGAATGGGAGCGAATTTTTACCACATGCACATCAGATAGAGCACTAATTTCTAGGATATATAAAGAACTCAAAAATCTTAACACCAAAAAAACCAAATAACCCAATCAATAAATGGACCAAGGAGCTGAACAGACACTTCTCAGATGATATTCAATCAATAATCAAATATATGAAAAACTATTCAACATCTCTAGCAATTAGAGAAATGCAAATCAAAACTAAGAGTTAATCTCACTTCAGTCAGAATGGCAGCTATTAAGAACACAAACAACAATAAGTGTTGGGCGAGGATGTGGGGAAAAGGGCACACTCTTACATTGCTGCAAATTGGTGCAACCAATATGGCCACTTTTTTCAATATCTGATATTTACTTTTGAATGAAACTGAAGAGCTACTTTTTCAAATTTATTATTTTGCATGTTTTTTTGTCCCGAAGCAGAAGGTTTTTAAAGTTTTAGTTTAAAAAAATTAATAAATTCAAATGATAGGAAAAAAAAAGGAGAGCCTTCCATGTTATTGTAAATTCTATAGTTCTTGTAATGCACCCTGCACCACCTCCTTAAAGACAGAGCTGGCTGATTGATGTTTCATTACTAGGAATCCATTGTAACTCCAGAACAAGCCTAAGATCCCAAACATTACAAATTTCACAGTGTAGGTCTTTCATTCAAAGGAACTTTGATTCTTAATCCTGACAGGATAAAAAAAAAAAAAAAAAAACACCAGGGAGCAAAGACATAAGGAAGTCTTATTCCCTGCATGCAGGGCCTGGGGGACTGGTGAATATCAGCCACTACCAAAACAGGGTTTTCATGACACCAGAATTTTCAGCAGACTACACCTATTCCTGAGATCACTTCATCATAATCTCACTGCCCTGTATAGAATGCTAAGCACCAGCTCTGAATCCAATAATGCTAACAAGTGTATGGATGGAGAAGGAACAGATCTAAAAGCAACTTCAAAATACACACAGCCCTCAGTTCTCCTTCAAATAATGCATCTTGGGAAATGGGGTTTCGTAAATAGATCTCATGCTTGAAAACTGTACATACTTGCCAAGCAAAGCCATTCATAGGAACACTTTAATCAACCCTAAATCATCATCAAATCTAGCTCACACAAATCTCAGATATTGGTATATTGCCAGTAAAAATCAGCAGTCTAATTTGTTCTTGGTTAATGCAAAGTTTGGCTGACTGTGTGAACTGGCAAAAACAACAGCTTGTGAAAAATAATTTTAACTGATACATAAGAACACAAATTTGTACGCAATTACAGAGAATTGTGTGGTGTTTTAATACATGCATACAGGATGTAAGTTTAAATCAGGTTAAATATTTCTCCTCAATCATGCATCAATCCTTCATGTTGAAAACATTCAAAATTCTCTCTTTCAGCTTTTTGAGATACATGTTGCGCTTTTGTTATTTGCAGTCACCTTATTGTGCATCACCACACCACAACTTCCTACTCTTATCTAACTGTAACTTAGTGCCCTAGGAATAACCTTTCTCCATCTCCCACCCCCCTCCACTTTCCCCAGCCTCTGGTAATTGCCATTCTACTCTCAACTTAATTCAACTTTTTTTTTTTAATATTCCACATGAGTGAAATCATATGGTACTTATCTTTCTGTATCTCATTCATTTATTTAACATAATGATCTCTGGGTTCATCTATGTCATTTCAACAACAGCAAAAATAGACAAATGGGATTATACCAAACTGCAAGGTCCCTGCACAGCAAAGAAAATAATCAACAGAGTAAAGACACAAACTAGAGAAAATGTTTGCAAGTTATACATCTGATAATGGGTTAATTTAAAAAATTTATAAGGAACTCAAACAGCTCAATGGCAAGAAAACATATAACCCTCCTTAAGAACTGGCAAAAGAACTGAACGGACATTTTTGAAAAGAAGATATAGATGCCTACCAGGTATATGAAAAATACTCAATATTACCACTAGTTACCAAAAACATATAAATCAAAAACATCAAAAATAGCATGTCACCTTACGATATTAAGAGTTGTTAATTTTCAAAAAGACAAAAAAAGTGCTGGTAAGAATGTGGAGAAAAGAGTACTCTTGCACACAGTTGGTAGAGATGTAAATTAGTATAGCCACATGAAAAATAATATGGATATGGAAATAGTACTTTGGTGTGACCCCGAAACCCCACCTCTGGGTACGTATCCTCCTTGTGGAGACTGTTTTGGGAATGTTTTTAATTCAGACCTGTAATAGATTCCTTTCCAATATTGGGTTGTACTATAAAACTCTAAAAGGAGCATAACTGATAACTATTGTTAATCACACAGTAAGGATGCTTACCCAACCTGAAATCTGAGTGTCAGATTGGAAATATATGAGTAGAAATTGTAAAAACCATTGAGTTCAAGAAGTTTAGAAAATTTGCGGTTACTATATGACCATGAATGTTTGAGACAATAAATACACTAATGAGTCTTCCTCCTGTTATATTTTAAACACCAGTCTTAAGTTGTTTCATGTCTTTAAAAGATACTCTGTTAGCTCTTACCAGAGCTGGTGCCATCCCCAAAATACAACCTAGTGTAGTAGGAGAATGGTAAAGGCATTGCTATATCCTAACTGAGAGGATGACTCTATGCTACTATTCTCGAGTGCATTTAAAATGACACTGCAAATAAATAAATAAATGAAAATATAATAAAAATGACAATGCATCTGAAAATTTCACTCCATGTGGACCAACTAATGCTTATCACTAACCTTCTCCCTACCCCACTTAGAGAAAGAATATCGACATGAATTATAAAACAAGTCATTTAAGAAAATTCTAAGAACCCCATTTCTATGATAAGCAGAGCTCCAGATTCTATTTTACTTTGATTCAATTTTAGTCCTTCTATAAGGAACATAATTCAATCTAGGAATATAAGAAAATATAGATTAAAACTTAGGAGGTAAAATTCAAATTACTTATACTCTTATCACTTAAATAAAATATTATTGATGATACAGTCTAGAATCTTTCAGATTTCTTTCTTTTTAAGTTTTCAGATTCATTTAAGGTCAAATATGTTTTGCATTGCCAACTTCTTATAAGTCTTAAACGATTAAGTAATGTCTATGCTTCTTAGCTTATTACACTGCTACAGCTATCTTATAACTCTTTCAGAATGTTCTCTGTGGCTCTAGAATGTAAGCAAGAAAATCAGGTGCCTTTTCTCAATACCAACCAGCTAGTGATGGAATTCCAAGGCACGAAACCAGGGAGGAATTAAGCAAGACATTTGAAAAGAAGGAATGTGTTCCCTTCTGGCTTTCTCTGTGCCTTTTATTGAATTAAAATCTTGTATTACTGGACTAAACACACCCAAAACACATACCCTTGATAAATTCTTCCCAAATTAAACTATATTGGGTTGGCAAGTCTATTGGAAACCCAACTAAATAGCATTATCAACATATTATAGATATTTTGCCTCATCATATTCTGTTTGGGAATTCATGAGGTAAATGTTTTTCTAAACATAATTACTCTATCTTTAATAAATATGCTAATATTGCCTCTTTAATTTGAAAACTCCAAAGATGACATCAGAAATTTTATGGTGCCATGCTTTCACATAAACTGTAATCACTCCTTCTTAAATAACATGTAAATGGTTTAATGGTTCTTTGACACCCATAACTAGATTTGCTCACTGTGCTTTTTTTGAAAATAAGAAATAAAAATCACCTATGCTTTAAAATTTACATGATCCCTCGTTCAGTAAAAATCCTCACCAATATTTGACCAAACACCTAATGGAGTGGATAAGCAATGTTTGTTACATAAAAATAATATTTTGCTTAAGCTGGCAGAATTTTGGAAAAACCCTTCTTTGTTTCTGCCAAATTCCTCTGGAAGAAAATCAACACACGATTGTAGAACTCACAAAATCTAAATAAGGATTAGCACAAAATGTATCTCTTTGGTTTTCCAGGGATTTGTTTTGAGAATATTTTATCCCACTGCTATGCCTCCCTGGGTCTCCCCTTCCTCTTTCATTTATCTCCTGCCATGAGTAAAGAAACCAGCCAATAAAAGACTCTATTTATTGCCAAATCTAATTTCTTTGGCAAAATGTGACATTTTGCCTCCAAATATCTAGTTATATATGAAACAGTACAAGAGGTATTTCATAAAACAAGACTTATATCAAAAGAAAAAATTTTCATAACTCCTGTTAGCTAGTTCAAATCATGTACAAATCCACTGTTAAAAAAAAGAGTATAAATATATGTTTTAATCCCCTCTTGCTCACAAAACCAGAAAAAAAATATTGCATCCAGAAAATTTCCAACTAAATTATGAAGTCTGTTTAAGCTTCCAGATACAGAATACTAGTAGACCATTTTCCAATTTCAGTCAGTTTTGACTGTTGGATTCTTGGGATTCCTAGAATGAGTCTATCTTCTGACTAAAAAGGTGGACACATGATCCATCCAGTACAAGCCAATTAGTGCAACTCATTACAAATGTTAGTATGGTTGGGTCAAAGTAAGGCAATCACAATAACTTTGGGGAAATTTGCTTATAAGTTCAGAAGAAAGGCCCTCTCCAGAATATACAACAGCTAATCACCATTATAGTAGATACAGTTGAAATGAATCAGTAAATGGATGGAATTTATTTTTCGTTGATGAGTACGTTTTTGTGGTGGAACTCCAGTGGGGTCAGGTTGAACACCAATGTAAGATGGGCTCTGTAGTACTTAATCTCTCTTTAGCTCAGTTTCTCTGAAGTCTCAATGTCAAGAGAGATGGCTTACATGTTATTGGTCCAATTCTTTTTCTGTCTTAGAAAGATTATTTTGGTACCACAATCTAATGTATTCCACATATTGACTTTTGTTCAATAATTGAATACATGTGCTACAACAGTCTCATAAAATTATACTGGAGGTGCAAAAGTTACAGTAACATTTTACTGTATTTTTATATGTTTAGATATATTCAAATTACACAATTACCATCATATTAAAATTGATTACAATATCAAGTACAAGAACATCTTGTATTTTTTATAGATTATTAGAATAACCTATACCATGCAGTTCAAGTATATAGGAGGCTCTACCATCTAAGTTTGTATTAGAACACTGTAAATGTTTGCAAAAATAAAAATCACCTAATAATACATTTCTCAGTGTGTATTCCACCATCCAGAAAAATTCAGAACTTTTTTCTGCCCACACTGTACTAACACCAATATTAACTGTCATCCAGCATAGACACAAATATATATTTCAAAGAAAGCCTTAGCTTAGAATGATATTTGTTTGCTTTTCTTTTTTGGAAGGGAAAGAAACATATTGTCATACCCTACATAGGCAAAGACCTATACAAAGGATCATGTGATTTCCATCCAATACTAAAAGTAAGGTGGTGAAGAACAGAACATCAAGTGTATCTTGCTTTCTCTCACTACATCTTTTGCCTCATAGCACTCTCAAAGGCAGACTGAGACATTGTTCATTTAGGCTTCTACACTTAAAGGCTTAAAGAGAAGAAATGCTCCAACTATCCTGAGATACCCTTTTAATCTTTATGAATTCTTGACATTCTGTATACAATTTTCATACAATAAACTTTTGCTTAGTAGTCTCCCCAGCCAGACCATTAACTTACAGAAGGCAGGGACTGTATCTTACTTATCTTCCCACACAGTTTTTGAAACCCAATAAATATTAAATCAATAATTGATTATTGAAAGAGAACTTTGCATGCTTTCTCCTCTTTTAATGTCTTGCCAATCTCCAATATACATGAAATGAGTCATGCTTCTCCTGCAATCCTTTTTGGAAGTCACTTAAGACTAAGAAATCACTTATATTTCATTGACTTTCTCCTTGTGAAATTCAAATTAATTATACACATGCAAAATAACTTTTTTTAGTATTTTTAGACTTTAGGTACAGATGGACAAAATATATTTTGTTTATTTATTTTTATGTGGTGCTGAGGATTGAACCCAGTGCCTTACATGTGTGAGGCACGTGCTCTGCCACTGAGGCACAGCCCCAGCCCCCAAATAATTTTAATGGCATTCACAGTCTGTATTTTATTATGAGATATTCCATGATGCACAAAAAATATTAGAAATGTCCTCATCATTTCCTCTTCTTTTAATATTTTTCCTCTAGATTTCAGACTCTTAAAACAAAAATCTACTTTCATCATCTTTGTATTTCTCTCTTCCTTCTGTACATAAATATAGCATTGGAAGGAGTAATTAATTACACAATAGAGGTTGACATAATGGTGAGGTATATGTTGCTTTTAAATCATTGAGAGATATTTTGTATACCACACAAAAATAACCCAATCTATTATATTTGTATTTTGGAGGGTGGAGAAGCAAGGTCATGCCAAAGTACAAGGAGCTATTCGTCTACATGCAAAACTACTTCAGAGAATTTTAACTCAACAAATAGCAGGGAACATTAAGCATCACTTTTCAACTTCTTTGTGCTCATGTTTCTTTTATTCAAAGCTTGGTCCAGAGCAAGACATAGATAATTAACATTTATCTTAATTCCTTACTGTATTATCATCATAGTTCTCTAGTAATTTATGCCCTCCTAGTTAGTGATGTTTGGAGACACTAAATATCTGTATACCACTGAAATACCCTATTTCGATCACTTGACTTTTTTTTCTTAAATTATTATTAAGAAATTAATGTCATTTTTTACACATTAAAGATGCTTTATAGTAATGCCACAAAAAATACTTTTCTAAATTATTTGCAAATAGTACACCTGCTGTAGTTTGGATCTAGAATGTCCTTCAAAGTCTCATATGGTGAGGTCTTGGGCACAAATCAATAATGTTCAGAGATTGGGCTTTGGGGAAGTGATTGGATCTCCAGGTCTCTAATATCATCAACGGATAACTCCTTGATGGGTTCATAATTGAATGGACTATTGGAAGGTTGTGGAAACTGTAAGAAGAAGGGCACAGTTGGAGGAAGTAGTTCATTGAGGGCTTGTCCTAGAAGGGTATATCTTATCCCTGGCCCCATCTTCTGACTCCTTCTATCTCTGTCTCTGTCTATATCTATCTCTCTTTGCTTCCTGACAACTCTGAGGTGAGCAGCCAGAAGAAAATCTCATGCTTAGAAGACTTTAGGTTGTTCATGTGCAATTTATCTAGGAAATTGAATGTTTGAGCTCTTTCTTTACCTTTGTTACTTTCTGTAGCAATGCCAGGAACAATCAGGCAACATCATTATCCTTAGTTTTCCAAAAATGTATAAAAGTGTCATGTATAGAGTCACTAAATTTATTTCCACTCATCAGTGGTGAATTAGGACTATAAAATGCAGTTACTTTGCATATCTCCTTAAACAGTCTTTACCGTGGATTATCAGTGCTTTCTATACTATCAGAAGGGTCTTTAGGAACTTTAGGTCTGATCAATTTAGAGAGCCAACATCAGAAACCACAAAACCAATAAAACTAATTAAGGAAATTCATCCTTATACTTCTGTTTCTCTGAAACCATTTCTGGTACAAAAACCTGTCTTAGGGTTCTCTAGAGGAATAAAAACAGTAAGGAAAATTATATGTATATTTATAGCATATGTGTGTGTCTGTATAATTAGAAGAGGGATTTATTAGATTGGCTTATCTGAGACAGGATAATCCCATGATGGCTGTCTGCAGGCCAGAGAGCCAGAGAATCAGTAGTTGCTCTGTCCAAGAAGCTGGAAGCCTAAGAACAGGAGGAACTGTCAAGTAGTCCTAGTCGGGGGCTGATGGCCTAGAAGCTCCCCGTAGAGTCACTGGTATGAGTCCATGATGAAAGACTGAAGAAGCTGGAGTCTAATGTCCACAGGTGATGGCAGCAGCCCTTGATGCACCAACTCAAGAACAATCAAACTTGCACTGGATAGCAGGCTTCCTTCTGCTTCTGCTTTGTTTCTATCTGAACCCCAGCCTAATGGACAGTGCTGCCCACATTTAAGGCAGATCTCCCTCCTCAGTTTGTTGTTACCCATGCCATTATCTGCAGAAATACTCTCAAAGACACACCCAGAAATGTGTTTAATAATTTCTTAGGCATGTCTCTCCTTCCAATCAAGTTGACAATCAAGATTAACCATCAGGATACCTAAACCCTGTCTTGTAATATAAAATCATGGTAACTAATAACAGGCACATTTTTTTGGTAATCTGTTTTGCCCATAATGCACAGCTTTCAAACTAATGTTCTGTTGTTCAATAAAATTAAGATGGTTTTCTACTACATTTTCTAAGTGCATTTTATACTTCTGAAAAGCTCAGTTTGAAAAACCTGATGACAAAGTCTTCTGCATGAAAACTAGCTTCCCTGGTTGGAAGCACTTTATTTTCTATGTTGCTATAGTGATGTGGCTGTCAGTCAGTGCAGGGAGTGAGTCACCAACTAAGACTTTCTGCCAAATAAAAGCAATTAGTGAATCTTATCATTTTTTTATCTGAAAAGAAGAATCTGGTGCAGAATTTGCCAATCAGTTTTCATTAAAACATTCTTAATAGTAATTTTAGGGAACTAGTCTCCTTCTCTCTGAGATATTTAGGGTGTACATATAATTAACAAGGTTGGAAGCATTTATGTGGTAAACAAGTCTGTGTAAATCAACTCAGTCAGTATTCCCATAAAATCTAGCTTTTGCAAACACCTACAGTCATTGTAATGTCCTTTAATATTCCTTGGAATTCAATCCTCTTCTTCCTGTGGTTCTGGCTCTTGGCCACTACAGAAACTTTACAGGTCTAATACTTATTTATTACAACATACTCAGCGTGTATGCTATGGTAAATTCATAATTTTAAAATTACATAACTTTGAACATACATAAAATCACAAGTTGAAAGCATGACCAGTATATGAAAATACTGTCAAGTATATAATAATATAATATAAAAAATCCACATATTTAAATTATAGATATGACAATACAATTGCTTATTATAATATTAATTACTTAAGAGATCACTATGGCTCCAACTTCAATCTAAATCCAAATAGAATATTACAACAAACACCAAAATAGCAAGTTTATACAGATTATTGTAATCAAAATTGGTGAATCAAGATGGGTACACATTCAAACCCTAGGACAAGGACAACTTCTATATAAAAAGTCAGAGAGGACATACCACATCAGATGAACATTGCAAAGAGCTCCAAAGTCAACATCCCTTTCTCGTAACAAAAAGAAATAAAACAAGTTTAAAATCAAACCTTTATAAAAATTCATTAGAGAATTGAGATCACAGGGCAATGATCACTATGAAATCCTTAGAGACAAAGGAATACTAAGAATACAGAAAATCAAGTAAAGCAAAGCTGGTGAAGCAAGTAATTGGTAAGGAGCATTTAAACTGCAGTTTTGATTAATTAGTAGATTCGGTGGGTGCTTGAGTTTCACAGTAAAGAACTCTTGGTGGCCCTAAACCCCACCGAAATTTTCATAAGTTATATCTGGGGAAAAAATCCCTTCTCTTTAAAATAGAGCAAGAGAAGAAAGGTAACCATTTTAAAATGTACCTCTAGTTTTCTCCAAATCTATGGCCTGTAATCTAAGGTGAACTACATTATCATAGCAGTATCTAGCCTAGGAGAAGGATAATTAATCAACTCAGGCCCTTTCTTGTCTCATATAAAGTGAGAAAGGGAAGCCAATGAAAATTTCTGTGGTCATAACCTAAGAATGCCAGTCAACTAAAAACACTAGATTTAATCATATACTATCTTTCCCAGCACCTTACCACCACTTTCAGTAAGGCTCCAGACTAATAACAGTGTATTACAACCCAGTGAACTTCAGAACATTCCATTTAAGAAGGAGTTCTTAGGGAAACTAAAAAGCAACAGAGAAAGGTGAGGGAAGTAATATTTGAGGAAACTGAAATCTCTGGCACCACAGCAAAATAAACATTCAAAGATGGTGTCTTTACCAGATGTCTTCTTCAGTTTGGGAAAAGTAACAAAAACCTAGTAGATTAAACAACACATATTTCTCACAATTCTGGAGACTAGCAAATCCAAGACCAAGGTGCCAGTGGATTTAGCATTTGGGGAGGGCCTTCTTCCTGGTTTGCATGTGACCATCTTGTCATTATGTCCTTACATGGTCTGCCTTTGGTGAATGCACACTGAGAGTGAAAGATCTTATACCTCTTCTTTTTATAAAAACATGAATCTCATGAAGAAGTCCTCTCCCTTATGACCTCATCTAAACCTAAATATCTTGCGAAGGCTTATATCCAAATACCATAATATTGGGAATTAGGTCTTCAACATATGAATTTTCATAGGGACAATATTCAATCCATAATACTAAATTAACACAAAAGCTCACACAAAGCCTTATTACCTAGTTCTTCTTATTCAATATACTATGTTTATCTTTCAATGAAAACAATTACAAGCCTTGCTGAAATGATGATAAAAGAAAATAGTGTCTGAAAAGACATTCAGAATTATCAGATGGAACATTAGCTATAATATACCAAAGATTAATTAAAAACTAGGCAACATGTTAGAATAGATCAGTCAAGCAAGAAGGAAGATGAAAGCATTAAGAAAAAAATCAAAAGAAACTATTAAAATAAAACATTGTAACAGAAACATCAGTAGGCTGCATACAGCCAAGGAAAGAATCAGTGACCTTGAAGACAGATAAATAGGAAACTTTACAAATGAAATGAACTATCAAAAGAGTACTTTAGAAAAACAGAACTGAAATGCAGAACTATGAGACAATTAAAAGTAAAGAGATAGAGTAAAAATATTCCATGCTAATATTAATCAAAAGAAATACAAGAAGCTATATTAATTTCAGACAAAGAAAACTTGAGGAAAAAAAGATTATCAGGGATAAAAAGTGGTAACATATTTATAAGGGGTTCAATTCTAGAAAACTATCTTCAACATGTATACATCTAAAAAGAAGACACCAATACATGTGAGACACAAGAAGAAAAAATATATACATTATTATACATGGAAACTTTAACACACCTCTTTTGGTAATTGATAGAACTAACAAGGAGAAAAATCTATACAGATAAAATTGATCTGAATTATATCACCTTGGTCTAATTGAAATTTATATAATACTCTACAATACTCCAGTCCAACAGCAATAGAACAAAAATTCTCAAGCTTACATGGAACATTCACCAAGATATGTGAGGGTTGATGCATAAAATAAAGTTTAGCAAAATTTAAAATATATAAACTAAAAAGTATAATTAGAGACCACAATGGAATTAAACTAGAAATCAATAACATAAAAACAGAAGTTTCTGCACTTTCAAAATTAAAATATAAAAATGTGTGGGATGCTGTACAATCAGTGCTAAAAAGGAAAATTTAGCATGGAATGCATACATTAGAATGGAGAAAGATTTACAATCAATAATCTAAGACTCTATTTTAGGAAACTACAGAAACAAAAGAATTTTAAGTAAAAATGAAGGTAAATAAATCATAAAAATGCAATGACATCAAGAAAATTAAAAACAAAAAATCAATGGAGAAATCATTGGTCAAAAATTGGTTCTATGACAAGAAGAGAAATTTATAAATGACTAGACAGGTTATCCAGGGGATAAACATAGAGAAAACAAAAACTAATAATACCAGAAATTAAATGGAAGCCATCACTATTAATCCCATGGATTTTAAAATGATAATAAAACAATATTCTGAACAACTTTATGCACAGAGATTTCAGAACTCACATGAAATGGATTAATTCCTTGAAAAGAGAAAATTACCAATACTCATACAAGGAGAATAAATAATCTGAAGAGACCTGTGTAGTTTTTCAATTGATTCAAAAACATTACAAAAAAATCCTCAGAAAATCATTAGCAACTTAAATTCAACATTGTAAAAAAGGAATTATGTGCCACAAATAAATGGCATTTATTCCAGGTATGCAAATCTGGTTCTACATTCAAAAATCAATTAATATACAAAAGTAAATTAATTTATTATACCAGCAATGAAAACTTAGAATTAGAGCCAGACATGGTGGAGCATGCCTGTAATCACAGTGGCTTGGGAGCCTGAGGCAGGAGGATCTCAAGTTCAAAGCCAGCCTCAACAAAATAGTGAGGCCCTAAGCAACTCAATGAGACACTGCCCCTAAATAAAATATGGGGGGAAAAAAAGTCTTGGGTATAAGGCTCAGTGGTTAAGCACCCCTGATTAAAATAGAAAAGAAAATAAAAAGTTAAAAAATAAATAAATAAATGAGAATTTAAAACACTAGAGAGGATCCAAGATGGCGGAGTAGAGGAGATACCCTTTCTGGCTGCTCTGTGCATGAATCCTGGAAAGCTATCAGGTGGTTTCTCCACGGGATTTTGCCTTGACAAAATACAACATCTCAGAGAGTTTGACAGGATCCCATACAGTGGATTTTCACAGAATCCAACAGAGTTATGAACACTGAGCAGAACTCAGAGCATTTGTGTTCCAGTGAGACTCCAGACTCCAGTCCCAAAGCCCACAGTTTGAGCACACACGTGACTCTCAAGCAGCGGAGCAGAAGTACTAAATCAGCACCTCTGCAGAGCTGCAGGACTCCAGACTACACTGCTCCCACGCATGTCACTGGCCCACATTCTAGCCACAGCACGAGGACATCCCAGCTCCCCCCATCTCACCAGACACCCTGATGTGGGAAACAGATGGATTCCGTCTTGGAAAACCTTTCTCACCATCTTTTGGTGGGTGTGGCTACCAGCATGGATTTGGATCTGCTACCAAACGGGTACCTTATTTCCAACTCCCCCTCCCCCCAGCTGTGATAATTCAGCACATTGACTATCCAACACAAAAACAGCTCTCAGTTGATTAGGAGTGCAGTATGACTAGGCGCTGTCCACCTGGCGCAAACCTAGGGAGGAGAGCAAGAGGTCCTGCAGTTGAGATCTGATAAGCAAGAGAGAGGAGGGGGCTAAAAACCAGGAGCAACTCAGAGAGACCAAGATTAGGAAAGCTCCAGGCAGGAGAGGGAGAGCTCAAGTTTTCTCAAACTTCTTACCTATACCACCCTGAGGGCAGAGACTCAAGCTTGGAATAGACAACTCCACCTACTGGAGGAGAAGAGAAGAAAACAGAATTCTAAGAGTATTTTGTTGTTGTTGTTCTTCCTTTCTTCCTTTCTTTCTCTCTCCTCTTCCATTTTATCCTTTCTTTCTCCTCTACCCTTCTTCCTCTGGTCCTCACAACCCCAACATATTCGTCACCAAGAACTTTGCATGAAATAGAACTTTAAGAACTGAGTCACCAGAATAATATAATATAGAGGAATTGCATGAGGCCCCCATCCTTTTTCTTTTTTCTCTCTTTTTTCTCTTTCTTTCTTTCCTTTTTATTTTTCTTCCTCCTTTTATTCCTCTTTCAACCTCCTAATTTTTACTTTTTTTTAATGGACGCAATAACTTTATTTTGTTTATTTTGTTTATTTAGTTTTTTATTTTTTTTAATGTGCTAGGGATTGAATCCATGCCTTGTGCATGCACTAGGCAAGCAGCTTTACCACTGAGGCACATTCACAGGCCTAAATTTACTATTTTTACTTCTAATTTTCTAAATACACATATGTGTTTGTATTAGACATGTTTCTATTGTCATCCCATGTACTTGTCTAGCCTAAATTACCTCCTGTCTATTCCCCTGCTACTAGCCCTCTTCATTAGAGTTCTCTTCCAAGTTTCCTAGTTATATTAACCCTATACTCTCACATTTTCCCCCTTAATATAACATCATACTCCTGACCCCCATTCTCTGTCCACCACCAGAAAATGTACACCTTGTATGAAACTGCTGATTATATTTTAAATAATAATTGAATCCAACATTTCTAGACATAAAGACTAACTATAAATGTCTTAATAACAATAATTTGCTCAGAGGTGACGTATTGTTGATATTGGGAACTGTCAACATTGTCCTTCCCCACAAAGGAGGGATCTTGGAACTATATAAGAGCACAACAAATCTGTAGGATAAAAACAATAACACACCAGTCCCACAGAGCTGTAAAGAAACGTGAGCAACATGAAAAGTCAAGGTAAGAAAGTACCACAAACAATTCAAGACAACAAATCATTAGAAGAATTAACAGAAACAGCAGAAAAAACAACAGACAAAGAAAACTTCAAAACTGAAGAAAAAACCATAAGTTAATGATGTCACGAGATAGTCAATGCTCATGAGTAGGAAAACTCAATTTTGTCAAGATATCAAGTTCTTTCCAAACTGATCTATAGACTCAATAGAAGCTAAAATCAAAATCCTAACACTTTATGTTTGTGCAAGTAGACAATACTTTTCTAAACTTTGTATGAAGAGGTAAAAGATCCAGATTAGATATATAACTGAAGAAAAGGGAGGACAAAGTATAAAGAAGGGGAAAAAGTTTGTAGGACCAATACTTCAGGTCTCACTATTACTCTGGGGTAATCAAGAGAGTGTGGTATTGGTGAAGGACGAGATAAGTAGATTAATTCAATAGGATGAGAACTCAGGAACATAGTAACATAAATATAGTCAACTTATTTCTATCAAAGGATTGAAAAATGTAATGGAGAGAAAGAACACTCTATTCCATCTATGGAGCTAAAAATATTTGGACAAAAATAAATACAGACAGATTTTATATCTTTTACAAAATCAAACTAAAAATGCATAATATAACTACATGTAAGGTATAAAACTATAACATTTCTAGAAAAGGAAAATACATAAATGACCTCATGTATGACGTTAAGATTTTAATTGTAGCTCTAGATGTGTTATCCCTAAAAGAATATACAATGAAATGCATTTTATTAAAATTAAAACTTCTTATCTGTGAAAGACCACTAACAGAATGAAAAGACAAAAAACAGACTGAAAGGAGATATTTACAAAGCACATCCAAAATAGAACTTATATCCAAAATATACAAAGGACACTTGAAACTCAATAATAATAAGCAACATAATTTAAAAATGGGCAATAGATTTGAACACACACATAGATATCAACACATTAAAAAAAAGCATATGTAAAGTGGCTGACATCATAAGTCAATAGGAATTTCAAATTTTAAAAAATGAGATGTTAATACACATCTGTTAGAATGTAAAAAATTCAAAAACAATGACAAAATTTACTGATGAGGATGTGGAGCAAGCAGATCCTGATTCATTGTTGGTACAAATTCAAAATAGTACAATCATATCGAAAGACAGTTTGAAAGTTTATTTCAAAATTACCAATAGTCTTGATTTTATTCCTTGCACCTTAGGAGTCTTGTAAGGAAATCGGAGCCTAATCTGAAGTGATGAAGATTTGGGCCTACTTTTTCCTCTCTGGTCTAATTGCTAGGTCCTTGATCCACTTTGAGTTTGTTGCATGGTGAGAAATAATAGGGATTTAGTTTCATTTTGCTGCATATGGATTTCCAATTTTCCCAGCACCATATGTTGAAAAGGCTATCTTTCTCCAATGTATGTTTGTGGCTCCTTTGTCTAATATGAGATAACTGTGTTTATGTGGGTTTGTCTTTGTGTCTTCAATTCTGTACCATTGGTCTACAAGTCTATTTTGGTGCCAATACCATGGCATTTTTGTTCCTCTATTTTGTAGTATAGTTTAATGTCTGATATTATGATGCCTCCTGCTTCACTCTTCTTGCTAAAAATTGCTTTGGCTATTCTGGGTCTCTTGGTTTTCCAAATGAATTTCATTATTATTTTTTCTATTTCTATAAGGAATGATGTTGGTATTTTAATTGGAATCACATTGAATCTGTACAGTCTTTGGGTAGTATGGCCATGTTGACAATATTAATTTTGCCTTTCCAAGAGCATAGGAGATCTTTCTATGTTTTTAGGTCTTCTTCAATTTCTTTCTTTAGTGTTCTGAAGTTTTCATTGTAGAGATCTTTCACCTCTTTTATTAAGTTGATTCCCAAGTATTTTATTTTTTTCTTTTTGAGCCTATTGTGAATAGGGTAGTTTTCCTAATTTCTCTTCCATAGGATTCATCAGTGATGTATAGAAATGCATTTTATTTATGGGTATTGATTTTATATCCTTCTAGTCTTCTAAATTCATTAATTAATTTTAGAAGTTTTCTGGTGGAGTTTTTTGGATCCTCTAAGTATAGAATCATGTTATCTGCAAATAAAGGGATGGTTCAAACTAAAAAGCTTCTTTTCAGCAAAAGAAGCAATCAATGAGGTGAAGAGAGAGCCTACATTTGGGAGCAAATATTTGCTACATGCATGTCAGATGGATCACTAACCTCCAGGATATCTAAAGAATTCAAAAAGCTTAACACTAAAACAAAACAAAACAAAACCTACCAATAAATGGACTAGGAGCTGAACAGACAATTCTAGAAGAAGATAGATAATCGATCAACAAATATATGGAAAAAATGTTCAAAATCTTTAGTAATTAGAGAAATGCAAATCAAAACTACTCTCACTCCAGTCAGAATGGCAGTTATCAAGAATACAAACAACAATAAGGGTTGGTGAGGATGTGGGGGATAAGGTACACCATACATTGCTGGTGGGACTGCAGATTGGTGCAATCAATCTGGAAAGCACTATGGAGATTCCTTAGAAAACTTGGAATGGAGCCACTATTTGACAGAGCCATCCTACCCAAAGAATTTTAAATAAGCATACTTTGGTAATGCAGCCATATCAATGTTTATAATAGTTCAATTCACAATAGCTAAACTGTGAAAGCAACCCTTCAATAGATGCCTAGGTGCCCTTCAATAGATGAATGGATAAAGAAACTGTGATATATACATAATGGAATATTACTCATCATTAAAAGAGAATAAAATCATGGCATTTGCAGGTAAATGAATGGAGTTGGAGAATATCATGCTAAGCGAAGTAAGCCAATTCCCCCCCCACCCAAAAAAAGCTAAATATTCTGTCTGCTAAGTGGATGCTGATCCATAATGGGGGGGGCATGGGAAAAAAGGAGAAATTTTGGGCAAAGTTGGGGAGCCGACAGGAGAGGGTATGAGGGCAGGAAAGATAGTGGAATGAGATGGACCTTATGACTCTAGATACGTGTATGACTACACACATGGTGCAACACTATATCATATACAATTTGAGAAATTAAAAGTTGTGCTGCAATTGTGTACAATGAATCAAAATACATTCTGATGCCATATATAACTAATTAAAATAAATGAATTAATTTAAAAAATACTAAGCATAGTCTTATTATATTATCTGTCAACCACACTTATAGGTATGTACCTAAGAAGTTGAAAACTTATGTACACAGAAAAAACTGTGCATGGATGTTTATAAATTTTATTTATGATAGTCCAATGTAGCAAGCCATCCATGGGCTGTGTGTGTAAGCTTATGAGCATTTGAGCATCAAAGGGGACTGGTGTGGCATTGCACGATGAATGGCTGTGAGACATAATTATGCATTTCCTCTCACTCTGCCTGTGATCCCACATAGCACCTGAGATGGGAGTTGTGGGAGACCAACCTCTCATGTGACTGAGTTAACTCCCCTACTGGGCAATATAGCATCAGGCACCCATGCTGCTAGACTGCCCCGCTCATATAGGGTTCAAGTGACTATGTCTTTGTGCCCAGGTGTGTCTTCCTACAGTCCCATGGGTGGAGCTATGCTCACCTGTTCCTTTGTAATATAACCCCTTGCCCTGTTTAGGATAAAACGTTCCATGGAAGTGCCTTGTGTGTGTCCCCCTCTCTTACTGTGCCCTTGGGTGTGGCCTACCTAGATGTCAATCAACCTGCTGACAGTGGACATCATGAAGATAGACTCAGCCCCCTAAAACCTGACCCCTTGCCTCATTTGAATAGCTTCTCCTCAATAAAAGGGGTCAGCACATGCTCCCTCTCTCTCTTCCTGTGGACCTTTAAGGTCAGAGGAGCCCTCACAGCAACCCCAGAGAAAAAGGTACTTGTGTCTCTTGTGTAGTTATTTTGCACAGCCCAGTTAGCCCAGTTTACCTGGAGTGACCCCTGAGCCATTTAGTCGCTAACAGAAACCCAGCAGGGGGTGACTTGCCAAGATGTCAATCAATCTGCTGACCACAAGACATCACGAAGTAAGACTACACCTTTGAAACTATTATTTGGTAAAGAACATTCCATGGAACATCCCTTGTGTGTGTCCCCCTGACAAAATAAAAATAACCTAGGTACATGCTCTCTTTCCAGCACTGCCCAGCATGGAGCTGACCCTTGGGGTCACTGAGTAGACCCATCCTTGACCTTAGAAACTCATGTTCATGTTTTGTGTGGTTTCTTTGCCATTTTCTCAGTTATTACTATATCCAGCTCCTTTGAACCCAGCTCATCTCGCCAGCCTGGCTAGCTGGCAAGAGTCCAACACTGGCAGCAATCAAAATGTCTTTTAGGTAAATGCATAAACAATCAGAATGTACCCACACAGTGGGATAGTCTATTAGCTACAAAAAGACACAGAAAATGTTTAAAAATATATTGCTAAGTGAAAGAAGTCAGCCTTCAAGAGCTGTATACTATCATACTCCAACTATACTGCAGTCTATTAAAGGAAAAAAAAAAAACATGGATACAGCAAAAAGTCAGTCAGTGGTTGCTAGGAGTTAAAAGGTTGGAGAATAGGGAAAGAGGTAGGAGAACAGAATAGGTGAAGTACAGGGGAACTTCCGGGGTTGCACAATATTACTGCATGATGTAATGATGGATACACAGTAATATATGTTTTGCAAAATTCAGAACTGTAAAACACAAAAAGTGAATCTTCAGTTTATAATTACGTAACAATACTCGTTCATTAATATAGCACTTGTACCACACTTTTAGATGTCAATAGTAGGTTAAATGGCAGGGATGGGTAATTTGCGTATGGAAGTATCTATACATTCCACTCAAATCTGAACCTTTTGCAAAACCTAAAGTCTAATCATTTAAAGATGGAATAAAGGAGAATTACATCTCCATTGTTTGTGCAATTGCTTTTCCAGCAGACACCTTCATTAAGGTGAGCTTCAGTTTGAGGAGAGGGTTTTACTTAAACCTTCCTGACCATACTCCCTAACTTCATAAAATTTCCTTCATAGGGTCTTTGATCTATGCACCAAAGACTGTGGTTGCAAACATTGCCTGCTTGCCTAAAGTTCAACTGTGGAATATTTGGCAGTGTCTTTGATGGTTCTTGACCTGGCCATAGCACTTTATCATCTTTAACGTTCTGGGCTGTGAGTGGGGATAGGAAGATTTGGGAGGCAGGACTGTGTTTTCTCTTCTTTGTTTTCTAGCACAGGGCTGCAGCTGACACCATTGCCTTCATTTCCCTGAGATCATCTTCTCCACAGCTATGGGACACAGGCATCATGAATGAATCGACCTATTTAAAATGCATCCAACTATTAAATCTTTAAAGGTGTGTCAAGACCAATCTCTCTCTCTGAAAGGTACTTCATGATCCAGTGATCTCACTTGTGGGAACATATTTTTTTCCCGAATTTAACAGGAATGAATTATATGCTATATGAGGAGCCTATTTCATTTTTTATTCTGATCACTGATTCATATCCTTGATTTGCTCTTTTCTAAGAGGATACAACTATGTTGATCTTAACTGAGTATACATATTAGCATATGTTTACAATAAAAATATACTGGTTTCTTCTCTGAAACTTTTTTCTTAAGTCATAATTTCTAATTTTCTACTTCTTTCTCATATGTTATACAAAATAGTCTGCCAGCTTCTCTCTCATAAAAAAAGAGAAAGACAGTTAATCTTTCTTCTTGATTGGATATATGGCCTAGAATGTGACAAATCATAAGCCACTAGAAGTATATTCTTACAATGTAATTTTATATACTAGTTTTATTTGCTTTATTGGAGCCAGTCTTATGTCCAGCGAAGTAAAGCAGATAGCCTCTCAGGTAAGGAGAGTTGGGAGCAACAACCACAGACAATATGAAGACTACAATAGTTTATACCAAAGGTGTGACAAAGAATGAAGATCCATTTAGGAGCCCAAGGACCCAGATCCTTCTACATTTCTCCCATAACAGGATTCATCAAATTATATTGCAATTGTCTTTACTTATCTGACAGTCCCATCTACCTTCAAACTTCATAAATATACAACTACATGTGTCTACTTAATGTTTTACTCCTAGCACCTAGAAAAATGCCTGGTTACATTATGCACTCATTAAATAATTGTTAAATAATTATTAAATAAAGTAATTAGACTAAATAATCTAGGAAAATCATAAAGATTCTAGCAATATACAATGGACTCATACTCTATTTAAAAAATCCTCTCTGTCTGTTCAGTCTCCAACCAACTCTCTTAAGTCAGCATAATTAAACATTTTCTCCTCTTTAAGAATCCTCAGGTGTTTTGTTTCTTTCTTTCTTTGCTTGAGACAGGGTCTCACTAAATTTCTGAGGACTGCTAAGTTGCTGAGGCTGGACTTGAACTTGTGATCCTTCTGCCTCAGCCACTGCAATCTCTGGAATTATAGGCAAGAAATACATTATTTATAAAAAGCTTTAATAGTTTTGATTACAATTACATTTTAAAAGGATACAAAGCCCAATCCAATGATGGTGTTCCTATACCCATTAAAGAACAATGAGCTTTCTTATAGGTTTGTAGGATTTGCTTATGTATTATGATTATGGGTTCCTTGTCAGCTATATGTATTATAGATATCTTCTCTCATTCTGTCTTTTGTTCTCTTAGTTTTTTAAAAAATAAACCGAGAAATTAAATGTAAATCCACTATGTACACTTATGACTGATACTTTTTTGTGTTCTGTTAAAGAAATTTCCTACTCAGAGTACTTAAAGTTATTATCGTACTTCATTTTCTAAAATAGTTATTATTGAATAACTTGTATTTAGTGATATAATCTAGGTAAAATGGTTTGAGGGATCAATGATATTTATTTTCAATATATGGACCTTCATTTTTGATTAATTCTCCCCATTTATTTCCTCATTGTATTATATTTACATGTTTATCCTGTATCAAGTGAACCTATATTTTATCTTAGTTTACCCCATAAGGCACCTAAACCAAGGACATGTGTGCCAATAGTTTATTACATTATTCCACGATACTAAGAGTATAAGGGTGAAACAGGTAAGAAAGGAAAGTCAATACAGGGTGCATTGTCTCCTGTTTATCACTCTAAACAATATTATTATTCAGAAGGTTCTGTCCTTCTAAAGGAAAGTTCAGAACCATGCCTCATATTTGTGTACCCATGACATGAAAGAGAGAAATATTTATCCACTAATTCTCATTCTCTGACTAATAGTTATTCCAAGAGTGTTAAATCCCTTTATACATGCTCTAGATTTGTTGGGTGGGAGACTGTCACTACCCTCCATAGTAGCAGAAAAGTCCTGGGGCACATAGGAACAGATTTATGGTACAAATAAAGTGAGGTGTCATAATTGCATCTTCATGCAACAGTTTATTGCACTTCCTGGATTAAAATGATGGACTGAGAAGATGTGAAACAGGACATACAATATGTTTGATAAAGTTCACCATTATTTCAATCAGATGTGCTCAAGCCCAGTCTACCATAGAGACTTTAAGTAGTCATCTGCAATCTGTAAGTAGTCTCAATACAAAAATCTGCAACAATTTTTGAAGTTAAACTGATATATATCTCTCCCTTCATCATTGGCTACTATTCTGGATTTCTCTTACCCACAGACATCACTTCAGCAATATCAGATGGCTTGTCCCAAAGGTGATAAAGGTCTCTTTGGACTAAAGATAGAAGAATTAACATAGTCCTTGGATAAGGTAGTGAATGTGCATTGCTGTCCTTCGCACCTAATCTGAACTATTTTATTATCTTTGCAGTTAAACATTGATAAAAATGCATTCACAATATCAGTACCCAGTATATTGATCTCTTCTAAGGACAATGCCCTTGGTTAGTTTAGTAGTAGCTCAGTACTCAGTGGCTGTGCACCCTGTCCCTTGGCTAGAAATGATTGATCCAAAGGAAAATTTCTGACCTAGATGGAATGGCCAGATTCTTCTAAGGGAATATTGTGTTTTAGACTAGAAAAGAAACAGAAACACAGTCAGAAGATTAGTCCTGTTAACAGCAACTACCCAGAAATGTCAGTAACCTCTTGATACTAAGGTCCATGGAAGGCTATGATTGTTGCTGTTCTTTCTAAGTTTTTGAATGTTAAATTCTTACTTACAAAATCCTTATAATAAATTTCCCATATTTCTTTAAGTATGATTGAGTTTTCTTATTTACAACTAAGTGATTTAATAAATAATCATCATCATTTAAGAGTTTGCAGAATGTAGTGGTTCCATATCATGAAAGATGTTCCATTTTTACCCTCCCAAGGCTCATATATTCCCTGCCATTTTTCTTTCCTCACATTTTATTAATGAATAAAAAACTATAATTTATTTGAAATACATTTATAGTTTGGTAGATATTTGGGGTGCAAAAGAGTCAAATTTTCTGCCAATTGTTGGAAGTAGTTTGATTTTTATTTAGCAAACACCTAACATTTACACTAAATGCCCAGGATAACAATATTCTCTCCAATCAACAGAAGAAATAATTTGTGTCTGTGGGAGACCGACATAGCATGTGACCGCGTTTGTCTCCTCTTCTGATTGGTGTAGCATTGTGGGTCACTCTGCGTTCTGGCTGCCTAGGTAACCCAGACAGTAGCAGATCTTTAGGGTGGAGCAACTGTGTCTTTGTGCATGGGCGTGCCTTCCTACATCCCCATGGGTGGAGCTATGCTCACCTGTTCCTTTGTAATATTACCCCTTGACCTGTTTGGGATAAAATGTTCCATAGAAACACCTTTTGTGTGTCCCCTTCCCTTACTGCCCCTTGGGTGTGGCCTTCCTAGATGTCAGTCAACCTGCTGAGAGCAGACATCATGAGGCTAGACTCAGCCCCTTGTAACCTGACCCCTTGTCTCATTTGAATGGCTTCTCCTCAATAAAAGGGGTCAGAGAGTGCGGGCTCTCTCTCTTTCTGTGGACCCTTAAGGTCAGAGGAGCTGTCACAGCACCCCCAAATAAAAAGGTATTTCTGTCTCTTGTGTGGTTATTTCATGCAGCCCAGTTATTTCACTTTCCCTGGAGTGATTGATCCCTGAGTTTTTAGGTCACCAGGAACACGACACCTGTCCATATTATGAAAAGAACAGAAACAAATAGAAAAGAGTACTTGGAAACAAATTGTATTTACCAAATTATGTTTGGTCTGCTCTTAATTTTATGAGATATTGTTTGGTATATCAAGAAAAAAAAAAGGTTTCCTTCGATAATTAAGCTGGAGGAATATTGACTTAAACACAGATAATAGGCTAATGCCAATCTCCTCACTCTTTAATGATCAGTGCATGCTATGAATATTCAACAAGCAGATACTCTACAGAAAAATTCCCAATATTATTTGACCAGGAGGTGCTCTTCTTGCAGAACATCTGCTAGGATTTGGATTCTGAAATAAATACTTGTAGAATGCGGTCAGAGGGAAATAAGTAATTACTGAAGCTCAGAGCCTGTATTCTCTTCATCTTCAAAGAAATAAGTTTTGTAATGTTGTGATGCATAACAAATTTTGAACAACTGAATTAGTGTGTGAATGATTGTGTCAATGGCTAAACTGATGCTATCCTACAGATATGACTACTTTGGGGTTGTTTAGATTTTTATGTATTTAATTAAAACTGTTGGATGATTTCAATGTTTGAATTTACTGTGTATTATATGTATTGATTTTTTTAAACCAAATCAAATCCCTATGCCATAAGTACTATCATGATTTTCTACTTTATTGATGAACAAATGAAGACTTAGAAAGTTAAGTCTCTTCAATGATACAAAACCAACAGGTGGAAAGCAGTTCCATATACTTTAGGATTTTACATTCATAATCAGCACAGTAACATCTCTTCATTGTCCTAAATTTTCTGCCATTTGATAAAAAGTCTCGTAGATATAAGGCATGAAAAAGTTCACCTGTTCTTTCCTTTTGAAATTGGGCTAGAAAAATACAAAGACTGCACGAAATCTATCCCTTACTTTCCACTCAATGAAGCTGAGAGGTTTGTTGGAACATGTCCAAGTGGGAGACAGTAAAACTGAACCCTCTCCTAGCTCTAAAAGCTACTGGATCTTCAGTGTCTTTTTTTTTTAAGATAATAAGACTCACTTCATAAAGTTGGTCTGGGGATTGAAAATTATACATGTACCTGAGCATGGTGGCACACACCTATAATCCCAGCGGCTCAGAAGGATAAGGCAGGAGGATCACGAGTTCAAAGCCAGCTTTAGCAGCCACTAGGTGCTAAGCAACTCAGTGAGACCCTGTTTCTAAATAAAATACAAAATAGGCCTGGGGATGGGGCTCAGTGATCGAGTGCCCCTGAGTTCAATCCCCGGTGCAAAAAAAAATAAGAAATATATATATTCATTCATATATATATATATATATATATATATATATATATATGAACAAGCATGGTAACTAGAATGTAGACCCTAGAGACAGACTACTGGAATTTTAATTCCAGCATCAATGTGTTCTGAGTATTCTAGTGCATCTGCTTAATTTCCTAATCTGTAAACTTGATTGATAATAGTATCTTAAACATGGGATTGTTAAGAGAATCAAATGAGTTAATATACATAGGGCACATAAAATGGTGCTTTGCTTATAGAAAGGACTATGTACAAGTTAAATATATTAGGTAATCTCCAAATATCACCTATTATTGGTACTGATCCCATAGGCACATCAAAAATATTATACTTTAATATTTTTTTCTTTTTTATTACTGTCTCTACGATTACTAGCTATAGAATCTGTCAGTTTAATTTTTCTAAGCATTATTTATCTGTAAAATGTGAACAGAAAACTACCTAACATGGTTTTCAAGAGGATTAAATTGCTCATCATATATAAACCCCTGGCACATAGAAATATTTCAATAAAAATTGGTTTGTCTATTACTCCCTTATTTGCTTCCTTTTCTCCTTCTTCCCGAAATTAGGAAGCAAGGCTTGCTCCCTGAAAAGGCTTGCTTCCTGAAAGTCTTAACTATCAAATAAGGGTGTGCTTTCAAAAAGATGTTGTGAGCTGGGCATAGTAGCATGTGCCTGAAATCCCAGCAACTTGGGAGGATTGAGGCAGGAGGATCACAAGTTCAAAGATAGCCTCAGCAACTTAGCAAGGCTCTACTCAACTTAGTGAGACCCTGTCTCAAAATAAAATATAAAAAAGTTCTGGGTATGTGGCTTAGTGGTTGAGTGCCCCTGGGTTCAATTATCAGTAGATAAAAACAAAAATAAAACAAAACAACAACAACAACCAAAAAAAAACACAGTGTGGTGAATCACTCAATTCAAAAAGAAAATCTCCATGTACAAAAATGCTTTCAATAGGACGTGGATGTTAATATAACTCAGATAGTGTAATGGGAAATATAGCATTTCAAAATATTTCTCTTTTTTGGAGGCACACATTTTTAAAACTAGTATATTCACTTAGAAAATTTGCTACTTGCCTTAATAGGATGTTTTTGAGTGGCAAATAAAGACCTGAGAGGATTAGGTAAACATTTCCAAAATCTTGGGAATATTTTTGAGGTGGCAAGCTGCTGGAATTTGATTTTCCTGATCAAAGGGTAGATTTTTTTTTTAAACAATCCTCTGATTTAATGTAAGTCTAATGAGGCAGAGAATCTTGAGTCAAATGATCTCTTACTAATGCAAGATCCCCTAGGGCCCTGTGAAGTTACTGATAGCTTAATATACAATGCTCAACACATGCATTATGGAAAAATTGTCATTATAAATTGTATTGATGCTATGATTAAATGCAATCTTGCTTTATGTCCTTTGAGAGACTTAAAATATTATAACCTGAAGACATGAAGATGTTCTAACCAATCAGCACTAATAACATCATATATGTTCATTGAATTTTATAGCTACCCAGATATTTTACATACATTTTGGCACATCATCTCTATGAAGTAAGTAGCATAATTATTATTACCAAGTTTTATAGATTAAAAAAAAATAAGATACAGAGAGGTGAAATGGCATGCCCACTGATAGCTTGTAAATAAGATAGAACTAGAAAATCATTTTTATTATACAAGAAAAACTTGTTATTTCTACTAAACACTATTTCCCAGCAATGTAAGAGGTTTTATATATATATATATATATATATATATATATATATATATATATATATATATATATATAAAATCTGATCAAATATAAAAGAGTAGAGTGGCGATTTAAAAAAAAATAAAGTTCTTTCTGACAGTATTAAATCCCAAATTAGAAAATTTTTGTCAAATTAACTACTTTTAGCCTCTTTTCTATACTAACTGTCAAATCTTCCTTATTATTTAGGATCCATGAAACTCTGGACACAGCAATGAGCCTATGAACATAACTTCACTGTTAGAACCATCTCACTGCTTCATGAATGCCAAATCTGCCCATACTTCTCCTAAATAAACGTGTAGCAAAAACAGAACTAACCCCTATCAATCCCACAAGCGTTTGTTTTGTTTTGCCTTGTTTTAAATACTCACCTCACTATCTTTGAAGTATTCTATAAACTATCTTTGAAATCTATAACCATTGTGAGGGAACATAAAAGTCTACAATTAATTTTCACCTTTGGCAAAGTAGTTGGGCTATAGATTCACATCCATTCCTTAATGATCAGCTGATAATTGATGATGTGTTATGGGGATAAGTCGTCAAAAACAAATAAGCAAAATGAGAAAAAAAATGCATTGTATCATTAACTTTTTTTGAGAAAAATAATGTATCAGTGGACTTAAAGAAAAGATTTTCAATCCTAAGGATGTCTTGAATAATATGTGAGAGAGTATCTATGTGGGTGTGTGGGTGTGTATGTTTAAACCAAGAAGAAAATCATCACTAAAAGTTGCAAAGTTAAACTTGCATTTAAAAGTAAGAAGAAAAGTCCTCATCTCTGGCACATAAAAACTTTTATATTCACAATATTATTTATTCATTGACTCCTTCTATGATCACTATTCCCTTGACTGTTCTTCACCTTTTAAAAACAGGACATGACAGCAACAATGGCTGTATTAGTGAGAGAAATCCAGAGGGGAAACCGTCGTGCTTATTTTTACAGAGCCAGGGGTTCTTTTCCTTACGTGCACATCTTCAGAACTACCATCTGTGCTAGGGAGAGATAACTGGGGGAGTGTGATAGGGAGCCATCGAGAGGAAAGGCAACGATTCCAAAGGGGAAGTTAAATCACCAAGCTGTCAGGGTTTTAGATGCTGAAAATGTCATTTTAGTAAATAATCCAAGCCCCTCTCTTCATTTCCAACGTACACCTTGGCTCAGTGGCCTTGTCCCCACTGCTGCACGGGGGTGGGGATAGCACTGGCAGTATATCAATGGCATCACACCTGACTCTGAATGCAGTTTTACAAAAGCCCAAGGGGCATCAATTCACAAGACAAGAGCCAAGCAGATCCTTTTTTGCAGCAGTTTGATCCACCTGAGTGCCTCTAGTCACTTGTCCATTCTCTCATCAGCATTTGTCAATTTTAAATGTTTAATCCTTAGTCAACTGTCCCTGGAAGATACAGGCGTCCCCAAAACATATTAAGGGTAGGAAATTTAAAGAGGTAGAACCATAAAGGCCAATTTAGAACTATGATAATGTATTTAGAACCATAATAGCCATAGTAGTTATTTTAAAATCTTTTTAAAATCTTCCTTTCATACGAGTGTTATAAATACATATTAAAGTAGAAATTCAAAATAATCTCAGTAAGCTTAGAAATTTCCTAATTAATGACAGACAAAAGAGATAAAATGATCAAGGTAACATTACAAAATTCTGTACTATGTAGGTATTTCTGTGTAGAGGGAATTGGTAAATCATTTAATCTTATCTGTCACTCACCCTGCCATTTATAGATTTGATGTCACAGGCCCATAGAATGCTCCTGGCTTACTAATTAATGGCTAAGATCCTGGTGTCTGAATTGTAAAACAGTCTGGTTTTCGTTATATCAAATAACATTTATTAAATAAAAGTTGATTGCGAGTTTATATACCAGTCATCTAGCCAAGCTAAATCAATCTGAATTTTTCAATAAACCAAATTAATTGTTATGGTTTACCTAGAATTAAGAGACTAAACCCTTGAAAACTCCCTTTGATGCTGAAATCCTAGACTAACTTCTTGTGTCACTTATTTTCTATATATGACAAGAAAAAATAATTTTATTTTCAATTAGAAGTTAGAAAAACTTAGCATCCTATACTTAACTGTGATAAAGACTGAACTTCACCTTAACTATAACAAGGAAAGTCCAAGCCAGGATGACAAATGCTAATAGTGTTTTATCACCTTTTTTTAAAATTGATATAGCAAGTTCATTTCCTCAGAGCCTCATACAACTCTACATGCATATAAATTTGCCATTTGGGGTATTCAGGAAATGTTAGGCTCAGATTCCCATATGAACATTTGAAATATAATTCTGAATCTTAATCAGAAACATTCACAATGGCTCATGAAATAGAAAAAAAAAAGAAAACAATCTTCACAGGAACTAGACTTGTCATTACTTTATTTCCAATTCCACATGCCAAATGGCATTCTGGAAACATAAGATAACTGAAAAGTACTTCACAAGGGAAAAATTGCTCTATTAGTCTGATGATAAAAGTAGATAAATAAATGCCTCTTTTCCTTCTTTGGTTTTCTAGTACCGCTTCCTGACTGTGGATAAAGGTGTAAATTTAAGAGACACAATTGAGTATCCACGTATCTGTCTATTAGTTTGTGGCTACCCAGCCAATTTAAAATGTAATGTTCAACTATGTTTCATTTTATTACCTCCAATTGAAAACAGGGAAAAACAATAAAAAAAATGTGGGTGTAGTTTTATGAGTGCCACTAAAGTAGTATTATCACAATCTCAAACTGTTTTCGTTCAAAGAAAAATCTATGGTCAATCTTTGCCTGTCGTCATGTCGAAATGGTTGTTGAAATAAGAAAAAAGTAAAAGTCCAGGAATTTGAGCAAATTTTCACTCCATGGAATGTTTTGGTCAAATATAGATACCCCTAAAAAATCTGTTGTTAAAACAAAATGGTTTATTGATGAGTAATGAATTAAAGTATAGAATATTCTAAGTACAGAGATGTTTAAATATAATATATAATAATAAATATAATATATATTATGTATAATTATAATTTTAGTACTCATGTAAGACTATGCCTTCTTCTCAGTCTTATAAAACATTTTCAGAAATGGATTTGGTCTAAATGGATGTGTTTAATTATAACACAATGGCATTAACCAATAGGGTAAGTAATTTTAATCTTGAAAATACTAGTAGTTATTGATCATGAGCTAGGAAAATGAAATATCTTGAAAAACAGGATTTGTTATAAAGTAATTTGGCCATTTTAAATTCATTTAAAAGTTACCGGACATTAAAATTGCGTACCTTTGGAAAGGGCTTTAGAGAGCACTCATTTCAAAATTTGCTCACAATTAGTCAAGTTGTCTCTATTTCAAGGTTGGGGTAATTTTGAGAACTGATGAAATTATAGTTTACAAATAGAACTTGTGGTGTGTTGAAACCATTGTGTGTAACCAACTCTTAGCACACATCTTTCACCTCACCTTTGTCAGACACTGACCAGGGTGGTATACTTTGCCAACCTGGATAGAAGGATGAAATCTGACCATGGGATTTGAAGATCTTCATATGGAAACTGCTGTTTAGGAGGAGTCAAGGGGCTGAAAGTGTAAGTGAAATCAATTACCAATTCATGCACGCTCTTTGTGTGTAGGTCTCATGTATAATTTACTACACCCCCAGTTGTAGGACATTCCCAGTATTTCTCAAGTACAGAAATGACAGCTATTAGGTCAAAGGCAGAACTAACAAAGAAAAAAGAAAAGAGGAACTAAGACCACCCTGATTGTTTTACTCCTTGTAAAAACTCTGTGCCATCGAAGAACTTTCCACTGTCATGTATAACTGATTAGAACTAATAAATAAATTGAAAAAATAAAACAAATGTTTTCTCTGATAAGTGGATGCTAATCCATATTGGAGGGGTGGTTCATGGTATAAGTGGATGGACTTTGGATGGGGCAAAGGGGAGGGGAGAGGGGGTAAAGGGTTAGGAAAGATGGTGGAATGAGATGGATATTATTACCCTAGGTACATGTATGATTGAACAAATGGTGTGACTCTACTTCAGAGCAGAGAATTGAAAAATTCTGCTCCATTTGTGTATAAAAAAATTGAAGAGCTTTCTAGTGTCATCCACAACTGATTAGAACTAATAAATAAATAAGTAAATGGATCTGTGCTATAACTTTTCCTCTTAAAGACTAAGGAAAATATCAAAATTATTTGCAATATATTTATAATTATTATAATTACTGATATTATTTTTACAAATCATCAGTCATGAGAGCATGAATTAAAGGATACATAGTACTCATATCTCCTGTTTCCTTAACAAACATTATTCCCCAGTAAGTGTAGAATTGGCTCCAGAATCCTTAATAGAGCATGCCAGAAAGCTACCAATTGTAATTGCACTGCGAAGTGTAACACAAATCATTCCCAGTAGGAAAATATATGAATTGGCCTTCTAAAATGTTCTCATTTCACAACAAACATACAAGCAACAGAATAGATAAATTGGACTAAATTAAAATTAAAAGCTTTGCGATTCAAAGTATGCTATCAAGAAAGTAAACACACAGAGAGACTGTTTACAAATCTTACATCTAAAAAGGACTTATATCTATAATGTAAAAAGAAATGTTATAACTTATTACTTAAGTCCAATGATCCATTTTTTTAAGTGAGCAAAGGATCTAAAAAGCTAAAAAGCCCATGAAAAGATTTTCAACATTCTCTTGTATGCTTTTTTCCTCCAAAATTTATGTTAAATTTTAATCCTCTATGCCAAAAGAGGTAGTGCCTGGAGCAGGTGATTAGGTTCTGAATACTGTTCCCCCATAAATGGGATTAATATCCTTATAAAAAGGTCTGGAGGGAGCCTTTTTTGGCCCTTTCCTACCATCTGTGATGTGAAAATGCAGGAATAAGACACCATCTTGGGAAGAGAGAATGAGCTCTCACCAGAAATCAAATCTGCCTGTGCATTGATCTTGGAATTCCCCACCTGCAGAACTATGAAAAATACATTTCTATTATTTATAAATTACTCATATATGGCATTTTGTTACAGTAGCACAAACAGATGAACACATTATCTATTTGATTTGAATGCAAATCAGAACTGGCTGGAATGTAAAATAAAAGCATTTGTAAAAATGCAAAGAAACTGGAATTCTTACCCTTAAAATGGAAATATAAAATGATGCAGCCACTTTGGAAAATAGCCTGACAATTCCTCTCAAGATTAAACATAGAATTAACACACAATCTAGCAATTCCACTCATAGCATGTACCTAAGAAAAATGAAAAGTTATCGCACAAATAAGTTGTACATAAGTGTTCAGGGAAGCATTATTTATAATAGCTAAAAAAGGAAATAACCCAAAGGTTTACCAACTAAAATTTGGCTAAATGTGATATATCCACACTTTGAAATATCACTGAGCTATAACAAGATGAACTTTGAAAATAATGCTAAGTGAATTTATATATAGGAAGAAATATTGGATTTCACTTGTGAAATGTCCAGAATAGGCACATCCATAGTAGATTAGCTGTTGCCTAGGAATCTGGGAATAGAGGGGGAGGAGAGGAATGACAGATAATGAGTATGGAATTTTTCTTTGGGATAGCTAGTGAAAATATTCTATAATTGATTGTGGTGATGGTTGTACAATTCTGTGAATATATTAAAAGTCATGTGAATATATTAAAACTCTACACTTTTAGGTGGGTTAATTTTATCATATGTGAATTATATCTCAATGAAATTTTTAACAAAAAAGTTTTTAATTTAAAGGATTCTCATAATTACCTTTTCTACAATTTAACTAGAAAGGATCTCCACTTTGTTCATGGAATGACATTAGTAATGTCTAAAGAGGACCATTGTTATATATGAAAGGACTCTGTGTTTATAAAAAGTTGCTGAAATAC
The DNA here is from genome assembly GCF_052094955.1 of Ictidomys tridecemlineatus. Lineage (NCBI taxonomy): Eukaryota > Metazoa > Chordata > Mammalia > Rodentia > Sciuridae > Ictidomys > Ictidomys tridecemlineatus. Next base: position 56,537,212 of record NC_135477.1, read on the forward strand.
ACTAAATCCAACAAACACCTATGTAATACACACACACATTACTATGGCAAATAGCCTGAGCCTCTATTCAACAGGTTGAACATTCTTTTCTATTCTAGTCAATCACATCCAGTTTTCCAACAGTCTCCCTAAGGGTTTTATGAGCAAGACCAATTAGTCAGTATCGCTTTATTGGATTGTTTAGTCCTGCCAACAGTTTGGTGAATTACACAGCTGTCACATCAGTTCATGAGTGATAGTCGGCAGAAAGACAATAGCAGTGACAAAAACACCCAGTATACAAATCACAGGAAAAATAAGAGCCTAACTCTTCTAAAGTAGTTAGGAAAATCATTGTAGGGGAAAGAGAAGCATACATTGATTTCTGGATATTTTGTACACAGAAGTGTGTCAAAAACACAGTAGGAACTCAGGAAGTGATTAACCACACCTCCCTCCTCCTGAAGAACCCCGTAGGATCTCTTTAAGATGCTCAGAACCTTTTCTTTATATAGATTACACCAAGAAGAATATAAACACACATAAACACATCACACACACACACATACACACACACACATACACACACACACACACACACACACATCCCATACCCTCCTATCTCAATACAAATAAAGAGATATAGACACACAGATATATGTTTACATCTCTCCCTCTCTGTCTCTCCCTCCCCCCCTCCTTCTGTCTATCTGCCTACCTATCTATCTATCTCTGCAAATCTGTGAAGGCAACTTGAAAGTCTTTCTTATAATTTTCCTAATTTGTGGTTATCTACGGGTTTTAGTGTAGGTTGTCTGAGAAGTCCATTTTGGAAATTGAAAAAACTGGATTAAATGAAAAATAAATTTATTGAAGAAAATGGTTGTGTGAGAGAAAATGATGAGATGAGGTAGGCACCAGGAGAGGCAGGAGCTATCATTATATTGTGAGGTGACTCTTGGAAGAAGACAGGGAGGGAGAATTGGTAGAGACCTCTGGGACTACTGTGCAGTCTAAGGAAGTTTTACAAAAGCGGTTGAGTTCTTGAGACAAAGTCAGACATGACAGGAGACCCACATCTGTCAAGTACAAGTCTGCCCTAGTTATGTGTGACTTGTGGAGTCATTGGTTGGGAGCAGTCTATAGAAGGCCTAGCTTCAGTATAACTGCAGAAACACCATCAGAGCAGAGGGGTTCGAGGCTCTGGTCAATTACAGTTCCTGTTGTTGAAAGTCAACAAGATGTGCCTCATGGACCCCACATTATGATTCACAAGCCTCATCTATTCTTAGAAATTCTTGCTCTGTGAAAATGTCTAATTCATGAGATTTTCAAATGCAAAGAAAGCATTATTGATAGTTATCCTGGAAATTTATAACATGGACATAGGATAAATTTGTAGATATTTAATAATCACTTGTTGATTTTGATTTTGTAATTTTTTTATTTTTTATCTCTTTTATAGTTATACATGACAGTAGAATATATTTTGACATATTTTATGTAAACATGGAACACATCTTATTCTATTTGGGATCCCAGTCTTGTGGTCGTACATGATGTGGAGATTCACTATGGTGCAGTAAATTGCAGAAATGGCCCAAGCCTCCCCACTGCCCTCTATTTATATCCTTCGTGATGTGATTTTTTTCACTGCTTCCCTTAAGAAGGCTGTTTTCTTACTCCTTAAATGTAAATTAGCTCTTTAAGTTGCTCTGACCAATAGAATGTGACAGAATTGATGATATGCTTGTTCTAAGCCTAAACCTCAAGAGAGCTTGTGGACTTCCATGTACTTTCTTCCTCCTCCTGCTTGCTCATCAAGAACATGATTGGTGGAGCCTCTTAGAATATGAGAGATTTGCAGGACAGCCAAAATGGCACAGATGTCTCACTTGAAGCCCTATACGTGGGAGAGAGAGCCCAGCTAAGATTGATAAAGCCACCTTGCAAACTGACAGTTGGCCACAGACACGTGACAGAGCCCTGACAAGCTAACCTGAGATCTGCAGAACCACCAGCTGACCATATTGCTGTGATCAGCAATAAATTATTATTTTGAATTCTATATATTGGGGTGGTTTATTACTTATCAGTAACTGACTAATATTATCGATCACTTGAAAGCTTATGTGTTTAAGCTGTTGGCCCAGTACTTGACGGATTTACATTATGCAGCCACACATGCATAGTCTCATGTGGGCACATGCACACACACACACACACACACACACACACACACAAACCGCATATCACAGGGCCCAGTGAATGGGGCTTTTGACTATATTCTATACCATTAAAAAAAAAAGATCCATATCATAGGTGGTTATGGCTTTAGCCACCAGAAGCAGGATCCCTTGTGGTTGCCCCATTTGTCCCATTTTAATATATGAAGACCAGGAAGTGGTCCTGGAAGCCCTGAGTAATCAGTGCCATTGATGAATGATACAGGCAAATTATTCCCTCAGATCTTTCCAGAAAATTTGGAGAAGGTGATTTAGATTCTACTCTAAAGGACTGAAAACTAACCTCTCTCATCTGTGTAGTTCTAGCCTCTGTGATAGATCTGGAAACTCAAAGGGATACAAAAGTGATCCATATCCATGACAATATTTAAAGACAAATGCACAAGAAACTAATTATGGTATTAAAATCTTCATTTTCATCTGAAAACACCAGAGTTGCAAAATGTCTGATCTTAACATAGTATTTGCAATCATAATCTTCTACTAGGACTTCTGATTTTATATCTCCATCCACCATGGACTGCATGTTAAATGAATTTAGTATTTTAAATTAAAGAAGGCGTACTCCATATCTGTGCTGCCAAATGTGATAATTATGTGGCTGCTTTTAGATATTCATTAAATTTCTGGATAGTAATTTGCTTTGTTGGGAGACCTGTAAACCAAATTATCCATAGTCTTATCTATAACCTTGAAAGATATCTGAGAAATAGGAAGCCACACACACCCCACAGAAGCATCCTCTTTATCTCTATTAACATTTAAACAAGGTCATCAGAACCCTTAAAACTCCAGCACAAATACAGTTCAGCCTGTAGTGTTACTTTTGTATCTGATAGAGATGCATTTTCAGTTCTGGTGTTTGGAAACGCTATGGCTACAGAAGAACTGAGAAAATTGCAGACTAGAGGCCACAGAAACTCCTGTTGCTCACTTTTCCCCTTGTCCTCTTTCCCAAGGCTTTCATAGATTGACTGACAGAATAAATATTCCAAGGCACAGCGTACATTATACATTCCCAGAAGACAAAATGTTAAGAACTTTAAAAACCCAAGTTTCTAAAGACCTCTAAAATCCGGCTATTGATTCTCTTTCTATCCTTAAATCTTCATTAACCTGCTCACCCAACAGATGCCCCCCAACTCTTCCCTCTTCTCCTAATTGGTTTTTGATTTTTCCCTTCTACCTATGTGTTAGTCATTTTTCAGTCCTCTTAACAAAATACCTAAGATAATCAAATTATAAAAAGAAATGTTTTATTTTGGCTCATCAATTTGGAGGCTTGGGTCATGATAAACTGGTCAAGTTGCTTGGGGTCTGTGTCCAGGCAACACATCATGGTGGAAACACAGGGTAGAACAGTATATCTCACCTCATGACCAAGAAGAAAAAAAGAAGAAAGAAACCAGGGTCCTACAGTCCCTTTGGGGACATTCCCTCAAAGATCACAGACACTCCCAATAGGCCCAGCTTCTTAAAGTTTCCACAACCTTCCTGTAATGCCAAACCTTTATTTAGTATACAGGTCTTGGAGGGACATTCAATCTCCAAACATAATGCTTTGATAATCTCACTCTTCAGTAAGAATGCCTCTTCAACTGTTTCTGTTTGTATGACTGGGGTGTATTTTCCACAATCCAATCCAAATGAATAACTTTAACCTATATAATGAAGCATTAACTACAAATATATCTGTCTCACTATTAGGCAACAAACTTATTGTAGTTAGGAGACATCTAGTTCATTTTTTGCATACTCAATATCATCCAGATTTGTGCCTAAAATTACAATATTAATAGTGATAATGATAAATTAATGCTGTATATGTGAATATGCATGTTATATGTATGTGTGTGTGAGTGAGTGTGTGTGTGTGTGTGTGTGTGTGTGTGTGTGTGCACATGTATTCCATTCTACCATCTTAGGATTCAAAAGAAGAACCCATCTCATAATATTTAATCCAATAAAAATATAATTGTCCAGTATACTACAAAAAACTTCTCCTTTTCTGTTTCTTATTCCTCCCTAACCTAGGCAGGCCTGTAATGACTCCCCACATAGTCACTCAATGCAAGGGACTGATCATGGATAAAAAATGCCTCTTGGAGGAAGAACTAAAATAAGAATCTTTCCAATATCTTGGGATTCTCAATTCTCCGTTGCAATTGCAGCTATCATCACTATAAATGTAAAGAAAGGGAAGTCATTTCCTGTGGTTCCATTCAATTACTCTTTCCATACAGAAAAGGGCTTTACAAAGTTATATCTTTTATTGTTGAAAGACTCTCAGATTCATGTGCATTCATATATTTTTATATTTTTCTTCAATATTGAAAACAAAAATTTTCAACCTCACCATTTACACAGAACTAGAGGTAATTCTTCCCCCTAACACATCCCAAACCTGGATACTTACCATGGATATTGACCTCAAGAGGAAATGAGCATCTTCCTCTCCTTCTGGGAAATTTCCGTTCTAATAGTCATGGTATCTTTTCCTTCTGGAAGGTCTCATTCAAGCCCATACCAGTAAGCCTGAGATGCCCTAAACAGTAAACGTGAATGGGTCAGAAAACATTTAAAATTGTGGATTTTATCATATACGTATTATGTCTTATTTTAAATAAAAAGCTCAGAATCCTTTCTTCTCAGGGGGTCCCCTAGTTCTACTGAATTTCTTCAACCATTCTTCAGTAATCAGCTCTCCATACTGCAAAGGTCATGTGGAGCAACAGCCTCTGCTACCAGAAGAAATCTCCAGTTGTATCATCTCCCCAGCACACATTGACAGGACCAAATATATATATATCAAGTTGTGTTTTTCCAGGTCTCAGTCTCTGGAACTAAAGATAATTGATCATTCATAACCTGAAAGAAGGGAAGAAATAAAAAGGGAAACCAACATAAATATAACAATTGAACATAATTTCTAAATTTATTTAAGTTCTGTTATATAAATATGAGTCACTGTATTAAGCAGTTTTTCATATTGTTTATCTTTTAATCCTCTCAACACTGGTGAATGTCAGATTAAAGAGTATCTGTTTTCACTGTCTATATCCTTGGCTACCAAACTCAAATGTCCTGTTATAGATTCTCTCTGTGCTGGGCTTATTTAATAGAACGGAATGGATGTAGTTTCATATTATTTTCAAGCAAGTAAACCTTCTTTATCCAATTTTTCCATATATTGATGAAGATGCACAGTACAAATATACATTCAGTGCACTCTTCCAGGATTAAATTTGCTCTTCCTATCTCAGGATCTTTGTACAGACATCTATAAAATGACATCCATAGATGTTTTGTTTTCTTACCTCCTGAATTAGTCTTGTTTTGTTGCTATAATAAAATGCCCAAGGCTTGGTATTTCATTATTAAAAATATATATTTAATTCAAGGTTCTGGAGGTTCAGGAGCATCACACCACTGTCCTGGTAAGGGTCCCCCTGACCATATTAAAACATGGCAGATGACATCATGGCAGAAGAACCCGAGAAAGAGAAGTTAACATTATGTCTTTCTGGTAGCAAAAATACTCATGGAAAGAATAGTACCACAATAATATGTGTCACTCTGAGACTGGAAACATGTATTTCTTTACTCTGTTTAAAGTCCATTGATCCCTATTGATCCTTCATATCACAAATTCTGGTGAGTGGGAAGAACATGTGACTGGCTGTCAGAAGGACCCGCCACCTACAGCATATTGTAGAGCAATATGAGCTCTAGTCTTCTCACCTTGGAAATCAAAGTAATAGCTACACTAAGAGTTGGTGAGAAAATTAAATGAGATAATACATTTAAAACACATGCACAAAATTCTCCAGTTCGTATAGGGTTCTCAATAATGGTGATTGTTAGTATCACTGAATATTGTCTCTGAAAATATTTTTTAAAATAGATATCATCAAATAAGTATCTGAAACTTGGTTTTAAAATTTTTAACATGTGCTATTGATCCTGGAACTACCTTTCCTGAATTCTAATGGCTATTGAAAAAGTATGTCACTAGTTGACTAGATGAAATTGCAATGATGAGAATCTTTGGATCATTCAAATTTAGCAGGAATACTGTAGGTTGCTGGGGGAAAACATCTTCCATTCTACTCTCTCTGAAAAAAAATTGAACATTTTATTTTATTCCATTTTAATTTAATTTATTTTCCTTTTTGATTTTATTTTAATTTTGAGACAGAGTCTCTTTAAGTTGCTTAGGGCCTTGATAATTGCTGAGGCTGGCCTCACATTTGTGATCCTCCTGCCTCCGACTCTCAAGTTGCTGGGATTACAGGCATGTGCCACCATGCTCAGCTTACTGGACATTTAAAATGAAGAAACTATGCTTCCTTTGAGTATAGATATAGCAAAAGGGCGACTGCCTTTTATACTATATTTTATATATGCTGTCCTCATAGAGTGGAATGTACAAGTACTCCATTGGATTTGCTCACATTCTGGATGATAAAGAGTGCTATGGAGGACAATAAATCAGGGAAGGCAATAGATACTGTTGGGAACAGAGAGATTGCTAGTTAAATAAGCCGCCGGTGAAGACCTCCGTGTCAACATTCCTTTGAGCAAGACCTGAACAAAAGTGAAAAAGCTTAAAATGAAGGAAAGTATTCCAGGTTGAACAGGCAGCAGAAGACTCAAAACCAAATGCGTTTACTCGGGTCAGAGGAGAGTGAGAAGAACAGCATGGCTGGAGCCAACTGGCAGTCTGAGCCCTGTCTCCAAGCTAGATCTCCTTCACAGGAGTTGGGGAGCCACCAGAGGTTTCATACAGAAGAGCCACTTGATGGAACATGATGTTTAAAAGTACCACTATTGCTTTCTGTTGAAATAGACAGTTAAAGGGAAAGAGAGGAACAGAGAGACCATGTTAGGGGATCATTGGCAAAAAAAAAATGAGGCAAAGTCAGATGGTTCTACAAGGGAAGTCTTGAGAGCAAGTATTTGTACTCTGGACATATTTTGAAGATAGGGAAGATGGGACTTGTGAACAGATAGGATGTGGAATACACCATAGTCATGGTAAGTCAAAATTTTATTTGAGCACCAGGAAAGGAGATGTTATTAACTCAGGGAATGAGGGATGATGAGAAGTTCCAAGGGAAGATAAAGAGTTCCGTTAGTGGCATTTTTATTTTGAGATTTCTGTTAGACATAAAAGTATCTAATATGAAAATAGTATTTTGGTCTGCCTTTTAAGAGAAAGCAAAAGCTACTGTTGTGATTTGGAACTTAAGTGCCCCCCAAATGCCAAAGGCTTGGTTGACAGCTTGTGACACTATAGGAAGACGGTAGAACCTTTGGTGGAGATGTTTGAAGAAAGTTAGGATTTGGGGACTCTGGCCTCTTTCTCTCTGAATGCTTTCTAATTTCTATGATGCAAACAGCTTGATTCTACAACATGCTCTCCACCATGATGTTCAGCCTCACCACAGACCCAAAAAGAATGGAAACAAATAATCATGGACTAAAACTTCTGAATCTGGGAGCCAAAGTAAAACTTTTTTTTTCCTTTTAATATGATTTTCTCAGGTATTTTTTTTCAGCAATGAAAGTTGACTAGCACAGCCATCAATAGCAAATATATGATATTAAAAACCTTGAAAAGAGGTAAGACCTACTAAGAAGTGATTGATACAAGAAGGATTATTCACTTGGATACTCCAAAGTTCTAAGAGAAGGGGAATCAAGAAAGTAGACTTAGGGCTTCTTTTCCTCAGCAAGGTAGCAGGGACCTCCCGTCAGCCACCACCACCCACTCTGGTTGAGCTTTATCATGTTCACAGCCAATGGTCACCATGAAATTTATGTTGCTTTTCAGTCATCAGTTTCCACTGAAGAAAGTTTTGACTGAAGAAATGGTACATCCCACTGACAGACAAAGAGAAGGAAAAGACCACAAGAGAACTTGTTCAAACCATTTTAGCACAGAAACCTAAAATGTGCAGCTTCCTTGAGTGTCTAGATCTGAAGATTGTTCACAAAAGATATGCTAGACTGTGTATTTGCTGTGCTATAGAGGATCAGGACAATGAACTAACTCACCCGGAAATAATTCATCATTATGTGGAATTACTTGACAAGTATTTTGGCAGTGTGTGTAAACTTGATATTATCTTTAATTTTGAGAAGGCTTATTTTATTTTGGATGAGTTTCTTTTGGGAGGTAAAGTTCAGGGAACATCCAAGAAAAAAAACATCCTTAAAGTGATTGAGCAGGCTGCTTTACTACACAGAAGCCACGTCATGAATATTTTAATGTACCTGTGTACTAAATGACTATTCATCAAGTATGCAGAATTTCACAGAAGAAATAGAGAGCTTATATACCCATGAAGGAAAATATCCTCAGCTTGGTGACTATCTTGTAAAATAATAAAAGGGCATTTCAGAACCATTACCATTACAATTGTATTTTTTTCCTGTTTGTATTCCTCTTTCCTATATTATTTCATTCTACATATGACACCAAATATACAAAATTACCACAGATCTATACCAAGGCACATTATAATGGAAATGCCTAGCATGCAGATTAAAGTTATGATCTTAAAGTCCAAAAGAGAGAGGAATCAGATCACATATAGGGGGAGAGACCAATTTAAATCTCAGCACATTTTACAAGCTAGTCACTCAAAGCCAGGAGATCCCTAAACAACATATACCAAACTCTAAAAGAAAATGAATGACAACCAAGAATCTTATAACCAGCAAAATTAAGCTTCAGATTTCATGACAAAATAACAATCTTTCATGATAAACAAAAGTTAAAAGAATTGACAGCGAGAAACTCTGCACTACACAGAATCCTGAGAAAAATATTTCATGAGGAGGAAATGAAATGAAATGAAAATAAGCTACTTCAATACCTAGAGACTAAACAATATATTGAATGACTCATGGATAACAGAAGAAGACATCAGTGAGGAGATTAAAAAAAAATTCTTAGAGGTAAACGAGAACTCTGATAAAACATATCAAAATCCCTGGGGCAAAATGAAGGCATTGCTAAGAAGAAAGCTCATTGCATCAAACTTGTTCATTAAAAGAATAAAATGTCAACAAATAAATGACCTGATATTACATCTCAAAGCCCTAGAAAAAGAACAAACCAATACCAAAAGTAGTAGAAGACAGGAAATAATTAAATCAGGGTGGAAATCAACAGAATTGAAATAAAAGAAATAATTCAAAATATTGACAAAACAAAAAGCTAGTTCTTTGAAAAGATAAATAAAAGTGACAAGCCCTTAGCCACCCTACCAAAAAGAATGAGAGAGAAATCTTAAATTACTAATATTCATAATGAAGTATCATGACAGACACTATTGAAATACAGAAGACAATTAGAAACTATTTTGAAAATTTATGCTCCAGTAAAATAGAAAACCTCAAAGACACTAACAAATTTCTAGGGGCATATGATCAATCCAAACTGAGTCAAGAGGATATACACAATTTAAACAGGTCAATTTCAGGCAGTGAAATAGAAGATGCCAGCAAAAGCCTACAAACCAAGGAAAGCCTTGGACCAGACAGATTCACAGCTAAGCTCTATAAAACCTATAAAGGAGAATTACTCCTCAAATTACTCCATGAAACATAAAACAAGGGAACCCTTCCAAACTGGTTCTATGAAGATAGTAATATCCTAATACTAAACCAGGCAGAGACACATCAAGGAAAGAAAATTTCAGACCAATATCCCTGAAGAACATAGATGCAAAATTTCTCAATAAAATTTTGGCAAATTTCCTACAAAAACATATTAAGAAAAGAATGTTCCAGGGCTGGGGATATGGCTCAAGTGGTAACGTGCTCGCCTGGCATGCGCAGGGCACTGGGTTCAATCCTCAATACCACATAAAAATAAAAGATGTTGTGTCCACCAAAAACTAAAAAATAAATATCAAAAAATTCTCTCTCTCTCTCTTTCTCTCTCTCTCTCTCTCTCTCTCTCTCTCTCTCTCTCTCCCTCTCTCCCTCCCTCCCTCCCTCCCTCCCCTCTCTCCTCTCTCTCTTTAAAAAATAAATTAATTAAATTAAAAAAAGAAAAGAATGTTCCATGATCAAGTGGGATTCATTCCAGGGATGCAAGTTTTTTTCAACATATGGAAATCAATAAATATAATTCACCGTATCAATAGACTTAAAGATGAGGATCATATGAATATATCAATTGATGCAGAGAAAGCATTTGACAAAATACAGCACCTTTTCAAGTTCAACACACTAAAAAAAAAATTAGGGATAGTAGGAACATACCTCAACATTATAAAAGCTATCTATTCTAAACCCATGGCCAACATAATTGTAAATGGAGAAAAATTGAAAGCTTTTTCTCTAAAAACTGAAAAAGACAGGGATGCCATCTTTCACCATTTCTATTCAACATAGTCCTTGAAACTCTAGCCAGAGCAATTAGGTAGACAAAAGAAATTAAAAGGATAAAATAGGAAAAGAAGAACTCAAACTATCATTATTTGCTGATGACATGATTCTATACTTAGAGGATCCAAAAAACTCCACCAGAAAAGTTCTAGAATTAATTAATGAATTCAGCAGACTAGCAGGATATAAAATCAATACCCATAAATCAAATGTATTTCTATACATCACTGATGAATCCTCTGAAAGAGAAATTAGAAAAACTACCCCATTTACAATAGGCTCAAAAAAAAAAAAAAAACTTGGGAATCAACTTAACAAAAGAGGTGAAAGACCTCTACAATGAAAACTACAGAACACTAAAGAAAGAAACTGAAGAAGGCCTTAGAAGATAGCAAGATCTCCCATACTCTTGAATAGGTAAAATTAATATTGCCTAAATGGCCATGCTACCCAAAGTGTTCTACAGATTCAATGTGATTACAATTAAAATACCAACATCATTCCTTATAGAAACAGAAAAAGCAATCATGAAATTCATTTGGAAAACCAAGAGACCCAGAATAGCCAAAGCAATCCTTAGCAAGAAGAGTGAAGCAAAAAGCATTACAATATCAGACCTTAAACTATACTACAAAGCTATAATAACAAAGGTGCCAAAAACATACATTGGAGAAAAGATAGCCTCTTCAACAAATAGTGCTTGGAAAAATGTAAAGCCAAATGCAGCAAAATGAAACTGAACCCCTATCTCTCACCATGCACCAAACTCAACTCAAAGTGGATCAAGGACCTTGGAATTAAACCAGAGACCCTGTGCCTAATAGAGGAAAAAGTAGGTACAAATCCCCATCATGTTGGATTAGGCCTCAAATTCTTTACAAAGACTTCTAAAACACAAGAAATAAAATCAAGAATCAATAAATCGAATGGATTCAAACTAAAAAGCTTCTTTTCAGCAAAAGAGATAGTCTATGAGGAGAAAAGAGAGCATACATTTTGGGAGCAAAGTTCTGCCACATGCATTTCAGATATAGCACTAATCACCAGAATATATAAAGAACTCAAAACACTTAACACCAAAAAAAAAAAAAAAAGATCAATAAATGGGCTAAGAAGCTGAACAAATACTTCTCAGAAAAAGATAGACAACCAATCAACAAATATATGAAAAAATGTTAAACATCTCTAGTAATTGGAGAAATGCAAATCAAAACTACTCTAAAATTTTATCTCACTCCAGACAGAATGACAGTTATTGAGAATACAAACAACAATAAGTGTTGGCGAGGATGTGGGGGGAAAGGCACACTCATACATTGTTGGCAGGACTGCAAATTTGTGCAACCAATCTAGAAAGCAATATGGAGATTTCTTAGGAAATTTGGAATGGAACCACCATTTAACCCAGCTATCCCACTCCTTAGTCTATGCCCAAAGGACTTAAAATCAGCATACACATCAATGTTTATGGCAGCTCAATTCATGATAGCTAAACTGTGGAAGGAACATAGATGCCCTTCAATAGATGAATTGATAAAGAAACTGTGGTATGTACACACAACTGAATATTAATCAGCACTAAAAGAACAAAATTTTGGCAGTTGCAGGTAAATGGATGGAGTTGGAAAATATCATGCTAAGCAAAATAAGCCAATTCCAAACATAAAAGCCGAATGTTCTCTCTGAAAAGTGGACACTGATCCATAATGGGGGCGGGGAGTGGGGGCATTGGAAAAATGGAGGAACTTTGATTGGACAAAGGGGAGGGAGGGACTGGAAGGAGGCATGGGGGCAGGAAAGTTGGTGGAATGAGATGGAGATCATTAACCTAGGTACATGTATGACTGAACACATGGTGCGATGCTACATGTGTACAACCATAGCAATGTAAAGTTGTGTTGTAATTTTGTACAATGAATCAAAATGCATTCTGCTGTCATATACACTTAATTAGAATAAAGAAATAAATATTTTTTTCAAAAAAGAAAGTAGACTTAGGGTGGCTAATGAAATACAAGTTAAACTAGGAGTTGTAAGGCCTTCAGGAACCATGTGAAAACATATGTATAAAAGCAGGGTATGGTAACTGGGTCAAATGCTGCAATAGGTCATATAAGGTGCAGACTGAATTCATCATTGGATTTATCAACATAGAGGTCAATATTGACATTGACAAGAACAGTTTAGCAGACTATTAGAAGAGAAAGTTGGTTTAGACAATAGGAAATAATAAAAATAGGAGAAAAGGTATTGGGTGGCAAGTATTGACAACTCTAGTTTCTAGATACTTCACTGAAAAAGAGCATTAAAAAAATGAGATCAGGCTTGGAGTAGAATGTGAAGTCAAGAGGTTTGGTTTGTTGCTCAATTCACTGTGGTAATGTTTATTAGTTAATTTGTTTGTTGGTTGTTTTGTTTTGGGTTGCTCTGCTTTGTTTTGTTTGGGGACATTTCTGCTTTATTTTTCAGAGACAATAATCTCTTCCTCTCCAATTCCATCCCTGTGTCCTGATGGTGAACATGAATACATTGTTGAGTTGGAATTGATGCAAGCATATTAAAAACTTTCTTTTATGGCAAAAAAACATTTCTGTGAAGAGAAAGTCATTAAGACGTTTGGCAATGGGATCTGCCTTAAGTATCCTAGAAACCATGAATGTCTGCTTATTATCTACATTGGTTAACACTGCTTCTAGAATGCTTTTGTTATTATTTTAAATCCTGAGGGTGAGAAAATGCTTATTCTACCATAGAGCATTAATTGCCCCTTTAATCTCTGCCTCCTTGTTATCAGATCTTAGAGAACTTCCTGTTCCTGATGGCTCAGAAGTGCTGACTTCCAAGAATTCAAATCTGATACAGTTGCTTAATGCTTTGTAAAACACCATTCAATTGTTTTGTAACTATTGCAATAGGATTCCCTGAATACATACCAAAAAAAAGATTAAAGTAATTTTTCAATGGTTTCCAGCTAGTGCACAATTTCTTGACTCAGAATTTTAGACTGTTAATAGAGCAATTAATAGAATTTGGATAAATTGACTGTTTTATTTACTTAGTGATGTTTGAAGGTATACTCAAAACTTATTTAATCATTTCCTCATTGATGATAATTGTGATTGTCTTTATAAAACATAATAAGGTAAATCAATAAAGGAAGGAATTTAATTACATAGTAATGTAATAAACTGTTATGGAAACATAAAATATGAATAGAAAAGATTATTTCTATGAAAATCAAACTGAGTCATTGAGAAAGAATAAATAAGTCACTGAAAACTGCCATTAGATTAAATATGGTGAGATATCTTCAAATGATTTAGGGGAAAAAATTATAAAAACAGAAGAATTCTTCAGTCAGCTATCTTGGCTAGTGTTCTTACTCCTCTTAAAAGGAAAACAGGGCCTGGAGGTAATGCTCAGATGTAAAGGGCTTGACTAGCAAGTACAAAACCCTGAATGTGATCCCCAATACCATAAAAAAAGGCTAAAAAATTAACCAAATTATTTCTAGCATACTAACAGGTAAATGGCTAAAGGAAAATAATAGATAATGCATTAGTTATTTATATATGGCTGATAAGAAAAAAATTGGGGTCTTCAATTTTAAGACAAAACTTATAGAAAATTTTTGCCTTATCATCAAAGATTAGTAAATAAAGATACATTTGTATGCTTTAAATGTAAAAAAAAATCTCTTTTTCATCCATTTTGTCATTTGCTACTTTAACCAATTTTCCATTAACGGATCATATACCTATATTAATAATGTCAAAAGGTTTTACTATATTTTTAAGTACCTCCTTTTAAAATATGAATGAGACTTTCAAAACAAGTGAATCAAACTTTATGTTAAATTTTGTACTAAGCTTTATTCAAATTACCTTATATCCCAAATATTGTTTCTATTTTACACTTATGGATGACATTCAAAATATTTAAGAATTTCAGTCAGTCATATACAACCTATATGATAGATACATATTTTAGGTACAGAATTATCATTTCAATAACTGATAATTCATCAAATAGGTCATGTTTTTATTCATCAGAATACTACTCTTAGAATTGAATAAATTTTTCTCTAATACTAATACTTTTTTCACAAGAACATACACCAATCACTTTCTATTATGACTGTGAACAGAAATTCATTCCTTTGTTTATGACAAAAGAGGAAAAAAAGGAAGACAATATTTATTGTCCATCATTGACTAGTTTTCTTGCCTGCTTGCCTGCCTTCTTGCTTATTTAATTATTTATTGCAGTTTTTGGTTAAGAATGTTTTTAGAGTGCAGTGAATGTGTGTTTCCTTTAAATTCAAATGTATTCTCTATCTATGCTCCTACAATTCTTTAAATGCTACTCCTATTTAGCTACGATGAATTAGAAAAAATGATGCAAAAGATATACTACTTTCTCCTAAAGGTTAAGAATTAATATGAAATTTGTATTACTTAACAGTTCTGATTTTTAGGCTTTAGTTTTGTGCATATAAAATGTATTAGCTTTGAAAAGCACTAATGTTGGCACTATGCTAGAATTTGCCCCTTACCAATCCAGAGGATACAAGGAAAATTGTTTGTGAAAGACCTTCATATTTTAAGATTGATTATCTGTAAAAAATGTACCAGAATGTGTCTGATTGTGTTTCAATGCATAAATACTATTTCAAAATTGCATTTCTAAAACATTTAGATCCTCTAGGATTAAAAACTGTGTAAGGATATTTTTTCTATCAAATATTTATAATTCATAGTAACATGTGATGGTTAAACAGTTCATTAATTTTTAATATGTCAATGCAAAAGATTAAGCTTTTTGATAGCTCTTAAACTTTACACTTTCTTTGGAAATGAACACAAAATATAATTGCTATTTTTTTTTACATTTATAAATGGAACCCCAATATATTGATCTTAGCACAGGACACTAGTTACAAGGTGGTAGATATGTAAAATCGGGAGTGAACACATTTCAGGACTTGAGTTACTTTATATAACCATAGAGTCTAGCTGCATTTTATAAATGAATAAATGTATGTCCAAAGACTCCAAAGCAATTATTCACAGCCCCACAACACATAAATCCCTAGTTATTTTCACTACAATGTACCATTGGAACCCTGTAACTATTTCCCTAATATCATTAACTGAAAAAATAAAACAAATCATTATATGTATTAGCTCTCCATTATGCTATATAATTGATTTGAATTTTTTTTCCTCTACTCAACTTTCTGGTTGTTTTAGCACCCTAGAGGGGATAAAAGTACCAAGATGGAAATAGTGAAGTCCAGCTCTTATTTCCCTTTCCTAGTTTCTTGATTGAATTTTCCTATCCCCATGCTGTACTGAGGTGGTGAAAATTGAACTCTGTGTTACAGAGTAGAGACCTAAACACACCAGAGAGTAAAAAAATGTAATTTCTCACTAAGCTGAGATTACATCTGATACTATAGTTCTCTTTTACCTCCAACCTCCATTAAAAGCAATAGGAGGTCCAGTATGCTAGAAAATTGATAGATATGGACAAATTTGAATGGGCAATACTGAAATAGCCAATTAAACTCACATGGAATGTTCTGAATGTCAATGTGCTCTCAGTGATGAACTATAGGAAGCTGTTTTATAAAGAACAAAAGTTTTGCCCATCAATCCCCCCAAAAGTCCCCTACTTTATTCTGAGTGAATTTGTAATATCCAGAATTATATTTCTCCCACATCATACCAAAGCAAGAAGTCCTTATCTTTCTGATCTGACTACATTCTTGATCAGTACATTTTTCCAAAGTAAAAAGAATTGTAAACTGAGGTGATTCAAAGAATTAGAGTCATCACACTAAGTTATAAGGTACCTTGTGAGTAATGGGAGACACCTCAAATATAGAAACACATTAGCACTTTTTCCCTTGCCAAGAGTACTTAGTTTTCGAAATGGCTTCTTGAAGACTTCTTGTACCCTGCATGACCCTTCATTTCTGGGGTTGTACTGGCAGATCATTTAAAGCCATCTTGCTAAACTGTATAATATTATAATTATACTGTCACATTAGAAGATTGCACGAGAAATTAATGAAACACCATTCACTTCAGACAAGAGCTATAGAAACTTAGAGTACTCTCCTGGGGTACACTTTTTCTATTCCAAATCAGCCTTAATAAAAAAGAAATCTCAAATCATATTGCAAAGTACAATTCAAGGAACAAATTTTGCTAAATGCTAAATGTTTTTCTCTATTTTGTTTGTTTTCCCTAATTTGGGGATATTAAGTTTCCTCTAGTTTCTCATAAACAGAGGACTGTTTCATTAAAAATCATTAGAAAAATTACAAAGAGAAAAAATAAAAACAAAGAAACATAAGAATGCCATATCTTCAAAATATTCAGTACCCTTCATTAGTCTTCATATAATTACAAGGTAGAAAACAATTAATTAATTCTTTGGGGATCTCAACACTCAATGTGCTTTCTCCAGATATAATATAGAAGTTATTGTGTTTTTTTTCTTTTTCAGGTTGCATGTGTGAAATTTAAACAACTATATCTACTTAATGGGATTCAGGGAAACAAAATACACACCAGTGTCAAACAGGCAGTTAAATTTCAAAAAATGGATTGAATCATTTTGTTCTCTCAAGCTGAGTCCTCTTGGCATCAATTTTAAGTGAACATAATGGAAAGAATATTTGAAAAATCATTTTCCCTTTTTAACTGTTCTGGTCTTTTTATTTGGTTCTGGTATCTCTCTCCCACATTTTGGGGGATTACTAATACTTTGTTATTCAATTATTCATTTCAGCTCAATGCTTTCGCACATTGCATTTCCGTTTGGAAATTAGACTGTCTGCACATATTTACATTACAGAAATGAATACAGAAGTTTCCACAAAAGGACTCAGTGGTACTGAATTAGTCCTTCCACTACAGGAGCCAGATGTTATGGGACTTCCTCTTCTACTGTCCTTGGCATCATATTCAGTATACACACCAGTTTATCCCTTTGTATTCACTAGCGGGCTAGCAGCTACATATGCATCTCTTAATCTCTATTCTGGTACTTATTCTAAAAATACCTGAAATTATAGCTAACTCCCATTTTATTGTAGCTAACTGGGCCACTGTTCTACTTTATTATCAATGGAATTCATTGATCTATTCACTTAAGCACTTAACATTTACTGCCTTTCTTTTAACTGACAGACACAGATAAGCCCTGGAAGTGGGAATTCAAGGTTGAATAAAATCATTTCCCTTGCCCTCAAGAAGCTCAGAGGATAGTAGAGTAGTCCATAGCATATATATTTTTAGTATAAAGGCACTTTTAGCTTTTTAATATAAAGGTGCTATGGGTTGAATGTCCCACCAAAATCCTTATTGAAAGGTATAAAGAGATAAGATCAGATAAGACCATAAGGAGATGATTGAATGGTGAGGTTTATGCCTTTGAGTGGATGAATATGTTCATGGATTAATGCATTTGTGGATTAATAGATTATCACAGGAGTGGCTTTTTTTAATAAAAGTAAGGTGTCTCTGGTTTGCTTTTTCTCTCACTGTAGGATGCTCACTAGGTAATGACCCAGTCAGAAAGCTTTCACCAGATGAGAAGCAGATGCCAATACCATACTCTTAAGACTTCCAAAACCATGAGCTGAACTCTTTTATTTATAAATTACCCA
Source organism: Ictidomys tridecemlineatus (assembly GCF_052094955.1). Classification (NCBI taxonomy): domain Eukaryota; kingdom Metazoa; phylum Chordata; class Mammalia; order Rodentia; family Sciuridae; genus Ictidomys; species Ictidomys tridecemlineatus. The sequence goes on from NC_135477.1 coordinate 56,555,524, forward strand.
GTCTGTGGCAGTCAGTTATAGAAGCAGAAAATAAACTAAGACAAAGGATCACTTTTAAATATACATTAATTTGGGGTGCCATCTTACACAGAAGGGTATTTTTACTTTTGCAAGAAAAAATATAGTGAAAGTAAAGTTACTTTTAAGTTATTAATCTCTTTAACTGCACTGACATTTAATTAATCATAAAATTATGCATTTCAAAGATGAGAGTAAAAAAATGTGTGAGAAATATGATTTATTTGTGGGGAGGGTTAAGAGCCTAGATTTATTTATTTTTTAAATTAGGTCCTGGATTGGATCCCCGCTGGGCTATCTATTTACCAAGTGACCTTGGAGAAAGACTTCAAATTGCTCTTCAAAACTATGTTTATTCAATACAGAAAAATAGGCAATGTAATAGTCTCTATTTCTTTGTCTAAAATATACTATAAGAGACGTATTTTCAAAAAGAAGATGGTAAAGCAGATCTAGGCAGCAACTCCCAATCCTTCCATAGACCAAAAAGGAAGCAGCTAACCAGAGATGTGGGTGACAAAAGGAGTGGGGTAGAGAAAACCCAAGAGTTAATAACTTCTGGAGAACCCTGGGCCTGACCCAGCACTCAACAAAGCCTCTTCAGGAGCCCAGCCAAAGACAGGAAACTGACAACCTACCCCTATCATGGTGATAGATAAAACCCTGTGAAATACTCCAGCCAGGAAATTAGCTTCTGTGCCTCAGATGACCCACAGAGAGCCTGCATCTGCAGGACCCATAGCTGCAGATGAGCACAGGAACTTGGAAGTGCTGCCCCAAAGAGATCACCGGTGGAGTGGAGCAGATATTCACAATTCATATGACTTGAACACATTCAATTGCATTTCTTCTAAGTTTTAAAGTATTAACTGGAATAATTCATTTTCCCCCTGCTGAGATTTACTCTTGCTCTTCTAACACCCTCTTCTTCCTTTTACATTTCCTGCTGCTGCCTCAAATTCCTCCATCCATCTTTTTCTTCTTTTTTATCTTGAATTGTACTATTATTTTCTACCTTTTCTTTCACCAAATTTTTATTTCCTTCCATTTTCTGTCCCTAGACAATGTAGCCATGATTTTGCTATCTTTAATAACTAATTTTTCAACATATTGCAGAACATTACCTGGATTAAAAGGACTATTTTAAAAGAACTATATTTTAAACATGTTTTTGTTTTTCCTAAAGTTAATTAGCACATGGATTTGCTCTGCAGTGATTTTACTAAATAAGATTTATGTCTTCTCTCAAAATGGTGCTGATCCTGGAAATAGCAAAGGACATACACTGAGTGAAAATATCAATAGGTGGATATTCACGCTGCCTGGGGCTCTTAAGAGAAATAAGTTCACTAAATAGTCCCCTGCATGAAAGTAGAAGTGATAATTATTGCAGAAGATGGGTGCACAAATAAGCAGTATGAAAAAGCAAGGGAATAAACCACCCCAAACAGCTTGCAACACTTCAACAACTGGTCCCATCAAAACCACAGGGGGAAAAATGTTATGGGAACAATTTAGAAAGTTCATAGTTAAAATGTTCAGTGAGCTAAAACAAGAAGTAAGTAATTCATTTAAATAATATAGGAAGTGAACATCATTTCAATAAAAAGAGAGAGATACTGAAAAAGAACAAAAGAGAAATCCTTAAAATGAAAGATTCCATAGCTCAAATTAAAAACGTTTGGAAAGCATCACCAATGAAGACAGATTCTCAGAACTTGAAGAGAAAGTACAGTCTTGACTAAAAAAAGAAACCATGACAGAATATCCAAGAAATATAGATAATGTTAGGAGACCAAACCTAAGAATTATGGTATAAACAAAAGGCTCCAAAATGCAAACTAAAGGAATGCACAACCTACTCAATGAAATAATGTCAACAAGTTTTCAAAACCTTAAGAATGAGATAGAAATTCAAATAGAGACCATTAGAATTTCACACAAGAAATATCATAAAAGATCCTTACCAAGACATGTTGTAATGAAAATGCCTAACACAGAGAATAAATATAGAAATTTAAAAGCTGCATGAGAAAAATAGCAGGTCACACTTAGAGGTAAGCCAATCTATATTTCATCTAATTTCTCAAACCAGACATTAAAATCCTAGGGCTTGGAATAATATATACTAAGCTCTGAAAGGAAACTTGTGCCAATCATGATTACTATATCCAGCAAAACTATCCTTCAGACATGAGATGAAATAAAAACCTTCCATAATAAGTAGAAAATAAAACATTTCAGAACCACTAAGCCTGCACTACAAATCATACTCACTGAAATACTTCATGCAGAAGAAATAAAAAATAAAAATGAAAATCAGCATAAGAATAAACTGCAGTAGAAGAATAGTCAAAGAAGAATCAAGCATTAGAAAAATGACAGGAAATAAAAATCATCTTTCTATGAATATAGAAGGTCTAAACTCTCCAATCAAAGAACACAGATTGGCAAACTGGATTAAAAAACAAGACTCAATAATATGCTGTTTACTGGAGACTCACCTTAGAGTGAGTCTGGAGATGAAAGGATGCAAAAAGTATACCATGCAAATTGAAATTAAAAGCAAGCAGGGATAGCTATTCTCATATCAGACAAATTAAACTTTAAGACAAAGTTAATCAGAAGAGACAAAGAGAGACATTTCAGATTTGTTACAGGAACAAGATATAATAAATATAAATATTTATACCCCAAACATTGGTGCACCTATATACATAAAACAAACCTTCTTAATATAAAGAATCAAATAGACCACAATATAATCATACTGGGTGATTTCAATATAATCTCATCATTAGATAGCTCAGCAGATATAAACTAAGTAAAGAATCTTCAAAAGTAAAAAAAAAATACAATCAGTTGAGTGAAACGAACAGACATTTGACATATATAAGAATATGTTTTTCATTGACAGCTGAATTCACATTTTTTCTCATCAGCACATGGAATGTTCTCTAAAATAGATCATATTTTAGTGCATAAATCAAGTCCTGGGATATACAAAAATAGAGATAATTATTTGTATTTTATCATATAATAATGAAATAAAATTAGAAATCAACAATAAGAGGAAAAATAGAAAATATTTTAAAACTTGGTGGTTAAATAGTATACTTTTGAATGAGGAGTAGATCACAGAAGAAATCAGGAGATAAATTTAAAAAAATAAAAACAAATGAGACAAGTAGTACAACATATCAAAATCTCTGAAACAGTAAGAAACTACTTCTAAGAGAAAAGTTTATAGCACTGAGTTTTTACATTTTAAAAAAATAAACATCCCAAGTAAATAATATAATATTATACTTCATGTTCCTAGAAAAAGAAGAACTAATTTCAAAATCAGTAGAAGACAGAATATAATTAAGATCAGAGCAGAAAATAACGAAATTGAGAATAAAAAAGAAATGCAAAGGATGGGGGAAACAAAGAATTGGTTCTTTGAAAAGATAAACAAGATTGATAAACCCTTAGTCAAAATAATCACAAAAAGAAAGCAAAGACTGAAATCAACAAAATTATAGATGAAAAGGAGATATCTCCACACACAGTTCTTTTTATTTTTTTACTTTTTTGGGGGGAAGGGACAGGGTCTTGCTAAGTTTCTTAGGACCTTGATAAGTTACTGATCCTGGCTTTGAATGTACTGTCTTTCTGTCTCAGCCTCCTGAGTCACTGGGATTATAGGCATGTGTCACTGCACCTGGCTCCACACACATTTCTGAAATCCAGAGGATCATTATAAATTATTTGGAAAATTTTATTCTAATGAACTAAAAATATCTAAGAAATATTGGCAATTTTCTAAAGGATATAGAAAACATAAAAAGACCAATATCAAGCAATGAGATTGAAGAAGCATTTTAAAGTCTTCCAAAAAAGAAAAGATCAGGACCATATGGATTCTCTGTTGAAATATACCAGACCTTTAAAGCAGAAGTAACTCCATTCTTCCTCAAATTATTCTATGACATAGAAATGGAAGGAACACTCCCAAATTCAATCTATGAAGCTAGTATCACCTGATACCAAAACTAGACAAAGGCACATTAAGGAAAGGAATCCACAGCCCAATATTCCTGATGAACATAGATGCAAAAATCCTTCTAAAATATTGGATGATTGCATTGTAAAACATATTAAGAAGATACACCATGATTAAGTGGTTTTATTCCAGGAATGCAAATTTGATTCAACATACACAAATCAATAAATGTAATTCTCTGCAGCAAAATAACGGGAGGTGGGGGTGACGAACAACTTGTGTACATTGATACAGCAGGTGTAGGAGCCGTTTATTGTAGGACAGGAGCAGTATATATACATTCCACAGAGCTTATCTTAATTAACATAAAATAGATACAGCAGTCAACCAATAAGGGATCTCCACACTTAATGGCTCGCTGGTGTTACTTCACAAACCACTCCCTCTGGCAAAATGCCAGGCGCCATCCTGACTTGTTCACAGACTCTAACATTGAAAATAAAAATCATGTGATTATCTCAATAGATGCCAAAAAAAAAAAAGCATTTAACATAGGCCAGCACCCATTTATGTTTAAAATGCTGTAGAAATTGGGGATAGAAGGAACTAACCTCAAAATTGTAAAGGCTATATATAACTAAAACCTAAGGCCAACATAATATTGATTGGAGAAAACTGAAAGCATTTTCTCTAAACACTAAATAAACAAGGATGACCACTCTCACCACTGCTATTTAACATAGTCCTTTAAACTCTAGCCAGAGCTAGATAACAGGAGAAAATTAAAGAGGTTCAAATAGGAAAAGAAGTCAAATTATCTGTTTGCTGATGACATGATCCTATCTTTAGAGGACTCCCCCCCCCCAAAAAAAAATGAAATACCAGAATACTTCTAGAGCTTATAAAAAATATTTAGAAAAGTAGCAGGACACAAAAGCAGTGTACATAAATCAGTTTTTTTCCTATACTCCAATAATGAATCTGCTGAGAAAGAAATCAGGAAATCTATTCCCCCATTTACAATAAACTAAAAAAAAAAATACTAGAGAATAATCTAACCAAGGAAATGAAAGACCACTACAATGAGAACTACTGAACACAGAAGAAAGCAATCTTGAAAGAGAAGAGCAATGCAGGAGGCATCACAGTACCAGACTTTAAATCATACTACTGAGCTATAGTGACAAAAACAGTATGGTATTGACAGCAAAAGAGACATGAAGACCAATGGAACAGAACAGAAGACACACAGACAAACCCATGTAAATATAGCCATCTGACACTCCATAGAGGTGCCAAAAACAGATGTTAGAGAAAAATAACCTTTTTTAACAAATGGTGCTGAAAAAGCAGGATATCAATATGTAGAAGAATGAAACCAGATCCCTATTTCTCATGTTTGATAAAAGACTTAGGAATTAGACTAGGAACTTTGCAACTGCTGGAAAAAACCAGGGTCCATACTTCCATATACTGGCACAAGCACCAACTTCCTTAACCAGACTCCTAAAGCATAAGAAATAAAACCAATAATCAATAAGTGGGATAGCATCAAATTACAGCACTTCTCCACAGCAAAGAAAAAAAAATTAAGAACATAAAGAGAGAACCTACAGAATGGAAGTTCTTTCCAACCTGACCCCCAAGTCACAGGATTAATATCAAGTATATATAAAGCTCTAAAATATGTACCCCTAATCAAGAAAAAAATCCTGATTCATAAAAAGGCAAAGGAACCAGACAGACACTTCTCAAAATAAAAAAATACAAATGGCCGGTGCTCGCTTTGGCAGCACATACACTAAAATTGGAATAATTCAGAGAAGTTTAGCATGGTCCCTGTGCAAGGATGACACACAAATTCATGAAGTGTTCCATATTTTTAAAGGACTTAAAAACAGTATACTACAGGGAAACAGCCACATCAATGTTTATAGCAGCACAATTCACAATAGCTAAACTGTGGAACCAACCTAGATGCCCTTCAGTAGATGAATGGGTAAAAAAAATGTGGCATACACACACACACACACACACACACACACAATGAAATATTACTCAGTAACAAATGAGAATAAAATCATGGCATTTGCAGGTAAATAGATGGAGTTAGAGAAGACAATGCTAAATGAAGTTAGCCAATCCCAAAAAAACAATTGCTGAATGTTTTCTCTGATATAAGGAGGCTGATTCATTGTAGAGTAGAAAGGTGGAGCATGGGAGGATTAGATGAACTTTAGATAGGCCAGAGGAGTGGGAGGGGAAGGGAGGGGGCAAGGGGTTAGAAATGATGGTGGGATGTGATGGACATTATTATCCAAAGTACATGTATGAAGACACGAATTGGTGTGAATATACTTTGTATACAACCAGAGATATAAAAAATGTGCTCTATATGTGTAATATGAATTCTAATGCATTCCACTGTCATGTATTATAAAAATCAATAAAAAAGAAATACAATGGCCAACAAATGGAAGAAAAAGTATTCAACTTTTTGAGAAAGGCTAACCAAAACTATACTAAGATTTCATCTCATTCTACTCAGAGTTGCAATTATCAAGAACACAATTAATGATATAGGCCAGCAAAGACATTTTTTGGCAGGACTACAAATCAGTACAGCCACTTTGGAAAACAGTATCAGGATTCCTCAAAAACTAGGAATGGAACCATCATTTATAACTAGGGAATGACTCAGCTATCCCATTCCTTGGTATTTAACCAAAAAAAAAAACTGTAATTAGCATACTATAGTGATATAATCACATCAATCTTTGTGACAGTTCAATAGTTCAGTTATGAAATCAGCCCAGATGCCCTTCAACAGACAAAGAGATAAATAAAATGTGGTGTATATGCTCATGGGGTTTTAGCCATAAAGAAGAATCAAATTATAACATTTTCTGGTAAATACATGAAACTGGAGAACATCATGCTAAATGAAATAAGTCAAATTCAGACTGTCAAGAATGGAAAATTTTCTTGGATATGTAGAAGCTAGGCCAAAATAAGAGGGAACAAAAGTGTGGGGGTTGTTATCCCACGAAAATAGAAAAGAGATGAAGTTAACCAAACTGTCACATATGCATATATTCAGGAAGCCATTCATGAAATGTGTGAGGACCTTCTCTCGGCATTGCAGCCAGGCAAGTGATAGGTCTGGCTTTGGGAACTTCCTGTGGCACTTCCACTAACAGACCACCCAATGCATGTGACCTTCTCCACCATTCTGCTAGAAAGGTCTTGTGCAGCAGCACCAGAAAAAGGCATCACTCCTTAGGAACGGAGCAGCCTATCTGCCCCCACCTTTATCCTACTTTGGTGAAGAAATTTCCATGGAAAGCCTTTGCTGTTTTCTGATATAAATGAAGCAAATGCGGGCTCCTTTCTTTGTTTTAAGCTGGATACATCTGGTCCTGTCTCTGTGGCTATTTCACCCTTCTATTTTTCTTAGCTTTTATTTCTCAGCCAGCCCATTCCACCAGAGAGGAACCCCATTCCATCGCCCATACGGGACCTGAGCAGCAACTCATGTATAAAGACACCACCATGAATTTCACCTTTACATATATCTATAAAAAACAAATTTAAAATAACTCTAAAGAAATAGAAGGAATATCAGCAAAGTAAGAGGAGGAAGGAGGGGAGAGAAAAGAAAAGTAGTGGAGACTGAACTGGAGCAAATTATATTCCACACTTGTGTGATTACATCAAAATGAACCAAAATATCATGTGTAACAATAATGCATTAATAAAAAAGAAAAAGACGTATTTTGGTTATAAGGTTAATGATTGCGATAAAGCCCACACAAACATCTCTCAGGGCAGACACTATGTCAGTTAGCAGAATGATGCACAGTGTCCTGCTGATTTCTAGCCCTGGCCCAGGTATTTCCAGAAGAAACCTCTACTTCAGCACAGCTGTAGCTCTCACCTACCTTAAAGCTGTCTGACAAGAATATCTTAAACTCCCTTAGAGTATGGAACATCTGGCAAACGACCTGGTCTGAGTGCAGGATGTGAAAGGGGGAAGAATCCTCCAACCTCAGAATGATCTCTGGACAGAGACCCTACTGCTCAGATAGTCGTGTGACTACCTGACTGTGTCTGACTCAGGCCACAGGCTGGTTCCCACTCTCTATCTCATGAGAGCATTGCCAGAATAAGCTGCTTGACATCAGACAGCATCTAAGACACATCTTTGATGCAAACAGGACTGAAGGGGAGAAGTCACCCTTGAGGAAGCAGATTAACTGTGCCCACTCAAAGCCCAAGAAAACAGGATTAAGATAACACACGAAGATCCCCAGGAGACTGCCTGCTCTATGTTGTTTTGATAATTAATACCTTAAATTTTCCATTATTATGTTTACAGATAACAGCTGGAGGAGTATTTGTGAGTGTAGTGAAGGAGGAATTGACACAAGATATTCCCCTTTTTCCTCTGTTTGGGCCTGAGGGACAAAAGGCATGTGTCTAACAGGAAGACAGCAGTTTCTAGAGCCAGGCAGAGAGCAAGTTGGCCAACAGAAGACATTCCTAACTATAGAAATGAGCCAAGAGGAATCTCCAGGAGAACATAGACTTTATGTTTTTACTACTGCTTAGAGAACATTATAGACACTCAGTGAATACTTATGAAATTCATTGACTGTTGCCACAATTTAAGGATAAGGTGGAGGGAAGAAAATCCATTTCAAACTCCATACTTGCAAATGAAGAGCCACATGAAAACGACTTTATCTAAATCTGGAGATAGAGCTGAATTTTTCCCACAATATAGTGCAAAATTAAGACTACCTCCCCCAAACTATTCATTCTTCAGCTTTATTTCAAAACTTTGTGCCACTTACCCCCAACTATAACATTTGAAAAATCTATGTTTTCACTTTTATCTTATTTCTACTAATTCATACTACCAGTTTTGTTTAAAGAAGCTGTCGGCTTGAATGAGGCAAGGCAACCTTAGAAAATACAGCTTTAACAATTGAATTGCCAACCCTTCCACAGAGTCTCCACAGGTAAAAATAAAATCAGCTGCACACTAGAGAAGGGCAGATCTGAAAGGTAAGATCTTAAATCTTAAAATATGGATGAACTCATTTTATGAAAAATATATGAATATAGTGAAGTAGAGGTAAAATGGGACTCATTTTCAATAACAACACACTGTGACCTTAATGTTCCCATTTCTACTTCATTTTCCTGGAACACACAACAAACGGCACTTAAAAATGCATTTAACTCCTCTCCAGACAGTATTAAACTTTTAAAGCATGAAAGAGTGCCTGCCAATGAAAAGGAACTTATCTACAACTTGAAGATGAGTAGCTGCCATCCCACTGAATTCTAAGAAGCAAATTTTCACTTCTCTTCACTCATATCACATTCAGTGTACCCGTGAATTAATTCACCACAATATCTCACATTTAAATTTATGGCTGGTATGACATTTCTTCCTTCTGTAGTCAGTGATTTGGGGGTTACAGTAAGAATTTCTCTTATTTATCCCATCCCCAATTTGGTCCAAAGGTCGTGGTAAGGTCATCCACGGAGCTCTAACTGGCTAAGTCTACAGAAAATAAATGAGTTTAGCATTCTGCAGTACCAGTTTCCCAAAATCCTAAAGATGAAAATGGGGGGTGTTTCCTGTGTCCCTTTTAAGGCTTTCTCATATTTTTACTGAAGGTCACCAGGGTGAATTGTTATAGGGTATACTCTCTGAAAACATAATTAGAACAAAACCAAAGGGCTCGGTCTAGAGAAAGCAAATGCAAGGTTCGAATTGGTTAATGGCTGAGACAGTTCATAAAATAGAAAGAATTCTGACTCCATGGTTCCGTATTGACAGGGAAATACACCAAATAAATCATAACCTCTCTGGGCAAGGTCTGTTCAGTACATTATAACAGCTTCTTGAGAAATTCTAATTCCTAGTCCTTTGTAAGTGATCAGTAGTGGCATTATTAATGGGAAATATTTATTTTAACTCTCCATGAACTGGTTATTGTTTCCAGAAGCATGTATACATTATAATATGAATTTCAATCTTTTTAAAAGATGTCTAGGAGGCACATATCACTTTCATTATGTTATGATCAACAAAACTAAGGCTTTGAATGATTTCAACCAAGCCCATAAATATTTTAAAAAACAAACAACAACAACAAAACACCTTACTAAAGTTCAAATCTAGAATAGTTGATTCCAAAGCTGTGTTTTGTTGTTGTTATTGTTTGTTTGGTTTGGTTTGGTACCAGGGATTAAACCCAGGGGTGCCTAACCACTGAGCAACACCCACAGTACCCACCCCTCCCCCTTTTCAATTTTGAGGCAGAGTCTTGCTAAATTGCCAAGGCTGGCTTTGAATTTGCAAACCTCCTGCCTCAGCCTCCCAAACTGCTGGGATTACAGGCATGTGCCACAGCACCTGACCCAAAGCCTGTGTTTTAAACTCTATGAACTTATCTCTCATCCTTTTGCTTGCTTATAAAAGGTTAAGCATTAAACATTTTTTATTGTCAATTTTGTTATGCTGAGATTTATGCTTCTGAGAATGTTTTTTTTTTTTTTTCTGTCTGATGTTGGGTTAGAGTTAGCCAAAGGGGAACTTGCATGCTATTTAGAGGAGGAGAGAAATGATGGAAGCAAAGTAGCAATTACTCTGAGTGTCTTCATTATTCCTTAGATGCATGTACTCAGTGGGTTTGTTTTTTCTTTCTCTCATTTGAATTGTACTCTGTTCTTTTTTCCAACTGATGGCTACCCTGAACAAGAGAGGGGCCAGCTAAACCACGGAGGCAAGAGTCCTCCTTCAGCCCCATCTTCGTCATCTTACTCAGGTTGCTACATATGCTTGTCTTTTTTTTTTTTTAGCTATTTTTATGGGTATATAAAGTTATCTAATTGTTTAAATTACAATACCTATGTTGGGCAATTTGATATAACTGTAACAAAATTCCTGAAGAAATCAACTTATAAAGAAAAAATGTTTATTTTGCCTCACAGTTTTGTAGTTTCCAGTTTCTTATCTATTGGCTTCATAGCTGTAGGCTGGTGGCAAGAAACCAATCAGGATATGAGCATATAGCAGAGCAAACTTGATTAGATCTTGATTCAGGGAGCCTAGAGAGAAAGGAGAAGTAGCTGGAGTCCTTCCAATAGTGCCAGCTTACTGATCAAACCTTCAACACACGGGCCTTAAGGGGACATTTAATGTCCAACATTCAAATTACAGCAATACTCATGAATTACCATAGTGAATTTTTTTTCTAGGTTCACTGGCCATTTGGATATTGTCTATGAAATTCTTGCTCAAACTATTTGCAAAAATTTTTCCCTTTATTTTTTCATGTTGACTTGTAAGAGATCTTTTTGATATAAATATGAGCCCCTTAATGGTTTTATGTTCTTAGGTAAACATCTTCTCTGCCCTACACAGAATTAATATTATAAAGTTAAGATTATCAATCTTTTTTATTGAAAGTTTTTGTTTTTTTCTATCCCAAGTCATGACTATATTATCTTCTTGAGGATTTATTGATTTATTTTTCATGTTTACATCTACAATCCTCCTGGGATTGATTTTTGTATATGCTGTGCAATGGGGATCAAATTACATTTTTTTCTTTTGTGTTACCTATTGTTTAAACACCTTTTATTGAAAAGCCTATTCTATACCCAGAACTCAGTGCTACCAACTTTTTCATTTAAAAATTTCAATATATGCCTGGGGCTTTTCCTGAGCTTTCATTTCTAGTACATTGACCCAGTAGTGTATCCTTGTTAAAATGCCATACTTTCTTCATTACTATAGGTTTTTTTGTCTGTATTCTTGTAATCTGGTGGAGAATCATTCCTATTTATTCTTTATCCACTATGTCTTAACTAGTTTTGGATTTTTTCCTGCTTTTATATAACTTAACATTTTATATGAAATTAACATGTCAAGTTACATATACACACAAGATTGAAAAATGCTTGGTGATTTGACAGGAATTGCACTGAAACCTATCAGGTTGACAATATCTCATCTTTTATTGCATGAACATTATTCACTATTCCATTCATATATTCTTTTTTAAAAAAATTCCTTCCAATAATATTTTATATTTACTGCATGAAGATCCAATGCAATTATTTTATTTATACTTTGGAACTTTATACATTTTCATACTATTGTAGGTGATATGTTTTTAAAATTATATTTCCAGGATCTTATTTTTGACATATAGAAATACATTTAAGTTTTACATAGTGATCATATTGATCTTATTTCCACAAAATTTGTTGAAGTTGCACATTAAATCAAATAATTAATTTGTGGATTCTTCAAGACATTCCAGATACAAAACATAATCTAAAAAAAATGACAGCCTATTTTTGCTCATATGTGTGTATATGTATATATACATATATGTACATATACATATAGTATATACACACACATATGTATGTATATATATATACACACACATATATACATATACACACGTGTATATATATATATGTGTGTGTGTGTGTGTGTGTGTGTGTGTGTGTGTATGCCTTGTTTATAGTCCTTTTGGGATTCTCCAAAGCAATGTCAAATATAAATATTATAGCTTTCATCATTACCATATATGAATCTTAAGTTTTCAGCATTTTGCCAATATGTAAGAGGTGTCTTGAAGAATAAATTTGAAGACTTAGAGATTTGAAGGGTTAGGGGTTAGATGTGAGGGGCAGAAGAGATTAAGAAACACCTCTTTTTTTCTTTTTAGCTAGATTTAATATATAAGTAAGCATTCATATACAAACACACTTAAATGTATTTAAAATTTTTCAAATATTTTATAGTGATATTTAAATAATCAAATTACTTTTTCTTTACTCTGTAATAAATTAATTGATTTGTAACTCCTAGACAATATTCCATTCTCTAATCCAATATGGTTGTAATATAGCATACTTTTGTAATACTATTTGACTAGTTTGGTGATATTTCAGTATTTGTACATGTGTGTTAATGGGTGAAAATGATCTATCATTTTCTTCTCTCGTTTCAATATAATTGTTGCTCCTTTTTATACCAAAAAGTTTTTGTTTTACTCTACATGCTTTTAATGTGTTCTCTGATGTTTGATGACTTTTCTGATGTTTACCAGCAAAAGTTTGTTGTGATTGAGTTAAAAATTATTTTTATTCATCACCTGATGATTCATAGAACTTCTTGAAGCTGTGAAAAACATTCAATTATTGTCCCTTCAAATATTACTTCTGACCCTTTCCTTTTTTTTTTTATTCTGGGACTCCAATTAACGTATAATTACATTCTTAGTGTAGCCTCTAAGATTTTTTACAAAATCTTTTCAATCTTTCTTTCTCTCTGTCCTTAAATTCATGTATTTTTTTTCTAATCTAGGTTCAGGTTCACTAATTCTCTCATCAGCTATATCCTATTTGCTATCAAACTCTACATTAAGCTTATTTTATTTTTCAATTTTTTGATTTGTTTGTATGTTTTTTTCATAGTTCGAAATCTTCATCAATTTTCCCAATCTTATTTAATCTCCTTGAAAAAATATGATATTATTTTTGGCCAGCTAACTCCAATACATAGGGCCCCTTCTATTGTCTTTGTCATTGTCCCGCTCTTCTTTCTTCATATTGTACTCCTCATTTATATTTTATACTGAGAATATTATTGTCACATTTATCAGATACTACAAAAAAGGAAAAGTAAGACGGGGGTGGTGGCTCAGTGTCAGGCGCTGCCCACCATGACTGACTGAAAAAAAAGGAGGCCAAAATGATATTATTATAGCTAGGAGATTTAATTTTTCTTCTGCCAGGTACCTTGAGGCATTACCACTGAGAGATAGCATTAATTCATTTTTAGGTATTAGAATGATGTTAGGTTGAGGCACAGTCTCTTCCATAGGGCACATCACTAAATTGCAGCATCTGAGACCCAGATCATGTTCCTTAACATGGGAAGGATGTCCAAGGTGTCTTTTAACATCTCAGCCCCTCCGTTGCTCACTCAGAAATCTACAAACACCCTTCTCCATAGAAGAGTGGTCTTGAATCTCAGGCTAATCTGCCTGGGATTCTCCCCACTGCAGATCCTGGCCTAATTATTCTGCAGTGTTATTAGCAATTCAATATCTTTTAGCAGATTTTTCACATTATTTCCAGATATAGTAGCTGTGCTCAGTGGAGAATGGTATCAATTTCTGAGTTTGTCATAGTGGGAGAAGTTTGAGAACCATTTATTTACTGTGATGTTTAGGCAAGTCATTCACCTTCCCTAAGCCTTGCTGTGGAAAGGAGAGTGCTCCGTAGAAAGAGCCCCTTTTATTTCATCACAATGTACTTCCTAATGACTCCATCTCCAGCTCAGGGCTAATGTGGATTATTGTTTATGATTATAGATTTTAAAACAAGTTATTCATATTTAGGTTAAACAAAAAATCCATACATGTTCTGATAGAAATACATATGCACACATATATAAACACACATACCTACATATGGATATACATATATATATATACATACATACATACATACATACATACACACCACCTAAAAGAATAGCAAGTAATAGCATGGGTTAGGCATGTGATGTGTAGACTAGAAGAGCAGGTCTGCTCCTCTGTGCAGAGGGTCCACCATAACCATTCCAAACTGAGACAAAATCTTCAAGCACAACGCCCAACAGAGAACAGCCCCATAGCTACTCTCTATCCAAATGCCATTAAGAGTCCGTCCTGTCTCCTAATGTACCTGAATGTCTACTGAGCCACTGGGACCCATGCAATTTGCAATAAAAGGTCTCTTTCTTTAGCAACAAAAAGTAAAGCAGGAGCCAGCTCTGCCCTCTCGTTTTCCAATCTCTTTCTCATTCTGAGGCAAATACTTGTGGAACATTGGAAAAACAATAAAATTTCAATTAAGGAGTCCCTGAGACTTTGTTTTTATTTTCCGTTTTCAGACAAACCTAATAATTTCCAAAGATGAAAAGTTTAATAAGAAGTAAATTCAAATTTGGAATTCAAAGCCACGTGGTTCAGGTTCACATGTAAAATGAGGGCTACTCATACCTATCAGGTAAGTGTGTAAGGAGGATCAAAGTGGAAACTCATTGGAGCACTTTCCATAATTCTTGGTACTTTGTTCCAAAGAAGACTTGGATTCAAATATAAACTGTGACATTTTTAGCCATGAAACTTTGACAAAATTGTCTATTCTTTGCCTCAGTATTTTTTGTTTTAGTTTTTTGTTTTTCAATACTAGAGATAGAACTTAGGGCTTCAGGCATGCTAGACAATGGGCAGAGCTACATACCCAACCCTTTTTTATTTTATTTTGAGACAGGATCTTGTTAAAATGCCAAGACTGACCTGGAATTTGCAATCCTCCTGCCTTATCTCCTGAGAGTCTGGATTATAGTTGTGGATCACCATACCCATCTTGGCCTCAGTGTTTTTATTTGTACACTGAAGCTAATACCTACTTCACCAGTTTGTTTAGAGTAATTAGACAACATATGTAAAAGTGCCTTCCTATCAAGATCACTCAATAATGGTCCCATTTCAAAGACAGAGATTCAGAGATTTTAATGTGCCTTAGCTATGGCATGGAAAGAACTGTGCTGAAAATAAAATGCAGTTTTTATGAACATCTATTCCAGTATTCTTCTGAAGGACCATACTATTTTTTTTCCATTTATGAACAACAGCTTTTAGTATGAAAAAAATAGAGAATCTGTTCAAATTGTCCTAAATGATTTGGCAATCATTTTCTGCCTCGAAAAAATCCATTAGAGCACCAATTTCTGACGTATAGGAATATGATATGGAATCTTAACATTATGCAAAGGAATTTTCATTTTTTTTTATCAGGATCTATCCCACTCATTACCTATGTGAGGAAAGAGAAGTCACAGGCCACTCGACAACTCTGTGGACATTAGATTTGGAGCTCAGTGTGTACTAGAAACAGTAGAGAATCCTGAAAGTCACTTAACTTAAAAGAAAATCTCAATGTCAGCTTGTTTCTTTTTTTTTTTTTTTTTTTGTTTCTTCCTGGTAAAAGTCATGCACAATATGAAAATAAAGCAGTTACTGAAGCACATCCGTTAAGCAGGAGCTGAGTTTAACAGACTTCAAAATCTCTCATAGTGCTATACAGCTCAACAAAGATTAGTGAAAGAAGAGGCTTAACAGCTAATTGAAAAGATGGCTAAAAATGGTCTTCAGCACAAAGAAAATTTTCTCTGTTCAATATATTCTTAGCTGTGAAATCACAACAATCTGCAGGGCTTTCAAAATAAAACCAAAATCAAGGTTTCCTGATGGAGCAATTAAATTATAACCAGAACATGATGATCAGATATATATTTTTTTTTTCATTTCTTTTCTTTTTTCATTTTCTGAGAAGCCACCTGGTTAACTCAGAGCAGGTAAATTCAGCAAGTGTCCTTATAGAAGGAGAAGGGACAGTACAAATGAACTGTCCCTTCATGCCTGGCTGCTCAGCACCCTCAATTCCATGACCTTTCACCTCCCCTCCAGGCCCAAGGGCCAGAGAACCCCATGATTTCATTAGAGTAAATTAGATGTCACAAGCTGCTGTGATCTGCCAGCCAAGTTTAACAGCAGTATTGCAGGTCTCTTCGCTACTCTCCAAGAAATCAATAGTGCCTCCCTCTCTCCCTCTGCAACAGGATCCTGAGCTCACATCATTTTGTGACATTTCAACGCAAATGGCACAGCATGTGGAAATGGCCTATAGACAAAAAAGCAAAGGGGTGCAGGAGTACTGGGAGTGCTTCATCCAAGAAAGAGGAATTAAGACCTTGTAAAGGAGGTTCTAACTATGCTCACTTTGACTTCCAGATGGGCATTCAGAACCTTTCGCTGTTTTAAAATTTAGACGATTATACCCTCAGGATTTCGAATTATCCAATTTCATATACACGGCAATTTATTTTAAAGTGGAAGAGTCTACATCAGCAGATGTAAATAATCCTTGTGGCCTGGAGACCTACCTGAGCATGGTTTCAGAAGGCGAAGAAGCTCATCTTTGTTGCCATATAGATTACAATGACCTCGCGATGACTGTGGCGATGCTCGTCATTGGTCTTACTGTGACTTCCAATTCATAGCCAACAAAGCAAAATTCTCTGAATCATTGTGTGGAGATAGAAGAATTTGATTCACCTCCATGTCTCCCTTTAACCTACAAAGCATTATCTTGTGTGAGGTGATTGATGTGAGAGAAATAGGGAAATTATGGGTTAACAAATCACAGACTGCTTATTAAATCTGGGTCTTGACCTGTTTCTGTAAATAACATTTTAGTGGACAATAGTCATGTCATCATGTAATCATCAGAATCCACAGGACAATAGAAAATAGCTTCTTTATCTTCTGCAGCTGTGCACCAGGCTATATAAATTATTTAGTCCTGCAGATGTAGAGTTACCTACTTTATTTCTTTGCATATCACTTACAGCTAGTTTCCTGCTACATCTATAAAATTGAATAGTTAAGACAAGTGCCAAGCCCAAAATATACTAAATAGCCCTTACAGAAAAAAAAAATCTGGTGCATCCTGGTCAAAGGATTTTCAAATTATGCCTTTTCCCCTTTATGCAAATAGAAGTGGCCAAATACCAACTCAGGTAGTCAGGTTAAGATCAATATTAGAGCAGATATTGCAAAAAAGATATTTTCTGGAGGTGGGGGTAGAAGATCACTAAGGATCTTAGGAGAGGGAGGTTGGAAATAGAAGTAAAATATACTGTGTCCCTACTATTTACCTATGCTAGGCTCTTTACACATTATATTGGTTTCTTCTTGCTGCTGTAGTAAAGTACAACAAACTTGGTGGTTTAATGCATCCAAAATGTATTCTCTTACAGTTCTGAAGTTCAGGAGCTCAGAAAGGGTCTGAGTGAAGGTGTTGGACACCTGCCTCTCTTTTGGAGACTCAAAGGAAAAATATGTTTCCATGTTTTTTCAAGTGCTGGAGGCTGCACACATTGCTTGCTTGGTTTCCATCTTCAAAAGCAACAGTGATCTGCAAAGTCTCTCTCAAGTGTCTGTTTCCCCCCCCACACACACAGGTGAGGACCATTGTGATTACACTTGGGCCCACTCAGATAATCTAGGATATTCTATTTTTTGGTCAACTTATCAGCAATAAGAATTCTGTCTGTAATATTAATTTTCTTCCATTATGTAATCTAAGATACTTAGAGTTTCCAGGGATTAGAATATGAACATTTTGGGAATGCATTTATTCTGCCCACCCCACACATATTCCATTAGTTAATGTTCACACTAACCCTATAAGAGAAACATAATTATCCTTCTTTCACAGATCAGAAAACTAAGGCTCAGAGAGACTAATTAACTTTCCCTTAGCCACACAGTCATTAAGTACTAAAGATGAGATTTAAATCCAGTTCTTTCTGACCTGGAAGACAATATTCTTTTTATCATTCTGAAGGCTTGCACATTCACATAAAACTTATGTTAAATAAAGTGGTATGCTTTTCTCTGATTATTTTGCATTTTTTAATTGGGGGGTGGTGGTCTCAGCCATTAACTTTGGATAGGTAAGGAAAATAAATTATTTGTTCTTCCCAACAAATTCTGGCACTCACCATGGAGGGAGATACCTCTTTTTCTCCACAGTTTGCAAATGAGATTCTGGGACAACTGAAGAAATATTACTTTTTCTTCTTTATCCTTCTAACATTCCACTCCAGCCCTCTACAGTGGTACTTCTTTGAGTTCATAATCACTGACTTAGGTGTTTCCTGGGATCTGGAAGAACCTCTTGTCTCAGCCATCATTGGGTAAAACAGGTCCCACCACCTGCCTTCGAGTTATTCATTCTGCTTAAACTCACAGTGATTTTCCCCTGTGGGGTCTGTGGGAGACCTTTGTTGCTAAAGACTTCAGTGACTCCTTGGTTCAAGTAGGAAAAATGCTCGCCTCAGTTCCAGGGACAAATTCTGTAGCACAAGCAGTGCTGTGAGGGTCTTTGTCATGCAGAGACAGCCTCCTGACCATGGGAAGCCATTGTTTTATACACAACTTAAGGATGACATCTAAATACCTTTCCATAAATGAATTCTCCAGTTGGATGTGCTGCCTCTACTTTGGACATAAAAGAGAGAGATGTAATTATTACTCATACTTCATTCATTTCAAAGTGTTATTTCAGAAATTTTCAAGTAATTATTTCCTATCCTTAGGGAATTGAGAATAAACAAAAGTCTCTTCTCATAATATTAGGGAGAATTAATTGAACATAGGTTAAGAGGCCCAACTGTGATTGTCAGTACAGTTATGGTGTTTTTTTTTGGTTTTTGTTTCTTGTTTTTCTGTTTGATGAAGTAAAGAACATTAACTTAGAATTGTGCCCCCCAAAGAAATAGTTCTATAAATTAATTGAGCTATTCTAATATATCATTTTGAAAATTTCCTACTTTGAAATAAATTCAGTTACATAAATACTTCATACTTTCACTATATCTATGACTCATCTTCCTCTAATATCAAAACTTTATTTAGCCATAGTATAATTATCAAAAGTAAGAAATTAATATCAAACAGTACTACCAGTTAGTCTAGAGACATCATTCAAATTTTATCAATTATCTCACTTATTCAAGTGGAGTTCCACAATCTGATTCAGAATTTCACCACACAGTAGGTTGCCATATCTTGTTAATACCAATATAGGACAGTTTGTGTCTTGTTTTTCATGAACTTCACATTTAAAGAATAACTCTATTTTGTATGTCTCTCACTTTTGAGTTTTAACTTTTTATTACATTAAATTTTTTGGCAAGAATATCACAGTGAATCATATCAGTAAGTACAGGATGTGGTTATGATTTATTGCTGGTAATGTCAAATTTGTTACTTCATTAAGGTTGTGTCTGACAGATTTCTCCATGATAAAGATGCTACTATCTTCGTGTTGTAATTAGTAAATATTTGGGAAAAAGTTACTTTGAAACCATGAAAATGTTGTTTTCCTTTATAATTTTTTTATTAATTTTAGAATCCTTCTTTCTTCTTACCTGGCACAATTATTGTAAAAGGGTGATTTTCTGTCCATCATTCCTTGTACTTTAATTGGAATACTCATGTAATTTATTCCTTTTCCTCCATTTATTTATTTGATACTGTATTATACTCTGATGAACACATGGATATTTACTTCATTCTTAATATATTACTATAATTATTCAATTTTTCTTAAAGTGTCCCACATTTGGCTTTGGGGAGACTTTTGTATAGACTTCAGTGCCCTTTCAACAAATAACCATCATTTTTTAGTGCATT
Organism: Ictidomys tridecemlineatus; assembly: GCF_052094955.1. NCBI lineage: Eukaryota > Metazoa > Chordata > Mammalia > Rodentia > Sciuridae > Ictidomys > Ictidomys tridecemlineatus. The sequence continues at coordinate 56,575,888 of NC_135477.1, forward strand.
ACTTCCCAGTTGAATAAAATATTCCAGACTCATTTTTGTATTGTCACTACCACAGTCGTGAGCCAAACAATTTCACTGGTACAGGGTTGCTATTATTTTCTAATCCATTCAGTTGATAGAGCTAGCATATATATATAGATAGAGAAAGGTAAATGCATGTATCATCCACACATGTATACATAAACCAATAACACATATATTCAAATATATATTTTATATATATGTATATATATATATCATGTCTCTATATATCCTTATATATGCATATTTTTATACAGTGCTCATTTGTATCTTAATAAAAGCAGCTGAAAGACCCATATGTGAAAAGCTTCATCCCCAGACCTGATGCAATCAAGAGGCAATAGAATCTTTAGAAGGAGGAGCCTAGCTGTAGGAAGTTAAGTCATTGGGTTCATGCCCTTGAAGGTGATATTGAGACCCAGCTCCCTCTACTTCCCCCTCTCTCTTTGCTTCCTGAATTCCATGAAGTGAATGAGTTCCCTCTGCTATGCCCTCCCTCCATGATGTACTAGGCTACCACAGACCAAGAGGCAATGGAGCTAGATTAAAATGGGCCAAAACCACACACCAAGATAAACCTTTCCTCCTTTTTAAGCTGATTTACTTCAGGTATTTGTTAAAGTAAAAGAAAGCTGACTGAAATATACAGGAAACAAATGTATGTGTATATGTTGTTTTAGGCTTCTCCAGAGACAGAAACAATAGGATATGTCGATAGATATAAGTTTACTAGAGTAACTGGGGTCCACAATGACCACATTTGGACATCACTTGACTTTCCCAATATGCCTGTTTATGTCATTTTAATCTACCTCAAGATAGTGTTAATTAACAGCTCTTGGACAAAAAACAAACAAAGACAAAATATGAGCAGTACACTCAATGTACATATTTAGAAATGTAAATGCATGTATCATCCACACATATAAACATATACCAATAATATATACATTAAAATATATATTATGTTTCTGTATATCCTTATATATGCGTACTTATACACACAATGCCCATTTGTATCTTAATATCTCAATGAACAATTCAATAGATAATGCTCAATTGCTCAGCGCCCATTTCTAGCCAGTCATACATGATACATGATATTATGTTAAAATTGTTTCAATTGTAGGTATCTAATTATAATATGAGCTACATTTCTTGTAAGTCTTTTGTATTGAAAGAGAACCTTGAGTTTTTTAAACACAAATGTGAATTATATCTGAGAAATAATTTAGATTACAGAGTAGCTAAGATCCTGAAAAGGCCATCCCTGGTCACAAGTCACTGCCTTCCACTGCCTATGCAACCTTTGTTCAACTGTCAACAAACGTAGTGACTAATCCACGTGCTGAAAATATATGTCCCCTTAAATTAACACAGTTTATGAAAACAGATACTAAAATACAATTTTAATCATATTTTTATGGTTTAGTTCCAGGATGTTCCCCTAAAACTTGTATTGAAGACTTAGTCCCCAGTGCAGCAATGTCAAGAGATGGAGCTTTTGGGAAGTGATAAGATCCTGAGGACTCCACAGTGACCACTGGATTAATCCATTTCATGGAGTAATGATTGAATAGACTACTGGAAGGAGGTAGAAACTATAGACAGTTGGGACATGGTTGAAGGAAGTAGGTCACTGAGGGAATGCTCTTGGGAGACTATATCTTATCTTCTCTGGTCTCCTCCTCCACCCACCTTCTCTCTCTCTTTCCTAGTTACAGGGAGCTAAGCAGCTTTCTCTCTATGTGTGACATTTGAAAACTTTGTTTCCAGAACTTTTCTTACTAAATAACAGACAAGTGTTCAACATCCAAGTAGTGCTTGTCCAATTACCTTTGTAAAAATTAAATAGCTTTATGCAGCAAAAGACTGGCAATGAAGGAAAGTGAATACTGCATTAGCATGAGTGGAAGAGTAAGCATTATATTGCTGACTATAAGCACTGATGGATAGAAACAAGTAACTTGGTATTTGAAAGCATTTCTAAAGAATGTTTAACTGGAAAATCTGGAATGTGCATGTCTTGGGAAACTTTCTCCCTCACTGGCAGCTGCCAAAGCCTATACATCATTCTTCATAATGCTCTTTTTGTAATCCAATAAGTGAAAATACCCATACACAGACTTGTGCAGACACACATATATATTGAAGGACTTAGAAATATTTAAATTCAAACAAATATCTATTCTGCTTTCTACTCTGAGTATCTGTAAAGTATATTAAAAGTTTTATAAAATAATGATTTCTTGGGGTTTATGGGTTACATAGTGACATTCACATTCTTATAAATGGCCCTCATTAGAGGAAACCAGGATGTGCAAAGAAAACTATTCTTGGCCTGGTTTCCCAGGGAACCAAGGTATATGAATTTCTGTCAGTCTGTTTCTATCAAAGCCATTTGACCTCATGAGCACAAAGCAAAGATAATTAAAATCGAAAAGAAAAAAATCACAACTAAGCAGAATTTCATGAATTTAAAATGTCCCATGGTCATTGGGTGATTTCAGTGACTAGTTTTCTGTCTTTATAGCTTAAATCTTTTTTTTTTATTAAGTCTCTGGTCAGGGTTACTACCTACAGCCATGTAACTTATGGACTGAACATTTGGGTGTGGGCAGTGATATGCTCATCATTTATACATACATGGTATGCACAGTGTACAACCTATCCTAGCCCTCACAGCGGGCCTGAAATCTATACATCATCCAGCAGAACTAAAATATGCAGAAAGAATAGTCATAGCCTCACAAGGCAGGCCAGCTCATCCAAAAAACTAAGAGGAAAAACTGAAAAAGAAATTCATTTATTTTTAGAAAAGTCTAAATAAACAAAAATATTTAAAACCCAAAATGTAGACTTTAATAAGAGTTAGACACACAACACAATTGTCTACAATCTGATCTTATAAGTCTGATCTCTACTTGCTTTAGACACTATGTGCAACTGGTTTTCAAATTATGTTTGCTCACACATTTAACCAAAATGCACTGAGTATTTACATGTGCACTAGTATCATTCTTAACAGGTGCAAGCAGAAGTAAACCCTGTGTAAGGCTGTATCCTTCCTCCCTACACTGAAGGTTGAAGATGCTAGATGTTCTCTCCTAATATTAAAATAATAAAACTTTATTCTATAATAGTAACCAATTAGATAGCCACTGGATATCATAAGAGATTAATATGGAGTCGAATGGAGTTTTCGGATATTGTTTTTAAATATGTAGAACTTACCCCAAATTAAGATGAACTGTCAACATGTGTCTTTACAAAAAACAGTAGAATGTCTAGGGTTATCAGAGAATGAGATGGATTAAATGAAAAAAGAAAAACAATCTGTGAATATATTGCTTGTGACAAGAACTGTAGTTCTGGAAGTGGAAGTGGTCTAGGAGAAAATGTCAGCGGGAAGGCCTGCGATGGAGATTCACGTTGTAAACTATGGAAAAATACACGATCTTAACTCCATCTCAAGATAGACTCTTCAAGTGGGAAAGAATAAATGTGAAGTGACAGAATTCACATATGATTTAGACATGCAGGCTAGTTTATTGAAGGGAAACCACATGTTAGAAAAAGGTAATTGGCTGTCTAATTAGGGGCCTTCGAAATCAAAGGAATGTATGAAATTTTAGGTAATTGATCAGAAATATCATAACATACGAACTTGCTACTGCTAATTAAAAATCAAAAGGGAAAACCAATTGCTGTCAATACTGTATTCTAAGTAATTTTGCGACTAATGAAAATGTCACCCAGTATTTGTGTAAGTATTTCAAGAGACTGTTTCTCTGTTTACTCAATGAACATACAGAAGGAGCCTGGAGCATGTAATGAAACCTCACTTCAGAACAGCAAACCTGAGACGAATCCAACATGGCGGTGGGCATGGAGAGATCAAGTCTCTGACCTCTTCAGCTGCGCGGGCATAGGGAGTCGTAACTGTCTAAATGCTGTTTGCTCAGGATCACTAGGCAATACTGAGCTGACGTGGATCTGGGGTGAACAGTCTGGGCCTCTCAGAACACACACCAAGCCCGGATAGGCTACATTCAAGCTCCCCGTGGGCCTGTTTCTCGCAGCCAAACTGCTGTGACTCAGCACTAAGGATCCCACTGAAACAACTGGTCGGCCCTTCTGAACTTACGGAGGTAAATGCCAACCTAGCCTTCATAGGCAGTGGCCACAGGATTGAAATGGGGCTTGAGAGAGACAGTCAGGACCCACCCGTTGCATTGGTCACCCAGCAAAGGGAACGAACTGTCACCATTTGCATGGGATACCACCATGGCAGAGAACTGACGTCACCAGAACGCAGCGGAGGAGATAACTTTATTGAAACCTGCGGCGACAAGTGTGTAATCCCCTAGCATTCCCTCTCCACACAGCGATGAAACCTTAAGGGCCCCTCCCAGCTCTCTCGTAAGGGCCCCTCCCAGCTCTCCCGTGAGTGCCATAGCAGACCTAGGGAATCAGGAGTGGTGCAGGACCCACGTCGCGGAACTCCCGGCTACAGCTCCCACCTGTGCTGATAACTGAGGTCTCTTGCACCAGCTACCAGGGACGTGGCTACCGGAGGGCAAGCAAAATCTCTGAGGATTCGCAGCCCCAAGCTCTACAAACTTAGGGTCTGAGGGAATGGCAAACAGGGAGAGGGTGCCCAGGCATTCATGAAAACAGGGCTCCCAGGAGCAGCAGACCTGGCATGTAGCCAGTATTGTGGTGAGCATCACCGGTGAGAGGGGCCTGGCTTGAGGAAAAGTGGGGAAGTGACTAGACACAAGAGAAGGCCCTAGGCACTCAGGATTGGAGACCCACCCAGTGTGGGAGGAAGAGCTGCTGCACAGTGATTGGTTCCAGCCTATTGAGAGGAGAAGGTTGGCCCAGTGGACACAGCTCCACCTACTGGAAGAGAAGTTAATCAAACTCTAAGACTGCATTTATTAATTTTTTTTTAATTTACGTTTTTTTTTCATTTTCATTTTTTTGTTGTTGTTTTTTAAATTTTTTAAAAATTTTTTAAAATTTTTAAAAAATCTTTTTATTTTATTTTATTTTATTAATTTTTTTATTTTTTTAATTTTCATTTTCATTTTATTATTATTATTATTATTTAATTTTTTTTTCTTTTTTATTTTCTATTTTTTTATTTTCATTTATTTTCAATTTTCTTATTCCCCCTTCCTTGAATTCTACCTGCTTACTCTCATTCTCTTTAGTGACTTCTTCCCTTCCCTTCTAATACCTTTCCTCCTAAGCATCAAATAATTTTATAGGAGTAAACAGTAACTCAGCAGTCAAACAGAACAAGAAGTAACATGAGCAGCATGAAAAAGCAAGGAAGAAAAGGAGTACAAACAATGCAGGACAGCCTAAATATTCAGGAGGGCCTAGAGCCATCAGAAAAATGGTCATATAAAGAAATCAAGGAATACCTTAGACAGATGGAATGGAACCTTAAAGGGAATACGAGACAGCAAATTCAAACAGTGAAAGAACACATTGGAAATGAATTACATAAACAGATAAAAGAAGAAGTTAAGCATCTTTATCAGGAGATAGAGATTATAAAAAAAATCAAACAATAATTCTAGAAATGAAGGAAACTATAAACCAAATTAAAAACTCAAATGAGAGTATCACTAACAGAGTGAAGCAAGTAGAAGCCAGAACATCAGATAATGAAGACAAAATATATCATCTTGAAAAGAGTCTAGCCAACTCAGAAAGGCTGGTAAAAAATCATGAGAAAAACATCCAAGAGATATGGAATAACATAAAAAAAACCAAACTTAGGAGTCATCGGGATACAGGAAGGTATAGAGATTCAAACCAAGGGAATGAGTAACCTGCTGAATAAAATAATTACAGAAAAATATCCAGATATAAAAAAGGAAACAGATATACAAATTGTAGATGCATACAGGACACTGAGCACACAAAATCACAGTAGACCAATGCCAAGACACATTGTTATGAAGATAGCCAATATACAGAACAAAGAGAAAATATTAAAAGCTACAAGAGAAAGGAGGCAGATTACATTCAGGGGTAAACCAATAAGGTTAACAATGGATTTTTTATCACAGACGCTGAAAGCAAGAAGGTCATGGAGCAATGTATTTCAAACACTGAAAGACAATGGATGCCAACCAAGAATTCTGTATCAAGCAAAACTAAGCTTCAGGTACGACAATGAAATAAAAATCTTTCATGATAAACAAAAGCCAGAAAACCAGCATTTCAAAGTATCTTGAGCAAAACACTACATGAGGAAGAAATGAAAAACAATAATCAAAAGCATCATGGGAAGTGCCTTGATAAAGACAGAGGGTGGGGGGAAAGCTAATCATGGAGAAACAAACTAAATTTTAAAAAAAGATAAATAATCAAACATGGCTGAAAGTAGAAACCATATATCAATAGTAACTCTAAATGTTAATGGCTTAAACTCTCAATAAAGCGACATAGGCTGGTACCATGGATTATAAAAACAAATCCAACAATATGCTGCCTCCAGGAGACACATCTGATTGGAAAAGACATACACAGGCTGAAGGTGAAAGGTTGGGAAAAAATATACCACGCACACGGTCTTCGTAAGCAAGCAGGGGTGGCCATCCTCATATCGAATAAAATCGACTTCAAGACTAAGTTAATCAAAAGGGATAAGGAAGGACATTATATACTGTTAAAAGGAACCATTCACCAACAAGACATAACAATTATCAATATTTATGCACCAAATAATGGTGTTTCGACATTCATAAAACAAATTCTCCTCACGTTCAAGAATCAAATAGACCACAACAAAATAATTATGGGTGACTTCAACACACCTCTCTCACCATTGGACAGGTCCTCCATACAAAAGTTGAATAAAAAAACTATAGAACTCAATATCACAATCAATAACCTAGACTTAACTGACATATATAGAATTTATCAACCATCATCAAGTGGATATACTTTTTTCTCAGCAGCACATGGATCCTTCTCAAAAATAGACCATATATTATGCCATAGGGCAACCCTCAGTAAATATAAAGGGGTGGAGATAATACCATGCATTTTATCTGATCATAATGGAATGAAACTGGAAATCAATGATAAAAGAAGGAAGGAAAAATCCTACATCACATGGAAAATGAACAATATGTTACTAAATGATCAATGGGTTACAGAAGACATAAAGGAGGAAATCAAAAATTTCTTACAGATAAATGAAAATACAGACACAACATATTGGAATCTATGGGACACAATGAAAGCAGTTTTAAGAGGGAAATTCATCGCCTGGAGGTCATTCCTCAAATAAAGGAAAAACCAACAAATAAATGAGCTCACACTTCATCTCAAAGCCCTAGAAAAGGAAGAGCAAAACAACAGCAAATGTAGCAGGAGGCAAGAAACAATTAAAATCAGAGCAGAAATCAATGAAATTGAAACAAAAGAAACTATTGAAAAAATTAACAAAACTAAAAGTTGGCTCTTCGAAAAATAAATAAGATCAACAGACCCTTAGCCATGCTAATGAAGAGAAGAAGAGAGACAACTCAAATTACTAAAATGCGGGATGAAAAAGGCAATATCACAACAGATGCTACAGAAATACAGAAGACAATTAGAAATTATTTTGAAAACCTATATTCTAATAAAATAGAATAGTGAAGACATCGATAAATTTCTTAAGTCATATGATTTGCCCAGACTGAGTCAGGAGGATACACACAATTTGAACAGACCAATCTCAATGGATGAAATAGAAGAAGCAATCAAAAGACTACCAACCAAGAAAAGCCAAGGACCAGATGGATATATAGCAGAGTTTTACAAAACCTTTAAAGAAGAATTAATACCAATACTTTTCAAGTTATTTCAGAAAATACAAAAGGAGGGAGTTCTTCCAAATTCATTCTATGAGGCCAACATCACCCTGATTCCGAAACCAGACAAAGACACCTCAAAGAAAGAAAACTACAGACCAATATCTCTGATGAACCTGGATGCAAAAATCCTCAATAAAAGTCTGGCAAATCGGATACAAAGGCACATCAAAAAAATTGTGCACCATGGTCAAGTAAGATTCATCCCTGGGATGCAAGGATGGTTCAATATACAGAAATCGATAAATGTTATTCACCACATCAATAGACTTAAAAATAAGAACCATATGATCTTCTCGATAGACACAGAGAAAGTATTCAACAAAGTACAGCATCCCTTTATGTTCAAAACATTAGAAAAACTAGGGATAACAGGAACTTACCTTGACATTGTAAAAGCTATCTATGCTAAGCCTCAGGCTAGCATCATTCTGAATGGAGAAAAATTGAAGGCATTCCCTCTAAAATCTGGAACAAGACAATGATGCCCTCTATCACCACTTCTATTCAATATAGTTCTCGAAACACTGGCCAGAACAATTAGATAGACGAAAGAAATTAAAGGCATAAAAATAGGAAAAGAACTTAAATTATCACTATTTGCGGGCAACATGATTCTATACCTAGAAGACCCAAAGGGTCTACAAAGAAACTACTAGAATTAATAAATGAATTCAGCAAAGTGGCAGGATATAAAATCAACACGCATAAATCAAAGGCATTTCTGTATATCAGCGACAAAACTTCTGAAATGGAAATGAGGAAAAACACTCCATTTACAATACCCTCAAAAAAAAAAAAATAAAATAAAATACTTGGGAGTCAACCTAACAAAAGAGGTGAAAGATTTATACAATGAAAACTACAGAACCCTAAAGAGAGAAGTAGAAGTAGATCTTAGAAGATGGAAAAATATACCCTGTTCATGGATAGGCAGAACTAACATCATCAAAATGGCGATATTACCAAAAGTTCTCTATAGGTTTAATGCAATACCAATCAAAATCCCAATGGCATTTCTTGTAGAAATAGATAAAGCAATCATGAAATTCATATGGAAAAATAAAAGACCCAGAATAGCAAAAGCAACTCTAAGCAGGAAGTGTGAATCAGGTGGTATAGCGATACCAGATTTCAAACTATATTACAGAGCAATAGTAACAAAAACAGCATGGTACTAGTACCTGTTAAGGTCTGTAGACAAGTCAAAATAACACCTGGTATTTTTCCAGAGAAATGTTAGAGTTTGTAAACAAGTCTAGATGGTGCCTAGCAAAATGCCAGAGGGAGTGGTTTGAGAAGTAACAAAAGCGAGCCATTAAGTGTGGAGATTCCTTATTGGTTGACTGATGTATCTAGTTTATGCTAATTAAGATAAGCTGTGCAAAATGTATAAATAGCTCTGTTGTCTTACAATAAACGGCTCCCTCTCCTGCTATATCAATCTACAGAAGTTATTCGTCACCCCCCGGCTATTTTGCTGCAGCTGGACTGCGGCAGGTAGCAAAACAGGCAGGTGGACCAATGGTACAGAATAGAGGACACAGAGACTAATCCACAAAGTTACAACTATCTTATATTTGATAAAGGGGCTAAAAGCATGCAATGGAGGAAGGATAGCATCTTCAACAAATGGTGTTGGGAAAACTAGAAATCCATATGCAACAATGAAACTGAATCCCCTCCTCTTGCCATGCACAAAAGTTAACTCAAAATGGATCAAGGAGCTTGATATCAAATCAGAGACTCTGCGTCTGACAGAAGAAAAAGTTGGCTCTGATCTACATATTGTGGAGTCAGGCCCCAAATTCCTTAATAGGACACCCATAGCACAAGAGTTAAAAACAAGAATCAACAAATGGGACTTACTTAAACTAAAAAGTTTTTTCTCAGCAAGAGAATCAATAAGAGAGGTAAATAGGGAGCCTACATCCTGGGAACAAATCTTTACTCCTCACACTTCAGATAGAGTCCTAATATCCAGAGTATACAAAGAACTCAAAAAATTAAACAATAAGAAAACAAATAACCCAATCAACAAATGGGCCAAGGACTTAAACAGACACTTCTCAGAGGAGGACATACAATCAATCAACAAGTACATGAAAAAATGCTCACCATCTCTAGCAGTCAGAGAAATGCAAATCAAAACCACCCTAAGATACCACCTTACTCCAGTAAGATTGGCAGCCATTATGAAGTCAAACAATAACAAGTGCTGGAGAGGATGTGGGGAAAAAGGTACTCTTGTACATTGCTGGTGGGACTGCAAATTGGTGTGGCCAATTTGGAAAGCAGTATGGAGATTCCTTGGAAATCTGGGAATGGAACCACCATTTGACCCAGCTATTTGCTCTTCTGGGACTATTCCCTAAAGACCTTAAAAGAGCGTACTACAGGGATACTGCCACATCGATGTTCATAGCAGCACAATTCACGGTAGCTAGACTGTGGAACCAACCTAGATGCCCTTCAATAGATGAATGGATAAAAAAAAAAATGTGGCATTTATGCACCATGGAGTATTAACGCAGCACTAAAAAAGGACAAAATCATGGAATTTTCAGGGAAATGGATGGCACTAGAGCAGATTATGCTTAGTGAAGCTAGCCAATCTCTAAAAACAAATACCAAATGTCTTCTTTGATATAATGAGAGCAACTAAGAACAGAGCAGGGAGGAAGAGCAGGAAGAAAAGATTAACATTAAACAGAGACATGAGATGGGAGGGAAAGGGAGAGAAAAGGGAAATTGCATGGAAATGGAGGGAGACCCTCATTGTTATACAAAATTACATATAAGAGGTTGTGAGGGGAATGGGAAAATAAACAAGGAGAGAAATGAATTACAGTAGATGGAGTAGAGAGAGAAGATGGGAGGGGAGGGGAGGGGGGATGGTAGAGGATAGGAAAGGTAGCAGAATACAACAGACACTAATATGGCATTATGTAAAAATGTGGATGTGTAACCGATGTGATTCTGCAATCTGTATTTGGGGTAAAAATGGGAGTTCATAACCCAGTTGAATCAAATGTATGAAATATGATATGTCAAGAGCTTTGTAATGTTTTGAACAACCAAAAAAAAAAAAAAGAACAGCAAACCTTCCAGGAAGTCATCAAAATGGAAGAGAAGAAAAAATTTTAAAAAAGCACACTGAAGATATTCTAGTCAGTCACTTGAAAAGGTGGTAACTGTGGGATCAATGGAATTCAACAAAGAATTCTAAAGGGAAGCCTTCAGACCTGACATGAAATCAGTCATTTAAAAAAGGAATCCCCCTGAAGATGTCACATTCCTACTAGCATATGTAACTATTCCTAAGGAAATTAAATAGGTTTCCAAAGACTCCACGAAAATGCAGAAAATTTAATGGTCTTTTACCCACAGAAATGGAAAAGTTTTCCCTCTGCTCCAACATAAAAGTACTATTTGGGAAACCTTCATACACAGACTTTGGCCCCTAGGATGGGAATGAGGAGAGAAAGTAAATATGATATTATAATGCAGTAAAAAACAACCCATTGGCAAATGAATTCATGCCACATGACCCATTGTTACTTTTAATAATGATTTTTATTATTTTTTATTTTTTGGTACTGGGGATTGAACTCAGGGGCACTTGACCACTGAGCCACATCTCCAGCCCTATTTTGTATTTTATTTAGAGATAGGATCTTGCTGAGTTGCTTAGTGCCTCACCATTGCTGAGACTGGTTTTGAACTTGTGATTCTCCTGCCTTAGCTTCCTGAGCCACTGGGATTGCAGGCGTGCGTGACTGCGCCCAACAATAATGATTTTATTTTAATCCTATAGACTACTAGAATGGCTGGTTCTGATTTATATAAGTGAAACAAATCTCTGTGTTGGTAGTAAATAATTAGGTTATGTTTCCACACATTCTTTTCCCAAATCTGTTCTTATCAAAGGAAAAAACCTCAATATAAATATCAAAACTAGTTAATTATTTATTACTGTTTTTTTTCTTAGCAAAAGTAGCAAATTGCTTCATTTTACATTTCTTCAAAAGTTATGGATGTTCAATCAGTTAGAATTCAGGATGAACTAATAGGACCAATTTGCTAGTTTAAAGAAGGAGAAAGAGTAAAAAAAAATAGAATGAAAGTGTACCTACATTTTATTTATTTACCGTAAGAAATCATCTTCTATAAGGAAATACTGTATTCTTAAATCCCCTAAGTCCAGACTCTATCTGGGCTTCAGGGAAGGAAAAGGACCAGCACCACTGTGAGAATCCCAGGGATACTTTTCTCTCCATCTCATCTCTGCTCTTTAGATCTTCTCTGAACATAAAAGTAGCTGTATCTCTGCTTCTGACCTTTTACATCTTCTGTATTAAATTGATTGCAGAATCTGCAGAACAATTGAATATTTGATTGGCTCAGCTTTGATTAAGTCTTCACTCTTGATATCTAAACTAAAGACAAATGAATCTTGGCTTTCTGGAGCCTATACCTGTGAAAAGTGTAAGCTGTGCTCAGGAAAGACAGATTCATTGGAAAACTCAGCAGTTTCCTCCATAATATTAGAGTGGGATACACAGTCAGTCTTCCATATCTGCCGCTTGCTCATCCACAGATTCAACCAACAATGGATTGAAAATATATTTTTAAAGTTATACCTATACTGAATATGTATATTTTTGTCATTGTTCCCTAAACAATACAGTATGACACCTATTTGCATAGCATTTACATTGTAGTAGGTATTACGAGTAATCTAAAGATAATTTAAAATGTACTGGAGGATTTTTACAAGTTATATGTAAATACCATACCATTTTATATGTGACACCCAAGTATAACTAATTTTTTGGTATCTGTAGGGTATCCTAGAGCCAATCCTTCAGGGATGCTGAGGAACAATTGCATACATACATTAAATGTATGCTTTATCTTCTGTTTCTATGATATACCTTTGCTTCTATGATTACTCTAGCCAAAGGACATTAAAATAAGACCCTAGAAAGCAAGGACCTTGCCTATATAACATTTCTTGTTGGAAAACTTTTTGTAAACTTTCTTTATATATCTACATACAATTCAGTCAGTCCATTTCTCAATCATTAAAATCACTCAGATTATTCACAAAAATGGAGAAGCTTGGTGACATGGATAATACAAAAGAAAATATAATCCATTCAGCTTTTATTTCTTTGAATGTTTGGGGTTTTTTTTATTGGCAACAGATTATTATCCTTCTAATTAACTATCTTTTACTTGATTCATATTACCTTAACATACATAATGTTCAATTAAATATTTCATTTACTCCTGACATTATTGAATAGATGAAATCATGGTATTTTGATGTATGTTCACATGTGAGTGTGTGTGCACATGTGTGCATAATACACTCCAGTGAAGGCAGGAACACGTGCAGAATGACCATACAATTACAATAGTGTCAGAGTGATAGTCCAGTTATGTTGGAGATGCTACTGAAGTCAAAAATAAAGAGAGCTTTGCTTGCATAATAGGCTGGTGTTTGTGCTGGTGTTTAAAGAACCATAGGAACAACAATAGGGAGAAAGTGTGATTCCAGGTAGAGACTGGGAAGCACAGGAGGAAGTCAGGCCTGGACTAATGTGGTGCCGCCTGCTTTGTTGTGTCCATTGCCTTCTGCTGAACTTTCCTCGGAACAATCATCATTATCATCATTGTCATGATTAACATTGATTATACATTTACTGTGTCATAGGTAAGGCTACGTGGGTAGTTAAAGGTGTTATGTGTAATTAGCTCATTTAATCTTCACCATGTACGACTAGGGAAAGAAAGGCAAGGGGAGGGAAGGGAATGAAGGGTTACTTCTGCAGCCAATATACTAATTCTTTATTCTTGTCGACCTTGCCTGAGGTCCTCACCTAGAAAATTAATGAAAATGGAGCAGAAGGAGACCTGCACACATGCATATGGAGACAAGTCCAGACACATGGACAGACACCTACATAAACACACATCTGAGGGTAGATTCTCCACAGTAGCAGAGGCTGTGTAACAACACTCCCAGGTTCTCCATCACCTTCAGACTCTCTAGGAATGCTCATGGCTTATCTTTCCTTCACCCCAGACTGTGGGATACCAGTCTTTCTGGGTGCTTGGTCTGAGGAACTCAGATTCAAAAAAATAATAATTCACCAACTAATCAATTAAGAATTAAATAAGCACACTAGAGGTATCATCAAATTTAAATTTAAGGCATGATTCTGCTTTGCATTCAGTATTAATCCCTCCTTTTTTTCTGGGAAGAGTATTACTATTTTCATTTGAAAAACTACCTCTCTGTCAGTCTTCAAGAGTAACATAGGACATAGCCTTAGCCATGGAATTAATTTGAGCAGAGGCACACCCTTTAAAGACAAAACAAAAAAAAACAAAGCAAACAAACAAACAACAACAACAACAACAACAACAAAGAAAGAAATACAGAATAACCAAAGTTAATTTCAGGATTTTATTTTTAACAAGCAAGTAAGAGAGACATTTTCTTTCCTAATGGAATAGCTGTGAACCAACTAAATAAGCCAAAAATGGTTCGTCAATGACCATCGTGTGTAAACAACAGATCATAACAAAGAGATGAGCAAAAGCAGGCAAGAATATGGGTGTGAATGACATCCCATAAGTCACTGTAATCAAGACTAAATCAAAGTTACTGCTGAGCTTTTCCCTGGTGAGCAAAAAAATTCTTTAGCTGACTTGGTTTCTTTCACTTGCAACTGGAGGGGATGTGATTCAGAAATTCTGCACATGACAGTCCTCGTTTGGAGATTCACAACACATATGAAAATCTCTGAGAAACTCTGCAGTGACAAAACTAATTTACTCTGGTTCCACTCATTGTTCAATACTTGTCAAGATTTGCTCTGTGCCTAACAGTGTCCTGGGCTGTGAGGATCCAATTAGGGGAAAGACACTGAACCTTCCCTCATGGAGCTTGCAGTATGGCACCAACGATAGTGACATTTACTAAACATTATTAGTTACAGAAAACTTGTCCTCATGTAATATCACATTATCTCATTGCATTAAGAGTTCTAGGTTTAGAAAAAGTTATTCTGGAAACATGTCATACTTTTTTTTGCATATCAAGAAATATGTTTTAATGTTGGAGTCTGGCTTCCCTTCAATTTGCAGAATCTTATTGTTGTAATTTGGTCCGTAATGTATTTAACCCTTGGGTTTACTTCTTGCATTAACTCTTCCTGTAGATTAGTTTTGTTTTATATTTCTTAATATTTTCTTTTCCAATAGTGCATACTCTAAATTCTATCATGTAAGATTCTTTAATCCACTACACAAAATTATGATAACTTATATTTGTGTCATTGTGATAGACCTTGAAATTTAGCAGTAAATGAGAACAAGTAGAATATTGCTTTTTTGGAAATTCTGGTGTAGTAAACAAGACAATAAACACACAACTATGGATGGTTTTCTCCTTTGCCACTCTCTGTTTGTCAAAGGGATTTTCCTTTGACCCCTCCTTATAATAAGGTGATTCCTGTACCTTAACCTTCTAATTTTTACGGCATATTTGGTTTTCTCCTCAAGAGCTCTTATCTTCTTCTAACATACTACATATTTTACCTGGTTGTTTATTATCTGTTACCTGGATGAAAGTTCTGTTGAGGGCAGGAATGTTTATCTATTTAATTCACTGCATTATTCCCAGAGCTTAGACCAGTGCCTGATAGATAATATGCAACTTTTAAATACTTGTCAACTGTGTAAATACATCATATGTAAAATATTGGCTATATTTTCCTAATAAGTCAATTTTTCATTTATTCTATGTTGAAGAAGTATTTTTAATATGTCTTCAAGTAACACCATGTGTATCATGATAAGTCAACAGGTAACATCCCTTGATAAATATTTCAAAGCATAAAAGGTACAGAGGTAAGCAAGCTTCCTACTAACAAAAATATTCTCCACAACAATTAAGGATATTTATTTTGTAATAGTAAATACGTGACATGACATAAATATACCACAAACAGAAAACGCGAAATCATCAATGTCTCTTTTAAGTGTTGACTTTAGAATATTAGTGAAAGTTTCCCAGAAATGAAATGAAAAATAACTTTTGAAGATGAGGAAACACCTTATTTATTTATTTACTTACTTATTTGCTTTTGTGCAAAGAAGGGGTGAAAAGAAGTGTCTTTCCAAAAGGAATGACTATATGTTCTTATTTGGATAGAAGGGAGAAGAAAATGGGTGTGTCAATAGTGGGATGTTAGTTCCTGAAATCATTTTTCAGGTCTTCCTGGTTTCAAAATAAATCAGTGTATAAAACTAGAAAGTTTACTGTGTTGTCTCTTTTTTTTTTGATAATTTTGTTCTTCTGGTTCCAAGAATAGACTCAGAGATCAACCACATTGTTTCCCTTCTTTTCTGTTTCCTAATAGGCATTTTTAGAAGCCATTGGCTTCACCCAACTGGCAGCCACTTTGCTTATATTTTTCCCTTAAAAGTTTATGCATTCTTAAGTACTTTAATGTGAAGTTTTTCGAGTAAAACCTACTCTGAGTATTAATAACCAGAAATTTTTAACAAGTACTTTTCTACAGTGGCACTTGCTGTGGTATTATGAAAACAGGATTTAAACAAATAAAGGCTATTTACCAGGTACCAGAAAGATTAATTTATTTTCTGGAAATAAAATGGATACTGTATTGCATGAAATCAAAATAGTCAATATGATACCCTTAGGTACTTGAAACACCTGAGTTATAACATTATTATGACTATTTAATTATCTTTTAGAGTTGTGGGCCAAGGTAAATCTATAAAACAACAAGTCATTGAAATTTTTCCTCCTCTTCCTTATATTTTTTTAGTGGGAAGTCATTTTATTTATTATTCTATGCTGATGGTTTCTCAAGGGAAATCTGATGGTTCAATCTTAGAAAGGTTTTGAAAGATTTGAAGTTTCCTTCTTCTATATGCCATTCTCAAACAGTCTACAGTGGTCTAACTAAATCTAAAATGTTTTTTTACCATGTTGACAGACACAATTAGAGTCTGAAACCCAGCAGGCATAGTCAGAAAATAATGAATTCATGGTGAGACTAATCAAATACTACTAGCATTCTATTTCTTCTTCCTCCTCATCAAAACTGAGAACAAGGAAATAACAACATGAGTAACAAACGACCTTTCCAGAGTCCAAAATGAAAATGGCCTTTTGACTTCTCCAGTAATGAAATCCAAATGCAATGTGAAAAGAATAAATGGATCACTCAGCATATTGGTTTAATCCATTTTAGAAAGGAAGGTCTTGCCTGCATGCAAGGTAAAAGAACTGCTCCCCAGCCCTTTCAGTCAGAACTCTTGGTGAAACCAATCAACCACACACAAAATAATAGACCTGTCAGAGATCCCCATGCTCAGCCAATCAGATCCTTTACAAATGAAACACAGCTCATGTAACAAGGAAGAGTGTATATTCTTTTGCTGCTTCCAGTATACTTGTTGAGTTTTAATTTGGAATATTTCCCAAACCCTGGAAATTACTGGTCCCAGTGGCCATCTTCCCCCTCCACAGCTAAATCAACTGTTTCAACTTTATCAATTTAATTCTGAAAAATTCGCCTAGATAGTAATGAAGCCTCACAGAATTAGAACTATAGAATACAAGAGCTAGAAAATGACCTCAAGGGCTACCCTGCCCAGTGACTTGAAGCTGTGACCTACTGACATATAGACCGGCTTCTGGAAACTCATGCTCTAGATTCAATAAAATATTTTATTCTATGTGCTTTATTGTACTGATAGGATGTAAGATTCCTTTTGAAAATGAAGTTAGGCTCTAAATCATAATTATTAGAATTTGAGAAAATGCTTGAGAAAACCAGACTTAAGGTGATGGATGAAATGATGGATCTGGATATCAGGAGACTCGGGAATTTTGATTAGTAGTATGCCAATTGGGACAGGTAAGAAGGAGGGAGAGAAAGGAGGACCAGAGTAGGGGGCAGGAATGGAAAGAAAGAAAACACAGGTCTTGCTTCCTACATGTGCAGTCAGCAATCACGCATATAGTGTCCCTGAAATTCTGTGCTGCCTTCAGTGTTTCTTTCCCTGGTTTCTACCCCAGAGGGTGACACTCTGACTCACCTGAGGCCTCAGAACTCTACAGTGGAGGTCCAGACACCAAACGGCTCCGGGTTCCCATTGTGTGGATCACAAAGAAAGATGAAAATTTCAAGCAGTTGTACTATTTAAAAAGATGGATATTGTCTGTTCCTGCTCAGACTCTTAATCCAACTAGAAATAAAATCCAGATTTAGTTGACAAAATACTTTAATATTGTATAAAAGATTTCATCAACACGATGTGTTCATGTGCCTGTGTGTGTGTGTGTGTGTGTGTATGCACTCGTAGTCAGAGCACTGATTACAGGGATCAGTGATTCTTCAGCCACAATACGTTGAAGTTGCTTTCTTGTGTATTTTAGTGCTTCCATCCAACAGCATTTCCTAAAGGCTGACTGAACTGGAGACACCCAAGCCATACACAGACGACCAATGGAATGAGACACAGTGTTGACCCCAGTCCCTGCTCCCAGCTCAGGTGAAAATGACCTGTCACTGTCAGACTCCACAACAACTTGGTCAAGTCTAGAAATACAAAACCTGGGAATTTGGGGTGAGTCAGAAAAGCCTCAAAAATGAGAGGCACTGGGATTAAATTTCCATGTATAAGGAATAGTTTATGAATTGAGGATTTTGAGAAAATCCACCTTTGACACTACTCTAGGAAATCTGCAGATCTGCTGTGTCCTGAGTCTCTGCTTTACTTCTTATTCCATTGCCAAGATCACTTAATTTCCTTGCACTCCCATGTCACCACAGGAAATGTTCTATGTTGGCATATCGGCGTGCTTGTCTGTCTTGGGCACTTAGTTTATTTCACTCTATTCTGAGTTCACTCTCTTGAATACCATGTGGCTTCAGTAAACAAATACAACTCTTTAAGTGTTTGTGACAGGCTTGGCTTGATTAAATCAACTTATGGAAATGCCTTAAGAAAAGTTATAAGCTTTCCTTTAAAAAGTTACAGACTTTCTAAGTTGAGCAAAATGTTGTCAAAAGGAGGACTAAAGTAAGACCGAGTTTTATTTACTCGGAGAAAATGTGAAGGGAGAAAATGGCAACAGCTCTTTAAACCCAACCAGGTAATTACATTGAATATCTGATACATATAAGTTAATGGAGCTCAACAAATTTTAATAGTGTAAATATTACATTATATATATATATATATGTATACATATATATTCAACGATAATGTAGTATATATGTAATTACTATGATAATTATGATCAATAAGAATGTAGTATATATAATTCAGTAAGAATAATATAGTATATATATAACTCAATAAGAATGTAATATATATGTATATGTATATACATTCACACCTATAAAAGTACAGGCAAACCAAAAGAATAAGAAAGCTTAAAAATTGCTAAAATCTTGTTGCCCACACACAATCACTATTACATTTTGGAGATTCTTCCCAGACTTTTTTACACATTTACTTATTTTCATAAATGTATTTTTAACTACCTGTGATGAAGACTGTTTTTGACCTACTTTGTCCATGGGTCATGGGCATCTTTCCCTCTCTCTCAATATGTATATTTCTATTCCATTATTTATAAAACACGTATTAGTTATCTAAACAATCTACTGATGTTTGTTAATTCTGGACTTTGCCAATAGATGCCTCACTTCAACAAATGTTAGTGTGGCAATGTCTTTTCATATAATTTCAATTAATTGATTAACACACACAGTAATAGTTGCCAGGTCAAGAGGCATATGCATTTGCAAGAAAATTTGAGGCATAGGGACTTATTTTTTGTTTTGTTTTGTTTTATTAGTGCATTGCTCCAAGTTAGGCCTCAGGACTTCTCCTTTCCTTCCTCTCCTCTCTTCCCTTTTTCCTTTTCCACTACTCTTGTGGTCTTCCTTCTATTTATTTTTAGGGTTTTTTAAATCAGTGCTTTGTAGATATATATAAAAGTGAAATTCATTGTGGTGTATTTATATATGTGCACAGGAGAGTTTGGTCAATCTCATTACACAGTTCCTCTCACCTCTTGTTCCTTTCTCATCCTCCCCCAATGCCCTTCCTCTACTCTATTTTCATGGGATCCCCACCACACACACACACTTTTTTCCCTCTTGTTTTGGTCTAACTTTCACATTTGAGAGAAAACATTCAACCCTTGACTTTCTGAATCTGATTTACTTCACTTAGTATGAGATTCTCCAATTTCATCCATTTACCAGAAAATGCCAGAATTCCATTCTTTATTACACCTGTGCATATATGCCATATTGTCTTTATCCATTCATCTGTTGACAGGCATCTGTGCTGGTTCCATAATTGGCTATTGTGATTTATGCTGATATAAACATTGAGGTAGCTGTTCTGCTGAAGTATGCTGATTTTATTTCATTCGGATAAACACCAAGAAACGGAATAGCTGGATCATATGGTGGTCCCAGTCCTAGTAATTTGAGGAATCTCCATAATGCTTTCTAGAGTGGTTGTACTAGTTTGCAGTCCCACCAATAACATATGAGTGAACCAACCCCCCCCACATCCTCACTGTGGATGTGAATTTATTATTAGTAGTATTCTTGATAATTGCCATTCTGACTGGAGTGAAATGAAATCTCAGGGTAGTTTGGATTGGCATTTCCTTGATAGCTAGGGGTATTGAACATTTTTTCATACATATGTTGACTGTTTTTATTTCTGTTTTTGAGAAGTATTGGTTTAATTCTTTTGTCCATTTATTATTCAGAGTTTTATTTTTGGTGTTAAGTTTTTGTGTTCTTTATATATCCTGGATATTAATCTCTTGTCTGGGAAGCAGTTGGCAAAGATCTTCTCTCATTCTGTAGGTTCTCTTTTCATGCTCTTGTTTTCTTTGCTGTTCAGAATGTAGTGCCTAATTCTTCAAAAAAATTTCTATCAATATAAACAACAATCAATAGGATGTAATAGTGCTCATTTTTCCTTACTTTTGCCAACAATAAATATTAGATATTCTTGTTTGTAATTTGCCAGTCTTCGAGAATGCAACAATATGTATTGTTTTAATTTGCATGTCTTTCATGGCTAATAAAGTTGAATGGGTTTCTTCATCTTATTTTAGTGTGTTAGTAGCAGTTTGTCTTCTGCAGGTTATGTATTTTTGTCCTTTGTAAATGTCCTATGAAAATCATAAAAAATTTTAAAGGGGTTATTTGTTTTAAATTTCAGCAATAAAGCATTGTACCAAAGGGATTATGTACATCACGTTTCTCTTTAACTTACTCAAGGGTTGTGATTCATTCTTACCATTATTTCTTTAATTTTCAAACCATTCTGGATAGAAATCCTTAAACTTACTATAATGTAGTAAGTGTAGAACTCAAACACAAAAAATATATGCATAAAGACATTTACAACTCTTTTATTTTCGTCAACTATATATATACATTGACACCTACAAGCTCATGCTGCTATCTCCAATTCAAATCTATCACTACAGACTATATTCTAGTTTTTTTTCCCATATCCCTAATGCTCTTTTCCAACATTAAAATTTTGCTCCTATTAACTCTATATATTTGCTAGTTTTATTAACCCTCCTTATGGACCCATCTTCCATAGTTACTACATTTTAGCACCCTATACTGGGCCACTGCCTCCCAGTATGGATACCTCCTTACACTAGTTAGGTGACCCCCTAACACTCCTGGGTGTAGTCACTCTTATTGTTTCACCCCTCTCAATTTATTTTGGATTGAATTTCTCAAGAAGAAAATAAAGAAGAGAAAGAGAAGGTGTTTCTAAAAGAATAGAAATAATGACTTTATAATGAAAGTGAATTTATAGAATTCTGACCCTTAAATAGTGGAACTATTCTTAATACCATCATTCAAAAGACAGTTATTTTTTCTTTAAAAAATAATGAAAAATGAATATTGATAATAGCCAAATCTTACATTCACTAGGGCGGAAAAATAACTCTAAAGGATTTGTCCATGCTAGACAAAAAGATTATATCAGAAACAGATATTTTTGCCAGGAACCAATTTAGTAAATCTTTCTAATTCTTTCTACATTATGCAATTACTCATATCCCTTAGCCTTTCTATGGGTCACTGCTCCCTTTTGAGAATCGAATAAAACTATATTCTTTTCAGAAAAGAAAATGTATGTATAGATTCAGACATACATAAATTTTATTCAAATTCATAGAATCCATATTCTTCTCTTTAGAGTATTTGACCTCTAGGTTAAGGGCAGAAATAACTCTTTCAATAATGTGTTGGTCTTCATAAAGATACCACCAGCACCCAGTCCTTGCAGACAGACTAAAGTGGGCTTAAGAACAAGCTCCACTATTTACTTGATTTATTCTTTGACCTTAACTTCTCTGAGCTTTATTTATAAAATAGAGATAATAACTACCTGCCAGCCCTTGTGGAAATTTGAATTTGTAGAAAACAGCATCAGACTCAGAATGGTTGCTTAGGATAGCTTTATCTTTATTTATGTGGCTGTCTAGAACCATCTGAATGTTTCAGAATGCTTTGGCCTTCCACTACATGCTTAGTGCCATCCAGGAGGGGGGACTTTGAAAGCACAAGTGCATTCATTCAGTCCCTATCCTGTTTGTCCTATTATAAGAAGATACTTTTAGTGATAATTCTTGAACTTTGAACCAACAAGTACTAAATATGGGTTGACTCTTTTGTTAAAATCTAAGATTCCAACCTAAATGCTTTCTGAGGTTCTCTGTGAAAGTGTGTGTGAAGAAAGTAAGATGACAAATTCTCCTAAAAGTGACAGTTCTTTCTCAGTTCTAGACTGAGTAATATGGGTAGAAATCTTTCAGAGAAGTTGAATTTGTTTTGGTTTTGCTTTTGCTTTTTGATAGTGCTGGGCAATTGCACCTAGGGCCTCACACATCATAGGCAAGTGTGCTACTAATCTAAGTTTTTGGATGAAAAGAAAGGAAAAACATAATTACATAAAAATGTATGTGAATAATAGCAAGGGCAGTTTCAAATCCATGAGGCTGCTCAAGACACTAAACAGAAAAAGCAGAACCTGAGTAAGCTCCTTAGCAATTATCCAGGCTATCCATAGGATCTGAAAAGGGAGATAATGCTATTTTATTTTTATGGCTTGAAGATGCCACTGATGGCATTATGTATATTTTGGGAATTATGGACAACGCTGTAATATTAAAATAATTTAAGTGATGTAATCAGGAGTTGCCTTGAATAAATAGTCACATAAATTTCAGCAAGTTTACTTAAAAATTCTAGAAAAGCCAGCTGTGGATGTTCTATACAGATTGTTTTATATTTCCCAAAATTGTGAATAAGTGTGACTTAAAAACAGAAAAAAAAAATTAAACACCCTCATTCAAAGGAAACAACTCAAAGTTGAGTTATTCTCTCTTTTTAAAAATTTTTTTTTAGTTGTAGATGAACAGAATGCCTTTATTTTATTTATTGTTATGTGGTGCCGAGGATCGAACCCAGTGCCTCACTTGTGCTAGGCATGCACTCTACTACTGAGCCACAACTCCAGGACTGAATTACTCTTTTTTTAATTTATTTTTTATTAGTTCTAATCAGTTATACAGGACATCAGAAATCTTTTCAATTCATTGTACACAAATGGAGCACAAATTTTCCATTTCTCCAGTTGTACGCCATCTAGGATAATGATATTCATCTCATTCTACCATCTTTTCTGCCCCTACACCTGCTCCTCTACTTCCTGTCCCTTGACCTAATCAAAGTTTTTCCATTCTGCCCGCACACATCCTCATTATGGATCAGCATCCACTTATCAGAGGAAACATTTGGCCTTTGGTTGTTTGGGATTGGCTTATTTTGCTTAGCATCATATTCTCCAGCTCCATTCATTTACAAACAAATGCCATAATTTCATCCTCTTTTAATGCTGTGTAATATTTCATTGTGTACATATTAACAGAGTTTTTTTTTATCCATTCATGTATTGAAGGGCATTTAGGTTTGTTCCACAGTTTAGCTATGGTAAATTGTGCTGCTATAAACATTTATGTGACTGTGTCCTTGTAATATGGTCTTTTTTAGTCCTTTGGGTATAGTGTGGTAGCTGGGTCAAATGGTGGTTCTCCACACTGCTTCCCAGATTGGTTGCACCAATTTGCAGTCCCATCAGCAATGCATGAGTGTGCCTTTTCCCTGTATTTTGGCAACAGTTAACTGTTGTTTGTATTCTTGATAACTGCCAATTTGACTGGCATGAGATGAAATCTTAGAGTAATTTTGATTTATGTTTCTCTGATTACTAGAAAAGTTGAACACTTTCCATATATTTTTGGTCAATTGTCTATCTTCTTCTAAGAAGTGTCTGTTCAGGTCCTTAGCCCATTTGTTGAAAAAGTTTGTTTGGTACAAAGTTTTTTTGAGTTCTTTATATATCCTGGAGATTAGTGTCCTATCTGATGTGCATGTGTCAAAAATTTGCTCTTAAAATGTAGGCTCTCTCTTCACCTCATTGATTAGTTCATTGGCTGAGAAGAGCTTTTTAGTTTGAATCCATTAATTCTTCTTTGTAGATCTTGTAGAACTTAGCTGTGAACCCATCTGGTGGTCCCTGGCTTTTCTTGGTTGGTAGGCTTTTGATGGCATCTTTTATTTTCTTGCTTAAAACTGATCAGTTTAAATTGAGTATGTCCTCCTGACTCAGTTTGGGTTGATCATATGCCTCTAGAAATTTGTCAGTGTCTTTGAGGTTTTATATTTTACTGGATGGAGTATAAATTTTCAAAATAGTTTCTAATTGTCTTCCGTATTTCAACAGTATCTGCGTGATATTTCCTTTTTTATTACAAATTTTAGTAATTTGAGTTTTCTCCCTCCTTTTTGTTAAGGTGGCTAAGGATTTGTCAATTTTATTTATTTTTTCAAAGAACCAGCTTTTTGTTTTGTCAATTTTTTGAATTGTTTCTTTAGTTTCAATTTCTTTGATTTCCGCCCTGATTTTAATTATTTCCTGTCTTCTACTACTTTGGGTGTTGGTTTGTTCTTCTTTTTCTAGGGCTTTGAGCTGTAATGTCAGGTCATTTATTTGTTGACTTTTTCTTCTTTGAATGAATGAACTCCATGCAATGAAGTTGGACTTTCTCTTTGCACTGCCTTCATAGTGTCCCAGAGATTTTGTTAAGTTGTGTCTGAGTTCTCATTTACCTCTAAGAATTTTTTATCTCTTCCCTGATGTCTTCTATTATCCATGTGTCATTCAATACTGTATTAGTCTCCAAGTGTTGGAGTAGCTTCCATTTTTTATTTCACCACTGATGTCTAATTTCATTCTATTATGGTTGGATAGCATGCAGGGTGGTATCTCTCTCTCTCCTCTCTCTCTCTCTCTCTCTCTCTCTCTCTCTCTCTCTATATATATATATATATATATATATATATATATATATATATATATATAGTATTTGCTAACACTCACTTTGTGGCATAAAATGTGGTCTATTTTGGAGAAGGATCCATGTGCTACTGAGAAAAAAAGGTGTATTTGTTTGTTGAAGAATGCAGTATTCTATATATGTCTGTTAAGGCTAAATTATTGTTTTATTGAGTTCTGTAGTTTCTTTGTTTAGTTTTTGTTTGGAAGTTCTATCCAGTGGTGAGAAGGTATACTAAAGTCACCCACTATTATTGTGTTATGGTCTATTTGACTCATGTAGTTGAGAAGGGTTTGTTTGATATACATAGATGCTCCATTGTTTGAGGCATAGATATTTATGATTGTTATGTCCTATTGATGTATGAATCCTTTAAGCAGTATGAAATGTCCTTCTTTACCCCTTTTCACTAACTTTGGCTTGAAGTCCACTTCATCTGATATCAGGATGGAAACCCCTGTTTGCTTACATGGGTCATGTTAGTGATATGTTTTTTCCCCACACTTTTACCTTCAGTTTATGGTGTCTTTTCCTGTGAGATGAGTTTATTGAGGGCAGCATATTGTTGAGTCTTTTCTAAAAATCAAAATCTGTAAGTCCATGTCTTTTAATTGATAAGTTTAGGCCATTCACATTCAGGATTATTATTGATATATGATTTGTATTGCTGGCCATCTTGACTTATTTTTGGTTTTTAACTTGACTTAGTTTCACCTTTGTTTGGCCTTTTCTTTAGTGTAATTTCTATCTTTCCTGAGTTTCATTGTTGTTTTTCGTTTTCTCCTCATGGACTATTTTGCAGAGAATGCCCTGTAGTGCAGGCTTTCTTGCTGTAAACTCTTTTTAACTTTTGTTTATCATAAAAGGTTTTTATTTTGTCATAAAATCTGAAGCTTAATTTTGCTGGATATAAGATTCTTGATTGGTATCCATTTTCTTTGAGAGCTTGGTGTATGTTGTTCAAGGATCTCCTGGCTTTGAAGGTCTGGATTGAAAAATCTGATGTGTTTCAAATTGGAACTCCCCCTATATGTGATCTGATTACTCTCTCTTGTGGCCTTGAAGATTCTATCCTTCTGTATGCTAGGCATTTTCAATATAATGTTCCTGTTGTAATTTTGTACATTTGGTGTCCTGTAAGCCTCTTGTATTTGATTTTCCAATTCATTCTTTATGTTTGGGAAATTTTCTGATATCATCTCATTGAAGAGATTGTGCATTCCCGTGGTTTGAATCTATGTACCTTCCTCTATCCCAATAAACCTTAAATTTGGTCTTTTGATGATGTCCCATAATTCTTGGACGTTCTGCTTATGGTTTCTTACCATCTATCTTCCCAGTACTGTCAACTTTATTTTCAAGATTGTATATTTTGTCTTCATTGTCTGAGGTTCTGTCTTCCGAGTGATCGAGTCTATTGGTGATGCTTTCTATTGAGTTTTTTATTTAGTTTATTGTTTCCTACATTTCAAGTATTTCTAATGGTTTTTGTTGTTGTTTTCAGAATCTCTAACTCTTTCTTGAAGTAATCTTTTGCTACCTGTATTTGCTCCCTTATCTCTTTGTTAGAGTGATCAAATTTTGCCTGTATGTGCTGTCTTATGCCATTCTTTAATTCACAGATCATTTTAATTATGTGCATTCTGAACTCCCTCTCTGACATTTCATCCACTACACTGTCAATGAATTCTATTATTGCAGTACTTGGTTTATTTGGAGCACTTTCTTCCCTTGTTTTTTCAGGTTATCTATGTGTCTTCCTTTCTTATGGTGCAAATCTGTGGTAACCCTAACCCTAACCCTAACCCTAACCCTATAATATTGTAGTATCCCTACAGATTACCTGAGCCTCATCTTGGTGTTGGACTTCAGACCCCAGCCACTGTCCCAAGATGGATGCTACTACAGCTGAGGATGGTGGTGGATGTAGCAGAGGTAATTCAAGTTAGCAGTGAGTTATCCCAAGGTATATGAAACCACTTTGAGAGACAGGGATGAAAGGCCGAAACTTAAGATGGCTTTGGCTGTCTCTTCAGAGATGTAGCACTGTGGCAAGCCATGCTGTGGCAGGCAGCTGCCTCCAGGCCCTGTCTGTTGTCCCAAGGTGGAGGCCACAATGTGGGGAGGACTATGGCTATGGCTGCAGTGTCCCAAGATGAAGGCAGGCTGGGGGAGTGATGCGTTGGTAAATGGGGAGTCATAGCTTCATTTTCTGCACTGAGTGGGGGTGGTAGTGTGCCTGGGCACTCACACAGGTCAGCAGGGACAGTCCTGGGCCTGACCAGGGCATGACCTGGGCATAGGCTCCCATGCAGGTCAGTGGGCATGGTCCTGGGCCTGGGTCTCAAGGTTGAGTTATTCTTATCAGATAAGATAGAAACAAAATAATACAATTCTCTTATGTATAGAATTGTTAACTTTGACTCTTACACTAAATTAAGAAAATGTATCCCTGGGCCCACATAGCCCTTTGTTCTAAGTAGTATAGCTTTGCATCCACTCTTATACAAGGTCATTTCCCTCCTCTGGTGCTGAGAGCCACAGCCGAGTTGGAATGGCCCCTGGCATTTTGCCAATAGTATTGGTTAAGAGGCAAGCCATTAAGATGATGCTGGATTAATTCGGTTGTATATTAGACCTTTACTGCTACTTTGGAGTTCTCGAGCTACTTTGGAGTTCTCGTGGGGATTCCTGGAGAGTTCCTATTGGTTGGGGAAGTGCGGGAGGAGGGATTTTGGGAGGAGGGATTTCGGTTGGTGGTTCCTGGAAGAGCCACGTGGTTGGCATTCGGGAGAGTTCCCAGGGAGCGTGTGTGGAGTGTGCTGGTGGAGTTCAGAAATAAAGTTTGTTCCTGCTTGAGTGGCTCGTGATTTATGTCCAGCCAGACTACAGCAATCTGGTCCTATTAAACTAGAATCTAAACTAATATTCAATTAATCAATAAAATCTGCAAACACTTCCAAGATATCAATGAAACAAACATAAACAAAATTCATCAGAAAACTGAATATTTCAAAAGTCACAGCCTTAGTTGACTCATGTAAAAAGCACACTTTCTTTTCTTCTGGACTTTCTTAACAAAGTCACGTTTACTAAAATTTAACCAGCATTGATTATACAGCTTTTCCCATGACTTCCTTTGCCTATATTAATATTATGAATGAGTTTCCACAGGCAACTTGGTTTTAAAATTAAAATTCTACTCTTCTTTGGAATCTTTAAAATGCCACAATCCATGTACTCTGGCTGCTTTGAATTATGAGAAATGCCTCCACTCCCCACGGTGCCAAGAAAAATATTATCTAAAGCTTCTCCAAGGAAACCATCGAACTGACTGGTTAACTCTGTAGATACAGCAAATAAATCCCTGAGAGAAGAAATAACATCAATAGGAAGGCTAGAAAAGTTAGTGTATTTCATTAGGCTGATCATCAGCAAGTAGGGCACTAATTATTTTCAGACATGGGAATCATTAAAATCTAAAAGACAAAGTTTCAGTACTTACAAAGAGGCATGTATTTGTTTCTTTTCTTGCAGATGTGCCTGGAGTCTCAGGGGACAGGCCACAGAATCCTGAATATATTATGAATTGTGACACAGAGAAGATTTGTAGAGAAATTCCTGGGTGAAATCTTAGGCAGACTGAAGGACTTAAAGAAATCTCCCCTACTAATCCCAATCATTGTTTGGCCACATTAAAATAGGAAGAGCATGGCTTATCCATACCAATAGGACCTCAGGTAACTTCCCCAAGCCCTCTGCTATCACCAGGGAATAGGGTAAAGTATTCAAACTTTACCTTGATTCTAAGAGGGTGCCACAAATGCCAAAAGGAACAGGTATGGAGATGAGAAAGAAGGAGTTGATAGTGACCCTGAAAAACTGCTGAGACAAGGAAGAAAAGAGAAGAAGTAGAACAAGCATGATAGACAGAGGGAATGTGATATTCTAGCACATTTTCTGGAAGAAAACAACAACAAAATTCTAATAGAGAGAAATAGTAGGGGGCGGAGGGAAGGGATTTAGCAGTGAATGCCAATGAGAATGAAAAGCCAGAACCAGAGAACTTTCCCTGATGAAGGATGCTTAATAACTTTCCCTTTAAATGGGACTAACCCTAGGAACAAGTGGCAAGAAGGACAAGTGCATTGGTCGACACTGGTTTTCTGTGACTGCCTTCTTTTTTTCTTCCTCCTCTTCCTCATCCTCCTCCTCCTTCTCCTCCTTCTCCTCCTCCCCCTCTCCATCTCCTTCTCCTTCTCTTTCTCCTTCCCCTTCTCCTTTTTCTATACAAACCCAGAACCCTGAATCGATTTCTTGAGCTCCAATTTTAGGCAGCTAGAAGTTGTCTCCCTGGATGATCATTCACATTTTGACTAGAATAAACTCTTTGTTCTTATATCTGCTGTTTCATCTTTGCCTTTTTAGGTTGCCAGTAACAAATGTGTCATGTCGATGGGGATGTCCGTAATGGGGGAGACTACAAATCTGTGGAGGCAGGGAATGTGTCAGAGATGTCTCTCTCTCTTTCTCTCAGTTTTTCTATGGACTTAAAACTCCCCCCATCCCAAAATAAAGTTTTTATTAAGTAAATACAAACATACATACTATATGATTCATCTTTATATACAATCTTTTGCTAATTTTTGACATATAACTTAATTAGGTCTCCAGGAAGGAATTATTAAGTTAAATAATATGAATGCCTTAAGTCTTCTTATCAATATCACCATACTGTTTTCCAGAAATGTCTAAAATTTAAGTGCTACTAACACTGTATTGCTTCACTTCATTATTGCCAAATGTTGGATATCTGAATTCTTTCCTTGTTAATTTTATAGCTAAACATAGCATCTGGTTATTGTTTAAGTTTGCATTTTCTTGATTATTAGTGAATTTAAATAGAAGGTTTTCTAAAAAAAAATGCTTTCTGTTCTTTATTTCACTTCCGTTTCTAAGCTTAAATCTAACTCTAAGTGTTTGCTTTTCCTTATACATATTTTTCTCACTTTCAATTTTGCAAAAATTTTCTGTTGGTCTGGAAAATATATTGCTATTTTGCTTTGTAATAAGCTTCCTACAATAAGTCCCTTGCTTAAAACAAGTGGCAGAATAAGGGCACCAAAGGGTATTTGTGAGAAAAATCTAATCTTCTACACAAGCAGCATATAGTTCCAAGTTTAACTTTCCCAAATAAATAAATAAATAAATGGAAGACTGAGCAGAATATGTATAATTGAAGCAAGTTATAAGACATAAAGCATATATTGGGCAAATAGCTTCAGGGGAGATGTATTTATTCATGACTATTAGTGTTCCAAATCATAAATCTACTTAATTAGATTTAATTATAACACTGCTCAAGACAACACAGAGATGATAACATCTGAGTGGCATTTTATATATTGCTAGAGGGATTGTCTGCTTATGCAAAAAACTGACATGGTTTCACTCAAAAGGATTAATTGAATGAATTGTTAAAACTATATAACTAATGATGCAGTGAGAAAGTAGTCTGAATTTTCAAATTTCAAAGACCTTAACCCATTTTGCCTGGGACCTCGGGCTCACCTGGCAAAGCAGACTGAAATAGCACACTGCTCAGGGAAAAGGAGGATCCAGGATCCTCATTTTTCTGAAACATTCAACCAGCTACTACCTTCTGAGTTGATAATCTCATATCTATCTGCTTGTTGCACTACAATGTATCTATTTATACAGGTCTTTTCCCTCTACAAAGCTATAAACTTGTTGAAGTCATGGATCCCATCTGGCTTATCATCCTATTCCTACTGTCTGTAATATCCCTGCCACATGAGAGGTAGTCAGTAAAATCACTAAGTGGAGGAATAAGTGATCAGTGGAAAAGAAATTAGAATTCTAATAATAAGAGTCTTCATCGTGTCTCAATTTGAAAGTCAAGTCACATCTCTAACCATGTATTTTAAAATAAAACTCTAACCTGGATCATTTCAGGATACATTCCTTGCACTGATGATAGCTCTATAAAATTCCTTTACTCTGTCACAGTCAATTGACCATGATACATGAAAGAGGAGAGCTTCAGGGATCAAGACGCTAACAATAAATAAAATATGAGATCCAGATACCCAAAGCAGTCATAAGACACTCAAATCTCTAGCTACAGCTTCACATTTCTATTATGAGGGATAAGCAAGGGCCCTTCTCTGTGTCTGCTAATGTGGTATGACATTTGAGAAATATTGATCAGTTTGTCTCCCTGAAAACTGGATTCTCTTAATGTTCGCCTTGAGCAGAATATAAAACTAATTCCTTCAAATTCATGACAATTTCAGTCCTTGGCACTGTGTATAAACCTGGCTGTTCCCTTAAAAATGTGCTCTCCCCATCGAATTTCCCATCCATGTATATGGTTTCACATCCTTGTGTTCATTCATACTACAGATAGTAACTGAGGTGACATAGCACACCCCAAATACAAGGGCAACGAATTAGTATGTTCAACCATATGCATATCATAGCATGCATAGAAAGTGACAGTATGAGACAGAGGCAGATGATAAGCTGCTCCTGCTGGCCACCCAGGCCCTGCCCAGTGACTCCTGAGTCTAAAGACATGAGGCATCCTATATAACTCCATATAGGATGGCACGAGGTCACCAGGCATAACTTTAAGTTGAACATAACGTCAATCTCACTTGCCTCGATTCTAGGTAAACTTGGTCAAACTCAGTGATATCATGGTTAGGTTAAGATATACTTGCATTTGTGATTTTTTTCCAGTTCCCCACGTTCACCCTGAGATTGATATTTAGGAGGCTTAAACTTCAGGAGGTTTAAATGGTGTTAGGATATCAGTGGCATATAAGGACAAATAAAAATGTCAGATGAGAGGCTTGATTCCCACTGTCAAAATTCAAGGGAAGATATATTTCCCTCCTTTTTTCTGAGAGCATTTTCTTTTGTAAACTTATAATTTTAAATACATGTAAATATTTTTGCAAAAGCCTCTTGCCAGTTTTATACCCCAGGACTGTCTTTTCCAAGATACCAGGAGTCATTCCCTTGAAATGAGAACATCAAGCAACATAAGCCTCATCCCACAGTTCTTTGAAAGAGTAGGATCCCAGTTTCTGTAAGTAACTAACTCCAAGTTACAAAACCACTTTCTGTCATAAAGTTATGAAAAGTACATTTTCCCTTTCGTAAAGCAAATTAATTTACACAGATGATCACTCCATTACCAGGTAAATTTAGGATGAATTTCATGCAGCAAACGATTTTATCAAGTCCTCCCAATGGGAAAATTTTATTTATTCCTCCATCTTTGTCTTAGTTCTAAGCTGGTCTCTCAATTCAGATGATACTTTTTTAAAAATTTTTTAATCCATCTGACATTTATGTATGTTTCATCTCATGCTGGTAATCTACTGAGATATAGGCATGTCATCATCCAAAGCCTCGTGGGACTGATCAACCAAACTGGCCATTAGCTCCTTGCATGCTCAAGAGTTCCTCTATGTCAACCAGTGTCCACATGAGCTCAAGGAGACATGGACACTTTTCAAGGAGCCATTGCATTCTGGGAAACCGGTTCATGGTCTCTCTCCTACTAAGACATCATATTTCTCTTCTTGGTGCACTGTGATAGCTTGGAGAATTCTCCTATGAGGTTCCCTTTTTCTCAAGTCTTAGGTATCTCAGAGATCTCCAACTCCTCGTGTGTCTACCATCAACATCTGGTTTCATCTGGAGGGAGAGGGCAGGAAACAGAGCTCTCACACCCTGTAAAACTTCATTCTAAATTCTTTTCTCCAGCACTGAGCTTCTTTTGTATCACAGTAAGAAAGAGATGGGTGAAAATGTTGTTCTGCCTAATTTTGGCTCTTTAAATATGTATGTTTTAAACATCAAAGATGAAAACTTTGGAATATTTGTTCTCTGCTAGACAGTATACAGGTCCTTTAATAATAAGTAAAGCACGCAGGTCAGGGAAAAACTTCCATCACAACTCATTCTATCATTCACTATATATATATATATATATATATATATATATATATATATATATATATATATATATATATATATGATTGAAGGAAAAGTCTAAACCTCTCGAAAATCCCCTTCAGTGCATATTAGTTTCTATTTGTAAAGTAAATAATGATTGTTTGAGATCTTTCTTCTTTAGAGCACTTGTACAATGACCTTTTCTTTATGGCTAAAGCCTCACACACCTTTTCCCTCTTCACAAAGAAAGAAAACAAATATAGTGAGTTTTCCGAATTTGAAGTTTTTTTAAATTTTTTTTTAAACAGCTCACTCTTGTAGAAGCAAAGACACTTAGGAGTCCTCTGAGAACTCAAAAAAATCAACTGCAGACCCTTCATGAGGACCAAAGGATCAAATCAATAAGAGAAAGCAATTCCTGTCCTCTGGACTAAATAATAAGATAAAAAATAAAAACCAGCCCTGCAAGCTAATAAAAATCAATACATGTTCATCCCTGTGTAGAAAAACCCATTATATTCAGAACTCCTCTAACTTACCACCTAACAAAACATATTTCAGGGCTGGGGCTAGAGATCAGTGGTCGAGGGCTTGCCTCACATATGTGAGGCATTGGGTTCGATACTCAGAAAATAGCTTTAGAAAGAATAAATGAAAGAATAAATAAATAAAACAAAGATATTGTGTCCATCTACAACTAAAAAAATATTTTAAAAAACATTGTAAACTGCATATCAAAAGAAGTAATCTATGCAAAACAACATGGCTATGGGGACCACTGAATCCAGGTAAGTCTCCAACACTCACTCAATCACAGAACTAGACTCCAGCTGTTCATACTTGTGCTCACAAATGGAAAGTGACAAAACCTTTTGAGAGGAGGCATAGCACTTACCAAGCCCTGCTGGCCATCTTCTGTACCTCTCCCATCTCCTTGCTCACACTTGTCAGTCTAGGCTTGGAAAATCCACAAACATCATTTAAAAAAATGAAATGTAGCAAATATATACACAACAGACTATGAGCCACACACACACACACACACACACACACACACACACACAGCCCTGTCATTTTCTAGTGACATAGATAGAACTGAAGTACATTTTATTAAGTAAAATAAGCCAAGCACAGAAAGACAATTATTACATGTAAGCCCCACTCCTTTGCAGAATTTTAAGAAGTAAATCTCATAGAAAAGAGTGGAACACTGGTCCTATAGGCTGGGAAGGGTAAAGAAGAGATGAGAGATTAGATAATGGGTACCCATGTGCACTTAGATAGAAGGAATTATATCTAGTATTCTATTTCATAGTATGATATCCATAGTCTAGAACAATTTCTTATTATTTTTACATAACTAGAAGAATATAAATGTTCCCCAACTCATACACATTATAAATGTCTGAGGAAGTGGAAATGCTAATTATTCTGATTTGATTTAATAACTACACATTGTAAAAATGTGATGATTATCATGCTGTACACCATAAATATGTACACATACTATGTATCATTTTTTAAAAGAGCAAATGGTAATTCACTGCTCGTGAGAAAGAATGAAAGAAAACAGTCAACTTGACAGTACTATGGATCATGCCCACATGAAAATTAAAGATGAATCAGACAGATATAAGAAAGTTAGAGATCTGTAGGTCTCACGGTATATTTGGCTTAGCCCAATATAACAGAGTATAGTGGAATTTTCAGTATCAAGTGGATTCTATCAAAATGATCAACACTAATGTTCATCCTAATAGAAAACTCTGAAAGCAGACAGGGCTTGTGTGCTAGTCAGCTTTCCATTACTGAAATAAATACTTAAGATGGTCAACTTATAAAGAGAAAATCTCGTATGGGTTCAAAGTTTCAGAGGTTTTAGTTCTGGATTGGCTGGCCCCATTGATATGGCATGACCATGTTCTTTCCCTAAAGACCTACAGGAACTTCAGTTCCATGAACAAAGAATAGCTTCTACATGCCTTTTGCCAACTTCCACAATTGCCTGAACTTTTGTCCTCATGATAAATTCCTTATTTCAGTTAGCTCATGATGGTTTTGCTTCTCTGTCACTGAACAGCTGAAATTATCAAAAGTAACATTGTATGTTACCTTTGCCTCAGATTTATATAAAAATACAGAAGTGCAAGTACGGCTGAACCCCTTTTTTCCCCTTTGAAGTCTTACTCTTATCATTCCTACCCTGGAAGCAGTTATTAGGATTTTGATATCTATTTTCCATGCCATGTATTTTATGCTTTTATTATTCATTCACAACATATAAGACTGTTTTGAAATTTCACAAAAATGATAACATGTCAAGTGAAATGTTACTATAACAACCTAAAAGTCTTCATTTTAGATGCATAAACTATTTTAGTTCCTTGTTTTAACTGCTATATACTACCTCAATGTATGAATACACCACATTGTTTTTATTTCTTTTACTACAAAAATACTGCAACTCTATCCTCTTTTCTTTTATATCGAGTAGAGTTTCCATTCAGTAAAATACACAAATTTTAAGTGTTCAGTGTAATTAATAAATTTTTACTTATTTTATGTAAGCCACTATGCAAAATATGGTACGGAAATCTCCCAGCACCTTTGTAGTCTCCTTGTCAATATGGTATTCCACAGTTAACCACATATTCGGTTTATTTCATGTGCTTTTAAACTTCATATAAATGGAGTTATAGAGCGTGTAGGCTTTGTATCTGGCTTTTGTCCTCAACATTATGTTGCCTTCTGGGATTCATTTATGTTGTATGTAACAGTAGCTACAGGCCACATACATCATTGATGCAGTGATATAAATTGTAAGAATTAATATAGATTGCATAGCCACTCCACTTTTGATGAGCACTTAAATTAATTTCATTTGGGAGCTAATATGAACATTCTAGTTTGGGGTTAATAAACTGTAAAAATTAGTGTTTAGGAAGTCAAAAATAGTTGAAGAACTGCAATTTAAGATGAAAAACCTAATGTAGTTGGATGTATAGGGTTATCTTCCCCTACTTAGTGAGAGTTCTAGTAGTTGTGTATGTTGGACAACATTTAGTGGTGAAATAATATTTTAAAAATTTACAAAAATAAAAAAATGTAAAATGATATCTCACTGTGACATTAAATGGTCTTTTCCTTTTTACCCCTAACCTTTTATTTTTTGAGGGTGGGAAGGGTGTTACCTGGGTTTGAACTCAGAGCCACATCCCTAGCCTTATTTTGTATTTTATTAGATACAGGGTCTCCCTGAGTTGCTTAGTGCCTTGCTAAATTGCTGAGGCTGGCTTTGAACTCACAATCCTCCTGCCTTCACCTCCTGAGCTTCTGGGATTACAGGCATGCACCTCCACACCTGGCCTACCCCTCACCTTACTAGTTGTAAATTCCCTATTCATATTTCTTATACTGAAATTTAGGACAGATTCTTTAAATGTTTTGGGTACTTCTTATAAGCCAGGTTAAACCTGGCAAATATCTTTCCCCAGAGTGTGGCTCCTTCTTCACTTTTTAATGGTCTTTCTTTGCGGCAAAGAAAGTTTGACTGTACTTGAATTTATTAATCTGACTTTTTTTTTTTTTTGGTACCAGGGATTAACCCAGTGGTGCTTAACACACTGAGGCATATCCACAGCCTTTTTTATTAGTTATTTTGAGACAGAGTCTTGATAAGATGCTTAGGGCCTCACTAAGTTGCTGAGGCTGGTTTTAAACTTGCATCCTTCGGCCACAGTCTCTGGTGCCTCTGGGATTGAATCTTACCATTTTGACTTGTAGGTTTTTAATGTTATTTAAGAAGGCTTTCCCTAATTCTAGGCCACAAAGATGTGCTCCTGCATTTTCTTCTAAGGGTTTTGAATTTTTTCTTTTTATATTTATGATTTTAATCTATTAAAAATTAATTTTTCTACATAGTATGAAGTAAGAAACTTTATATTTCACATGTAGATAATAAAGTGTCCTAGCACAATTTTGTATAATCTATTTTTCTCTCTATAATTCAATCTTTTATATATCTAATTTTTATATATATGTGGACCTATTTCAGTGCTCTTTATTCAATTCCATTAGTCATTTGACAATTGACCTATACTCTAATGTATTAATTATTACAAATTTAGTACCAAATGAGTAAAATCTTCTTTCTTTTATTCTCAGTCTTTTATTCTTTTATGGAAATTTCAACCTCAGCTTATCTACTTCCATTGAACACCCTACATTTTTTCATTTCTTCTTTATCCATGCAATCTTCTATGCATCTAATTAGTTTGCCACCAGTGTGTGTCAACATTTCTAGCTGCACACTCTGTATTTTCTCCTCAATTCCAGAGTATCTTGTTAGTCATATACTTTTTTCTTACTCTAGAAGTATAGTTGCAGAAATGACTGTGGAAATGGTGAAATGGCAGATGTTAAAATTATCTAATGAAATAGCAGCAAGTAGTTTGTCAAACAGAAATACATAAATTATAGCTATTAGGAGGACTTTCTGCCTCCGGATCCCCTCAAGCATAAGTGAGATACAGGCAGTTCCTTATCCCACACTCAATGTAATTCAGCCCA
The DNA here is from genome assembly GCF_052094955.1 of Ictidomys tridecemlineatus. Lineage (NCBI taxonomy): Eukaryota > Metazoa > Chordata > Mammalia > Rodentia > Sciuridae > Ictidomys > Ictidomys tridecemlineatus. The sequence continues at coordinate 56,613,877 of NC_135477.1, forward strand.
ACAGTGCATTCCCCATCAAGATAACCCAGCATCAATCATGGTATGCAAATTTCCAAAGCAATCATCATGAGTGCCCAGCCTGTTCCTCTAAGATGAAAACCTAATGCTCTCTGATGGCTGGACATTTAACCACTGACAAATCTTAGCTTTCTCCAGGATTCTGCCATAAAAACAATCTTTTTCAAAGACTGCTGGAACCATGGTCATCTTTTCTCCATTCCCACAGAGAAAGAAAATGAGATGAAGAGAGAGATAATATCCCACATATATTCTCTTTCTGAAAGCTCATATATTTCCACACATGAAAATTCCACATATAAATTTGGATTATTACAGTTTTTCTTTTTTGGTTTTGTGATCCTGATTGAACTCCAGGGTTGTGCTGCTAGGCAAGTTCTCCAACAACGAACCACATTCTTGGCCTATTATAGTTTTTGAGTATTGTCAGCAAAGAGTTGTAAGGAAAATAAGTCTTGCCAATGCAGTTGACCTAGCATATGTAAATTAATCAATGTGATACTTCACATTAACAGACTGAAGGATAAAAAAAAGTATAATCATTACAAAATATGCAGGAAAAAACATTTGACAAAGTTCAACATCTATACATCATAGAAATACTCAGCAAAATCACCTCCAAAATACCACAGGATATATTGTTAAAGCCCATAGCTAATATTATAAGTAATACAATCCAGCATAACACAAGTCCAGTCTTACCTCAGCTAATAAGTATACTACTGGGTCTACTAGTAAGATCAATCAGGCAAGATAAAAAAAAATGGAAGACATCCAAATTGGAAAGAATGGAGTAAAATTATCTCTGTTTACAGATGATAAAGTCCTAACTATGGAAATTCCTGAAGGCTTCACAAAAACAAAACAAAACACAACAGAAAATGAAAACAGCAAAACAATAACAATATTAGAGCTAATACAGAATTTCATTAAAGTTTAATGCAAAATCAGTATGCAAAAATTAGTAGCATTTCTTTATACCAACAATAATCTATTCAAAAAAGGAAATTAAGAAAAAAATTCTATTTATAGTGGTGTCAGAAAGAATGAAATACTTAGGAATGAATTTAACCAAGAAGGTAAAAGATCCATGTACTGAAGACTATAAATATTGATAAAAGAGATTGAAGGAAACACAAATAAATGAAAAGATACCCAATGTTTATGGATTGAGAAGAATGAATATTGTGAAAATGTGCATGCTACCCAAAGCAGTCTACAGATTCAATGCAATTTCTATTCATATTTCAATGGTACTTTTCACAGAAATAGAAAAAAAACAACTATAAAATGTATATAGAGCCCTTTCTTTACCTATCCTCTCTCCCTTCCCCCTTCCTTCCTCCCTTCCTCCCTTCCTCCCTTGCTTTTTAAAATCTCTCTCCTTCTTCTCTTACCTGCTTCCTTCTGTTCTTGCTCTTTATTTTCTTTCTCATGCAAATGTCACAGGGTCTCCACGAAAGTATTTCAAAACAATGCTACATTAGGGCCAAGACGAGGGACACCACTGATGTAAGTCAAAAGGTGTTGGCAGCAGAAACACCTGGCATGAGCACCTGAGCAATGGTTCAAGATGCTGTGGCCTTTGCTTTGCTTCTGGCCTCTTGCCCAGTGTCATCTGTAACCGGAGCAGTGGTCTCTCCCTATTTTACTGCAGTGCCAGCGCATGATCAGACTGTTAATCCTCAAGATGTACTGGACAACCCTTGGAACATCTAGATTTTTCTCCATATGAAGTGTGTGAAGTGATTTGACAGTTGGAGACCTTCCTGTTAACAGCCATTATAATAAAACATTCCCCCAAACCAAAAAAAAAAAAATGTATATAGAACTACAGAGAAAACAAACAAACAAATAACAACAACTCTAAATAGCCAAAGTAATTTTGAGAAAGAAGAACACAGTGAGAAGCATTGCACTTCCTGATTTCAGATTATGTCACAAAGATATATTAATGAAAACAACATGGTACTGGCATAAAAGCAAACACACATAGGAACTGGGCAGAATAGAGAATACAGAAATAAAGTCAAGCATCTTATGATTAACTTTTTTTTTTTAAAGAGCACCAAGAATATACAATGGAGGAAGGAATAGTCTCTTCAATAAACAGTATTGGGAAAGCTAGATTTCCACATGCAACAGAATGAAATTGGCCATATTTTATCCACCAAACATAAAAAATCAATGTGAAATGTCTTCGTCCATTTTTTTAAAATACGTTTTTAGATGTAAATGGATATTTATTTATTTATTTATTTATTTATTTATATCCAGTGCTGAGGATTGAATCCAGTGCTTCACACACGAGAAGCAAGTGTTCTGCCACTGAGCTGCAGCCCCAGCCCCTCTTTGTTCATTTTTCTAACACATTATTTTATTCCCTTTTTTGTCTTTTTCACTGATTTTTAAGAGTCCTATGTACAAGTAAAGTGATCACTCTTGTTCTGCAGTGTTATATTTTCTACCAATTTGTAACTTGTCTTCTCACTTTATTTATCATGCTTTATCTTGTATTATTTTTCTTTAGTTAGTCAAAATGGATCTTTTCTTTAATCTTCATTTTTAATCACAGATAAGAAACTGTCCCTACACCCAGAAATCATTCATGTTTTCTTCTACCACTAAGATAGTTTGATTTTATTTCATTTTATTTTATATTTCTGAATCATCCATAGTTCACTACCCTAAAATTTACTGGTTTAAAATAGCCAGCACTTTATTTTATTATATCTCATGACTTTTGGGGTCAAGAAATTAGGCATGGCTTAGATGGGCCATAATTCTGCTTCATATGGCATTAACATAATAGTGTTTAGCTAGCAGATGGCCTTCTCTGTAAAGTCCCAAGTGGTTTCCCCTACATTGATGACAATAGCTGGAAGGCTATTCCCAACTGGAATTGTCATTAAGAGGAGCTTCCCATGGTTTATCAGAGTCATACACTAATGGGCATCTTAGATAGTAGACCAGGGCTTTAAGCAAGTGCCCAAGGTGAAGCTGCAAGAGCTCATCTAACCTAGTCTTAATATTCACCCAGTGTACCTTAGCCACATCCTTTTGGTTACTAGCAAGATAGGACCAGCTCCCATTCAAGGGAAGTGTGTGAATACCAGGAATCATGGTTGCTGACATAGGAGTATATCCTTAGAAATTGGCTACTAGAAACATTTTAAAAAGGAATTTTAAAATTGTGCTACAAAAAAATATCTTAAAACCCACATCATTAATTGGCAGGGTGGGAGTAAGGCATAGAAGCAGGTAAAGTTTATTCAGCAAAAATCTATAGATGACAGTCCATACACTATCGGATGCTGAAGGGAGTATTCAGGAAAAAGTGTGGTCTACACAGGTTGAAGAGGAGCACAAAGGATGGAGACATTGACCAGACAACTGAATTTTTTTAGCAGTTATTGGTAACTTTCAGGGAAAAAAATTATATAAATAATAATTAATAATTATGAAGTCAAATAATAAATGACTGTGAGTAAATAATGCAAGAGGAACTCTACCCTTACTTTACTGTAATTCAAAGACAAAAGAATCTAGAGTGCCAAATAATTATCTTTAGGTAACATTTAGGTAAGTCAGTGTATTCCTATCATGGGCTTTTATCACAACACATTTTTAAAAGATTGTTACTGCAGTCTTTCCAACAATTTTTGAAAAATAAAATAAAGAATGCAGAAGTCAATATATATTTAGGACAGTATTTATATGTCCAAATATGAAATGATAAGTAATTATCTAGTGGGAAATCAGTAGAAATGGCAATCTTAAATATTTATTAGATATATATTATGTGAAGCCACTATCATAAATGTAAAAAAAAAAGCAAGCGAAAATATTTCGCTCCCTAAATTGTAAAGATCAGGTAATTTTATATTACTTATCTCTTAATATGAATCAGTTCCAGGCATTGAAATTTCCTGTAACATATAAAAATTATCCACCTCCTATTGGATTGGTTCCAAAATGACACTCAGAAGTTATTCCTACTAATTTGCATCCCCATCCCAATGGTCTCAGGTATGGTATGGAAGAGCTTCAAAGGAAAATGGTGCAAAGTGGAAAGGATCACACTGACATTCTATAGAGCTTACAAAATAAATAAAATAAAACACCAGGTGAACCACTTATTTTGACCCAGAAAAAAATCAATAGTAACTATATGTTATGTGTAGACAATCACATAGTCATTATTTTATAATGAAAAAAAAGAAAAAGAAAATAATAGTGTAATATAAAAAATATAAAAGAAATTTGCTCTTATACCTAAATATTGTTATTTAAGAATTAAAATATTTTCCTTTAGAAAAAAGTCCAAATTTCTATATTGCTTGCCCAATTTAGCCCAGCTGATTTAAAAATGAAATATTCAGTTAGACAACTATTTTATCTGAATTAGGAGTCAGTATTAAGCTACCTAAATAAAATGCGTACTTCTTCCATTAGCGAAATAAACTGTTACTGGAGAAGTAATTTTATAGAAAGTTTTAATGTAATTTTTCTCTTTCACTTTTTCTAAACCATTGTAGACATTTATCTGCTTGAGGAAAGATTGAGTTTGATTGCAGAAGAAATGCAAAGTAAAAGGACAGGATAATGTTCAGCCTTTGGCATGTAAAATTGCCATCTACAAAAAGAATTTTCTAAAGTTCTTTATCCTTTCACCAATCATCCCAATTTCTCGTAATGGCAAATAAGCATGAGTGACTTGGATTATAAAGTACTCTTACAATGCAGAGAATATTCCCTTTCTAGGGATCCATGTTTGAAGGAGGATATGATGTCGGGTAAGTAAGAATCTACAGTTTTCTTACACTAGAGAATAGAAGAGAAAATAGGGAGAGTGAATAATTATTCTCCTATTTTCTCGCTTGGAGCCTCTGCCTAGCAGAAAGGAGGTATGTGAGGTATCTAAGAGATCAGACAGAGGGAGAACCTTCTGTTTGTGATTGGTTTCTGTGACCTTAACTGTACAACTTATTCAGCCATAGAATTAACTCAATGCATCAGCATTGATTCCTGCACAGACCACCTCGGAAGAACAGAGACATGCCTCCCTAGTGAAGGTTGGAGAGCAGACCACCCAGAGAGCATTGAATACAAGCCCCAGAGAACCCCAAAGAGGATAAGAGAAGCCAACTCATCCAGAGGCACCATCAGGTCCTGTCCCAGTAGACAGAATACAAATTTCTAAAACAGAGAAAGCCAACAAGGCATGTAGCCACCAAAAGGACAGAAGACGTGGTCCTCGAGATTTATAGGAGTCAGGAAAACCATGGCTGCAGACCTCACTCTCCCTGTTCATATTGAGGTTCTGTGATTCCTTGCTCCTCATTCTGCCCCTCCCCACAGATGTTTTATTAAAGAAATCCAGGAGAGAGAAAGAGCCCTGAGTCACCTGACAGGCTGATCTTTTTTTTCTGTTCCTTGAACACTTGATCATCACTTGAAGAGATGATTTAAATTCTCCAATGAAACTACTTTAAAAAAAAAATGGACATTTACTTCTTTTCTCCTAAAAGTCAGAGGAAAGAAGTCTGTAAATAAGATCAGAGATTTTATAGATACTAAAATGATATTTCTATGCATTAAGACATTCAGGTAACTCTGTGAAATAAACATTTCAACATGCTAAATCTTATGCCCAAATTTCACAGTGTTGGATATGCCAAAAGAGGTTGACAAGAGGAATGTAAGGAAGGAGAAAGGAGTAAATATTTAAAAAAATAATTTACTCACAATTGACATTTCTAAGCATACAGTAACATGTAGAAATGTCTATGACAATTTCCTAATATGAACTGAGCAAACAGTGTAATCGGAAATAACAATTATTTATTACCCAGAAGTGTTCCATCAAAGGCTGTTGTTAGTCAGCTAAAGAAAAAGATCCCAGAGTTTCATAACATAAGATAGATTTTTAAGGCTAATAATTCATGGACTTGCTAAACTTCAAACAAAAAACCTTACCCCAGGAGAATCTTGAAATGTAGCAAACGAATGTTTCTTCTTCTTCCACAGAGCTGGATTTCAAAAGACTGGATGGAAAGGGTAGGCAAGAGTATAAAGGATTAAAATATATCACAATAATAAGTTCAGTGTTCTCAAAAGAGAACTCTTGCCAGAAAGAAAAACGAGAAGAACACATAAAAGAGAAGAATACAAATAAACTATTATTATTACCTCTGTTGCAAAATTCACTGGTTTATTGGTCTTCATCCCTGGGTGTTTACAGCTCATAAAAAAAATGGTCCAATTAGCATCCTTTTCAGATTATACATTACTACAGTTACGATAAAGAAAGACTGAATTAAATGATCACTAAGGAAACCTGGTCAAGAAAAAAATATCCATGCTTAGGCAACAGTAGAATACTAAAGGTAGCGTGTTAGTGTGTCTCAAAAAAAAAAAAAAAAAGTGTGCTAGAAAAGAAACAAATTTCTACAAATAAATAAATTCAACTGAAGTACATTTCCCATGGAGTAGGTTTACTAATTTACTTCAAGATTACAAAGGTCTAATCTAAAAATATATGGAGAGAATTAAAAATAGAATCGGGCAGATAATAATTCCATATGCATGGTTTATCCCAGGTACTATGTGATGTCATATAGATTAATCTGATCCTGTATTAGAAGAATCTAAACCCTACTAAAGGGAAAGAATCCAAATCAGAATTACTGAGAGACGCTTATTTTCAAATGTAACCAGGATTCTAATTCTGTACATTTGGAGGCTTTCAAGTATTTCTGGTGAGTCTGAATCCTGTATACTAGGTAAAGCCTACAGACTGTGTGACCTGAACCTGAAAGTTTCTTTTGACAATGAGTTTTATCTTTGCTTTGGTGGTGGTTATTTCAATTGGAAATAGAAATCTAAGTGGCAACTGCATAGCATCAAAATAATGCAGATTCAAAATAAAGACTCAATGTTTTTCCAGGATGAATAAGTAAACTAGGCCTTGGAAAGAAAAATCAATTATAAGTGCAAAAAAGTAATTTATTTCTAGTCAATATACTCCCTCCTGCTTTTTCCCCTCAAACAATTGACTTTTCCTTAATTTTTCATGTGATCAGAGATAGTTTAAATGGATACAAAAAAAAGTGAATAAGAAAGCAGACAGCTATTCAATAGAAATTTCTATGGCTATTGCAAATACATATGGATAACTGTGTCTTATTAAATTATATTATTACCCTATGGAGCCAGAGTAATTGGCCTCAGTAGAATTTGATGTGTATGTTGAATTCCCTTGGAAAATACACTTATTTCTTTATTTCCTGTAAAAGCTAAATTATATTATAGATACAATGTACATCATATAGTTTAAAAATCTCTAGAGGACCACATAAGGAAGTTTAGACAGGGTTGCAATCTCTAAAAATGAAATTTTTTAGTGGAGCATTTTTGTTTTTGTCTTGAAAACCCACAACCATTACAAATTATGGTCTGAAACATTATGCAAATTTCAGATGTGAATAAAGTGTTTCTTTTCACATTCTTCAGAAGATCATGGACTAAAATAGACTTTAAACACATTGAATAATAAAGCTATCAACAGAATGTAGGGATACCTTCTTTTTCACCAGAACAAAACTGGTGGAAATAAATTTGTAGGTTTGTAGGATTGATAGTTTTCTTCAGTGTCTGAGAACTTCCTAGTCTTGATGATGTCTGAAGTTCAAAGGTCAATGGAATAAACCTTAAATGATGATCTATTCTGTGAAGTTAACTGGTAAGACAGGTTTTGGAGTCAGACTTGAGTTATATATCTACATTTCTGCATTTCCTAACTGTGTGAACTTAGGTGTTATAACTTCTGTGAACTTATCTATTTTTTTCAAAATGGTCAGTCATTCAACAAATACTTAATCTGGGTGCTGAGCACAGATAACAAAATAGACCCTGTCTTGTCTGTATAGCCTTCTGGGATTGGAGCTGGGCAGCAGGTTGATTAACACAGGGACTAAAATATGAAAGAACCTTTGTGTTATGGGAAGTTTAACCTTATATCCAAAACAAGTGAAATGTATTAAAGTATTTTAAATAGGAGAGAAAGATGGTATGATTCTAATTTCAGAAAAATCACTGCTATCATAGAATACAAATCCTTTCCAAAGACCTTGTACCTCATGAAACCATTAGACTTATATGAATCAAAATTATTAAAAGTTTATGAAATTAGAATCTGTGATGACTAACATTTAAAATATATACATAACAATAATTCAATCAATAATAAATATCATAATAATATTAAGTATTAACAAGGTTGCAAAGTGCTCAGACTCTAATATATTCTTATTGTGAGTATAAAATCATAAAACCACTTTGGAAAACTCAGTTTCTTATAAGGGTAAGTTACATTTACAAGTGATCTAGAAATTTCACTTAGTATGTACCCAAAACAAATAATGCACATCCACAATAACACTTATGCAAGAATATTCAGAATCTCTTTCATAATAGAAAAAAACTAGAATCTATCCTAATAAATATCCTCAAAGGAATTGATAAATGGTGGTCTATTCCAACAATGAAATATAACTCAGAAAAAATGTTCTTTCTCCCTGGAAGACAAACCTGTGGTCTATTCCAACAAAGAAATATAAGAAAAAACTGAACTGTTGATAACACACAACATGGATAAATCTCAAAAACACTATGTTAAACAACAATCAAAAAGAGAAAACAAAAAACCAAATACACAAAATACTATGTACTATATCATTCTACTTATGTGAAGCTAAAGAAGTAGCAAAACTGGTATACAATTATAGATATAAAAGAGTTGTTGCCAGTGGAAGGGGAAGTTTTTTAGAAAAAAAACAAAAAGAAATTTGGAAGATTTTGGAAGCATACATCTTGGTGGCGAGTAAATAAGTACATATATTTGTCAAAACTCACCAATTAAAATTTGTGCACTTCATGAATATAAATTTTACTTCAAAAATAGACTTTGTATCCTTCCACTTTAAGCAGACCTGAGAAGAGAACATTGAATCTAAGTTTACTGGTTCCCATAGAAAATAAGTAAATAAATAAAATTCACATTAAGGCAATATTACATCATTGGGGCTCTTTCCCTGATTTTCTCTTCCTAGTCACCAGAAACTGAACTAAAATCAACAGATATAAGTATAATAACTAGACACTGAACACTCTGTCTACCTTATATAATACAATTCACAATGCAACCTTTGTTTCTAATGATTAAACTATAAGTCTTGACACAAATCCTCATTTCATCTTTTTCTCACCTGTCAGAATCCTGCAATGTGTTCATTTTGCTTGTTCTCTGATCTGCATTGATCTTCTGTTTGATGCTCCATGGTCCAGATTGCTGAGCCTTCATCTCCTTGGAATTAGCAGTTAAATTTGTCAGTGGTTTATATGAATGGCTCTTTCCCTATTCTGTGCATAGAAGAGTAGCTAGATAAAGAAGTGAAGAATCCTGAGTGGGAAGATGTTCTTTCTCCCTAGAAGACAAACCTGCTATTTTTTTCACATGGAGTCCCTTCTAATGTTGGCAAATATCTAGGAGTCACAGAAGCTAAGACAACCACTGACACTAGCAATCAAGGGCAAGAAAACTAATAGAGGCTCATGTATCATATGTCTGTATATTTAAAAACTATAAGCAAAGCTTCAGAAGCTGCTGAATAAAATGCTCTTGATCCTTATACCTACACAAAAATGCATTCATGACAGAATTAAAATATAGATTGATATATACATACATGTATACATACATATGCGCATATATAAATCTATGCTTGTTACCTAAACATGAAAAATATTAATTAAGATATTATGTGTCTGAATATTCTACTGATGTGCTGACATTATACATTTATATCATAAAATTGATATTTTCTTTCATATCAACAAAACCATTAATCTTGTAGTTATATCTGAGACGCTCACATAATTTATGTTATTAATAATGATTATATAAGGATTTAAAAATGTAAATGTGTCCAAAGTGTACAAAATTTGAGTATGCATTTTATTAAAAATATATATTTAAATAGATAAATAGAATAAAATTATTTTTGTTTCTTTTTTATATTTCATTTTCTAAAATATTCAAAATTTTCCATTGATATTAAAAGGCATACTACATATTTTAATTAATTCACATTAAATTTTGAAATAAAAATCATTTGAGTAAATCTAAAGATTTGAATTGCAGTTTTTGAAAAATTTAATTAAATCATTTTAAATACTATTATAAAATTCAAAGTAATAACAAATCTGGCATTTAAATTCATCTAGTAGCTAAAAAAAGGAATCAGTTATACGTCCTGATCATCATGTCTTGACCTCTCTAGGTACAAATTTAAAAGCAACCAGAATTGCTTAAGTTTTCAAAATGTTGCTTAGGCAATGTGGGCAACTGTTGTAAACATGAACTCGAACTTTGAAAGCAGCAATACAGCAGGTATTGAGCAATGGGAATGACACTTCATTTTTGCAAAAATGTATTGCAGTTTTGCTTACAGAAAAAAAGCTTGACAAATTAATTAATTTTCCCTTATTTTGTATATTTGCTACTCAAATCTTTCCTGTCTTACAAAGTATTACCCTTCTCTGAATTCTTGCATAGGCAAAACCCAGAAAGCCCCCGTAGAACTCCAAAATAGGGCTACCATATATTGTGAACATGGGGCAAGAGAAGTGAAGTATGTCTCTAGGTATGTCATGACACCCATGAGATCAGATATTTATGGCTATCAGTCAAGTGATACAAAGTGTCAGAGGCATCTCTGAACCTTTCCATCAATTCATTTTGTTTGTGATGTATGGAACTCTACAGAGAACAGAACAGAAATTCCTTTAATAATAGTCTAAGGAAAGTAGTATCAGCAAACCTGAACCTATTGCTTCCGGTCCTCATATCCAGTGTTGTAGGAGTTAAGGAACACTTAAATTTGTAAACAGTGAAGGCCCGGCCTTAATGAGGCATTTTCCAGACTAGATGTATATAAGAACACTAGTTTCCAGAGCTATTAGAATCTGCAATTTGAAACACAAAAGTTCTACAGTTAAATGTTAGAAGAACTGCTTCATAGTTAACTTCTTTCTTGGTAATTCACAGTGCACATTATCATATTATGAGCTCAGAGAAGCCCTAGGGAAAGAAACCTGTTTAACTTTGTTTCCCTAAAGCATTTGACCACTGGAACCATTTTTCAACACAACAGTTACTAACATTAGTGTTCTTCAAACTCAGTATAGAAAATACTGTTTTAACATTTAAAAGCCTAGTACTTTCTCTTCCACAAGTCTTTTCCACTACCTTTCTTGCTAATGAATTCATTAACACAAGAAGGAATTTACATTTCTGTCTATTGCCTTAGTCAGAAATTGCCACAATATAACAAATCAAAAATTTTAGGTCTCCAATGAGTAAGATAGCAACCATTTAACAAGGAAATCAATTTGAAGTCCAAAATATTCTATCTGAAACTTTGCTGATTTTGTGTCCGAAGACAGGTCAACTGAGAGAAGTTGGGAAGAGTAAGAGAGCATGCAAGTTTCACCAGCTTGCCCAGGATGTCATCTGGCCAAACAGTGTTCAGTCAGAAGAAAGGGACCTTTGTCCATTTTTCTTCCTCTGTGACTGGTATTATTTGAAATCAATTGGTTTGTCAGGAATCTTTCATTTAGACTCAGATCGGAGGGATCAACACACCAATCTGTCTCTAAGGAATCAATCTATTTCCAGACATCTGAACACCTATCATCTAAAAAACAGCAAATTATCAAATTAAAGGAAAATTGCTGTGATTTATAATTTAAGATACTATCAGCAACTCCAAGTGACTTGTCTGAAATAAATTTACTGCTTAACAGTTTCTGAAACAGAGAGCCTTGACTTGGGAACAGAAATAGAACAAAGCTGAGAAACGGAGCATTACAGGTCAGCAGCATTTTACAAGAAGCAGGAACCAGGAGGGGAAAAGCAGAGGTGTTACTGCTGACCCATGTTATGCTGTTAACTCCCAGTTACCCAGTGAAAATGCCAGAAGTTCCATTCTGTTTAATTTAAGCAAATTCCAAAGGAAAACAAAATGAAACTAGAAAGAGGAGCAGGATCTAAGAAAGTGACTAGAACCTCTATTAATCTATTGGTATACAATTATCTTCTATCTATCATCTATATGTCATTCTTGCCAATATTTTTTTAAAGAGAGAAGAGAGAGAGAGAGAGAGAATTTTTTAATATTTATTTTTCAGTTTTTGTTGGACACAACATCTTTATTTATTTTTATGTGGTGCTGAGGATCGAACCCAGTGCCCTGCACATGCCAGGCGAGTGCATTACCACTTGAGCCACATCCCCAGCCCCATTCTTGCCAATTTTGACAGAAGCTCAAAGCAGATTTTATTGGCTTATGGTAAACAGATCTAAGACTAAACAAGAGAAGGTCATTTATTCCTTGGTCAAGTATTTGCCATGCTCTTTCTATGCATTCTGTGAACTTAGTTTAATATTAGATAATTAAATATAGATTTGGTTGTGAGAAATGGTAAAGACCAAGGTCAAAAAAAATGCCTCCAAAAAATGAGCTATAAAACAAAAGAAGATTATTTTCCCTTTGACTTTTATTTTTGGTCAGCCTTAAAGATATAAATGCTGGGTATAAATACTAAAGATCTAGCTTGAAAATATCACAAATAAGTGACATTTAAATACAGTACAAGCGGGCAAAATAACACAGGTTCAAAAAAAAAAAGTAACAGAAAACCAGAAAAGTAGAAAGCCTTGTGCCCCACTCCAGTACACCCATACATGGTCCTCACTTGAAGTGTTTGGAGGCCAGGAATTCTGAGTCAGAATATGAGAGAAACCAGAACAAAACCAGGATTTTAAAAATGTCAAAATTAATCTAAGATTAGCCATGGGAGCCAACATCTGTGGTTAGAACTAGTTGAGGCAAGACCCAGGGTGACTTTTAGGATCTCCAGAAGTGGCCTCACTTCACATGGGCTTTGTGGTACGGCACTCCCAACATAAATGAGAAAGAAGCATTTTCTGCTCAGATGCAAGAGTTTCAGATGCAAGAGTTTCAGGGTCAGTCCCCTAACCCTTCCACCATGTCTTCAGCCTCTTTCCAGCTACAAGGACCTTAGTAATGCCTTTGCAAATAGAAACCTTTCTGCAGTCAACTCTAGAGAACGGAGAGGAGAATTGAACTCATTTGGCTTCTAAGAGAAGTTTCCAAAATTTGGGTGAAAACATAATTTAGAGCAGAACATTAGAAACTATAAATAAGAAGATGAATGGGGACAAGAGGGTGCTGATCTGGAAGTGAAGAAAAATATGACTCCCTCTTCAGTTTATCTATGACTTCAGAAACGTTTTTAATTTCATTTCTTTTGTTTTTATGTGGTAAGTGAAATACTTATTATTTGTAAGCAAGCATCTAATTTTAAGGACTACTTCATTGTAATCTTAAAACATTTTTACTATTCCTCAAATTTAGGACTTATTAAAAAGAGCGTTTGGTATATTTTAGAAAATGTTTTATGAAAGAAAAATTTATGTGTATGGTTTTAAAAGATGGAATGGGTAATGCTCATTATTAAAGCACAACTTTCAAATATAGGCCAAGTTTTCTCAGAAGAAAAAAAATATATGATTTACCTTACTATATTATTGAGGTCATCTGTAAACTTATTGTTTTCTGTAACGTGTTGTGGATCAAGGGGTATGAAGAATATGTTCCTTCGAAAAATGTGTTTTCTTTAAGGTCTTCAGGGAATAGTCCAAGAAGGGCAATAGCAGGGTCAAATGGTGGTTCCATTGCCAGCTTTCCCAGGAATCTCCAAACTGCTTTCCAAATTGGCCGCACCAATTTGCAGTCCCACCAGCAATGTACAAGAGTACCCTTTTCTCCACATCCTCGCCAGCACTTGCTGTTGTTTGACTTCATAGTGGCTGCCAATCTTACTGGAGTGAGATGGTATCTTAGGGTGGTTTTGATTTGCATTTTTCTGACCGCTAGAGATGGTGAGCATTTTTTCATGTACTTGTTGATTGATTGTATGTCCTCCTCTGAGAAGTGTCTGTTCAGATCCTTGGCCCATTTGTTGATTGGGTTATTTGTTATCTTATTGTCTAATTTTTTGAGTTCTTTGTATACTCTGGATATTAGGGCTCTATCTGAAGTGTGAGGAGTAAAAATTTGTTCCCAAGATGTAGGCTCCCTATTTACCTCTCTTATTGTTTCTCTTGCTGAGAAAAAACTTTTTAGTTTAAGTAAGTCCCATTTGTTGATTCTTGTTATTAACTCTTGTGCTATGGGTGTCCTATTAAGGAATTTGGAGCCCGACCCCACAATATGTAGATCGGAGCCAACTTTTTCTTCTATCATACGCAGAGTCTCTGATTTGATATCAAGCTCCTTGATCCATTTAGAGTTAACTTTTGTGCATGGCGAGAGGAAGGGATTCAGTTTCATTTTTTTGCATATGGATTTCCAGTTTTCCCAACACCATTTGTTGAAGATGCTATCCTTCCTCCATTGCATGCTTTTAGCCCCTTTATCAAATATAAGATAGTTGTAACTTTGTGGATTAGTCTCTGTGTCCTCTATTCTATACCATTGGTCCACCCGCCTGTTTTGGTACCAGTACCATGCTGTTTTTGTCACTATTGCTCTGTAATATAGTTTGAAATCTGGTATCGCTATACCGCCTGATTCACACTTCCTGCTTAAAATTGCTTTTGCTATTCTGGGTCTTTTATTTTTCCATATGAATTTCATGATTGCTTTATCTATTTCTACAAGAAATGCCATTGGGATTTTGATTGGCATTGCATTAAACCTATAGAGAACTTTTGGTAATATCGCCATTTTGATAATGTTAGTTCTGCCTATCCATGAACAGGGTATATTTTTCCATCTTCCTTGCTATACAAAATTACATATAAGGAGAGTAATGAATTACAGTAGATGGGGTAGAGAGAGAAGATGGGAGGGGAGGGGAGGGGGGATAGTAGGGGATAGGAAAGGTAGCAGAATACAACAATTACTAATTGGGCATTATGTAAAATTGTGGATGTGTAACCGACGTGATTCTGCAATCTGCATTTGGGGTAAAATTGGGAGTTCATAACCCACTTCAATCTAATGTATGAAATATGATATGTCAAGAGCTTTGTAATGTTGTGAACAACCAATAAAAAAAATAAAAAATTTAAAAAAAAATTAAAAAAAAAAAAGAAAAAAGAAAAATGTGTTTTCATCTGTTTCTTTATGTCACCATTGTTTTATTATTTACACTATCATACTGGTTTCCAAACATTGGAATTACCTAAGAAGTTTTCAAAAGCTGATGTCCAGGTCACACCACATAGTAATTAAATTAGAATGTGTGGGAGTCAAGACCATTGATCAGTATTTTTAAGGATTCCTGGACAGTACCAACTTAGAGTTCAGGAACCACTCTGACATGTTACTGGTACCTGGATATTGGTAACTCCTAAATCATCTTTGTGCATTGCACCTTTTATAATTAAAAACTTTGTTCTTCAGTTTACCTTATGTTTTTGTACTGAGACTAGTCTTGTCTGACATTAAAATGGTTATTCCTGATGTGGTTATTCCTTTTGTCTTGTTTGGTTTTGATCACCCTTTTATTTTTACCTTGTCTATGTCAGATGGTTTAATGTGTATCCCTTGTATACAGCATCCATTGGGTTTTTGGTTTTTGATATAATCAAAAGTTTCCTTTAATTGGTGAGAATGGTGATTTAAATAATTTCATAAAGTTGATGTAGTTGGTCTCCATGCTACCATGCTTTTCATTTTCATGGCTTTGGGTTGGGTTTTTGTCTTGTTTAAGTTACTTTTGCTAAATTGAAAGACTGAATTTTGCATTATAATATTTAACCTATGAACTCTACTCTGACAGTAATGGAACTATTATCGACCATCAATGTCTCATCCTCCCTCATTTGACTTCTATCGGTTTTGTTCACTGTCCTATATTTTGATGCTTACCACTTTACTTTGAAGTGTCCTCATATTTCTATTACTTCATTTTATTTCTGGCTATAAATATGAGGTCATCCATATCTTTATCATCCACTGCCTTCTTGTATCTCTCTGAGGCTCCCCAAACATTGACTGATTTTATACTGGTAATATTTTCATGAATGGTACCTTAAGTAGTCTTATGCCACCATTTTTAAACTCACCATCATTTGATTCTTGAACATGAAACATATGGAAATCAGTACATTTTTAAAAATTTGTCCTCCTTTCTTCCCTTTTCTCTTAAAAAAACTTTTTACTAGTAAAGTGATTTCATGAGTTAGGCTTTATAATCCACGTTGAATTGAACACTTATGTTTCAATTTATTCAAACCATTATTTTCTCTTTTTGTTTTATTTTTATTGTGCTTTTTATATTAATGTATTACCTTAAAAATTACTTGTCTGCTGAAATTTGTTCAAATGTTGTTCATGGAAATACTCTACCATGTTTTCCATATTAAATGTCATATATAAGTGACTTTATCCTTGAACAACCACCGCCTGGATAAGTTTAAAGTTCTTAAGTTAGACTTCTGTTTTTGAGAGCTTTGTAAATATTGCTCCATTACTATCTTCAACAGTTCTTCCTTAGATATGATACACTCTTTAAATCTGTACAATTTAGTCTTTATTTATTTCCAGAAAGTTTTCTTGCCTTATATTTTTAATTATCCTTTTCTCCTCCATTCTATCATTTTTCTTCTTTTGAGCCTCTATCCAGTATTTGATATATTGGATATTGTTTGCCTAATTTTATCAATTTTTCTGATCCTTCTATCACTGAATTTACTTTTTATTCTTATTGTTTTTATTTCTTACTCTACTATTCACTCCTATATTCTTTCCAATTTTGCTTTCATTTGAACTCTTCTCTCTCTTTTATCTTGCTCTCTTAACCCAGAGGTTTTAGATTGCTTTTCTCTGATCTTGTTAAAAAATGGTGGTTGCTTATGTCTGATCTTTTTATTGTGATCACTGCATGAATTTTTTTAAACATTAATGGTAAAATATTAAAAGACAATCTTAATTTGCACTGTGGAAATATTTTTCTGTTTTTATTTGCTCTTTTTCTTATTTATTTATCTTATATATATTTTATTGAGTGTTCTTTTTTCTTTTTTGGTTTCTATCACTAAAGAAGGTAAATTTCTCTCAGACAGATTTTATGTTTCAGTTTCATTATATAGAAGAGCCAGGGCCATGTTCAAACATATCAGGATTTTTCTTCATGACTCTGTTGTGCAAATGAGCACTTTTAGCTTTTAATTTTTCTTGGACAGTTAAGAAAGGCAGCTTCAAGCTTTCTCACTATTAATGCTCCTACAATTGCTTTGCCATTTTATCTCACTGAATTCGAATTCAGCCCCACCACCTTCACTGCTGGAGCACAAACTTTGTTTGTCTGTTCATGCAGCCAAATCCCTCAGTTGCCAACTGGATTGTTGCCTTAGCACTTTGGCACATGACCACAACTGATTTTGGAGAAGACTGTGAAATTGGTTTCTCTAAAATCTGACTCTCAATTTCCTCCTTAATCTCCATTTTCTTTGTGTGATAATGCATTAATTTATTTTGTGATTTTTGGGTTTGAAATATTTCTTAGTTTAAATAAAGTTGTGATGTACATTTCTGGTATTTTCCTTTCTCTCTCTGATTTCCAAAAGGAAAAAGATAAAATGCTGACTTCATTTTCTAAATGGAAATCTCAGAAAGAAGAATAAAGAGTTAACTCAAATATGGACAAAACAGGCTCTAATGTGACCACCTAAAGAATAAACTTAAGAATAATAGTAACAATTATTATTATGGAAAGTATTGAACATTTATGATATGCCAAGAACTGTCCTAAGTACTTCACATTTATCTGATCATTTTACCATAATAACTAGTCTGTGAAAATGTTAGTATCATCAGCTCCATTTTACGGATAAGCACCCAGATGCAATTAAGTAATTTGCATGGTTTTATGACTAGGAAGTAAGAAATTAAGAATACAAACTCCATTTTGAAAGTTTTTAATTTTGACTATCATACTGTTTTGCTTCTAAATACATGATGAAGAAAAATTGTTTTCTGAAGATTTTGTACCTTTTCCTGGGAGTCAATAATCATGTTATTGTGCTCTAATTGGAAGCTACCTGTGTGGGGTAGGTAGGTGGGATGGAAGGAAATTGATTGGTACTAATAAGAATAACCTGTCTGTGTTCCATGAAAAGAGAGCTGTAACAGGTCTCTATAACCTCCATTACCATCAGATCAGTGGGAAGAGAAGGAGCTTTTCTTTTAGTTCCTTTCAGGACAACGAGGTTCTCCAACATTTAAATGAAAACTGGTGACTAAGGGATTAATATCATTGATCAATTGATTACTTTTTTCTAACAAGAGAAGTTATTTATTAATCAGGCTACAAACCATATGGCTTACACTTTTTAAAGCTGTTAATAATTTCAGTTCACACCACATTAGCAATATGACTGAAATAATGCCACATTTATAATATTAAGATATTAAATGTCATTCAGTTGATCAACTTTCTTGACTCTCAAGAACAACTTTGTTTCAGCCAGAGTTCCTTCTAAAACTGCAATAGGTCAACTCTGCATTCTCATGCCAGGAGTGGATTTCCAAGATCTGTCCTTTAATTTTATGAGCATTGTGCTTTGCACCAAAGACAACCTCTTAATTTATGTTAATATGCATTCTTCAAAGAGACAAGTAAAGAGAAATAGGTCTATTTTTATGTTATGCATGAAGAATTAGGTGGTTAATTTTCAAGGGCTGCTTCAATAAATCCCAATTGAATTAACCAGTATTAGCATGTGAAAGCGATCAAGAAACATTGCAAAAACACAATGCAAAATGAATACAAATTATGTGACACAGATATGATCAAATAATTTGGAGGATGGAATTAACAAGTGAGAAAAATTAAGTGGAAATGGCAGTATTTCACAGTTAGTCAGCTGTGGCTATAAAACATAGTACTAAAAATTTTAGACAACTCTTCTGAATCTTTTATTTTTCCCATCTGGAAATCAGTCAGAGGGAGAAGGAAAGAATAGAAGAGGCAGAACAAATTTTTCACAAGTTTTCCAAACTTTTAACATATTTATAATCTGAATGTTATCATAAAAAGTATAACTGAAACTCAAAAAAAAAACCATTAGAAATAGCTTTGAAATCATGCATTCATTTTTGTTGTTGTTGTTTGTTTGTTTGTTTGTTTTTGTACTGGCAATTAACCCAGAGCACTGAACCACATCCCCAATCCACTTTTTAATTTTTGAGACAGGGTCTTACTAAGTTGCTTAGAGCCTCACTAAATTTCTGAGGTTGACCTCAAACTTGTGATCCTCTGCTTTACCTCCATAGTCACTGGGATTACAGGTGTGACCACCATACCTGGCTTAAAAATCATACATTCTTGAGTTTCGGTTTTAACTCAGTCATTTAAAAGCTGAGCTATCAAGTATTATTCTGCTTACTTTTGAAAAATAAATTACAAAAAAAAAAACTTCCCTGAGAAGTCATTTTAAGAAGTGGAAAAATATAGTTAAAATCTCAGCTTGCTGTTGAACATAACAGGATATTACTGTTATTATTATCGTTGATATTATAATTATTATTTTGAGAGTCACAGTAGTTGTTTCCTGGGATTCCATTGTTTCTACTAATGCACAAATTCTCTCCCACATCCTAACATCACTATTCCAGCATAGAAACCAAAATAGTGCATTCGGTAAGGAGACTTCTAGTAGAAAAGAGGAAATTCATGCAATGGAATTTCTAGTTATTGAAGTCAGGTGTGAGTTATAAGAATAATTTTTCATCTGGGGATAATCCTTCCAATAATGTACACTATTATATTAAACATAAAGCAATTGCCAAGCCTTTAGAGTAACACTGCACCAATCACTGGGTGTGAGAAAGAAAATGCTGATGGTCCAACGATACCTTGCGAATGGAAAAATACTCACCTCTTCACAGAACAAGATTTAAACCAATAAAAGCAGTCTCTGAGGTGGTTAAAAATCCCTTTTGAGTCTTCTTGGGGGATAAAGGGAATTAAATAAACACAAAAAGATTTCTTAAAATGTCAAATCTTCCCAACCTTGCATAAGCAATGGAAATGGAAGTGTTTTGCTTTTTTTCCTCTGCTCAACACAGGAATTATTCATCTTCACCTAAAAGGCCCGTACCTGGTGCTACTTTAGGTGGTTCCATTGTGATGGAATGAGTGAAATCACCTTGTGCAATTATTACTTATCATCAATACTGAGCATGCAAATCAACTAAGAAAGAAAGCCAGTGCAGCTCCTAATATCTTGCAATAGTGGAGATACAGGCATAAAAGTCATGTAGATAGATGTGTTTTTCCTTGCGGTCCTTTTCAAATTCTTCAATTCTGTCATTCCCAGGCTAAAAATCTTGAGAGGTTTAGCTGTGTGATTGCAGTGTCAAGTGAGTCCCTCTGGTTCCTGTATTACAATAATAGCCTAAAGTTGAAGATCAGCACTTCTATAGACATTAGCCTTTATTTGACTGATGACCTTTTGTTTTTGATATATTTTTAGTTTCTACTCTCAACCCAAACCTCCCTCCAGGAAATCAAGAAGGAAACTGTATCGTTGAGGCATTCTTGATCTTTCTGGCTTACACATTCTCCATACTTATCTTGACAATATTCAATGCCTCACTTTTATTATCCAACCTTTCAGAAAAACCTAGCTGCTTCTGGCTCTTGCTTCATTCTTGATAGTCATTTCCTAGAGAGAGTTGGAGACAGCTAATCTATACGCAAATTGGCCTCTGGCAGGGAAACTGACGAAGCTCTGCTGAGGTGAAGTTTAAAGCCAGAGTGGACCCCAGGGACTCCCAGAGTTGGGTCTATTAAGAGTGTGTAGTCATTCAAATCACTCTTATTAAGCAATTACAGATTTCTCTGAGAGGTTAAATATGACTTCCTGCAAAAGTGGATGACTTCAGATAGGAATTAAGATGGTAGAGTCACATGCTCATAAACACCTTATCAATTTTGTATAACCTTTTTTTGTGGAAAATTATTGCCCACAATAATAAGCAATATAATCTTTCAACTTTTTAAATTCTTATTACTAACCAGTTGAAACTGAAGAATAAAAGTAGAAAAATAAATAACTAAGCTTTTAATCTGAATCATATACACCTAATATCCCACTCTATGAAGCAATTCTTTCAATGTTTTTTTTTTTTATTTTACATTCTAATGGGTGAATACCAAAGGCTTTTGTGAGACGCTCTCATTTTAGAGATTGCTCCTAAAAAGCCTATAGCAATTATTTACCCAAATCATTTCGGCATTACAATTTCCTATTTTTAAACTCACTTTCGTCTGGTAGGAAAACCAGACATTGGTAAGCATCCTGGGATAACTTGCTCATTTTAGAAGATGTCTTCCTAACATCATTACCTTCATATTCTTGCTATTGCTATTTTGTACCCCTCAGTGATTCCTGGAAAATGTCTTTCTGGTCAAGTGCAAATGTGAGTTTGATTCTCAGAAAAAGTGAAAAGTGTACTGGAAATGGTGAGCCATTCGAGATATGAAAAGCTTGCCTTCACTAAACCTCTAAACTTTTAAACCATGAAATCTCTCTTGGCCTCAGTTTCCTCAATGGTAAAATGGGCAAGACTTTAGGTCATCCTTTAGGTTGTGACTTTCAGCCCTGATATTCTTTTGTGTTAGAACCCTATAACTCACTCACTATTTCTTCAGTCTGAATGCATTCCCTCATCAGTGAAAAGCTAGATATAATGTAATAAGCTGAAAGTAAGATGTTAGGATACATTTCACGATGTTAGGAGAGCTTCTCCCCCAAGATTAAAAATTCTGCTTTTCGCTGGGTGCAGTGGCACACGCCTATAATCCCAGCATTTTGGGAGGCTGAGGCAGGAGCATCAGGAGTTCAAAGCCAACCTCAGCAATTTAAGAGGACCTAAGTAACTCAGTGAGACCCTATCTCAAAATAAAACATAATAAAGGGGTCTGGGGTTGTGGATCAGTGGTAAAGTGCCCCTGGGTTTGATCCCTTGTACCAAAAAAAAAAAAATCTGCTTTTGAAATTCATTTCAAATTCATTTTCGCTGCTCTGCAATGCTGTCCTTTCCACTGATAGTCCTCTGCACCTCAACCTTCTGGCTGGTTCAAGTTTTCAACATTTATTTACACCTTTTGTTTTAATGATCTCTGCCTTCCAGATTTCCTAACCTCTTGTAACCAGCATTAACTGTGTGTTTCTTCCCCTCCTAACTGGCGTTCTTGATTGTTAAATATTCAGGGCCCTCAGGTACCTGTTGACTTTTGCTAGCCACTCATCTACCCACCCCATGGCACTGCTATTGACTTTGACTCCATTCTAGAAATGATAACTGAGACATTTATTTGTCTCTCAATTATTTTCCAGCTTTTAAGTGAATGTGTTCTATAGGTAAAATACTGAGGAAAAAATCTAGAGAAGTAAAATAAAGGTAAAAGCTAAAGCCACTGCACCGCCCCCCCCCAAAAAAAGAAGTCTAGGTATAAAAAGACAGAGAGGGTCATGAATAATTTAATGCACAAGGAGCCCAAAGAACATGCACCTAGAAAAAAGCACCCTCATGTAAATTTTTTTATAAATGTTGAAACTGATGTTGTGTTGTTGGAGTTTCCTTTTAAATAGGAGGTATTCATTTATTTTATTTTATCTATTTTCTATTATTCAATTATTTGAATTATTTTTTATATGCATGTGACATAAAATTCAAAATGGCCTAAAGGGAAACAACAAAAAAAAAAAAACCAAAAAGAAAAAAAGTCTTTTCCTATCTTTGTCTCATTTATTTAGCTCTTTCACAGATACAACCACAGGTTTTTAGTAACATGACTTTACAATTTAGTTCCTGTTATATGATGAATGATAAAACATCCTCCTGATTCTTAGGGCCAGTGTTGCATGATAAAGTGAGAATACAAGTTAACATTTTCACTCTTCAAGGCAATATTTTTTTTTCTGAGTTTAATCAAATGCTTGCTTTCTCAACTCCATGAATGCATGCTTGTTTTGCCTGATTATCTACATGAGTGAACAATCTATTGACTCCCAGAATTCTCTCTTATCCACCCTGTCTATTTTGTCTCCACTA
Source organism: Ictidomys tridecemlineatus (assembly GCF_052094955.1). Classification (NCBI taxonomy): domain Eukaryota; kingdom Metazoa; phylum Chordata; class Mammalia; order Rodentia; family Sciuridae; genus Ictidomys; species Ictidomys tridecemlineatus. The sequence goes on from NC_135477.1 coordinate 56,637,117, forward strand.
GCCATGTGCTGACCTATACTGTCAGTATCTTAGGTTACATTTACTATGTCACCACAAATTTAATTTCAGGCTAACATTTAACTTTTGCAAGATCCAAATCGATGCAACTTGTTGGGTACAGAAGCATTTATCTGTGTTTATTATGCGACAGGTATAAATCTCAACAAAATTAAGATTTATTCATGCCTGCTAATCTAATCTATTCTGGTTTAGCTGTTCTGAAAGCACTGAATCAAAATTGATACCCATCCGGGGCCCAAATCATCTGACAAATGAAGACTCTGAGTTGACAGTACTATTGTTTCTTCTTAACATTTTTTGAGCATCAAATAAAAGGAAATGGGGAGCCTATTTGCAAAACTTAACAGTAAATCAGGTACAAAAAGTGCAAAAGGGAATTTTTTTTTACTTTTAAAAAAAAATTATTCTAATTCATTATATATGACAGCAGAATGCATTACAAACCATATGACACATATAGAGCACATTTTTTTCATATCTCTGGTTGTATACAAAGTACATTCACACCATTCATGTCTTCATAGATATACTAGGGTAATGATGTCCATCTCATTCCACCATTTTTTAAACCCCTTGCCCCCTCCCTTTACCTCCCTCCTCTTTGCCCTATCAAGAGTTTGTCTAATCTTTCTATGCTCCCCCTTCCATCCCATTATGAATCAACCTCCTCATATCAGAGAAAACTTTTGGCATTTGGTTTTTGGGGGATTGGCTAATTTCAACTCCATCCATTTACCTGCAAATGTCATAATTTTATTCTCTTTTATTGCTGAGTAATATTCCATTGTTTATATATACCACATTTTCTTTCTCCATTCATCTACTGAAGGGCATTTAGGTTGATTCCACAGTTCAGCTATTGTGAATTGTGCTGTAATAAACATTGATGTGGCTGTATTCCTGAAGTATGCTGTTTTTAAGTCCTTTGGGTATAGACAGAGGAGTGGGATTAGCTGGGTCAAAAGGTGGTTCCATTCCCAGTTTTCCAAGGAATCTCCATAATGCTTTTCATATTGGCTGTACCATTTTTCAGTCCCACCAGCAATATATGAGTTTACCCCACATCCTCGCCAACACTTACATTTTTTTTGTATTCTTAATAGCTGCCATTCTGATTGGAGTGAGATGAAATCTTAGAGTAGTTTTGATTTGCATTTCTCTAATTGCTAGCAATGATGAACATTTTTTCATATATTTGTTAATTGATTGTATATCACCTTCTGAGGTGTCTGTTCAGTTCCTTGGCCCATTTATTGACTGGGTTATTTGTTATATTGGTGTTTAGATTTTTGAGTTCTTTATGTACCCTAGAAATTAGTGCTCTCTCTATCTGATGTGCAAGTGGTAAAACTTTGCTCCCGAGATGTAGGCTCTCTGTTCACCTCATTGATTATTTCTTTGCTGAGAAGAAGCTTTTTAGTTTGAATCTATCCCATTTATTAATTATTGATTTAATTCTTACACTATAGGAATCTTATTAAGGATGGTGGAGCCTAAACTGATATGAGAGAGATTTTGGCCTACATTTTCTTGTATTAGATACAGGGTCTCTGTTTTAATTCCCAGGCCTTTGATCCACTTTGAGTTGAGTTTTGTGCATGGAGAGAGACAGGGTTTAATTTCATTTTGTTGCATATGGATGTCCAGTTTTCCCAGCACCATTTGTTGGAGAGCTATCTTTTCTTCAATGTATGCTTTTGACACCTTTGTCTAATATAAGATAACTGTAATTATGTGGGTTAATCTCTGTGTCCTCTATTCTGTACCATTGGCCTACCAGTCTATTTTGGTGCCAATACCATGCCATTATCATGTTACTACTGCTCTGTAGTATAGTTTAAGGTCTAGTGTAGTGATGCCATCTGCTTCACTCTTCTTTCAAAGGATTGCTTTAGCTATTCTGGGTCTCTTATTTTGTCAGTTGAATTTCATGACAACTTTTTCAATTTCTATGAGGAACGTCATTGGGATTTTGATTGGAATTGCATTAAATATGTATAATGCTTTTGGAAGTATGGTCATTTTGACAATAGTAATTCTGCCTATCCAAGAAGAAGGGAGATCTTTCCATCTTCTAAGGTCTTCTTTAATTTCTTTCTTTAGTGTTCTGTAGTTTTCATTGTAGAGGTCTGTCACCTCTTTTGTTAGGTTGATTCCCAAGTCTTATGGTTTTTGTTTTGGGGTGTTTTATTTTTTTGAGGCTATTGTAAATCGGGTAGTTTTCCTCATTTCCCTTTGAGAAGATTTGTCACAGATATACCCAAATGCCTTTAATTTATGGGCGTTGATTTTATATCCTGCCACTTTGCTGAATTCATTTACTAGTTCTAGAATTTTTCTCGTGGGAATTTTTTGGGTCTTCTAGGTATAGAATCATATCATTGGCAAATAGTGATAATTTGAGTTCTTCTTTTCCTATCTGTATCCCTTTAATTTCTTTTGTCTGTCAATTGCTCTGGCCAGTGTTTCACGAACTTTGTTAAATGGAAGTGGTGAAAGAGGGCATCCCTGTCTTGTTTTAGTTTTTAGAAGAAATACTTCAACTTTTCTCTATTTACAATGATGTTGGCCTGGGGCTTAACATAGATAACTTTTACAATGTTGAGATATGTTCCTGTTTTCTCTAGATTTTCAAGTGTTTTGAACGTAAAGGGGTGCTGTATTTTGTCAAATGCTTTTTCTGCTTCTATTGAGATGATCATATGATTCTTATCTTTAAGTCTATTGATGTATTTCTGTAGTGTCTATTGTGATATTTCCTTTTTCATAATGTATGTTAGTAATTTGAGTTTTCTCTCTCCTTCTCTATTCTCATGGCTCAGGGTCTGTCAATTTTATTATTTTTTTTTCAAACAACCAACTTTTGTTCCATCAATTTTTTCAATTGTTTCTTTTGTTTCAATTTTATTGATTTCAGCTCTGACTTTAATTATTTCCTGTCTTCTACTACTTTTGGTGTTAATCTATTCTTCTTTTTCTAGGGCTTTGAGATGTAATGTTAGGTCATTTATTTGTTGATTTTTTTCTTCTTTTAAGGAATGAACTCCATGCAATGAACTTTCCTCTTACTACTACCTTCATAATGTCTCAGAGATTTAGATACATTGTATCTGTGTTCTCATTTACATCTAAGAATGTTTTAATCTCCTCTTTGATGACTTCTGCAACCCATTGTTCATTCAGTAGCATATTATTTAGTCTCCAAGTGTTAATTCTTTATTTTACAATTGATTTCTATTTTCATTCCATTATGATCTAACGCAGGATAGTATATCTACTTTTTTATATTGCTAAGAGTTTGTGCTTTGTGGCATAATATGTGGTCAATTTTAGAGAAGGACCTATGTGCTGCTGAGAAGAAAGTGTGTTTGTTCATTGAAGGATGAAATATTCTAAATATGTCAGTTAAGTTATTGATTGTATTATTGAGTTCTATAATTTATTTGTCCAGCTTTTGTTTGGATGATCTATCCAGTGGTGAAGAGATGTGTTAAAGTCATCCGGGATTATTGTATTGTGGTCTATTTGACTTTTGAACCTGAGAAGAGTTTGTTTGATGAACATAGATGCTCCATTATTTGGGGCATATAAATTTATTATTGTTATGTCTTGCTGATGAATTATTCCCTTAAACAGTATGAAATATCCTTCTTTATCCCTTTTAATTAACTTTGGCTTGAAGTCTACTTTATTTAATATGAGGATGGAAACCCCTGCTTGCTTCCACAGTCCATGTGAGTGGTATGATTTTTCCCAACCTTTCACCTTCAGTCTGTGGATATCTTTTCCTCTGAAATGAGTCTCTTGGAGGCAGCATATTGTTGGGTATTTTTAAAATCCAATCTGCCAGTCTATGATTGCTGAGTCTAGGTCATTAACATTCAGGGTTATTATTGAGACATGATTTGTTTATTCCCAGCCATTTTGGTTTATTTTTGGTATTTAACTTAACTTAGTTCTCCTTTCATTAGTTTTTCCTTTCATGTAATACCTCCCTTTGCTTTTTTTCATTGTTGTTTTTCATTTCCTCTTTATAGAATATTTTGCCAAGGATGTTCTGTAGTGCAGACTTTCAAGTTGGAAACTCTTTTAACTTAAAAACATGAAAGGTTTTTATTTCATGATCAAATCTAAAGCTTAATTTTCCTGGATATAAGATTCTTAGCTGGCATCCATTTTCTTTCAGAGCTTGATATATATTGTTCCAGGATCTTCTAGCTTTCAGGTCTGGGTTGAAACATCTGTACATATTCATATTGGCTTACCCCTATATGTAATCTGATTCCTTTCTCTTGTGGCTTTTAATATTCTCTCCTTATTCTGTATGTTAGGGATTTTCATTATAATGTGCCGTGGTGTGGATCTGTTATGATTTTGTACTTTTGGCATCCTGTAAGCCTTGAATTTGCTTTTTGAATTCATTATTCATGTTTGGAAAATTTTCTGATATTATGCCTTTGAAGAGATTGCTCATTCCTTTGGTTCAGAACTGTATTCCTTCCTCTATCCCAATAACTCTTAAATTTGATCTTTTAATGCTATCCCATATTTCTTGAATGTCTGCTCATGGTTTCTTACCATTGTCACTCTATGGTCTACAATTTTTTTAAGATTATATATTTTGTCTTCATTGTCTAAGGTCCTGTCTTCAAAGTGGTCTATTCTGTTGATGATGCTTTCAATTGAATTTTTAATTTGGTTTATTGTTTCTTTCATTTCAAGGATTTCTGTTTGTTTGGATTTTTTTTAGAACCTCTATCTCCCTATTGAAGTAATATTTTGCTTCCTGTATTTGTTTATGTAGCTCTTTGTCAGAATGTTCTTTTGCTGCCTGTATTTTCTCTCTTATATTAACCTTTAATTCACAGAACATTTTAATTATGTACGTCCTAAACTCCTTCTCTGTCATTTTCTGCTGTGCTAGTCATGGATTCTAATAATGTGGTGTCTTGATTTGTTTGGGCAATGTGTGTCTTCCCTTCTAGCACTGTGGATCCTAAGCATTACCATTTTTACCCTGTAGGCTTATAGTGCCCCTGTAGGAATCCAGTAACTCTCCTTTGTGGTGAAGGACACTGTTATCAGATCCCAATATAAACAATATACACCCTAAAAACAATGTTTGCTAATAATACATTTGCAGTTTGGTCACAATATACAGAAATTTTGAATTCAATTATTATCTATAATATACTCAGCAGGTTTGTAAAAAGGTTTATAGTTTCTGATGGTGGACAAATAAATAGGGGTGAGGAGTAGGATGATATGCTAAGGAAGAAGGAGGTGAGGATATAGAGTTGTTATATCTTAGGAAGTGTGAAAGAGAAATCTAAAGAGAAGTAGCAAGAGAAGGGAGAGGAAGTAATTTTGGGTAGACATTAAGTGGGAAGACAGTTGAGTACATAAAACAAATAGGCATATATATAAAAAAATGTTAAAATAATAGAAATTGGTGGGAAAAAAGAATTTACAACACAACTATAATACACTATTCATGCATCCTAGTCCTCAAAATCCTAATTCATGTAAAGTACTTGATTTCACATATGTTGGGGATGTGAGGGCAAGAGAAAGTAGAAGTAGAGGGGAAAAAAAAATCTTGAAGAAAGACACTGGTCTTGTTTTGGTTGAAGATGCTTCCCTTGTCAGCCAATAGGTGGTGTCATCTGTTGTTAGCTGGTATCTCCACCCTCAGGGTGGTGAAGGTAGCTAGGGTGTCACTGTCCCTGGTTAGCGGCTGCTGGGGAGAAGAGGGAGTTAGAAACTGGGTACCTGGCCAGTTGGAGTTCTGAATTAGGAGTTGCTCCCCACTGAAGATGGTGATGAAGTGGCCAAATGGAAGTGACTGCTTTCAGTGGTGGGGTGTCAGTTCAGATGGGGGGAGCCGGGAAAAGTATTCATTTATGAGTTCAGAGAGGAGCTCTGTGGCATGCAGTGTGTGGCTGTCGGCTGACTTTAGAGCCTGTGTGTAGTTCCCAGGTGCAGGCCATACACTGCATGTAGGGACTATGTCCACTGCTGCAGAGTCCCAAATGGTGGCAACTGAGGAAGCCTCACATTGGTAGATAGGGGTCCACACAGGAGAAGCGGCTGGAATCCTGCATGTGGGAACATGCCAGGTGTCCTGTGTGGGAGCAGCATCGGTGATTTCCACTCTGGTGAGTAGCCAAAAGTTCTGTACAGGTGTTGATGGTCCCACTCAGGCACCCAGTAGTCCTGCATGGGCAAGTAGTTGGGAGACCTACTCTGATGCTGTGACCTGGAATCTGTGATTCCCATGCAGGAGCAGGAATATCACTTACAAAGAAGCAGTATCCTCACTACTTGAGTTCCAGGTCACGGAGTGACACAGAATGCTGTCCCTTTCTCATCCAATAGGTGGAGTCATCTGTTGTTAGCTGGTATTTCCACCTTCAGGATGGTGAAGGTAACCAGGGTGTCACTCTGGCCCGCCATCTTGGATCTCAGGAATAGGAGTTTTTGTGGAAGAGTCTGCTTAGTTTTTATCTATAACTGCTACACATTGTCACCCTTTTTTTTTTGAAAGGTTTAAAACAGTTCTTTGCAAGTCTTAGCAATATCTAAAATATATTTTTAGCTAGTTTGACATATCTCGTAATAAGTTGGAAAAGAGCTAACTAACATTAATAAAGTACCAAGTCCAAAGAATTCGGAAAAATAAAATAAAAGGATAATATAAAATGCATTTCTTAACAAATTAGATTTTTAAATTAATTTAACCTAGCAATCATGAAAAGTCACTTATGGTTAATTATGCACCCATATTTATGTAATGAGTATTCACATATTATATTTAATGGGAATTATAAGTATTAGCTTTGGAAATGAGGACTGTTTTACTAAATCTCGCTTTCTTGAGGATGAGGATAGAAAAATCTGTGCTGCATTTGACCAGCTATGAGTGTAAAGGGAGATAAGTGTCTATTCAAGGCCTGTTTTGAAGACCTCAGGCTCTGTCTCATATCCTAAGCACCCAAGCATAGGCCTATGAATCCAACATTCACGGTCCATTCAGCTTTAACTTTAATGGACATCACCCAGTCAACCACATCTTTCAGTGGTACAGTGAGGGCCAATACCAGGTTTTATAGATTCATGATGACATAGGGGATTAAAATGTACACTGAACGATGTTCACAAATGTACACTGAAAGATAATGAGTCAATGAAAAGAGTGACAAGATAGTTATCGGTTCTTCCATAGTATTTGAACACTGTGTAATGAGAATGTACTGATGTTCTGTTTATGTCATTACGAAAAGGGAAATTAAAGTACTATTAGTGGAGTTAGTAGCATTTGAAATGAGTTTGGGCTTATCTGAGTTTATAAGGATGAGGTAAAGTTCACAAATATTTGAAAACAGAACAGAAAGGGCTTATGAGATGGTAGGTATTGGAATACTGAAGAGAAGGAAGTTTTTTAGGGAACAAGGACCTGAGAAAATGCCCCATCCTGGATCATTATACCCCAAAAGGCATTGTTGTTCTGTACATAACAGAAACCCTACCTTAATGGCTCGACCGACCGATTTTCCCCTCACATAAGAAAAATTATAAGTTTGACAATCCAGGGGTGGTGCAGTAATCACACAGTATCATCAATACCCCTGTTACCTTCTACAAATCTAGTCTGCTGTCCTTCACATATGGCTTCAGCCTCATGCTTGCCATTGTGAAAGCAAGAGAGAAGAAAAAGACGGGACAATAACTTCTTCAAGGAAGCATAATACTTAGCAGATTTCTACTTAACTCTCATTGCCAGAACTATGTTATGCCACTATTTCCCAGCGAGTATCAGGAGACAAATTTTATAGCTATATGCATTATTTAGCTATGGCAGAATTTAGGTTCTTACACAGCTGGCATGTGCATTTCAAATTCTACTTCTCTTGCTATTATACCCGGACTACACATGAGTCCTTGTAGGTCAACCTTGTAGGGCAACCTTGAATGCAGAGAAAAAGTTTTCAGTCTTAAACTCACTTAGTATAAGGATACAAACAGATAAAAACTTCCATTCAGAGCAGAGATGGAAGCATACCACTAACAAGAATAATGTGGACTCATATTACCTCATTGGGTGGACCTCTTCTGTTGATTACTCCCCAGCGCCACAAATTCTGCCACCTCAGAGGATCTTCTTTACATCATTCTTTATGGCCACCTCTGATGTGAGCACTGTGGAGAAGCGACTTCTTATGTTCCAGAGGTTTCGCAGCATACTTTTCTCTAGGTGTGTGGTCAGGTGCCGGCGCATTGCCTTAGCAAATTGAATGGTCTTCCACCATCAACAACCAGAAACACTGCTTCTGGCCACCTTCTAAAAGCAATATTGTCCCACTTCTGTTGTCATTTTGGAGGTTTCAGTCTGTGATCAATTTGCCTTATTGCTTTGGGTCTATGGTGAGGCGGCACTCTATGGCAGAAGTACATGGTGGAGCAAAACTGCTCACCTTATCACCAATAAGTGAAAGACAGAGGAACAAGAGGGACTGTAATTCTGTGATCTCCATCAAGGTCATAACCCCAGTGACTAGATGACCTCCAACTAGGCCCTACCATCTTACCTCTTCACCTTTTCCAATATTCTCAGTAGCACCATGCTGATAAGAAATCTTTAACACTTGGGCCTTTGGGAGACACATATCTAAACTATATGTTCTAGGCAGCTTTTTCACTTCTGTGACTAAAAGATCTGACCAGAACAATTGTAGGGAAGCAAAAGTTTATTTGGAGGCTCCAGGTTTCAGAGGTCTTAGACTATAGACAGCAGGCTCCATTCCTCAGGGCTTGAGGTGAGGCAGAACACCATGGCAGAAGCATGTAGGGAAGCAGCTCACATGATGATCAAATAGTAGAGAAAGAAACCATTTGCCAGATACCAAATACATACCCCAAAGTCATGCCCCCCAGGGATCCACCTCCTTCAGCCACATCCTACCCTCCTCAGTTACCACTCAATTAATTCTCTCAAGGGATTAATTCACTGATTGGGTTAAGGCTTTCATAACCCAATCATTTCTCCATTTCTTGTATTGTCTCACACATCGGCTTTTTGGAGACACCTCACATCTAACCATAACACTATAGTTATTAGGAAGATATCTATCCACTATATTTGGTTAATTAATTTTTATTAAAATTGGTATTAAATTTAATACTATGTCAGCAGTCATGCATATGATCATTTTTCCCTTTAGTACTCTTAGAGATAAATTATCCCAATGTACTTATTAATACTAAACAATCTTTATATTCCATATTCTCGGTCTTTTGTTTTACCTTTAATATTCTGCAGTGTTCTTGATAATGCTGGAAATTTTTGCATATACATTTATCAATAAGACTAGTCAGAATTTTAATTTTCATTCTTTGACAGGCTTTCAAACAGACTTGTTGATATAGACGTTCATAAAAATAATTTAATAGTTTTCTTTTTCTATGCCCTAACACAGTTTAAGGATATTTGATTTACCTGATTTTGAAATTCTTGTTGGAATTCTCTCACATATCCATTCATGAGTATGTTTTGCAGATCAGCTAATTGGAAACCTTTATTTCTTTTGTAGTAAATAATGTATTTCCTCTGTCAGTTATGCAAGATACATTTTCTTAGAAAACTATCCATTTCATTCAGTTTTTGAACTTAGAATTTGCATAGAGTTTAGTAACATAATTTTAAATATTTAAAATTTTTTAATTATATAGTTATTATGTCTCCTTTACATTTTAAAAATTTCTTCTTGTTGATATTACTTTCTTGTATTTTCCCATTCTTTTAAAATTTGATTAGTATTAGTTTGTATATTTTATGATATAATTTCAGATGAGTAACTGTGACTTTATTTTTTCTGTTTTCTAATTTTAGTTTCTGCTTTAATTTCTGTTTTGATGCTTTTCATTTTGTTGTGGTTGTTGTTGCTCTTTTTTCCAATCTTGTAAGTTGAATGTTTGGTGAATTTACTATCATTTTTCTTGTCCTTTACTGCAAGTGGGTAAGGATGTGAATTTTCTCTCAGAAATGCTTGAAATCATTGAAGATGTTCTGACAGGTAACATTTTCTTTATCGTTATTTTCTATGTATTCTGTAATTTGGACTTGAATTTGTCTTCTCTGACTCAACAGTTACTTAGTGAGGAAACATTTTGTTTGTTTGTTTTTAAACTCCCAGGTAGTAGAGCTTTGTTTTTTCAGCTTGCTCTTCATTTCCTTCTGTACTGCATTGGAATCAGAAAATATATGGTTCCTAATATCTGAGTTTATTAAAATTTTCTCTATGGTCTAATATGTGGATAATATATTGTGACATTTGAAAATAAAATGTATTATATTTTCTGAGTACATAATTTGACAAAAATGAATTATTTACCAATCACATACTATATATGTGTGTGTGTGTGTGTGTGTGTGTGTGTGTGTGTGTGTATTCCCCTTACTAACTCTATTTAGTTCTTCTATAGGTTTGCTTTTTAGTGTACTTGATTTGAATGGCCTGAGATGGATGAATTTAAGTATCTTGTTAATAGTGTTTTTAATTTCTCATGTTATTTCTTTGATAAAATAGTGCATAGATATTCTTACCAGTTATTTATTCACTATGAATTATACTGTTTCCTTATTATAGAGTGTTTTCATCCAACCTCTGTATCTGGGGCATAAAATGAACCTTGACTGACATTAGGACATAATACCTGCTTTAATTTTTGATAAGATTTTGTACATTTTTTTAAGTTACTTTGTTACACTTGCTTTGTTTTAAATTACTATATTTCTTATTGTAAGTCATAGAATTAGGCTTTTTATTGTGATCCAATCAGAAAGTTGTTTTTATAACCCATTTTTTTTTATATGAGGGATATAACCGGTTACAAAGCCCAAACTCCCTTATCGACAAATTTAACACCCAAAAGCCCCTAAAAATTGACAGTAGTTCTTATTTTTTTTAACTCATGTATAGCAAAACCTAATCTGAAATGTTATAAGGTTAATTATGATATTTTTAGCCTACTTTCTGAGAACAGAAGGACTACAAAAGCATTAATCGTGCCGCCCAAAGGGTTTTGCTGCAGACCTAACCAGGGATGTTTGAAAATAAAGGCTGGGATTGTGATTCAGTGATAGAACACTCGCCTAGCATGGGTGAGGCACTGGGTTTGATCCTCAGCACCACATAAAAGAGAACTAAATAAAGGTATTGTGTCCATCTGCAACTAAAAAATATTTTTAAAAAATGTTGCACGTATCACATTGCCCTTCTAAAATCTGAACAACTCTAAAGCCCCGAAAAATGGAGTCAAGGGACTTCACAAAAGTGATTATGCACTTATATAATCATATTTTCATCTTTATAAGTTTTTGTCCACATCTATTCAGGTACAATTGATATCTTTTATAGCTTTTAAAAATGGTTTTGCTCCATGATCTCTTTTCTTTTGCATTTGTTTCTTCTGTTATTTAAGAAGGCTTTTGTTTTTTGCTCTAGTGACTATCTTTATTGCTTTATATAATGCTCTCAATCCTCTGTTTCTCTAGATTATATCCATTAATTTCTTTATATAAGCAATTGAAATATTTCTTTCATCTCTGCCAACCTGCAACCCCAATCAACCAATAAAATAGTTAATACGTTTTTCTTTTTTATTGTACTTTTTTATTCAAATTTGTTATATATGACAGCAGAATACATTACAACTCATATTACATATATAGAGCACAATTTTTCATCTCTCTACTTGTATTCAAAGTATATTCACACCATTTGTGTTTTCTTCATACATGTACTTATGGTAGCGATGTCCAAATCATTCCACCACTATAATCGCCTTCTTATATCAGAGAAAACATTCCGCATTTGGGTTTTTGGGGATTGGCTTATTTCACTTAGCATTATATTCTTCAACTTCATCCATTAACCTGCAAATGCCATGATTTTATTCTCTTTCATTGCTGAGTAATATTCCATTGTGCATATATACCACATTTTCTTTGTCCATTTATCTACTGAAGGGCATCTAGGTTGGTTCCACAGTTTAGCTATTGTGAATTGTGCTGCTATAAACATTGATGTGGCTATGTCCCTATAGTAGGCCATATAGTAGGGTATAGACCAAAGAGTGGGATAGCTGGGTCAAATGGTGGTTCCATTCCCAGCTATCCAAGGAATCTCCATACTGCTTTCCATATTGGGTGCACCACTTTTCAGTCACATCAGCAATGAGTTAATAGATTTTTCCAATATTTAAATTTGATTGTAAATATATTCCACAAAGTTTATCTGTGATACTTTCTTGCTTTATTATCATAGAGTAGGCTGTTTTGAGCCACTCCAAAGAGGCTGATATTTTTGCATGTTAAAATGGTAACCTGTCATTGTTTCATGGATACTGACAGAAGAGATGAGACTCCTAGGTCAGAAACAAAGGAGAGTTAATGTATAGAGCAGTAATAGCAGCCAGGATCAGTGTCTTTTGCACCAGAACTCTGAACCTCCATTTTCAGAGTGATTCAGAGGGTCAGAGGCACAAACAGTAGTAAGCTCCATTAGAAGAAAGAAGCCCTGAGCATATGAAAATCCAGTCATTTACAATTGTCAGTAAGAATGAGTACACTTTGCTCTGGAAGGAGCCATTATCTTATTACATTGTACAATAAGTATATCCACCTTTTGCTCCATAGGGAGACTTAAGAGACACTATATCTTTCATGATTGAAGAGGTAGGAGGGCTTTACAAAAATTCTTAAAATAAAAGGCAGTATCTCTGCTCATAAGACATGCAGAAACACAAGAACCCCGTGGAGAATTGTCTTTTGTGAATATCTAGCACTCATCTCTATATCATCTTTGCTTCTGGAAAATTTTCCATGGCTCTCCTCCATCGCCATCTCATTAATCTGACTTCAAGTTGCTGGTACCAAATCATTTGATGTTTCTCTTACAGTAATTAATTGAGGCTAATATCAACAAGACTCCAAGCCATGAGGTAAGGCCAACCTTGCTCCCTAAGGTCCTGAACACAAACAGCTCAATAAATCCCTTGGAGCAGCAGAGTCTGCCTTAAAAGCCCAATGGCTTTCTTCTCCTGTTTCTGTATTGACCTTTCCACTGGCAGGAGACATTAATCCAGGAATAGCAGAAAGCATTAGCAATTTTACAGAATTTCTTTGGCCCATAAGGAAGAAGACTCAGATAATTCTTTTATCTCTAATGACTCTGGGCACTGTATTGGGGCCGACACGAATACCTTCCAGGAGCAAAGTGGTGTCATTGATCACTTCAGCTAAGGTAAGGGGCAAGTTGCAAACACTTTTTCTAATTGGATGAATACCACCACAGAGATAACAGCCCTCAAGGTATGAATCAATAGTCAGTTATCCCTCCAGGAAATTCCCCCTAGTCACCAATGATAGCCTCATTTAGAGAAGTTCATCATCATCTGGGGGCTACTTTTCTTGGAACTAAGCTATGTAAGGAAAAGCTTCTATAGCCAGCTGGTGCACTATTGATCTCTGTAGTAAACATGGGATTTAAGCTATGCACATCTAGATATGCCACTCACTGTAGAACTGTTTCTGCTGGCTCTGAGAGCTACTATACCATCTCTCTGTCATATCTTTCTCTGCTTCCTTCTGTAAGTCTGATCCACTGCTTTTTTTATTCTGTTTTACATATTTTGATATTCAGAGTTTCACGTGATTTTTAATGGTGGTAAAACCAGTTCTGATCTTCATTTCCCATTCTCCATCTTCCGAAAGATTTTAGGAAGACAAATGGAGAAGTGTTGATTTTACAAATGCCTGTAATCCCAGCGGCTCGGTTGGCTGAGGCAGGAGGATCTACGTTCAAACTTGCTTAGCACCTCAGCAAAAGCAAGGTGCTAAGCAACTCAGTGAAGCCCTAACTCTAAATAAAATACAAAATAGGGTTGGAGATGTGGTTCATTGGTCAAGTGCCCCTGAGTTCAACCCCTGATACAAAAAAAAAAAAAAGTGCTGGTTTTATACTATTACATTATTCCAATTCTACTATTCTACTATTATATTATTCCAATTCCAACTGGATGCTTTAGAAAAGTCTATTAAGTAGTATATGTGTGGGTGTGGGTATAAAATTGATAAGACTGAAGCAAATATCTGCTATGCTTGTTGCTGTGAATTCAGTACCTAGAATGATGCCTCACAACCAATAAAATCTATGAATGCCTGAACTGCTTATCATTCTTTTAAAATATCAATCCCTCTTGTATCTTCATATAGCTGCTAAATTGTATTACATATTAAATTATATTAAAATCATATTATAGATTGTGGCAAATATGTAGATATGGATGTTATGGAGTGCAAAAACTTAAAGATGATTAAAAGAAAATTTCCAGATATAACATATGTTACAATTCCTTTATATTAAAGTAAGTAAAAACATAAGATAATGACAGTTAAAGTCTAACACAATGCATGGATAGCCCCCTTGTAAAAGAGGACTGGGAAGTAAATCAAGGAGTTTTTAGCTTTCTCTACAATATTTCTTTTAAAAAGTGAGACCATGCTCATATTATACTTGCATCACTTGGAATAGCTTTTGAAACCATATTCTATTGCTACAGATCAGATTCTTTAGAAAAGAGATCTACTTACAGAGTAAGTTTGCATTGAGGAGGTTTTTGAGAGAATGCTTATTGGAAACACCTATGAAAGGTGTGGAAAGCAGGAGAAGCAAAGGAAGAAGCCTGGCTGTGATACAGTTCAAGCACAGACCTCAGCAGTCCCCCTGGGATCTGGAGCAAGGATAGCCCTTCGGGATTGCCCTGCACGGAGAAAATGCCACTCTCCCACTGACCCATCTCCACCCCACGTGCCTACAGTTACCACCCTGCCCATCAAGCCAGGATGGACTGATTAGACTACAGCTCTCATAATCCAATCAGTTCACTCCTGAACTTTCCCACTTTATCACAGAGCTTTGGGGAACACCTTGGGATATAATTTAAATGTACAAGTCATGAAGAATCTGGATTGCATCCACTGCCGGTACCTATGCTCCTTGAGGAGGTTTCAGCTCATTTTATCTCAAGTCTTTTGCACAGTTGTTAGCACATGATAAAGATGCAGTGAACTTTCACTGAGAGAATTAATAAGTAAAATATTGTGTCTTCTAGGAACTACAAACTCACTTTTTCTTGAGTATAAAGAGGGAGATGAAAGTGATGAGAATGGATCTAGAAGAAGTAACTAGGGTCCCTGTCAGTGCAATATTTATAAGCACTGTTAAGCCACAGTAAAGCATAGACTTTATTTCATGTGCCTTAGGGATCCCATGAAGGACTTTATCCAGTCTTATGATCGAATTTAGATTTTATATTGATCATTCTGCCAACAATGCAGATAAGAACAAAACAGAAGAAAATAAGATGAATCAGGCGCTTTCAAGAGTTCATGGAAAAATTTATGAGGCTCTGAAATAGAAAAGTCTCAGTAAAAATGAAGAAAATCATCTAAAGAACAGGACTTGATTCTGCGTGAGGAAAAAAAGAAACCAAGGTGTGTCAATGAGCCCCAATTTTTTTATCTAGTGTGACCAGATGGTGGAAGTAAGTGAAGTCAAAAACACAAGAGGAAGAAGCGTTTGGGCAGAGGAAATCCAGAAAGCCCTTGAAATCAGAGAGGGTGTTTTGCTCATCATTTTATCCTCAGCCCCTAGCATAGTGATAAACATGTAGAAATAACATAAAAAGAGAACGAGAAAAGTCAAGAGAGAGAGAGTGAAGAGTGGCATTTAAGGCTCTTCTCTAGTGTATCGCCACACATAAGAGTGAACTCTGAACTCTATCTCAGGACACTCTAGTCTTCAAAAACAACCTCCTGCACAAGTGCCTGGTACTATGCAGCCATTCAGAAGGAATGTTCAGAGGACAGGGGTCAGGGGTCTTTCAAAGATTCAACACAGATACCTCAGACCTGGGTAAAGATGTGGTTCCAACAGCATTTTCAAATGCACTCAAAGTATTTTTTTAAATTGTTCTTGAAAATACACACTCTACAGTACACTAGAATCATATATGAGCACTTTAAGACCACTAATGTATTCACTTGTGATTTTATTTGACAGTAAAAGTGAATGTTATAAATTTGGAATTATAATATTAACCCATAGCAACTTAATAATCCTTTTTTTATATATTTTAAATATAATAAAGTAATTGATGTAAACAGTAGTTATATTGTTTAAAAATAAATACAAAATTGAATTTAGTCTTATCTCTTCATTTTATAAAGAAATTTAGCCTTGATAAGCAAAAAGTGTATGTCCAAAACACATAGCAGCACATCAATGAACAAGACAGAGCAAGCACCCAATTATTCTAAATTAAACAAGGATGCTATTTTCTTTTCTTTTTACTATACCACACTACTGGTGAAGGATGGAATTTGAATTCAGAGAACATCCTGCTATTACTGTTAAGTAGTTACCTTACCCCTTGTAGGTAATGCAATTGAGTGATTCAAAAAAGCATTTATAGAACATATAAAGGTCAAGACAAACCATACCATTTATCTAGGAAGAAAAATTAAAGTCTATAAATTATAAACAAGGGTAATGACTCCGATATAAAGAAAAGTCATAGGAAATGGATTAAATCTATATGAGCCTGTAGAAAAAGATTGATTACAAACACATTACCAAGGTGAAGGCCAGGCTGGTGAATAGATAAGGGACCAAGGAGAAGTTTTCTGTTTCTCCTCTTTTCTTAGGAGATTGCCTCATTTTCACTTTCTCTTGGGAACTGTCTTCGGAGCTATGTTCATTTGATTAGGCAACCAGTGACATTCATCAAATGTTCACCACACAGTCCCTCAGGGGAGCACTCTGCTAGGCCGCTGAGCATGAATGTCATAGAGAATTTAAGGGCAACACCCATCCACCTGTGTGGATCGAACCCAGTGCCTGACATGTGTGAAGCAAGTGCTCTGCCACTGAGCCACAAGGTCAGCCCAAGGGTTTTCTAATAATAGAGAACCATTTTTATTTTCTTCTACCTTCGTCACTCTTGAGAAAAATAATGGAATAATCAGTGAAGTGATTACTTTATTAGGCATGGCCAGTGATAATTCATGTTTATTTTTATCTCACCATGTTTTCTTTTACCCTTTTACTAAATCAAATCCTTCTTATGAACAGTATTATAATCATAGTAGACTCTGTATAGCATGATTCTTCATCTTAAAAAGATGTACCATTTTACTCCTATTGCAAAAAAAAAGTAATAATTAAATACATTTTTCTGTACAGGATCAGGAATATTTTAAACCTTGCAAACCATATGTTATGGTGTAGATACTAGATGTCCACAAAAGCTCACATATAAGGCAATGAAAGAAAGGTTGGAGGGTTATGAAGGACTTAGTCCAATCAATGTGTTAATCCCCTGACTCTGACAGGGATTAACTGAGTGGTGACTGTATATAGGTAAGGTGTGACTAGAGAGTGTGCCTTTGAATATATATTTTGTAAGCTGAGCTTAGTTTCTCACTGCTTCCTGGGGCCATGTCCCCAGCACTTTTCTCCACCACAACCTTGCACCATGATGTCCTGCCTCACTTCAAGCCTCAGGGAATGGAGCTGGCCATCTATGGACAGAGGCTTCAGAAACCATGAGCTGCAAAATAAACTTTTCTTTCTCTAATTGATCTTGTCAGGTCTTTTGATTTAATCAGCAAAAAAGGTTACTAAAACACCATAAAATCTCCATAAAATCTCCATCAGAGCACTTGCCTCACACGTGTGAGGCACCACATATCAATAAGTAAATAAAATAAAGGTCCATCAACAACGAAAAAAAATATTTGAAAGAAAAAAAGAAACTTTGTCAGATCTATAACCCTGCCACTGAAGCATGAAAGCAGTCATAGACAACATAGAAATGACTGTGAGTACATTCCAATGAAACTTCATAAGCACTAAAATTTGAATTTTGAACAATTTGAGGGAAATAACAATATAAATCTTTTTTTCATCATGTGTTGTTCAGCTTTTCATCACTGAGACCGAAATACCCGACAAGAACAACTTAAAGAAGGAAAGGTTCGTTTTGGCTTGTGATTTCAGAGATCTCAGTGCATGGTCAGATGACTCCATTCTGAGCTCAAGGTGAGGCAGAACATCATGGCAGAAGTGCATGGCAGCTGGAAGCAAAAAGACACACACAACAAGGGGCCAGAGACAAGATGTATTCCCCAAGCACACCCCGCACTGATATACTTCATCTAACCTGCCCCACCTGCCTACAGTTTCTGCCACTTTCTATTAGTCCATTTAAATTATTAATCGACCAAATAGTTTGATCCACTGCTGAGGTTAAAGCTCTCATGATCAAATCATTTCCTAAAAGCTCTATCTGTGGACAAAACTACATTAGAGATCAAGCCTTCCACACATGAGTTTGATCCAAACTATAACAGGTGATTTTTCAATCATTGAAAATTATAAACCCATTCCTAGTTTGCAAGCTGTACAAAGCATTCCAAATTTTTGTCCGAGACCAGAGTTTACCCACCCCTGAGTTAGAACTTTATCTTCATAAATTTGACTTAGAGTTGAATTTTGATTCACAGGTTTTAATGAAGAAGTGACTATCTCAGTATATACCTTTGGCTCCACAGAGGATTTGAGTCATTTCTTGGTTGATCATTAGATGATTAAGAAGCAGCATACTGAGGAGTAGCCTATTAAAATAAGCAATCAATGTTCGTTGTGCTAAAAGTTACCTTCTGTGGATCTGTCTTTGTCTACTTTCATTGTTAGTGGAGAAGTAGCAGAATCTTGTTTGTGAGTTTTTAGTCTGCAGAGAGATCATGAGACATATTGAGCTTGTTGTGAAACATTCTGCCAATTCCTAGTCATCAATTCATCGTTAAACAAGGAAAACAAAAAAAAAATTCAACTGCAAAGTGAACACACTTATTTACCACTGATTTACAACGGTGGCTACCACAATATGAAGCTTAAACTATGGAATTTAAATCAAAGTTCTGTTTTTGTTCACATAACTAGGAGTCACCCAGAGAATAGCTCAAGATTTAAGATAATTGTCCAAGTCTTAATTTCACAAGTTATGGGAATATCTTTAAGGCTTTTCTAAGGTTCCATATTTAGGAATGCTAGTAGAGAAATGCAAGTATGCTCCACTGATAAGCTTAAGTAAAAACTCCAACTAACATCAAGATATTTTCAGTATCACATAGTAATGAGAATTCTTATATCTTGGAGAAATTCTATTATGCAGTTCTCAATACTATGAAAAACCAGGTGTTATTAGCATTTTACAGGAATGACACATTACCATTTGCCCTACTAATAAACCAACACTCCATTGACTCTTTGAAAGATGTAACATCAATAAGAGGTTCAATATTAACGTCCTCTTGCTTTCTCATCCTTGGTCTGAATTGAGACTTTGATTATAAAATCAGTCACAGAAACCAAATTTTAAAAGTTTAGAATCAATTCACATTTGAGGAAATGTTATTTTTCCAGCTCCATATATTCACTGCATTGAAAGAAATGTTCCTCAACTTCAAATAAATTAGGACTGCCACACCGCTTATAAGCAACGGAGTTAGAATATGGACTCTAGAACATCAGGAAGGTGGGGTCAAGATGACAGAGTTGAGGAGGTTACTTTCCAAACTGTTCCCTGCGGCAGAACCAAGAAAGAGGAAAAACAACTTCCCTTTGAGGTGAGTAAAAAAAAAAAAAAAAAAAGAAAGAAAGAAAGAAAGAAAAAGAAATCCTACTGGGATTTAATACTGGACTGTTAGATGGCCTAGGGACATAGAAGTTTTGACAAAGAAAAATAAGAAATAATAATAATAAAAAGAAAAAAAATCCACCTCTGGCACCAGTGGCTTCTAATGTGGATCCACTGTGGTCTGAGAGATAGGCTAAGAGAGTCCACATTTTGGATGGCACCTCAGCATGTCTTGAAGCAGAGGATGGTGAACAGGAATGTTGTCAAGCTGATCCAGTTGGTGAAATGCATTTTGCTTCTGTGTGAGATGGAAAGAATGTTGCATCTCCCAGTGACCTGCAGAGATCAGGGTCAGCTGCCATCTTTTTCCACAGTATTACCATGGCTGGCAGGTGTGGGTCCAAACACAATCACCCAGACTGGTGTCATTCATATAATACTTTATATGTCAGAGACTGAATACACTTTCTTCTCAGCAGAACATGATCATTTTCTAAAACAGACCATATCTTAGGCCACAAAGCAGCTCTCATAAAATTAAAAAAAAATAGAGATCATACCTGGCATTCTATCAGATTGTAATAAAATAAAGTTAGAAATCAACAATATGATTAAAAATAGAAGCTATTATAATGCCTGGGACTAAATAACATGGTACTGAATGATAAATGGATAGTATAAGAAAGCAGGGATAAAATTTAAAAAGTACTTAGAGGTAAAATGAAAAGAGCAAAATATATTCTTCTATCAAGATCTCTGGGACACTATGAAGGCAGTTATGAGAGGAATGTTTATAGCACTGAGCTCATTCATTAAAAGAATAGAAAGTTATTTAATAGATAACCTAACAATAAATCTCAAGGCCCTAGAAAAAATGAAGAATTCAAGACACAAAAAAATAGCAGAAGACAGGAAATAATTAAAATCAGAACTGAAATCAATGAAATTGAAATTTAAAAATCAACTCAAAAAGCAGACCAAAAAATGGTTCTCTGAGAAAATAAATATAAAATTGATAAAACCTTAGCCATGCTAACTAAAGGAAAAAGGAAAAAAAATTCTAAAATTTATGATCAAAAAGAAATTATCACCACAGTCACCTTTGAAATGAATAATATAATCAGAAACCACTTTAAAAACTTATAATCCAATAAAACAGAAAATATTGAAGACATTGACCTATTTCTAAAGTCATATGACTTAACCAGATTGAACCAGGAGGACAGAAAATTTAAACAGATCAATTTCAAGCAATGAAATTGAAGATACTACCAAAAATGTACCAGCAAAGAACATCCCAGGACCAGATGGATTCTCAGCCAAGTTCTAGACCTTCAAAAAAAGAAATAACACCAATTCTCCTCAAATTTATTCCATGATATAGAAAATGAAGGAACCCATTCAAACTCATCCTATGAAGCTAGTATTACTCTGATTCCAAAACCAGACAAATTAAATACACAACCAGGAAAGAAAACTTTAGGCCGATATCCCTGATGAATATAAATGCAAATATTTTTAATAAAATACTGGCAAATCACATGCAAAAACATATAAAAAGGATAGTGCTCTATGACCAAGTGAGTTTCATTCCAGGGTTCCAAGTTTGTTCAATATGGAAATCAATAAAAGTAATTCACCACATCAATAAGATTATTTCTAGATAAAGAAGAGGAGTGGGAGGGCAAGGTAGGGTAATAGCAAGGATGGTGGAATGTGATGGTCATCATTATACAAAATACATGTATGAAGATTTGAATTTGGTTTAAACATACCTTATATAAAAATAGAGATATGAAAAATTGTGGCATATATGTGTATTAAGAATTGTAATGCAAAAAAAGTACATGTATAATGGCATAATTTGGTGTGAACATACTTTAAATACAGAGTTATGAAAAATTATGCTGTATATGGGTAATAATGAGTGTAATGCATTCCATTATTGTCATGTATTTTAAAAATTTAAAAAAAAATAATTAAAAAAATTTTTTAAAAAAGACAAGAATCGCATGGTTCTCTCAACAGATGCAGAAAAAGCATTTGACAAAATGCAGCTTCCATTCATGTTCAAAATACTAGAAAAAAATAGGGATACTAGAAACATATCTCAATATTGTAAGAGTTATATATGCTAAATCCAAGGCCAATATCATTCTAAGTGGAGAAAAACTGAAAGCATTCCCTCTAAAACCTAGAACAAAACAGGGCTGTCCTCCTTCATCACATATATTCAACATTATCCTTTGCAACTCTAGCCAGAACAATTATGCAAAAGAAAGAAATTACAGGTATACAAATAGAAAAAGAAGAACTCAAACTATACCTATTTGCTAATGACTTGATCCTCTATTTAGAAGACCTAAAAAACTCCACCAGAAAACTAGAACTCATAAATGATTTTGGCAAAGTAGCAGATGCACTCCATGTTGATATAAGTAATTCAAATTCTGTTCTACTGGGCTGGGGATATAGCTCAGTTGGTAGAGTGCTTACCTTGTATGCACAAGGCCCTGGGTTCAATCCCCAACACCACAAAAAAAAAGAAAGAAAGAAATACCAAATTCTATTCTACTGTTATATGTAATTAAAAAGAATAATTTTTAAAAAAATTAAAAATGAATATGGACTCTAACAGACTGAATAATCCGATGCTAGGGACTTTCATGTTAGAAAGCCAGGAGTACGTCAAGAAATCTCTAAGAGTCTAGGATGTAGGTCAATGAGACCCTAACCTTGCACTGTGAATGCAAAAATTACAAAGGAATGAAACAGAGGAGTATTTCTCTGGGTGAACCAATTAAAGTTGATGAACAGACTTGAAGGCAAGGATAAGAGAGATCAGGGAAATAAGAACAATGTCTGTGTTGATTACTATTTCATTCCACAAATATTTATTGAGCACCTGTTATGTGCCTGGAACTGTGTTAAATGTTGGGGGGAAAGCTAAACAAAATAGAACAAGCCCCTTCCTCTTAGAGCAAGACCCTATTAATAATAGGAAAGAGGTTATATATGTGTAGACTATTTTTAAAAGGGTACTGCATTCGTCTGCAAGGGCTGGCACAACAAAATACCATAGACTCTGTATGTTAAACAATAGGATTATTTACTCAAAGTTTTGGAGGTTGGAAGTCCAAGATCAAGATGCCAACAGTATTGGTCTCTGATGAGACCTCTTTCCTTGATATACAGATGATTATCTTCTTGCTTTGTCCTCACTTGGCCTTTCTTCTGTGGACACATCACAACCCTAGTATCTCTTCCTGTTCTTATGATGGTTTCAATCTTACTGGTTTAAAGTCCACTCGTCTGACCTCATTTAACATAATTCCCTCCTTAAAAATTGTCTCTCCAAATACAGTCATGCTGGGGGTTAGGCCCCTCAGTTATGAATTCCAGGAGGACACAATTCAGGTCATAGCAGATACAGAAAAATTGACAATATTAGTCAGGTATAGTGGAGCACACCTGTAACCTCAGCAACTCAGGAGACTGAGGCAGGAGGATTGCAATTTTGAGGCTAATCTGAGCTACTTAGTGAAATTCTATCTCAAAATAAAACTTTAAAAAGGGCTGAGGATGTAGCTCAATGGTAGAGTGCTCACCTAGCCAGAGCCAGACCCTAGATTCAATCTCCAGTACCCCCTGCCCAATAAAACCTAAGAAATAAAAGAAACGCCTAATATTGGTTGCTAGAGGTACACAAGATGGATGGAGGGGCAGGGATTAGAGGAAGGCTTCATGAACTATATTTTTTATAGTTGGTGAATTTAAAATGTGGATTTATTATCTATTTTTAAATTGTTTTTTTAATCAGACACTTTAAAATATTGGAACGTCGTTCATGTTCAGAGTTTGTCAGGAAATTATATCATTCTGAGCATTATTTTACCTGAATAAGAATATTTTTATCTTTTTAAGTGTATTGCCAAAATATTTCCTTGGTGATACGTGGAACATTTATAAATCGTCGGTTCTGTTTTTAATTTTGTAAAGCATTCTCCAGCCGTTTGTCTTGAAGCTGGTAAAGACTATGAAGAGGCTCTCTGCTGATTTAACAGCTGGGAGAACTAAAGGGCTGTACATGTATCTCTCTTCACCTATCTGACCAGGGTTGGGCATTCTCTGCAGGGAGGAAGCTACTACTCACAGAATCTACCAAGACAAGGTAAACAGTCAGTAGAGACTGAGAAAAAGACCAAGGATTCCCCAGTAACTCTGCTGAACACCACTAATATTAGATATTCAAAACTATCTTTGTCAGCCAATGTCCACTCATTACTATGATAGGTGATACTAGGACCGAAGAGGTAATATTGCTCCTAAACATATTTCTGGGGTTTCAAAGAGTGGTGTATTTTCTATCCGAGGTCCTGACAAGCGCTGGAGATAACTTACCTAGCTCACCATCAGAGGCATTGCTTAAATGTTCAGGGTATACCATGTGACTTTATCTCCATCCTAAGCTTTTTAAAAAAAAAAAAAAAGAAAGAAAAGAAAATATCGTATTGTCTTGCCACTAATTACTTGTACAGTTATTAAACCTCACAAAACACCTAGGATATTATGTAAAGCATTGTTAGAACTATTATACACTTAAAACGCATCAAGAGTAGAAAGAACAAAATCTCTTTGCCCTGTCATGCACAAGATCCTTTTATAAATCCATACTTTAATTTTTTAAGCTTGCATATGGTTATTTTTTTTAAAAAGAAACTTGTTTCTACCCATGACTTAAATAATGTATGGAAGTTAATAATCAGTGGTAGGAAGAAAGGAGGGAGAAGGAAGGAAAAAGGAGGATGAGAGACAAAACATTTCCACTGGTCAAGTGCTGGTGTATTTCAAGTTGCTGTTGTTTTGTTTGTTCTTGTGTTTGTGGTACTGAGATCAAACCCAGGACCTTGTACATGCTGGACAAGGGCTCCCCCAGTCCCTACCAATTTGAATATCTTTTTCTATTCACATGCATAATTTCTATGGGTGCAGACATAGATAGATAAATGAATAGAGAGATAATACATCTCAGGTCTTGTTTCACTATACCCAGGCAATTTTAAATTTTAGTATAAACTTTCTCTAAAAATCATTTTATTTTCTACATGATGGTCTATCAGTGATAGAACTGTCACAGGTTATACATGTCTACTGCACATTGGCCTCCACAGGAGCAGTCTGTTTAGGGTGAAGAATGTTTAGTGAAGAGTGCCCTTGGATTCATATTTCAGAGAGGAAGGCAAAGATAGCAGATTGGGAAAAGTCATGCTTCATTGCTGTCCCAGCAACATCCTTGGTGATGCCACAGGGAGCCCTGGGCTGAACTTTGTCGAACAGTGGGACAAGTGGCCAGCACTTCACAGCCCCAACTCTATAAGTCACATGATCCAGACTGCCTTGAGAGGGCATGGCCTTGAGCAAAGTGACTCTGTGTACCCAGAAATCTTCATGTGGCAAAGGCACTACCATCTGAAACGATCTCCTGGCAGCTCTGTCAGCAGCTGGGGCAACAAGTTCCTTCCTACCAGGAAATTTGGACAGCACATCATGTGTCCTCACAATATCATACTTAATGCAATCTTTCACTTTTGTATCTTTATATGCTTACCAATTTTTATTTATTACAAATAGCTTAGTACATATTTTTAAGCATGTCTTTACGATTATTTCCTCAGTTTATATTGTTGAAATTAGACTTAGTTAAAATATTTTAAGTCTTTTCTGCATTTCTTGAAACAACAAATTGCTCTACAAATGGTTGTTCCAAGCTTTACTCGATGCCTATGGTTACAACAAGTTCATCAGCTCTGAATCTTTTCACTTAAACATGATCATCTGGTTAACATGCTGGTTCTTTATTTTATTTTATTTTTTTTTGGTGGGAGGTTATCAGGGATTGAACTCAGATGCACTTCACCACTGAGCCACCTCCCCAGCCCTATTTTGTATTTTATTTAGAGACAGGGTCTCACTGGGTTGCTTAGTGTCTCACTTTTGCTGAGGCTGGCTTTGACTGGCAATGCTCCCGCCTCAGTGTTCCAAGCCACTGGGATGTGCCAGTGTGCCCAGCAACACATTGGTTCTTTTAAATTTTACTTTGTATGGATTACCAATGAGGCTTAACATTAATTTACATTTCTTCAATCAATAATATAACTTCATCAGCAAATTTCTAATTCATGCCCTTTATCCATTTCCCACTAGAATATTAATATTTTCACCATCATTAGATAAGATTTAAAACAGTTCAACCATAAAAAAAAGTATTCCAGTTTGGAAATACTGTTACTCTAACATAATCAATTCTTCTTCCCTCCTACAAAGCCCAAGAACTTCATTCTTTCACTGCTGTTATTTAAGGCTCTTTTTTAAAAAAATCTTTCCTTATAGATAACAAACTGAACAGAATGAAGATTATAATGCAAAAATAGCCTCACCCACAGCATAGTAAAATAACAGATTCTCCAGAAAATGTCTTAGAGAGATGCTCAAAAAAGTTTACTGAAATATCATCCATTTATTTTTACACACACACACACAACACACATTATATATGCTCTCTACCAAGATAACATTTATCAGTAGCTAAAATAAAAGAATTAAATCATTTTCTTTTAAAGATCTGAGGAATATTTATTTTATTATTAACTTTCTGTGTACTCTGACAAGCAAGAATATGAGGGTATTTATAGATATTTATTTTCTCCCTGTCAGCTTTTCATCTTCTATTTTGCCACAAAAACCTATTTGCTTGGGGCTTTTCCATTTTAATTCAATCAGTTGCAAATTAATTTTCTGGGAAACAAAACATATTCCTCAGAGATACTGTATGATTTCCATATTGCTTTTATTTTCATCTTTATGTTTAAAAGAGAAAACAAAGTTAATGAAGTTGATAGTAATAATCTTCCTTTCGTGTAATTTTTTTTAGGTCTCATTATGCGTATTTTAGTTGTTCAAACTATTTTTGTAGTCAAGGTTCACGGTTACTCAAATGAACGTCTACCAGAAGTCCAATGTATTAGTCATGGCCTACACAAACAATGTAATGAACTCTAGGAATCAAAGAGAATTGGCTGTAATAAGCAGTCACCATAGGTAATATTGTTACAAATATTAAATGCAACCCAGACTTTCTGTCTTCTGGTGTTCCAGATTTTTTTTTCTTTACCTATTTTATTACCCACTCTACTCTCCAATAGTTAACTTTTCCTCTTTATTGATTTTTTTTCAAAATCAAAGTAATTTATCCCTAATACCTGTCATTTCATTAATGAGTTATTTTATATAACTAAAAAGATGTTAATTAGAAGAGAACTAAAATACTTATGTGCAAAGTACAGACCCATACTTATGTGCAAAGTACAGACCCAGCTTGTGTAGGCTTAGCAGATTAAAAAAGACCTCACTGAGCTCTCTTCTTCTATTATTGCCACACCCTTGTCAATGATTCAGAATCTGTATCCTCAGAGCACAGCCCAAAGTAGGAATGAAGAGGCATGGATATTCAGTCCCTAACAAAAGTAATTTCAACCTTTCTTGGGGGGGGGGAGGGGCGGGAAGGCCAGGTTATCCTAGAGAAATAGGAACTACTCATTGAAAATATTCTTATCCATTTTTCACTGCTCAAGTGAAGTGATTTTTTGTTCAAAAGCTGGTAAGTAAGGAGTGGTGATACAGTCAGGTATTAGAAAACTGGGAAGCTGTGCTATACTGCAGATGTTGTAATATGATGGGTATCACACGAGGCAATAAAACATAACCCATAAGACAGAGATTATAGTCTCATCTAAACCAAAAGTCTTCGAGGGAACAATACACTGGTGCTCTCTCAGCTTTCTCTCCAATTCTCTCAGCTTTTCTCTCCAATGCTTGGGAAACAGAAGCATTTTTCCTAGTTACAAAGACACACTGTTACTATGGTTAAGAAGTAGTCCTGGTGCTCAATCTTAGAACTCTATATGGCAAATGCTGTGTATCTGTGTGTACACACACGTGTGCATACCTGCTCCTACACACATGCACACGTCTTGTTGATAGTAAATTCCCAGGATTCATTTGCCTGACTTTCCCAAACTACCATGGTCGTACTAAACTTGTGGAAGAACAGTGTCGTGATTGCAGTAGACTCTTCATATCTCAGCTACAGACTTTGAGAGGCTTCCTTCAAAGCATGGGCTGAGTTTATAGTTTTCATTCTTAAAAAGAAACTAGGCCTTGTTCTTTTTGAAATCACAAATCAATGGGATAATGGTTTCAGAAGTATAGCAACACTTTTTTTTTAATGTGGTGATTCTACCGGCTGCTTAGCATTCTGTAATCAAAAAGTAGTTAAAAGCATTCAAGATTATCGTTGATATTTAGAACCTTTTCCTAAGTATATATCCCTTGGGTATCTGAAGGGCATAAGCCACATCTAGAGAGCTCTTTCCCGCTGACCCAGGCAGAGCACTTGTAATGAGACAGAACTCTTCTGCGGACCTTATGACCCCTGCCAGCTTATCTAATAAATGAAGTATTAGTAGCAAAGTAATTGATTCCTCAAGAACAAACACATAAAGCATGTCAGGCTAGAACAAACCTCTCTCTTTTTTTTCTCTCTTATAAAACACAAAAGGTACAGAGTTGATTTTTAGAAAATAAATAAATTTATGAGTATAATATACAGGATATATATATATATATTACACACACACTCACACACATTGTAGTGGAGATAGATTTATGGTTTGCAATTCTATGGCTAAGGTGACTTGAATGAGAAAGGAAGGACATCAACATAGGATAGTTACTTTGTCTCCATTTGTGGGACATAACCAAAGTCATGAATCCTGAAAGGGAACAAGATGGATATTTCTCCCACCTTCCCCAAACAGCAAATTCTCAGTAGGCAAAGGGCATCTTTTTATGTGTCTCATCTATCAAATTACAATGCACTACATGCTCCTTGATACCAAACTATATCGGGTGTACTCTGCACATGGCAGGTGCTTAATGAGTGCTTTTAGGTGATTAGGATTTTTTTTTTCCATGTAACTCTTCAGAGAAGGGTAAATTTATCAGGCATCATGAAAATTTGTGAAGTGGGTATGGCTCTTTTCCTCTCCCTTGCCTTGATTTCCACTATCACTTTGAGTGAATTTTCTTCTTCCTGTCATAACTAATCTCAGAAAATGCTATGTAACATAAGGGACGACAGAGTCTTATTGCAATTCCTTCTCTATTATCTGTGCTTCAGTTGGAATTGGATTGGGGGGGGGGAGTGTCTCTCTACTAGTGTGTACATACCATCTTTTCTATAATAATGTAACTAATATGTTAACTTGATATAATTAAACTATGTTAAATTATTGCAGCAATGACAAACATCCATCAGGTCAAAACCTGCACTATTTTGTCTCAGAGAAGTTCAACTTTTTCCCATTTTGAAATACATCTCCAATTGTACACAGAGTTGTTTTTTTTTTTAATTATATAATCTCATGTAATCCCCCTTGTACTCTTGCTTAACACCCTCCAGTGTCTTTCAATAGCTCATGGTGCAAAATTTAAAATTCTTAATGACACCCAGGACTTTTTACATACTGTATGTTCTTAGGGTTCATCAAGCTAGGAAAATCAAGGATGCAACAATTCTATCTTAGAATCTCAAGGTATATTCTAGCATCTGTGTCTCACCTATGTCAACCAAAACAGGAAGTCACCTTCTGCCTTGCTTCTCCAAGGGTGGTTCACAGACAAGCAGCATCCGCATCACCAGAGAGCTGCAGAAATACAGACTCTGAAGTCCTACTCCAGACTCACCAAATTTGAGTCTGTGTTTATCAGGAAATTCAAATACTTACTAAAGTTTGAAAGGCACTGACCAACGCTAGGTGATGAATACCTTGGATTTGTATGTTAAACTGTATTTTTAAATATTTTGAAAGCTAAGATCTAAAATTGAGGGTGGATTCTTGAGATACAAATAGAAGAAAGCAATTCTTTTCCTAGGAAGATACTAAATTTTCTCAAAGGTCAGAGACTAAATCCAGCAACTCTGAAAGGCAAATTCAAACTTGTCTGACCAGAAAGAACAACAAAAGCATTAATCATTCCCTTCCAGGTCCTCTAGGTTCAGATCTGTTCACAGTTAAGAAAGCCAGAAGGAGCATGTCCTATCCCCAGAGGAGAAGTCAAGAAGTCAGATAAAGCCTAGTGCTCAAAAGAGACAGTAAAATAAGCCCAGAAATTATAAATTATATTCCTGGTAATATAAAAATAGCAATTCAGTTTCTAAATTCTTGTTTCCTTTCCAATATACTTACAATTTATTTTTACTTGCACATAGTTATGCACATGTTTTAGATTTTCTGCAGCACAATATAAATTCCATGGAGAGAAAATAACAGTTTTGTCAATTGCTGAAAATAGTTTGCTGTTGTTTGCAAAGATTATCACTTTTGATCCCTCATTTTCCAAAATATAATGGACAATTAAATTTACCCTGGTGGAAGCCTATGATTCAATTTATCAGGCAATACTCATCTCCCTTTTCTACATCCCCAAACCTTTCAAAACCAATTACAGTGTCACCACCCCCTCAAGGGGTCTCAAGACATTGTCTGGCTTCCCTACTTCTTTTCTCCATATCCAAAGCACTTTGCCCTCCTTGCAATATGGCATTTACACTATTTTTTGAATCACTTACCATCTTTCTCCACATTCATATGTGACCTTGAAGTCAAGTCCATAACTCAGGTGTACCTAGAACCTTTTAGATCTCAAAAATTTAGGTAAACTCGACTCAAATTTCACAGCCTACATGAATCCAATACTTTCCTCACTTTGTCAGTGAATTCTGATCTTTCTTCACAATGCCCCCTCCCTGCCATTTCTGGTTCACCTCTATGCATATGTATTCTGTTGAGTACATAATAATTTGTACATTGAGCTCTGTTACATGGATATCAACCTCAAGAACTGAATCATCCTATTCATGAGTGTAGTAGGAAATTTGTTCAAGATTTGGTGGCAAGCAAAATAAATGAGTAACATTTGCACAGGACCCAGTTTTTCTCCATCAGGTGAGCTCTACCTTCCTGTATTCCCACTGTACACAGCTTGGGCTCAGTTATGTGATCTTCCTACACTCTCTAGACCCAAACCATATCCCATGCCAATCAGTCTTCCCCAGCATTCAGAACCTGTATTAAAACAACAACAACAACAAAATTTCCATTCACTACAAATCTGTGTACCTAATCACTCTGTTAATATTTATTGAAAACACTATTTCACAAGTCATCTTAAAACTGGGATTTGACAGACCTTGTGAACTCTGATTCATGGGAAATGAAATTCTTAAACTTATTACTTCTTCAGTCTTCTGGAGAACAAATAAACCTGCTTTCTTTTCATATGATTTTTCTGTGAGTGTGACTGATAACCACTCCTAAATAAAAGTTGCTTGGAGAAGACTATCAGAAGATGTGGCTGATTATGCATATATTTCATAAGACTTTCAGTTGTCTTCCATGGAAACCATTCTACCTAGTTTAAATGAAAAGTGCTTTATTATGGACTACTAATGCTTTAAACAGGATGTCTATAAAACAGATTGTCTGTAAAAAGAAATTCCAGGAACATGACCTAGAACCCTATTGACAATGTCAGAACCACATGGTCTCCTCTTTCCATGGAAGTAGGTGGGGAGGTGGGGAGTACAGAGACATGTTTGTAAACCATTGCTTCACTTTGGTATGTGGGTTCAGAATCAGAAACCAACGTTAGTGTCCTTCACTCTTGCTGGAAGAGAAACTGGGAAGCATAGTCTGATTGAGATTCTATTTAGAAAGGCAGAAACCACAGTACGAAGTATTAATATGTGAAGTGGATGCCAAAAGATTTGTACAGACATGAATAGCACACACTTCTCCACATTTTAGTGCAACATCTATAATATCACATTAAGTAGTGAAAATTTTTTCCGTTAGGCCTTGAGACTCAACAAAGAGTTTAGTGCAGGGGAATGACATGATCAAAATTTATCTTTTAGAATAACAATATCTAGCAAAAGTCCAAATTGGATTCATGAAAACATGCTGGTAAGATGTGATTTTACAGACAGAAAAATAGTGAAAACTATTTTGTACAGAAATTATTGAGCATCTTTTCTCATTTAATATTCATGAAATTTTTGATAGAGACCTCTAACGTGAACAATTATCTAAGTACCAACTGCCATGGTTGTTTGTTTGTTTGTTTCCAGCTGCCATTTTAGCCCTGGCTTTTTGTGAATGGATAGTTCTGAACAATAGGTCAGAGAAAAAGGGAGGTGTCACTTCTCAGAGCTTTCACATGTGAGACCACCAACCCTCCTCATCCACCACTACTGCCAAAACCCAGGGCTCTCTTTCCTAGCCACAATGAATAGTTGAGATGGCTGCTGAAATGGATCCTCAATCACCGTAGACCCCTAAAGAGATCGTGATAGCCAGAACTCTCTGCTGATCAGTGAGGAATGTTTAGAGTGAACAAGGTGGAAACCCGGGTTTGTTAAGCCAACAAGATTTTAGGGTTTTATTGTTTGGGTTTTGGTTTGATTTTAACCACTGCATAGATTAATTTAACCTGCTTTACCAATAATTATATTGAGAAGTAATTGCTATTCTAATTTTCAGCTATGAACAGAAGGCTCAGGAATATTACAGAAACTATCTCAGAAACCAGGAAGTTTATAATGGAAGTGAGAACTTTTTTGTCATGTTTTTGTATGTACTGATCTTGTCATGGTTACTGCAATATACTCATGTATATATACAGTGTAAAATTACACATGAACATAGGTGAAATCATATTATGCTTGTTTTGTTGTATGTACATACAGATATACTGTTACGGTTTGAATGTAAAGTGTCCCCCCCCCAAAGTTCATGTGTGAGACAATGCAAGAAGGTTTAAAGGAGAAATGATTGGTTCAATGAGAATCTTAACCCAATCAATGAATTAATCCCGTAATGGGATTAACTGGGTGGGAACTGAAGGCTGGTAAGGTACGGCTAGAGGACCTGGGTCATTGGGAGTGTACCTTTGGGGTATATATTATGTATCTGGTGATCTGGTGAGTACAAGGTCTCGGTCTCTCTCTCTCTCTCTCTCTCTCTCTCTCTCTCTCTCTCTCTCTCTCTCTCTCTCTCTCTCTCTCTCTTGTCATTATGTGAGCTGCTTTCCTCCACTACTCTTTTCTGCCATGATGTTCTGTCTCATCTTATGCCCCAAGGAACAGAGGCAGCTGTCTATGGACTGAGATCTCTGAAATAATGAGCCTTCCAAAAAAAACTTCTCTTCTACAATTGCTCTTGTCAGATATCTTAGTTACAGTAGTGGAAAAAAAACTAAAACATGCATTTATAAGTATACATGTATATATACTTATACATAAGTATGCATTTATACGTAAAAACATATACATTTATTTGCATTTATATTTCCTTGAAGATTACTAAATTTATTCTGTTTTTCTTTTTATATGAATGGAATCAGATATATATTTAAACTTTTGGGATTGACATTTTTCATTTGATAGCATTTACTGTAGTTTTATCCATGCTTTTGTGTATATTAATAATGCATTTTGGGGGAGATGAGTACCATGGATTGAACTCAGGGGCACACAGCCACAGAGCCACATCCCCAGTCCTATTTTGTATTTTATTTAGAGACAGATCTCACTGAGCTGCTAAGCACCTTTCCATTGCTGAGGCTGACTTTGAACTTGTGATCTTCCAGCCTCAGCCTCCTGAGCCACAGGGATTACAGGCGTGTGCCACACATTATTTTTTATTAGAACTTTATAATTATACACAGTAGTTGTGTTGACCCCCACAAACTCATACATGCATGAAATTCTATTTCAGTTCACTATCCCCCCTTTCCTCTGCCACCCTCCCTCCAATCTCCCATTCTCCTTCCTGTACTCTGCTAGACTTTCTTTTACTCATCTATTTATTTATACTTGATTGGTTCTTTTTAACTATACATAAAGGTAAAATTCTCTGTGATATATTTATATATGCACAAAAAGTGATTTAAAAAAATAATTTTGCCTTCCCTTTCCCATCCCTTCATTATGCCTCCCAATCTTCTTCTATACTACTGATCTTCCCTATATCTTTATATTATCCTAGCCTTTCCTCTTCCTTTCCTCTATTTTACTCTAGCTTCCACTTATGAAAGAAAACATTTGGTCTTTAAGTTTCTGAGTCTGGCTTATTTTACTTAGCATGATGTTCTTCATTTCCATTCATTTACTCACAAATGACACAATTTTATTCTTTTTATGACTGAGCAGAACTCCATGGAGAGGGAGAGCTGGATCTATGAGGTTCTATCCCTTGTGTTTTGAGGAATCTCCAGGCTGCTTTCAAGAGTGGTTGTACTAGTCTGCAGTCCCACCAACAATGGGCAAGTGTAACTTTTCCCCCACATCCTCACCAGCATTTATTATTTTTTGTATTCTTGAGCATTACCACTCTAACTGGAACAAGATGAAATCTTAATATAGTTTTGATTTGCATTACTCTGATTGCTAGAGATGTTGAACATGTTTTCATATGGTTTTGGCCATTTATCTTTCTTCTTGTAAGATTTTGTTTAGTTTTTCTTTTCCTTTCTTTTTCCTTTTTCTTTTTCTTTCTTTTTTTTGGATGTTAAGATATTTGAGTTCTTTATATATTCTGGATATTAATCTTCTATCAGAAGAGTGGCTTACCATTCTGTATTCTCTCTCATCATACTCTTAATCATTTTTTTTGATGTGCAGAAGCATTTTAGTTTGATGGCATTCTAATACTTATTGATTCTTGGTTTTATTTCTTGAACTTTGAGGGTCTTTTTAAGACAGTTCCAGCATCAGTATAACAGAGTGTTGGTCCTATGTTTTCTTCTTCTAGCAGTTGTAAGCTTTCTGGTCTAACTCCGAAGTCTTGATCCATTTCAATTTGACTTTTTTGCAGGGTGTGAGATAGGGATACAATATTTATGATGCATCTTTGTCTGCTTTTTGTATCTGGGCTGTATTGGCTTCATGTAATATATTTTGTAGTATTCCCTTCATTTAAATTCCATGGAATAATAAGAAAAAAGACTGGTGTTAGTTTATAGTTAAAGATTGGGTAGAACTCAGCTGAGAATCCATCTGGTCCTGGACTTTTCTTTTTTGGAAGGCCATTAATTGCTCTTTCAATTTCATTATGTGATATTGGTCTGTTTAGGTTTTCCTCTATCTTCCTAGTTCAATTTGGGCAGGTCATATGTATTTAGAAATTTGTCAGTGTCATCCAGATTTTCGAGTTTATTGGAGCATAAATTTTCAAAATATGTTGCAATGATTCTCTGAATTTCAGAAAGGTCTATGGTAATATCTCCTCTTTCATTTCTCATTTTATTGATTTGGGTGTTCTCTTTTTCTGATTAGTTTGGCTAAGGGTTTGTCAAACTTATTTTATCTTTTTGAAGAACCAACTTTTTGATACATTGATCCTGTGTATTTTATTTATTTTTATTCTCAATTTCATTAATTTGGGCTTGGATCTTAATTATTTCCTGTCTCATACAGATTTTGAATTTTTTTCTTTTTCTAATATCTTAAGGTGGGAGTATAAGCTTACTTATTTGGGATCTCCCTATTTTTCAATGTAGGCACTCAGTGCTATAAATTTGCCTCTTAGAACTGCTTCCATTCTGTCCCAGAGATTTTGATATGTTTTATCTCTGTTCTCATTTATTTCTAAGAATTTCTTGATTACTACTTTTATTTTTTTCTTTTATCTATTCTTCATTTAATGTAGAACTACTCAATCTCCTTGTGTTTGTGTGGTTTCTGTTGATTTTTACCTTCATTTCACTATAATGTGATGGAATCCAGGAGATTATATGGACATTTTTAAGATTTGCTTTGTGGCCTAGAATCTGATATATTTTGAGTAAAGTTCCATGGGCAGCTGAGAAGAATTCAACTGTTTTAGATAAAATATGCTGTAAATGTTATTAAGTCCATTTTAATTTAAAGTACTATTTAGATTGGAGATATCTTTATAGATTTTATGTTTTAATGACCTCTTTATGGGTGATCAGGGTGTTTTGAAGTCATTCAATATTACTTTGTGGGATCTATCTGAGGTTTACTATTATGGAATTTTTCTTTTAGTGTACTTAGGTGCACTAACATTTGGGGCATAGTTACTATTGTTATATCTTCTTATTTAATTGTTCCCTTTACCAGGATGTAGTGACCTTCTTTGTCTTTTCTGATTAATTTTTGCTTGAAATCTTCCTTGTCAGATATGAGAATAGCTAATTCTGCTTGTTTTCAGAGTCTGTTTGTGTGGGATGTTTTTTTGTTTGTTTGTGTTTTTTTTTTTTTTTTGTCTTTTTACCTTTGGCCTGTAGATGTCTTTGCTTAGAAGTTGAGTCCCTTGCAAACAGTATATGGTTGGATCTTAATTTTTTATACATTTTGCTAATCTGTGTCTTTTAATTTGGTAGTTGAGACCATTAAAAATCATGTTAGTATGGATATGTGTTTGTGGTTTCTTGCCATTTTGATTTTTTGCTGTATTTAGTACTGCCTTGATTCTCATTTAATGGATTACTCTTCTATTCATGTTCCTCTATGTGTGAACTTCAGGATTTGTTTTTGAGTTTTCATGTGTGCAGTTTATCCTTGAATATTCTTTGTAGTGTAGTGATGGCTTAGTAGTCGTGAAATCTTTTAGTTTATTCTTGTCATGAACAGTTTTTATTTCCCCCATGAATTTGAAACTGAGCTTCCCTGGTTATAGTAAGCTTGGTTGGAAGTTATTTTCTTTTAGAGCTTGGAGTATTAAAATCTAGGCCCTCCTTTGTTTCAGGGTGTGAATTGAGAAATCAAAATGAGCCTTACTGCTTTGCATCTAAATGTGACCTGATGTTTCTTTCTTACACCTTTTAATATGCTTTATTTATTTTCTATGTTAGGCATTTTGATTATGATGTATCTTGGAGAGCTTCTCATTTGATGAGGTATATTTATTGTCCTGTAAGCCTTCAGTAGGTGAATATCTATCTCATTTCTGATATAGGAAAAATTTTCTGTAACTATATCATTGAAAATGTTCTTAATCCTTTTAACTTATACTTACATTTTTTTCATATCAATGACTCTCAGATATGGTCTTTTGTATTGTTCCAGGTTTCTAATATATTCTGATCATATATATATATATATATTTTTTTTTTCCTTTATCATTCTGTGTACTCAAGTTTATATACTCTGTCCTCATTCAAGGCCTGAAGTTCTATCTTTAAGTGCTGAGCTCTACTTTCCATGTCATCTCATCTGTTAGTGATGCTTTCAAGCGAATTGTTAATTTGATTCATTGCTTTTCATGTCTATGAATTCTGATTGGTTTCTTTTCATTGTTTCTATTTATTGAAGTGATTTTTCATCTCCTGTATTTGCTCTCTTTTCTTAGATATTCTTTCAGTTCATTAACATTTTAATCATCAGTTTTTTTATAATATTTCTCTGGGATTTTGTCCACATTGATATCAGTGGAATTTTTTGTTGAGGGATTTGTGAAGTTTGGGGAGAAGATTTGTTTGCCTGTTTCCTCGTGGGTTTAGAGGTCTTGAACTAGTGCATCAATTGAAATGTATTCCCTTTCCTCTTTTTATTATGTGTGTCCTTTGTTGTGTAATTATTTGTTTTGGAACTTCTCTCTGTTTTTGATATATGGGATGTCAAGGGGTGAGATATGCAGTCCCTCTCTCATTATTCCTCATTGGGTCCTTATTGTTGGTTTGAAGTTTTTGTCTCCTCAGTTCTTTGAGTTGGAGTAATGTTAGGGCTCAGGTAAGGATGAATTATGTGTGGGGTGAGATTCACTATTGCCCAGTTGAGACATGAGTATTTCTCAGTTGTAGGTTCTCTATTCTATGATCGTCAAGTGTCCCAATCTATTTCCAGACCCCCTTAAATGGAGGAAGAGCCAGGGATGGCACTAATGTGGGCAACAGATGTACAGCCTTAAGATAAATTCCCAATGTCTTCTTTGACACCTATAACAGTAATTGCCACCTACTTGTGCAGTGAAAGCATACACAACCCCCCCCACACACACACACACTCACACAAAATTGTGCATAATGAAAAATGGGAAGAATAATATAATATGATAAAATGATGTTTAAAGAAATAAAATGTTAAAATTTAAAAAGAGTAAAACATGGGAATATGGAAGAAATAAGGAAAAAAAGAAAAATATTCTTAATGCGAGATAAAGGATTTATTTCCGGTATGGTAGTCAAATCTGTGGGCAGGAATGGACTTTCAGTCTTTGTATTTATTTTCTGCTCTGTATTTTTGGCCACTGTCCTTGTGTTCCTCACCTAGCTGTGGTAGTACTCAGCTTCCAATCTCCCAGTATTGAATGGGATAGACTGGGGAGTGCTGATGAATTGTGTAATCCAGATCTCCACCCTGAAGTGCAGATGTGCTTGTGTGGCTACAGTGACCATCATGAACATCTTCACAGTAGCTCTTGTGGAGCACCAGCCATTATGGGAGATTTCTCCCTTGGGATCCAGAGGCTGAATGGTCCAGGTTAAATATTTTTTGTACCTATTTCAGTCTCTTTGATTCAGGCATCCTCTGGGGAAGCTTTTTTTTTTTTTTTTTTGTCACCTGCTGGTAACTTCCTTTATGATTTCTCAATCCCCCTTCACTCCCAGTCCCCACCTCTGTTTCTGTTCACAGCTGCAAGAGATGTGTGGGGACAGCTTTCAGCTTCTGGGAACATTTCCTCACCTACTAGCTTGTTCCATGACGACAGAGGACTGCCTCCAGGGTCCACTGCTACACTTGTGGAGGGTTCATATTGCCCATGGAATACTTTCACCCCAGCGGACCACTTTGAACTTGTTTTCATTGAGATGCTTATCCTAAAAACTCTTGGGTCCATAAAAATCAGCCTTCTTCTATAGACCCCAGGTTGCCTAGGTCAATTTTTCTTTGCTTTTTAATTTCTTTATCCACCAGCCATGAATCTCTTTTGTCTGCTCCCTGCTCCACTCTGCTGGCAGTGGAGCTGGCACATCTCTAAGGCATTATTTCTTATGCTCAAGTTGATGACTTTCTACAGCTATATCAATGTTTTAAACTGCAAGTCAGTATTATGTTTCAGCAAGGTTTCTTTGCTCCTCACCTTGCTGAGGAGCAGTCTTCCATTTTCTAAGAATATACTTCCTTTCTCTACTCCACAATGCCCCCACCATATTCTGTTAATAAATTTATATATATATAAACATATATATATATATATATGTTTTCCTTTTGTCTTTTATTTTAAATTTATTTTGTTTGAATATTCCAATGTTGCCAGATTCCTTTCTTAACAGTGTGACAATTAATATTCCTTCAAGCAAAAAAATGTATATTTTTTGGTCATTGACTGGCAGCAAGTAATATTAATCTTTTAAAAGATTAAAGGTAAAGTTGCATTTAATTTTTATTTAAGTTGCATCCCCTGATCACTCTTGAGTGTAAACATTTTTTTCTTGGGATTATTGGTTAGATGAATTTCTATTTGTTAATAGACAACTTGTCTATTTTTGTACTCAGTCATTTATCTTTTCATTGTCAATTTGTTACGCCTATTTCTATATAGTATCTGTTAACCCCTTGTCATCTGCAAGTATGACAAATGTTTATACAACTATATTTCAAATGTCGACTACTTATTAATTTTATTTACAGCATCTTTGGCATATATGGCAATTAAAATTTTATATGTTAAGATATGTCAGTTCTTTAAAATTAAATTATAAAATATTTAGACTTTCATATAAGGTAAAAACTCATGAACATAACACTTACCTTTAAAAGGAAAAAAAACTATAGTACATATTAACAATAAGGTTAAAGCCTCCTCCCACCCCTAGAAATAACTGCTGTATAATATCTGCTATTTATAAGTTCTAGTCTTTTTTCTTATACTTTTATCATTATGTCTATTCTTAAGAAAAAAAATGATATTTTTATGTTTTCGGTTTTATATAAACATAATCATCCTACATACATTTTTATGTAGCTTGAGGTTTTACATAGCATTATTTTTGAGATTCATCCAGATATAACCATGTAGTTTTAATTTAATCATCTTATCTGTGACATTTATTTGCACACTTTATCCCTTGTCTTGTTGAAGAATAGTTTTTATTGCTTCCAAATTTCTGTAATTATAAATGAAATTGCCATGATCTCTCTTGTACTCATCTTCTTGTGAGTATATATGAGAAATTTTCCAAATTTAGGATTGGCAGTTCAGGGCCTTAGGGTTTGTACTCATTATCTAATTACTGAACAAGGTAATTTATTTATGTACACTCTCATAAATTACATATAGTCTTTTCTCTTGCTTCACGTTTTCACAAACATTTCTTATGTTTAAATTTTTATATTTTCATTATGAGTGCAAAGTGGTAAGTTGTGGCTTTAGCAAACATCTCCTTAAGAAGTAATGATATTCTGTATTTTCTCATGTGCTAGCCTCCTGGGTTTCCTGTTCTTTAGTTTGATCACCCAACCTGCTGCTTTTTTATTGAGTTATTCATGTTATTCTGACTGATTTTTAGGAGTTATTTATTGTAGATGTGAATTATTTATGATTAACACAAATGTCTTACCCATTTGTGACTTGTATCTGCATGTTTTTTCATGATGTCTTTTGATAATCAAAAATCTTAAACTTTATTACAGCCCCATTTATCATCTTTCTTAAAAATGTGTTCTTTTCTGTTGTTGTTAACATGTTTAATACATAATTTCCTATCCCTAAAGTGATAAAAAATACTCTTGTCAGTTATTCTTCTAAGTATTTTAAGTTTGAGGTGCATGGATGATGTTGGCTGTTTTGTTTGATATGTTCAAAGACTATTTTTCCTAAATCTTATAGCCAATTTCTTTTTTTTGTTTTGTTTTGTTTTAGGTGGGTACAATATCTTTATTTTGCTTTTTTTATGTGGTGCTGAGGATCAAACCCAGTGCCTTACACATGCTAGGTGAGCACTTTATCACTTGAGCCACAACCCCAGCACCATAGCCAATTTCTTGAGAAATATATCCTCTAAGTTTTTAAGTACTTGCCAGAGAGTTGAACTAGCAGTTGCTTATTTTTCTTTTATTCTCTCCTAGTAAACATGATTACATCTTCTTTCTTATTTCTGTCCTTGTACAGATTTTGCTCCATCTCAATTTTCTTAACCAAGGCAGAAAGGTTGTGTTTTCTCTTGTTTTTTTTGAAACCTAAAATTAAAACATCATTGGAATCCATCTTTGCAA
Source organism: Ictidomys tridecemlineatus (assembly GCF_052094955.1). Classification (NCBI taxonomy): domain Eukaryota; kingdom Metazoa; phylum Chordata; class Mammalia; order Rodentia; family Sciuridae; genus Ictidomys; species Ictidomys tridecemlineatus. The sequence goes on from NC_135477.1 coordinate 56,678,263, forward strand.
CTATTTGAAATATTGTTTCACATTTTGTATTTTTTAGATTTTATCCTAAAAATTCCTCTTCCTTTACTACTTTGATTTCTTTTGTCAACTATTTTATTATCATTTCCAAAGATAGAACTAATTCCTTTACTACTTCTTTCTTCTTTTAAAATGAGATGTTTAAGATAAGCTTTATTTGGAGAATAGGGTTTCTGTGTCTCAGATTTTACTATGAAGTATTTGACTTCTTATTACTTTGTAGGTAGTTTTTAAGTTCAGTTTTAATTTCCTCCTTGAGCAAAAAGTCATATTGAAATGTTCTTCTTAATTTCCAAGCAGTTATAGTTTTTATGTTCACCTTTACATTACTTATTTTCTGTTTTATTGGATTAAGACCAGAGAATATGGTCTATAAAATTTCTACATTTTAAAAGTTGTTGAGCACTTTTCCTTTCAAAAGACAATAACATTTTCTCTCTCTCTCTCTCTCTCTCTCTCTCTCTCTATATATATATATATATATATATATATATATATATATATACCTATTAAATTTAGTTTATTGACGGTGTTTTTCAAGTCCTATAAGCTTTACATTTTTATTTCTAGAGAATCCTTCCAATTCTGAAAATGACATATTGAAGTGGTAATATTTTTATAAACTACCTTGTGTTTATATTGGTTTTCCCATTATGTTTAGCTTTTATGTTGCATTGTGCATACAAATTTCATAATTTGTACACTTTGTCATTATAAAGTGTCTCTCTTTGAGATGCTTAGAAGTTTTAAACTTATCTTAGTAATTTTGTCACTTCTCCTCTTTTACCTTTTATTTTCTTTTATCTCCTAATTTATTCCTTTTTGAAAATTAATTTTAACTGACATATAAAAATTGAATATATTTAATCACATACAACATGATTTTTGAAATATGTAAACAGTCTATAGCCATACCACCCTGAACATGCCTGATGTCATGAAACGTGCATACATGAGGTGTAGCAAGCTGAAATAAATAACATGTGTAATTACCACACATGGTTTGTGTGTATGTGATAAGAACACTTAAAAATCTACTCTCCTAGCTATTTTCAAAAATACAATTTAATGTTAACAATTATGTTAGTCACCTTTCCATTACTGAAATAAATAACTGAGACAATCAACTCATAAGAGGTTTACATTGAATCACAGTTTTGAAGGTTCTAATGCATGAATGGTTGGTCTTGTTGCTTTGGGCCTGAGGCAAGGCAGCACATCTCAGAACATGTATAGAAGTACATGGTAAAGTAAAACCAGTTACTTCCTGGCCAGTACACAAAAGAACGAATGACTAAGTCATTAGGTTCCATTATCCCAAATACCTAAAGATCTCCCAATAGTCCTCACCCCTTAAAGTTTCCACCAACTACCAATGGCACCATGCTGAAGACTAAGCTTTTAGTACCTGGACCTTTGGGAGACATTCCAGATCCAGCTGTAGCAGTAACTATAGTTGCCATGTTGGGCAATAAATCTCTTGGACATATTCCTTCTATCTAAGTGAAATTTTATATCCTTTTACCAATATCTCTACAATTCCATCTCTATCTCCCAATTCCTGCTAACCACTATACCACTCCCTCTTTCTCTGAGTTTCACATTTTTAGATTCCACATATAAGTGAGATTGTGATGTATTTGATAAGTAGCATATAGCTGTGTTTAATTAATAAATCAGATTATCAGCATACGACAGTGACACAACCAAATCAATGTTTATAGCAGCTCAATTCACAAGAGCTAAACTGTGGAAACCAATGCAGGTGCCCTTCCAAAGATGAAGGGATAAAGAAAATGTGGTATATGTACACAATGGAATATTACTCAGCCTTTAAGAAGAATGAAATGGCATTTGCTGGTAAATGGATGAAATTGGTGAATATCATGCTAAGTGAAATAAGCCAATCCCAAAGAACCAAAGGCTGAATGTTTTCTATGATATGTGGATCGTAACTCACAATAAAGAAGAGTGTGGCTAGGGAAGAATAGAGTTACTTTGGGTTAGACAGAGGGGAGTGAAAGGAAGGGATTAAGTAAAGGGTTAGGAAGAACAGTAGAAAGAATCAGAATTATGACCCTATATACATATATGATTACACAGTGTAATTCTACATCATATAAAATCAGAAGACTGAAATGTTAATACTTCGTTTATGTATGATGTCTCAAAATGTGTTCTACTGTCAAGTATAACTATTTAGAACAAATAAAAAAATCAGATTATATGTTTTAAAAGGCAAATTCAGTTCATTGGTGTAGTTACTAATATATTTGATTAGTTTCTATCTATATGTTTATTATTTATTTTAATTTTTTTTTCTATTTAACTAGGTTTCCTGAAGTTGTCTCCAGTTAATCCCTATTCCAGTCTTACTTCATAGTCATTCTGACATACTATTGTTTTATGAAAGAATTTAGAACCTTTGCATTCCATGTTCATGTAAGGGCATATATAAATTCTAATCTTTCCATCTTTACATTAAAATTAAATTTTGCTAACTTGTTTTTATCTCTTTATCTTTGATTAATTTTGTTTTATTTAAGTTACTTTTTCATTTATTATTAAAAATAAATTTGACAATATCTTTTAGGAGTCGAATTTGGTTCATAAAGATTTAGTATAATTATTAATATAGATAATTCTTATTTCTTGTTGACATACTACTTTTTATTCTTCAATTTTGCTTTGATTTTGTCAAATTATTAGTCATCCAAAGAGTTATTTGTTTCAGCTTTTTCCTCTGTTAATTTGGGATTCTTGTGCATGTGTTACATTCTCTTTATGGGTTTCTCACCTTGCTCCATGGATATGTCCCTCCTCTCTTCTTTTACTGTTCTTTAAAAACAGAACACAATTTCCTTCACCAAGAAACTCTAGGTTCCTTAACTTACTGTATTATGTTAAGATGAGACTTTTAAAACACCTATATTTTCTTTCATACTGCATTTACAATATCCTATTCATTGTTGAGAATTGTTAAGTGCTTTTTATATATTTCACTTGTCCCTGTGCCCACTCCTATATTTTTCTGAAGTCATTTATACTTTTAATATTGTTCTAGAATTGCCCTTTCATCCTATTCTATTTTAAAAATTCTTACTTATCATTTATCATCTATTGCACATTCCCAATCTTGCTTTATCGTGTCCTATATAATTGTTAACTATACATGTATGCATGTGTTTTTAAAGTATCATTGCTCAAGGAAACAATTAAGAATGTGAAGAGAGAACTTACAGAATGAGAGAAAATCTTTGATAGCTACTAATCTGGAAGAGGATTGATATCCAGAATGTATAAAGAACTCAAAAACCTTAACATTGATAAACCAAATAACTCAATCAGTAAATGAACAAAACAAACACTTCTCAAAAGAAGAAATTCAAATGTACAACAAACATGAAAAAAAAATTTTCACCAGCAGCAGTGGCGCACACCTGTAATCCCAGTGGTTTGGGAGGCTGAGTCAGGAGAGTTTTTGAGTTCAAAGCCTGCCTCAGCAGCAGAGAGGTGCTAAGCAATTCAGAGAGACCCTGTCTCTAAATAAAATACAAAAAAGGGCCAGAGATGTGGCTCAGTGGTTGAGTGCCCCTGAGTTCAATCCTCAGTACCCACCCTCCCAAAAAATTCAACATAATTAATATAATTATGGAAGTGTAAATCAAAATTACACTGACATTTTATCTCATTCCAATCAGAATGACAGTCATTAGAACACAAATAATAAATGCTGGACAGAATGTGTAGAAAAAGGAACACTTTTTCACTGTTTATGGGCTTATAAACTAGTACAACTACTATGGAAGTTACTATAGAGTTTCCTCCAAATACTAGGAATGGAACCACCATATGACCCAGATATACAGCCCCTCAGTATTTAGTCTAAAGAATTAAAGTCACTTACTATATCAATACATATATATCCCTATTTATATCTGCACAATTCACAATAGCCAAACTATGGAACTAGCCTAAGTGAATGAATGAAAGGATAAAAAAAAATGGTATATATATATATATATATATATATATATATATATGTTTTATCAGTAATAAATAAGAACAAACATGTCATTTGAAGAAAAATGGGTGGTACTTGAAAACATTATGTTAAGTGAAATTGGCCCAAATCAGAAGGTCAACGGTTGTATGTTTTCTTTCGTATGTGGAATCTAGAGAGGGAAAAGGAAAAGAAAGGTGAGGGATGGATCTCATGATAATTGAAAGGAGATCAGTAAGAATAGAGGAAAAGGAACATGGGGAGGGAGGAGAGGAGAGAAAGAGAAAATTCTAGGGAATAATATTGGCAAATGATATTGTTGTATTGTGTGCATATAGAAATGTAACAACAAATCCCACCATTATATACAACAATAATGCACCAATAAAATATGGGGGATAAAAACGTCATTGCTCACCTCTTAGTTCCTACATTCTCACTCTTCACTTACATTGAAGTTGATGCCCTAATTTGTGCTTTTTAAATTTTAAATTACATTTGAATATTTTCTTCTTATAGAGTAAAATGAGTATATATTGTCTCAATTCTTGTGTATCCATAAATATTTTTCTTTTGCCTTGAACAGTAGATTATAACTCTCTGAATAATAGGACTTTGAGATACAGAAAAAGGTTATTGTATCCTCTTCTAGCTTACAATATTTCAGATAAGAAATATGAAGCCAGTTGTATCATTTGCCATTGAAGATACTGCTAAATATGTAAGACATGCCTTTATTAATATTATTCTAAATACAGACAGGAAGTTTCTTGGGCTGAGCAGATTATTATTTCTGTCGGTTCCTCTGTCCCTCAATATCCCCCATCTGGAGCAATACAATGAGAATTAAATGTAATCCTCCCTGCAGTGTCTCTATCATAGGCGAACAATATTGAACTAAGATTTTTGCATTTACATAGGAGAAAGATTCAGTTATCTGCCCTTCCTCTTGAAATTCTGTCCATGGAAAAGTCCTAGGAGCATCCTGGATTCTTACTCTAAACATCAGAAATGTAAGTAAGTCTTTCTAGGAAAAGGAAAAGACTATATTTTCTAACTTTACAACTTACAGTTTTATGCCTGGTCGGGCGTCTCTTACCTCTTGGAATGTAAATGTACACCTCTGACCTCAGCATAGGTAAATATTTCTGGAATTCCCACTATCTAATCAGTTATAAACTAACTTACAGGTTTGTCCTTTAATCCAGATTCCAAGTTTCAATAAAATTTTTTCAGGAAATTCTAATTACATAGAAACAGAAAATGTTTCTCTATAACCCACAGATAGTCTTTCTGGGCTTAAGAGGGGTTTTTTGTAGTCTCAGAATTCAGAATTTTACCAAACTATAACTAAATTTCTTATCAAATCTTACCTGAAATTGGTGGATTCTCTCAATCTGAAATTCAAGTATTTACTTAGGGTGAAGTCTTCCCACCTATTATTTGTTTAAGTAATTTCCTGTCCTCCGTTTGATCCTTTTTCTGGTGGTTATTAATATGTTTGATCACCCAGATATATTCTCTATGTCTTTTTCCATCATGACTTTCAGATAGATACTTCTGCTACCGCTTCTTCCAAAATAATTACGTTAGATACAACTAAAAATTACAATCATTTTTAATTAAAAAAATGATTTTTTGTTGTTGGACCTCAATCTGTTTATATGCACTTATAATGTTTCTGGCTAAATTTCTGCTAGTGTCTTTTTAGCAAATCTACTTGATTTTACTGTCTGTGGTCTTTAGATCACCCTAAATTTGTTATCTTGTTCATGCTAAATGGTAAGTGCACAAGTGGCAGTAAGTCTTCAAGTGACAGAAGACAAAATCTTCCATATCCCTATGGACCAGAAGTGTAGTAGCAGGGTGATTGACAGGTTCGTTAGATGGCAGAGAGAGCCACTCTGAGCCCAGTTTTCTTGCACAATCTGACCGCAATAGTAAGAGAACTTGGTTTATCCATTCAAATTTTTTTTCCATTTCTTTAAGGTGTAAAAAATTTTGATATACACATAGTGAAATAATTATTACAATTACCAATTAACATATCATCATCTCATACAGTTACCTTTTTCTCTAATGATAAGAGCACCTAAAATCTATTCTTTTATCCTATTTCCAGTATACAAAACAAATTATTAACTATAGTCCTAATGCCAAATGATTGATCTCCAAATTTACTGATCACACATAACTATAACTTTGTAACTTTGGCCTTTATCTTCACATTCCACCCTAAAGCTACTACCCTAGCTCCCACTTTTGGTAATCATCATTCTATTCCTCTTTTTAGGTATCCAACTATTTCTATAGATTCCACATATAAGTTGAGGTCATGCAGTATTTTCTTTCTGTGTGTGGTTTAATTCACTTAGCACAGGTTCATCCATGTTGTTAGAAATGATAGATCTCCTTCCATTATAAGGCTAAATAATATGCTAATCATATATATGATACATGTTATTTAAATATTATGAAATACAGATTATATAATATACACATACACATAAATAGAAATATATGTAAATTATACACATATAAAATACATATACATATATATTTATATATATAAAAATTAGACCACAATTTCTTTATCCAATTATTGGTAGATTTAGGTTATTTCTACACTCTAGCTATTGTGCATAATGCTTCATTGAACACAGAAGTGGAGTTACTTCTACAAGGTCCTGATTTATTTCCCCTATAGATACACCCAGAAAAGAGATTGCTGGGCCATGTGATAATTCCATTGTTAACTTGGGAGGAACCTCCATACTATATTCCATGTTGACTGCATAGAATATATACATTTACATTCACACCAACATTATACAAAGTTTGCTTTTCTTTACAACATCAACACTTATTGCCTCTTATCTTTTTTAAGGTATTGTTTATTTGTTCTAATCAGTTATACATGACAGCAGAATGTTCTTCGATTAGTTGTATACAAATGAAGAACAATTTTTCACTTGTCTGGTTGTACACGAAGTAGGGTCACACCATTAATGCAATCATACACTACCTAGGGTAATGATGTCTGTCTCATTCTACTATCTTTTCTATCCCATTTTCTCTCCATTCCCCTTCCCTCCCGTTTGCCCAATCCAAAGATTCTCCACTTGTCCATGCCCACCCCCCATTATGGATTAGGATCCAAATATCACAGAAAACATTCAGCTTTGAATTTTAAATATTGGCTTACTTGGCTTATTTTGCCTGTGCCTTTAGAGTCCTTCCCAAGAAATCTTTGCCTAGAACAAATAGCTTTTTCCCTGCATATTTTCCTATTCTCTTAGAGTTCTTAAAGGATTCCTGATGCCAGACAGATTTACAGGAAACTATCAATATTCTGTCAATATTCTGTGGTGTGTTATATTCAGATCCTCTTCCTGGAACCCTCTGACTTTTTGTTCCATGGAGAGGAAAAACGGTTAGAGTCCAGATTCCCCCAGAGGCTGAGACTGAATTTCTGCTAACCCAGCAGTTACTTGACTGGCAGTCACCGAATTAGACTCGAGAGTGGAAGCAAAAACAGCCCCAATTTCAATTTCAATCCATTTCTGCAATGAAAGAAGTGGTAGTTCTGGACAGAGGAACTAGATAGTTGTAAAGAGGAGAAATGGGCAGTGTTTACCAGTGATTGTAGGTTGGGAATAAGGGAAAAGACTTGAGGATAATCAAAGACTTTCTAAAGTTTGGAAAATCCTCATTACACCTGATTTCTTGATTATATTTAGATACCTAAATTTTCCAAACTCGATGCTACTAGATTTTTCTGTGGTCCGCCCATTCTTTGAACTGCACATCTTTGAAGGGGTGAAATAACTGTAATCATTGTCATGAGAAGAGAAGTATATTTAAAAATCTTTCTATCTACAGATTTGCTTTACAGTCAGGATCATCCCAACTCGAGTGTCTAAATATACCCCAATATCACCCCCTATCATTTTGTCACCTATTTGGCTACTGTCGGCCGAGAGCCTGAAAATAATACTGTTGGCATAAAAATCAATCCCAATTTGAAGTTGAGAGGTTTTGTTTTTTTGTTTTTTTTGGTTGTTGTTCTTTAAGTTCAGATAAAGATGTACACCATGACACATCATGATAAATTACTTGGCATAGTGGTACTCAGAGTGCAATTTTATAAATCTAGCGCCAGCACTTCAAAGTGTACTTTCAGATTGGATTAATAAAGTCAGCTGAGATTGCCAGTACTGAGCAACCAGTAGAAGGAGCCTCAACAGTCACAGTTTTAAACCATAGTCTGTTTCATCTTGTTGTTTGTCACTAGATGCCTGAGGAAGCATCAAATTTGCAGTGGTTTTCCTCCCTCTAAAAGTCATTAGACTATTCTAATAGTTTACTTATAAGATGTATGTATCCATGTTCTTTTGAATAAGAACTGTTTTTAAACATGGAAATGTATGCTACACTCTTGCCAGGAGTGGGATCTCAAAACACTAGCAATAATGGTGTAGCATCAAAAATGATAAACATTGCAAGAAAGATTAAAGGCTGGGCACTAAGGGCCCCAGCTAAAAGGGTGGAAGATAAAAGGGGGAAAATGTAACCAAACAGAAACATTCATTCTTCAGTACTGTGAATGCTGAGTTAGAAAAGAGCTGGAATGCAAAACAGCTCTTACTGATTTGCTTATGGATTCTCTACATTATTTCACAAAGAGCCTAGGATTCCTTACATGATCTGCACAAAATAACCAAGAAAGTTTTAAAAGAATGTTTTTTAAAAGGGATAAAGGTGTAAAACTAAATTAGGAGTGAGTTTAAAAATGCATATTACAAAGTCAATACACTTGTTATAGAAAGTCATATGAGTTTGACTCTGAGCTTTTCAATTAGTAACTCTAAAAGGAAAATGTGGTCAGTTACACAATTTCCAGTATCTGCAAGATAGAACCTATACAATTGTCTGGGAGCCCCACAGCGATCCTGGAGAGCAGTCAGACAGGAGGATCTCCTCGAATTCCCTCTGGAGGTGACCATACAATGTAATGGCTCACATACTTAATAGTTTCTTTACCTGAAAGGAAAGAGTGAGATTCATATATTTATTTCTGACCTTGTCCCTCAGCCACTACAAGGCAAACAAAAATATATTTTAATTAAAAGTAGTTAATAAGGATCTGAGTGATGTAGTAAAGCAACAGTTCTCAATTTTCAGAAATTCTTAGTAAAGACAGTTTGATGCCCCATTATCCCTAAGACTCCAGGTTTTTTCTGACCTTTCAGAAATAGCCCATAGACCTCCACTGAGCACCAGCACTGTTGAAACAGTAAGGAAATGTGTTAAAAGGTTTGTTAAATGGTTTGATAGTGAATTAAAGGCTTCATTCGACTTCAAGATTCTTTGAACCCAGCTGTCCTTGGATATGTTCCTGCTCTTCCTAAGATATGGAAAAAAATGGGGGCTGGCACCATGATTGGGGATGAGATAAATAGTAATGACATGTCACGAGGCATTTGCAATCTGTGATCTTTAATTCAGGAGGAAGCTTTAGTCTTGTCAAAGAAAATTCAAAATTTGAGCCTCAAACCCAAACCAGAGTTATAGAAGCAGAGATCTCTTCAAGGGACTAGGAAGCAAACAACAAGAAAAGATAAGAATTGCCTGCATCTCAAGACAATGCTAAATGATGGAGTGTTGAGCAAGGGGCAGAAGATGGTAGAAAAGCTAAACTGAAATCAGTGTACCTTTTACAGAAATCTTTACACCTGGATAATGACAGACCTTCAGTATTACAAGGTAAGATTCATACTAATAAAGGTCAAAATAACAGAGTTGGGACAGTAGGTGGACTAAATTGATTTTCTTTCCAGCTCTCCGGGGTATTACTAAATCTTTATGAAGATGTGTACGTGATAATTGCATACTTTTCCCTTTGTTTCTAATTCTAGGTGTGAGATGCAGAAACCTTATCCAAAGATCAAATGGAACTTATGGAGTTGTAAATATTTTTACACTGCTATTTGAAGTTTGGAGATCTGAATGAAGGGAGAACCATTCATTTTAACTTCTACTCTCTCTGCTCTCTGTCTAGTTTTAACAATTTCTTCAGCCATTAACTTCTTTTACCCAATGGCAAAAATATTCATAAATCATATCTTAAGACCAAGAAGCTGAAAAAGAAATGGTCTTGCCCATGGCCCTAAGATCTACTCTCCATTAAAACCAATATCAATCTTAATGTAATCACGTCAGAGGCCAGACATCCTTTGATCAATGGCGTCTAGGTGGCTATGAGAGTAGCGATTTGAAGCACACAGATAACAGCAATGAGGGTGACCAATCTCAGAGCCAAATTTTAAAGTACATCAAAAAAGCAATGACAAAGACAAGATAAAAGAGCAGAGACTGTGGCCTGCAGCAGTCTGAGTCCTATAATTTGAACATCTATGTCCCAACAGCATGATTTGCATTGAGAAAACCAAACCAAAAAGAATGGGAATCAGTTAGTCTAGCAATTAAACAACAGTTTCCTGCATTGCCACCTGGTATAAAGATTTCAAAGTTTCTAAATTAGAAGCCTAAATTTGAAGCATTCTAGAAGTCAAAATCACTTGCAAGCCATTAAGGATGAATTGATTTTCTAATACAGCAACATCAGGCTAGAAGCAGTTTCAGTCCCTCTGAGAACCTGTCTTGTCATCAAATTCTGGCACTAAAGATCAGCAAACTTAAGAAAGATTTAGTAATTATAAGCTTCTAATTGCACACCTGGTTCTGTTGAGACAACGTGGTCATTCTGAGACTCTGAGCAAATATTTTGAAAGGGCTTTTAACAGGGGTCTGTATAAAAGAAGATTTTGCTTATACTCAAAGTGCTGCTCCTACCCAAGGAAATATTTTATTCAAGCATTTGATAAAACCATGCAATATCAGTATGCTTGCTCTGCCTTTTCATAAACAAAAGCCTCATACCATAGCAAGCAGCCATGCATAGCCAACCAGTGGGCTTTCCACTATGCATCCTTTTAAGTATTCTCTCTGAAGCAATGTTTCTAAGCTGTGTGTTTTCAACAAGATACTAATAGATGTTCTGTGAGGAGGAAAAAGGGTTTACATAGTCGACTAAGCTTGGGGCTGACTGGTTAAACAAACTTAAATAGATTTCCTAATTACAGGGTTTCTCTTGAGCATTTAGCCTCTCACCGAAGGAGAGACAAACATTTAGCATCACTGAAGTCCTTTCTTCCTTTGTTTTTTCCCTACAACACTATTTTTATCTTTCAGACTTAATCCGGATAGAACATAAGAACATCTTTAAAAGACAATAAGAAGAAATAGATTTTCTAGTGGGATCAGTGAGCCTTCATGAGTGTTTTGGACCTGTATTACAGACATATGATCTTGAAGGAGCTTTATTCCACAAGCCAACTCTTCCTAGTGTTCTTCTCACCCATACTGGATGAGGAAACTATACCTGAGTGTCTGGCATCCTATGCCTCAGAAATCAAGCCTGGTGTATGCTGCTAGTGAATATCACCTTTTCTCTGTCACCAGCTTTAATGAAGGTATAAGATTGCCATCTCTCCCTTTCTGCCTATGAGTGTTTGAGAAAAAGGGGATATAAGAGTCTAACACTGTATTGGTTCCCAGGGAGGTAGCCTATCAAATTGGCAACCACAGTCCTGTTAGGTTGAATAAGCACATCCTTAGAAAAGCCAGCTGCTTGGTTCCCGAAACTTCAAATACCCCTCAAGCATTAGGCTGCCTTATTTTGAAAGTGTTACCTTGCTGTAGATGAAACCCATCAGGACTCCTGAATCCCTCCAGAAACATCAAATAATCCAGTTCAGAAGTACTCACGTCGGGCAGACAGACCCATACCCAAGGAGGATAAATTTTACTTAGAACTTAACCCACTAAAAAATGTATGCTGGCTAATAGAACCAGAAAATGGCATCTGCAGAGACTAACGTGTTTATCCAATGTCATATTTCTGGAATTCTGTTGAACATACCATATCACTTTGTCCCTGTGGTCTTTCTTTCCATTTGGGTATATATAGACTCAAATGTCCCTTCCTCACAGTGTCTGACTTACCTAAAGCATCTCTGTCCACATAATCTCTTCTTTCACTTTAGGACATTTACTACAATTTGAAATTGTTTGTTTTTACCTTTATTATCTATCTTGCCTTGATAGAAGTTTTGAATGCAAATATCTTCTCCTTTTTGTGCCTAAAATTTAGTTGAATTAAATTAAGTCAAATCCTATGATCAAGTAAGAAAAAAAATCCACATTTTCAGTTTGCAAAACCCTAATTCTCAGCATAGACTTTGCTTCATGGCAACATTCAATCTATAAAGGGAATTTTTTTCTCATGAGAATTTGTATTCTCCTGCCTGAAATGATTAAAGGAATCTTTAACTTGGGGCAAGAGGCTGATTCTTATGGCCCTGGGGGAGACCATCTATTTATAACTATACGAACAAATCATTTCTTTTCAACGTCTATGACCCCAGCTTGGATCGCCTGGGTTTCTAAAAATTAAAAGGACTTGGGCATTTTTTTTCTCAAATTCTATTCTGACAAATTATCTGGTGCGTCCCATTAATGCCCAAGATTTTAGTTTCCAACAATTCTAGTGAAATTAATTAAACTAGGGTCAGGCTCATCCTGATCACCTGATTAGTTTCACATTCTTCCTAGTAAGTGAGATATAGCAAGAAAATAAATGATTTAAATGAAATGAAAAAAAAATCATTAAATAACTCCAACAGTTTCCAAGGGTTGGGGAGAACACAGGATCATATCTTTAAACCAATGAAATGCTGTCAGCTCTTAGGTATTCTGACTTCCGAATATGAAATCTCTAGGTATTTGGAAGTGTTTGTAGTACTGACAGAATTTTTACTTTTAACCTAACTTTTTGAAAAGTCAGTATGAAACTTAAACTTTTTTTTTTCCACAAATAAAATCTGCTAAACATAATAGTCAAAAAAAAATTCAGTAGACAGTAAGGACTGGGGTCTGTTAGGTCTGACAAAGGGAGATCCAGTTTGAAAAGACAAAAGATCAGTACAGACCAGTGGGCAATGGGTACAGGTACAGTGAGACAGGAGGAATAAATTTTGGTGTTCTTCGTCACAGCAAAGAGACTCTAGCCAACAATAGATGTGTATTCAAAATATCTAAAAGACAAGATTTTAATTGTTCTTACCATGAAAAAGATGATAAATAATTTGAAGTGCTAGGTATGCTAATTACACTGATTTTTATCATTCCACAATATTTACATGTATGAAAATATCACTTTGTACCCTAATAATATATAATTATTATTTGTCAATTAAAATGAAATAAAACAAATAATAAGAGACCAATGGGACATATGCTTTAATTTTATGGATACCCATATGCCATTCAAGCTGTCTCTCTCAGTAAATGAAGTGAAAGATGAATTCATAAGATTCAGTGCACAGAGCCCCTTCTGCTCTTTTATGGTGTATACTTTTCCCCTAATTATACCGAAAATTAAGAATCAGGTTAATTCAACTTATTTTAAATCATAAAAAATATATAGTCTTTTCTAGAAGACTGATCACTCTTTAAAAGTCACCTGTATCTGGACATATTCTTAGTAGCATCCCAACACTTCATAATTATTATAGTAAGAGCTTACCTGGTTATCAATAGAAATGTGTACTTGTTTGGCACCAATGGCTTTTTACCTTGAAATCATTATTTCTTTTATTCTTAAGGATTTACTATCCTTATGGTCAGTCCTGCATATTTTAGTTACCAATTCTTCCTCTCTAAACAATTAATATTTGCAAAGGTGCCATAATCATACATTGGAGAAAAGACAGCTCTTAAACAAATGGTGCTGGGAAAACTAGAAATTCGTGTATAGCAATATAAAATTTAATCCCTACTTCTTACCCTGCACAAAACTCAACTCTAAGTGGATCAAGGACGTAGGCACTAGACCAGAGATCCTGCACCTACTAGAAGAAAAGTAGACCAAATTTCCATCATGTTGGCTTAGAAACCAAAGTCCTCAATAAGACTCCCAAAGCACAAGAAGTAAAATCAAGAGTCAATAATTGGGATGGTATCAAACTAAAAAGCTTCTTCACAGCAAAGAAAGCAATCAGGAACATGAAGAGAGACTACAGAATAAGAGAAAATCTTTGCCACCTGCACCTCAGATAGAGCATTAATTTCCAGCATATATAAAAAACTGAAAAAACTTAACACCAAAAAAAATAATAATAACCCAATCAATAGATAGGCAAAGGAACTGAACAGGCACTTCACAGAAGAAATATGATAAGTAAAAAAATATATATATGAAAAAATGCTCAACATCATTAGCAATTAGAGAAATGGAAATTAAATCCACACTGACATTGCATTTCACTCTAGTCAGAATAAAGAATACAAGTGACAATGTTGGTTAAGACTTGGGGAAAAAGGTACACTCATACGTTGCTGGTAGGACTTCAAATTGGTGCAAATACTCTGTAAAGCAATGGGGATTCCTTAGAAAACTTGGAGTGGAACCACCATTTGACACAGTTATCCCACTCCTCAGCAGATACTCAAAGCACTTAAGATTAGCATACTATAGTAACTCAGCCACATCAATGCTTATAGCAGCTAAATTTACAATAGCAAAGTTATGGAATCAACCTAGGTACCCTTCAACAGATGAATGAATAGAGAAAATTGTGGTACATATACACAGTGGAATATTACTCAGCCATAAAGAAGAATTACTTTATGATATTTGCTAGTAAATGGATGGAACGAGAGACTATTATGCTAAGTGAAATAAGCCAATCCCCCAAAACCAAAGGCTGAATGTTCTCTTTGATATGTGGATGCTAAGGGCAGGGAGGAGAATAGAAGTTCATTTGATTAGACAAAGGGGAATGAAGGGAAGGGAGCGGTGATGGGTGTGGGACAGACAGTAGAATGAATCAAACATAACCTTCCTGTGCTCATATATGAATACACAACCAGTGTAATTTCACATCATGTACAATCACAAGAATGGGAAGTTATACTCTTGTATGTATGATATGTCAAAATACATTCTACTGTCATGTATAACTATAAATCACACAAAAAAAGAATTTTTTCAAAGAATTAATCTTTGAAAATCGCAAAGTTTTTTGATTTTGGGATTCAAATCTAATATTTTATTTCAACCAATCAGAGAATGTCCTAACATAAGGCATAGTCAGATTTCTGTTACTATGACAAAATACCTGAGAAAATAAACTTATAGGAGGAAAGGTTTATTTTAGCTCACAATTTCAGAGTCTTCAGTCCATGGTCACTTGTCCCCATCATTTTAAGCCTTTGCCAAGGTAGAACATTATGGCAGAGAGCAGGGGTAAAATAGAAGTGGTTACCTCACAGAGGCTGAGAAATGGAGAAAGAGAAAAAGGAGCCAGGGACAATATATTCCCTTTAAAAGCATGCCCCAGAGACCTACATCCTCCATCTAAAGTTTCCATCATCTCTCAATGTTGCCACCAGCCAGGCACCTAGTCTTCAACATGTGAACCTTGATGGGACATCCAAGGTCCAAATTACACCACATACCAACCAGAAACATACATTTTAAAGTTAAAATTTAAAACCACTATCTAAACAGATAGTTGTCATTCTCTCTTTAAAGTAGGGCTATTCTAACTTGACTACAAATTTGATATAAATAGGTTACTTCTTTTTTCCCTCTCAGGCATTCAATAAAGATTTAAGAGAGTAATTTTCTCCAGTTACTTTGCTCACTGATTTCGTGGGATTTCTGCATAAACATCTGATTTAGCCAATCAAAAATCGGCCATTTGAAGGATGTTTAAAAAGGGAGGCACGCTGGAAGGACTAACCCCACTTTTGTTTTGGGTCCCCTCTTCATTAGTAGAGGTCTGCCCATCCGTGGCAGTAATCCTGATTCTATTCCCTTCTGACCTTCACACATTGCAACATCCCTGCTTGTCTGGCAACACTGAATCTTTTTTTTTTTTTTAAATCTGTAACCCCACCTTGTAACATCATGGGATCCCCAGGGGAAGCACTAATATTGATGGATGGTGCACCGATTCCCTGAGGAAGCAGATGCTATCACCACCACTGACCTCGATAGGCAATCGCTCTGCTGATTAGGAGAGAAACAGCAGCTCCTCACTTGACAGGGGTGATAATGGAGAAGGACTTCTGAGTTGAAACAGGAGGCTGAGCTGCTACTGCAGCGAGGAAGGAAATTCTTTTCTTCTGGAAACACAATTCCCAGAAGGAGGAGAGAGAAGATTTGGTGAGGCATAAAAGATTAGATTGTAGTCCCGATTCCACTATTAACTAGAGATATCAGGAGAGAAATTAATTTACCTTTCTTGGTATCACCATTTATCAGCCTAATCATAATTATAACAAAATAAACAAAATGTATGAAACCTTGTGTGCCAGAAAATGTGCTATTTTATACACCGTATCGTTGCCATTTGCATGACCCTTTGAGATAAGAACTACATTATCATTTCCATTTCACTATTGTAGAAATAAGTGATTATATTTTCCTAAGAACAAAGGCCGACAACAACAACAAAAAGATATAAGAATTTATTTGAGAAAGTGAGTGGTGGAAACTAGGTTGCTAGAAGCAGCTCATAATGATGTCCTTGCATTTCTACCAAGACTCTGAATGGGCACAGGGAGATGGTAGACGTGTAGTGCCTAGAAATGCACCTGAATGGAGGAAGGAGCAATGTCACCTAGTTCTAAGTAGCTTTTGAATGATTCCCAACACCTTCTGCCTAGTCCTTCCTCTTACCTTCCGACTCCATCCTGACACTCTTATATGTATAATAGGGGAAATGTGAATGTAGGACAACTATACCTTGCTCATCGCATTCCTCAGCCACACTGATACTTCTCAAAGGGTGTTTGTCCAAATGTCAGCCTCTCGCTTGCTTTTCTATTGCCCAGTCATGATACTAAAGAAACAATGGAGAGTAATACTGGCTCACTCAACCTTGGATGTGCAATCATAAGTCTTCTAGGCAATATATTTAGGGCAGAGAGTTAACAGGAATAACGAAGGTTGTTCTTTCTCAGGACTTAATGATTTACCTTTACCCACAGGGGGATAATAGCAAACAATCCAAAAGTTAATCCTGAGGGATAAAATGATTTATCAGTAAATGGTTACTTCTAATTAAATGAAGCTTTAGAGGTTTGAAGAAGATCTTAAAATAGGGCCCTGTGTTAAAATATAGAAATATATTTCTAAAAGAAAAACTGTCGAGCATGTTCCCATTAATATAAAGTTGTCTCATAACATTTTCAATTTGAAAAAAGTTTTGCTTCAAGGATCAAGAAAAGTGCCTGAGAAACCTCTACAGTTAGAAGGCAAGAGGTAGAAGGTTCCTTTGGGGTCAAATCTGGTCATCGAGAACATTTTCCCACCTAAAAGTTAAAATAATATTGGTGGCCCGTATTGACAATGCTGTAGCATTCGTGCCGCATGCAAGATCTCATGATTTTTTTTTTCTTTTAACATCATAATGTTAGAATGGAAGACATCAACCCAGGGCTTACCTTCCCTGCAAGACCCTGTGCAGATTATAAAGAGGACTTCAGAATTAGGGTTCCTGACAGATCTCAGGCCAGATGGACTCCAGAACATGAGTTCAGAAATTTGAATATTTCATGCCCAACACACTTTCATTCAAAGTATAAAGTATAGAAATTAGAATCCGTGTAGTATAGTAGTAGTAGAAACATTGGTAATGTAGTAAAAACATTCGCTTGGCCTTGAGTCTAATAAGCAGCGTGAGTCACAAACGAGGATCCTGGTGAGCAGAAGGGTGACTCACAGACTTCATAAATTCAATAGCAAATCCTAGGTTAATATGGGCATCGTAAAGGGAGCCAGGATGATGAAACTGGAGGAACAGGCTGTCTCTGTGCAAAGAAGCGAGTCCGGGTTTGGAGAAGCTCAGCAAGACAGAGAACAGATGCAATGCAGTGGGACTGTCATTACCATTGGAGGCCAACAGTCATTAGCTCTCAGCCCTTCAGGGACAAATAAAACACAACAGTTTTGCTCTGGTTTGAAATTGGTTCATTGGCTAAAGGAGACACATTGTTTTCTCTCTCTTCCTCTAATTTGCTCATCTCTAAAATGGGGTATTACTGAATTCCTATCATTTTAGAAGGCTGCAAAAGTATTTTGCCATGTTTTTGTGAATAAACAGGATTATGAGCCTATTTTAAATGAGCTTCAAAGTATATGAAATGGAGTGGAAAGTACACTGGACTTGAAGTCAGTATCTTTGAGATCAGCTCATGATGATTCTGGAAGCAGACCCCTTGAATTCTACTCTCTGCTCTCCCACGTAACTAGCTGGGTGGTTTTGAGAAAAGTACTCTATTTCCTGGTTACTTCATCTTTAGAACAAGGGTGTCAGTAGCCCTACTATATATGACAGCCTTGGAGACGACGACGTTGAGCGTAGGGAAAACCTTAGAAAGAGGCCTATCTCACAGTTGGTGCCTAATAGAAACATGTTATTGAATCTGAGTCCTAGAACACTATTGATTCAGGAATGATGTTGGCCAAATTATTTTTACATCTTTAGGCTTCCCATCTCTCCTTATGAAAACAGGAATTTCAATTTCAAACAGATGATTTCTTTAGCTCTTTCTCAGGCTACCATGCTTTCCTGAGTTCTTGGCATTCACTATACAGAGCAAATGTACTGTGTAATGCATATAAAGAGTTAAATACTGCAAGCTTCTTAATTAATAATGAAATACCATCATCACTGTCTTGGAAATGTGTTAAGAAACAGAAAACTGACTCATAAAAACTGTTAATGTCCATAGAAAAAAGGAAATGAGTCAGAGAAAATAGTAATAGAGACATTCATTGTTATGTTAATAAATAGTACAAAGCAAATATAAGTGACTATTACTATAAGTCAGTCTGACTGATTCTCTTGAAGAAATAAGATTGTAATTAATGCACATCATTTACAAATATAGGGAATGGAGATAATTCCTTAACCGCTAGTTGCAAATCACAGTTTAGGAATTATAAGTCAGTCACTGAAATAGACTGAAATCCTCACAGATCAGCAGTGAAATTGATCCACCAAGCTCCCCCATGCACAGCTTCTGCATGGGGAAGACAGCCAGCTGGTTTTACAGCCTCCAGGCACTCTGCAAAAATGGTGCTTGGAGGGCTGTTCCATTGCTCTGAATAATTCCCCGGGGGGAAAAGTCTACCAGATTCATTCCTAATCTCCATTGAGTCTTGAAAACTTTAAAACCTCCTTGTAATATCTACCTGGGAAACATGAATGGCAGCTACCTCATATCCTGGACAAGTTACTATCTTCCAATCTTCCAGAGAATGTTCTCAACTGCATTAGCAGGAAATGTAGTACAGAAACTGTCAGAGCTAATTGCAGCATTTTATTTAATATTATTGATAATTAGTACAGGAAGAACATTCTCTTCAGACTCTGAAAGCTCAAGGTATTTCCACATTTCTGTTCCATTTGTCAATATGCTCATCTGGACCTCACTTTTTACCACCCCTCCTGAGCATGTTGACCATTGGACTCCTAGAATGTTTGCCCAACCCTGTGTTCCACTGCTTGGACCCTAAACCTCCCAGGTACACGCTTTGTATTTTTTTTTTCCTATCAGGTACTGAAAGGACAAAAGAAACTGAAGTTAAAATGTAAAGGACCAGGTATTGTTAAGTTTTTAAGCTACACTAAAAGCCTGAAATTCCTGTAGCTGTTAAGACAATTCCCAGGACTGCCCATTAGATATGTGTTGGAATCCCCCCTGACCACTTAGTTGCTTAACAACCTGGACCCAGTGCAGCTCAGCACGTAGGCACCTCAGGCCCTAAACCAATCAGTTTGAATGTATACCCTGCTTTAGGACTGACCTATCACCCCCACCCGACCTGTCCCGGCCAGTGAATGTGCTAATCGTGTTTGAGAGTTGTTGTTCAATTTTCCCCCGCCTCATGATGATTTGCTCTGATGTATGCAAAGCCCCCGCCCTCCCCAAAAAGTGTACTTAAGCACTGCTTAACCCCTGCTCGGGGCTCTTTCCCTCCTTGAGTGAGCACAGAGCACAGAGCCCCAGTGCGCTGGATCTTCAATAAACCCCCTTTTGCTGTTGCATGAGTCAGTCTCTTGGTGGTCTCTTCCTCCGTCATTCGCCGGCCCCTTACAGTACAACTTTATTCAGTCTCAAATTGTTTCTGAAACCTCAATCCTCTTCTCTCTGATCCCTCTTCCTTTTGTATCATTTATTCTGATCATTAAATCTCTGATTAACTAGGGTGACTTTGGAATGCAGTGTCCTTAGAAGCTGTTTTGATACACATTTATCCACCCACCATACCCTCTGGAATTAAAGATGCTAAATTATCTTGAAATTCCTTCAAAATGTATGTCATCAAAATATGAAATTAATACTTTTAAGACTGTGATAAAAAAAATGTAGTGAACTACCACATTGGATGAGTAGTTGGAGCTCTTAGAGAAACAATTTAGAAATAGATCACAGCTATGTATCACAAAGATCAAAGCTAGTTTAATTTTCCAACTTGATTTAAAATATTCTACTATCAAAACCCAATAACATGTTTTCAGTATTTTTTTTCTATATTGGTTTTAAAGCAATAATTTTTAGTGAGAATATTAATGTTTTCTTATACCTTCTGCCTATCAGAGCACTTGTTTGCAATCTTCTTATAATAAAACATTAAGACTCTAGTTCACATCATGCTGCAACAATAAAATTCTGTAAAAACTGAAGGGAAATACGTCTTAGTGAGATTCCATCATCCCTTATTAATACCATAATTGAGGGCTATAAATCTGTTTCTTATACAATTCATGCAATAAAATACTTAATGGATTGTGAATGACATGTTATAAAACTAGGCATTAAGTATTGCAATTTATATTTAAATGTGCTTCAGACATAAATAAGCTCTCTATAAATAGTAGGCTTTCTCAAGTCAGAAGATATAACCTTCCATTTACTTCTCGCCGACTTGAGAACAGAGTCATTAGAGAGTGTTGCTGTCACCAAATTTTTATTTTATTTTGAATGAGGTGAGTTGTTTCTCTTTTTTATGCTCTCAAAATAGTTTATGATTATCAATTGTTCGAGAGCTCTACAAGCAGAAACAGCTGCAAGTATTGCCTTTGTATGTTGAGCACCCTCAGGGAAAGTCAGAATGTTCCTGCCCCGAAGCCAGCTTGTTTGACATGAATGCTGCAGCCTGGTCCAATGAAGATATGATGGATGGAAAAACGGAATACAGTACAAATGGGACATTTGGAATGACAAGGATAACTATCATCCAAGACTCCTGTTTCCTTCCTTTGCTGTGCATTCTCTCTTCATGGACTGTCTATGGTAACACCGTGGTGCTTATCGCTCAGTAACTCAGCAAGAGAGGCACATTTCTTCTCATCAGTCAGGAGACTGTACAACCACTGCCACTCTCATTACCTTTAGGCAAGCAGCGTGCCTCAGATTGGACAAAAAGTACCTAAAGCATGTGCTACTGAATGAAAATGAAGCCAGGTTTTAGTTCCTACCCAAAGTGTAACCCATCTCTCTTTGTTACTTGGGATGGCAAATCAAATACCAGCACAGGAGCATCCCTGAATTCTGTTGTATGGTCGCACCTTGCCTTGAGTATGTGTGTGAGTGTGTGTGTGTGTGAGTGTGTGTGTGTGTGTGTGTGTGTGTGTGTGTGTGTGTGTGTGTGTAGGAGGGGTGTCTGAGATCTGGTCTCTGATTTGAGAAAACCTATTAAATATGAATCTGCCAAGTAAGTCAATTGATGGTTGGCTCCATCCACAAGGGGAAAAGTTTGCAAGATGAGAGTCACCATTTAAACATCAGTCCTTGGGAACTGAATGAGCCAGGAAAATCCAAATAACACCAGTGGTAACATACTGCCATGGCCAAAGGGGTGGATGTTGAACATAGGCCTGAGATCTGATGCCACATTAATACCTCTTGGTATTTAACAGATACTCACTCCAGAATTACACTTTGTTTTCTTGAAAGGTGGGGAAAGCCAAAGGTCAGGAAAATTGGGAATGACCCCTAACGTTCATTCTAATACTAACACACTGAGATCCACGAGTGTGAACATTGCACTTCTATCCACATCTTCCCACTAGTTGGTTACTTCACTGATCCCCACCTCAGTCCTATCATCCCAATCCCAAATATAAATTAATCACTCTGAAAGCTACAGAGGATATAATTTCACTTTTTTCAAGTAATAGATTCGTTAGGATTGAGTTTAAAAATACATGTATGCCAAGGTCTCGGCTTGACACCAGAATCACGAGCCACCACACAGCTTCGTAGGTTCAAACAGCAATTCTTTATTCCCGCTCTCACACCGCCTCCACACAGGTCCAGGGACAATCTCGTTCTGCCGTCTCCCACACAATTCACCTACTCCACGAGGCTATCTCCAAATCCCATTTTAGTCTCACAAGAACTCAACGGAACAAGCAGCAGGAACACCCTAATCCCAGCAATAATCTTCAACCTCTAACTTCCCTAAAACCCATTATCTTAAACTGGCAACGCCTTAAACTCAAGGAGCCCGTTACTTCCTCAAACCTGATCAGCTCTAAACCCGGATCCGCCTTGGTCCTTGAGCAAGGTCACCTTATTAAAGCATGCATGCAATGTCCCATAGAATGTCCTCTAAGCAGCATGGGGTACGCTTGGCAAGGAAATTTCCATGCGTCATTCCTACTTGGTAATGGCCCTCAGCACATGTACCTCTGGTAATATTCTGGCCTGCCTCTGTCATAAAATATGCCTGAGATGTCTGTAACCAGAGCCACCGAAGTACAGCAGCAGCCATCACTGCCACCATGTCTCTGCCACTCTCCGGCTTCGCTTTCTTTCCCCGATGCTTCTCTTTTATGTAGCAATTATGGAGCATCACTGTATGCCAGGCCTGGTCCGGGTGAGCAGACAGGAATATTATTTGTAAACTGTCAAGTTCAGACATAGAAACAGACCTTGTGACTGACATTATTATAAATCTTATTTTAGAGGTAATGAAACAAAGAGAGAAATGTATATCAAGTTGTCTGAGGTAGACCCACTAGGATACATTAGGATACATGTTCCACAAAAGTGGGATTTTTTTTTTTTTTGGTCTGATTCATCTATTGCTGCACCCTAGGCTTCTAGGAGAGCTATGGGTACATAGTAGGCATGTAATAAATACTGCTAATAAATAAATAAATAAAAACATTAATTTAAACTCACAGCTAATATGTAAAAGAGAAAAACTGAATCCAGGTCTTCTAAATCCCAATCTCTGAAATCTGATGAAGTCAGCAAGGTACAGATGCTCAAGTCACAGAGATTGTTGTCAATTATTAAAAAGCCAGCAATTGTGAGATCTATGTAATGCTGAAATCTGCCTCTGTCTCATTATCTGTAAGATAAGCTTATTAATAATACTTTTGAAAGGGTAAAAAGAAAAGAAAGATAGATTGCAAAGAAACTATCATAGGGCTAAGTAACCTCGTAAAAGCTCAAAAAATTCTTAGGTTAATTTCTTCTGTTTTTTCCTTTTTCGTTTTTTTTTTCTTTTTTCTTTTCTTTTTTTTTTTTTTTTGCATATGACTACCTCTTTCTTTCTCCACCTCCTTCACCTCATTTTTTTTTTATGACTTTTACCTTTGTCTCCCAATTTCCTTTACCTCTCTCCAGGGTACTCCACTAGATGGCTTAACATGAATAGTAGTTTTAAAAAGAGAAGTTTCCTTCTCTTCCTCCAGGGATGCCTTTTTGAATACAACCCTCCATAACTACAAAAGCAGAGGAAATCATCAGGGCTGCCCAAGGGATTCAGAGACTATGATCCTGGTACCTTGGGAAAATGAGCCCCTGTCCTGAATAATTTTCAAGCAATTACTCCTTAGTGGAGTTTGAATTGATTTCCAAAAACAAAAGTAATTCCAAACCTCCGTACATTTTCCTATTAAGTTGCTCTGTTGACATTGATCCAGAGAGTGGCTCGGCTTCTCCACCCCAGCTTACCTTCTTCTCTCTAAATTAATGTGTCTGGAGCCCTTGAAGTCTGTCACTCTCAGGAAGTGACACACCCATTGGTTTCCCAGATACTGTCACTCTCAGTGATCTTTCCTTTGCTGTACGGATTTATCTTTCCCATAATGATAGCTTTCACCTTTTCCTCTAATTTTCAAAATTCATCTTTCTACAATAGGAGGTTTAATGTTCCCATGTTTGGCCAGTTGACCTTTTTAATGGCTGCCCTCTTGTGAACTGATAATCAGTTGGAAGTAATCTGCTCTTTACTGATATGATAGGCAGAGAGCTGTTCATCCTTGTCCTTCATGATTTCTCTCTATTTGATGATTTCATCTTTAGCTGCTCAATGTTGTATTTAAAAAGTATTTCTCTGCACTGTCAATTCCATATATTGTACTCTTTCCCTTTTATCTGACGATGTTTTATGAGACTTTATACTATTGTAACAGGCTAGTTAACTGAACCTAAGGGATCTCCTTGATGCCACGTTCCGTAAGTGAACTGAAAAATTCCCATTTGACACATCATTGTGGTTTCATTATATCTGGAGTTTCAGTTAGGAAATTCTGCAAAGAACACATATTGCCGGGCCAATTTCATCAGAGAGAGCAATATCTTTACTTTGTTCTTTGCTACAGTTGCCTGTCATAAAAAGAGGGAAAGCACATATTGGTTTTAAATTATCCATTTTAAAATAAGTTTGAGCCTCTGACAAAATTGCAAAACAGACATAGATACTTTCAGTTGTCTTCCCAGACTCTCTGCCCTCTTCAGCATTGTAACTATTTTTCTTCCACCAGATTGTATTAGAAAACCTTTTCCTATACCCTGACTTTTCTACTCACTCCACCAGGGTGCCCCATTCAAATCTGCCCTCCAGATGTGGAATCACCTGATATGCACCTCTCTGACTCTCCATCCCAAATTTATCATGACCCTTTCCTACTATTCTCTTCTTTCCCTGCTTGAGTCATTAAAGTGACCCAAAACGAATCCTCAGTTTGATGAATAATGGCCAGTACTACCTGGAAAGTTGACTCAAGTGACTTTCACTTTCAGAATGCTTCTAATGCCTGAATTTTGAGATATTATAAAAATGGTTATGCTTTCAAGTTCCACAGAAGATGAGCCAGGGAAATACATATGGGTGATAAGAGGACTCCTGTCACCTTTCAATCACACGAAATAAAAGCCTTTTGCTCTGAGCCTGAGTATGGCTGTCCCTGCTTATGGCACACTGCTACCACTTAACTACACTGTGTGAGGAGATTCTGGTGGAATCTTGATGAACTAATCAACCTTCTTACCTTTGGAGGAATAGTGATCATCTGTTAGCTGAATTCCTAAATGCAAGAGAATGATGCTCTCTGGAGAGAAACCCAGTCACTCAGACATGAAGCAGAGAACTTTTGTGTTTTTTTAATCAATTCAATCAATGGTTTACATTTTCCATATAGTTTAAGCGGTTTAAGTTTTTAAATTCAAACTAATTTATCGAGCAATGACACTTAAGAAAATGGAATGTTGCAGAGACTTTTATCAGTTGATAAGTGGATAAGAGAGAAAAATGCTGACAGATTTAGCCAGAGTTATCTAAAAGCTAGGAGGCAAGCAGAGCTTTGCAGATACACAAGCCTGGCTAGGGAACAGAGATAAATGGGAGCAGAGATCAGAAAGCTCATCCCTACCCTTCCACCCATGGTGAAAGGAGACCCACAGTGTGTGAGGTACCTGTCTCTAATCATATGTAAAACTGCAAAACTTGCAGGGTTACTTTGATATGAACAAGGTTAATGTGCTACTCAAGATTAATTGTGGCTCCACTAAGAAATTTATTGAGGATGAGGGAATCAGAAAGTGAAAGGAGGAGCAAAAGCCTTGTTAGGGATTTATCACGAGGGGGTGATGGATGAAAGCCTTCAGAAACCAATAATGGGATTTAAAAGATTCACATAGCAGCATTAAGGCGATCTCTAGTGCTTACCTTAGACAAACTAGACCTGGATAGCAGATGAGTGTGGCTGCAGTTGTAAGAGGAAGCCCTATTGGCTATTGAAGAGTGGGCCTGGTGAACTGAGTATAATTTGGTTAAGTGGCAGTGGGCCCTGTGATTAGTCCTATCTATGCCATTTTTATAGATTTAATTTTACATTGGTTATTAAACAGCAAATGTCGGGAGGTGCTCTGGACAGGAGCTATATATGTGGCAAGCCAGCCATGGGCTGTGTGTGTGAGCTGTGAGTATCTTGAGCATATAAAGCAGACTGGACTGATGATGCGGCTCTGTCTAGGCTGTGCACATATGTGTGTCTTTCGCTTGCTCTGCCTTTGATCCCCACACAGCACATGAGCTGAGCGTGGCCTACTAAGATGTCAGTTAGATGTCAGTCAACCTGCTGACCTACAAGGTATCACAAAGCTAGGGTCAAGCACCTAAAACCTGGCCCCTTGCCTCATTTGAATGTCTTCTCCCCAATAAAACCCTATTTGGGGTGTGTTCTCTCTCTTTCTTCCTGCTTTGCCTCCATTGTGAGAGCTGGGTCAGGGGAACCATCACAGAACCCAAAGAAAAAAGGTATTTCTCTGTCTGTGTGTCATTATTTCATGTCAGCCCAGTCCTCCTGGAGTGACCCTGATGGGTTTAGTCGTGTGTCGCCACAAACAAAGAAAGCAAAACAGCCACTAGAAATGCGAAAGCTGGTTATGAGCTTGGACTTCGTAGACAGACCTGGGAGTCCCACCTGTACCACTCATTCGTGTGCACGATCTTGGACAATTTGCCTCACTTCTTAAAACCTCCCTGTTTTTAATGAGAATAACAAGAAAAAAAAATAATTATGCCAACTTATATTTTTGTAGTGAGTATTAAATGAAATCATGTCCTTTAAATGATTGGCTGAGTCCTTCAGCACCATGAGCTATCATCACCAGGACTGTTTTCATTGTTACTATTAGAAGTAACAGTAACAACAGTAGGAATACAAACAGCAAGGAAGCTGTAGACTCAAACTAGGGTACCTAGTGCAACAAGCCACCCCCACCTCAAGTATGCCCTGTGATATGGCCCGATAAAGACATTGGTCTTTTTTGTTCTGTAGATAAAACAGCCAAATAATCGTGCCCTTCTTTTTTATCAATAAGATTGTTAGTCACAAATAGTGTCTGTCATTCATGAAATCATTACTTCCTGTAGGCACAAGTTGTAATTAATTAGATCATGTTTATTCGACTTTTGGAATTCAATGCAGATTTAGGTGAACCTGACCAGACAACCTATACTTAACCAGCTATGTTAATGAGGTATTCTTTCAAGGAGCAACTTTCTGAGGAGATTTCCACAGATGTTTAATACATATGCAGATTCTTGTTACCTTCAACTTCAGCTGGCAGTATAGCTTTGTTCACAAAGTTGAAGATTATATATAGTTTTTGAATTCTGATTCTCTGTGCACTTATTAAGTCTACTTTTTTCTGCCTCATACATTTCATAGCAAGGTGAGTTAAAATTCAAAATGAGATTTTAGTCAAGATGACTAAAGTAGAAGATTGTGATCATTTATGCAAGAAAAACGCCTTATTTTGACTTCCTTGTATAAAACTAGCTTTTTGGCTTTCCAGTCAAATAGCGTCCTCAGTTTTTCTTGATTTCTTAATTTCACTTTGAACTTCCTCCTTCCTCTCCTCTCATTATGTTGCAAATGAGTATCTGCAACCCACTCTCCTGCTATTTTTGAACAAGTCTAAGTCCAACAATCAACTAGAGCATTACACATTCACTCACCTAACAATTATCAAAGCATATCAGATACCAGGTTGTGTTCTAAGACAAGGAGATAAAATAAAGCTTACAATCTGTTGGAGAAGAAAGCTAATCAAATAAAAACCCACCAAAACACAATTCCAAACTGTACCAGATGACATAAAGGTTAAATAGAGGTAACTATAAAATATTTTTTTGGAGCATTACAGCTATACAGAGTGGTTGGATTCACTTTGACAAAATCATACGTGCATGGAATTTGACTTACTCCATTTCAGCCCCTGTCCCTATCACCATTTCCCTTCCCTCTTCCCTTCCCCTATTTTTTTCTCCACTGGACTGATCTTCATTTTGCTTGTTTATTCATTTATTATTGATCAGTGTTTTCTGCATACACATAAAAGAGGAATTCTCTGAAGTGTATTTATATATGCACACAGTGTGATTTTGTTCAATTCATTCCACATTTCTTCCATTCTTCTCCCTCCCTCTGGATCTCCTTCTTCAACTTCATTGATCTTCCCTATATCTTTATGATATCCAATTTCTCCCCTTTTCCTCTTATTTTGGTCTAGCTTCCACTTATGAAAGACAATATTAAACTCTTGATTTTCTGAGTCTGAATTATTTCACTTAGCATGATACTCTCCAGTTCCATTCATTTACTCACAAGGCTACCCCCTTCTCCTAATCAACACCCCCTTAGTTAAACTCCCCTTAGTCAAAACTCAAGAAGATACACATTATTTTTCCCTTTCCCATTAGTTTCAGATCTAATCCTAAACAAATCCTCTTAAATATAGATCAAAAAAAATTTCACATTGATCCCTTCTCTCTTTGATTTCTAGTCCAAGTCAAAAAACACCTCTTCTAACAGGTTTTCCTGCATCAACTCTTGGACTCTTCCAAGGAAGGACCTATACAGTGACTAGAGTAATGCTTTGGGGATTATTTATCGAATCATGTCTCTTTTTAAAGGAAAAAAAAAAAAAGCTTTCAGAGGAAGTTTCTTTTAAAACTTTTAATATTATCAATGAGGAGGGAGTCCTCATGGTGGCTTAAACCTTTTAAAGGACCAGCTCTTAATCTTATCACATTAGCAATGCCTGTATTTTGGAGGGGACACCTTTAAATAATAATAAAATAGCAAAAACAATAGTATAAACAAATTAGCATTGACTTTTTCTACCAATCACAGCAAACTTATAAGCTAGCTATAGGGAGGTATATAATTATCAATTGATAATTTCTCTGAGGATGAAGACTTAGTCTTCAAGGGCTGTACTATCCAATCCTGCTTCCCTCTCTCATTCTCTCTCCACTGTTTCCCTTGGTCACAAAGCTCCAGGGCCATATTGAGCCCAACTTGGTTCCTCCAGTGAAACAAAGCTCTTCCCTCTTCCTGACAGCAGCCTGGATAACTTGCCCTCCAACATGGAGTTCTCAATTCAATGTCACATGCTCAGCAAAATCCTTTTTTGCTTTCACCCCTACCCACATCCATGGAATGTTACCTTCTCTATATGTACATGTACTCCAAAGTTCTCCTTCAAAATAGTTATCACAATTATAAGTCATTTAGAGCATTATTCTTAAAGACAGTTTTCCTTCATTGACCTATAGGTCAATGTTATCTATAGAATCCAACAGAGTGGCTACCACAGAGCAGAAATTTAACATCTATTCATGAACTACTTAGTCAATTGTTATTGTATACCTCCCTATAGCTATCTCATAATTTTGCTATGATTGATAGAAAAAGTCTAATTTAATTTGTTTATACTATTGTTTTGTTATTTTTTATTATTTAAAGGTGTCCCCTCCAAAATGCAGGAATTGCTAATGTGATAGGATTAAGAAGTGGATCCTTTAAAAGGTGATTAAGCCACCATGGGGGGGCCCTCCTCATTGACAGTATTAAAGTTCTTAAAAGAAGCTTCCTTGATAACTGCCATTCTGACTGCTGTGAGATGAAATCTTTGAGTAGTTTTCATTTGCATTTCTCTAATTACTAGAAATGTTGAACATTTTTTTTTAAATATTTGTTGATCGAATGTATATCTTCTTCTGAGAAGTGTCTGTTCAGCTCCTTAGCCCATTTATTAATTGGGTTGTTTTTTTGTTAAGTTTTTTTTTAGTTCTTTATGTAACCTGGAGATTAAGGCTCTGATGTGCATGTGGCAAAAATTTGCTCCTCAAAAGTATTCTCTTTTTTCACCTCATTCACCTCTTTTGCTGAGAAGAAGCTTTTTAGTTTAAATCCATCCCATTTATTAATTCTTGATTTTATTTCTTGCATTTTAAGAGTCTTGTTAAGGAAGTCAGGGCCTAATCCAGTGTGATGAAGATTTGGGCTTACTTTTTCCTCTATTATGCACAGGTCTCTGGACTGATTCCTACGTCCTTGATCCACTTTGAATTGAGTTTTGATCATGGTGAGAGAGGTTTAGTCTCCCATATGGATTTCCTGTTCTCCCAGCACTATTTGTTGAAGAGGTTATCTTTTCTGATGCCCTTCAATAGATGAATGGATAAAGAAACTGGCATATATACACAATGGAATATTACCCAGCATTAAGAGAGAATAAAATCATGGTATTTGCAAGTAAATGGATGGAGTTGGAAAATATCGTGCTAAGTGAAGTAAGCCAATCCCAAAAAACCAAAGGTAGAATGTTCTGATAAGTGGATGTTGATCCATAATGATGGGGGGGTGGCATGAGAAAAATGGAGGAACTTTGATATAACAAAGGGGAGGAAGGGGTAAGGAGAGAGCATGGGGCAGAAATGATGGTGGAAGGAGATAGACATCATTACCCTAGGTATACTTGTATGACTACCCATATGGAGTGATGCTATATTGTGTACAACCAAAGAAATGAAAAGTTGTGCTGCAATTGTACAAAATGGATGAAAATGCATTCTGCTGTCATATATACCTAATTAAAATAAATAAAATAAAAGCAGCTTCCTATAGCATATAACTAAGTGGCTAGCTTGCTCTTCCATCTCTCTGCCATATGAGGACACAGGAGCACAGCCTGATTTCTTTAAAGAAATCTGGAGAACTTGAAGATAATTTTCTTGGTGGCATGCTGCAATGGACTATATAAAATAAAATATATGTTATTTTATATAATCTATTTTTATAACTGTCTATTTCTAATTCATTCACCAACTCTTTATTAAAATAAACTAAGACTAAAAGAGCACTATTACACACTTGGGTATCATGCTGGCAGGGACATATATGTAATCCCTGTCCTCATAAAGCATATGTCCCAGTGGGAGAAAAATCCATTTTTTTAACTAATGAACAAAAAATAATAGTCAATATGATTTCATCCTATACAGAATAAAAGCATGATAATATGGTAAAAAAAATACAGACATATAGTATGGAAAGTCTGCTGATTCTTCTGTTTGTGATGGTCATTATAATTTCTCTTTTCCCTGTCCAACATTCTTTGCCCTTTGTAACAGAACTTCACTTTTCCTTTGGGAAATCAAACCCATCTGTATTCTCAGTTCATGAGTATCTAATGACATACTCAAAACACACACACACACACACACACACACACACACACACACACTCATAAGTTCTTACCTCTATCTCTGGGATGAATATGTCCCCATGCCTGTCCAATAAGAGTAATACATCCCAAATCCTGAGTGATTGGATTAAGCATTGGTACATGAACCAAACTGACCCAATGACAAACTTCCTCAAGAATTTTCCTAGAACTAATGAGAACAATCTCCTTCTGAGATCTCTGGCTCTTAGGACCATGTAAGCAGGAGTTACTAGAAATCAGCATTACAAATTCTAAAGATAACTTATCTCTGAGGAGAACAAAAGAAGAAGAAAGCAAAGTTGAAAAATGAAGGCACAATTTATTTTCTGAAGACCAAGATCTAGTCAAAACTAAGCTACTTGAGGACTTAAAATGTGACTCTAGTATTATGAGAGCCAATTAATTTTTAATACTATTCAAGCTACTTTAAGACTGGTTCTCTGACCCATATGCATGAAAAGAGGGAACAGTATAACTTAACTAAGTCATAATTTGAGATTTAAGAAGTCTCCAAATTCATTAATCCTGATTAGTTCAGCAATTATCATTGACTAGTCATTTACTGCTCTCCAGGCCCAATGATAACTAACACTATGTGCTATTGTATTACCACATTTAATCCTAATTATATATTTCAATTTTAGAGGTAATGAGTATAAAGTCTAGAGACCTCACAACTTGCAAGTGAGAAGGCTATGCATAAACTCTGAAGATCATGTCTTTCCATATAATACTGCTTCTCTGTTAAAGCTGGTATTAGCACATACCACCTTGTGCATTCTGCCCAAGCTCCTGAAGCTCCAGGCAGGCTACTGGCCCAGAAATGGTTCCAACAGTGACATAATCAGGGGGAGTCTATACCCCTGGGAGAATGGGTCTTGTCTGCAAATTGCTGCCTACAGTAAAATCAGAAAGACAATATAGCCAAGGCTCTGAGCAACAACAGCCACCACTAAGTCTCAATTAAATAGGATGAATTCTCTATAATTAGAAAAGCCATGAGCATATCATATCCTAGAGGAAGACCAGAATCTTATTTTTGAGATGAAGTATGTAAAGGTAGAAAAAGTTTTCAAAATAGTTTCTATCATTTTTAAGAGACCACACAATATGCTTTAGAATAAATGTATGTATGCTCATATATTTATTATACATTTCATCTGTGTTTATTACATATATACAAATGTAACATATAACTGTGTAATATATAACTCTACCCTCTCTATATATACACAAACATAACACATATTATATATATATATATATATATATATATATTTACTTATTTGAACATTTGTATATATAAAATACATTTTCTTGAATGAGATACCAATTAACAAAACAAGATTAACCAGGCTTGAAATGGAAAATGGCTTAATTGGAGCTGAAAAGTCTCGAGAAACAGTTCAACCTAACTAAGTAACAATTTGAGATTTAAGAAAAATTTTCTTCTACTCCTACAACTAATAACTATTTCTGAGCATTTAATTTATGTCTAAAAATTTACTGGAGCTTATTATAAAGAGTGGTTATTTATTTTAAAAAAATAAATTATCTAAATCACTTGAGACTACACAATAAATAGAAACCTAAGTGGCTTGTCAACTGAGTTCTGAAAGAATTTATAAAATAATTGCACATATAAATGAAATAAGAACCAACTAAATTGTGACCAAATCAGCTTTTGTGGCAAATTAAATTGAGGGATGGGGAGGTCACCATATCCAGCCAACATCTCCATTAAAGTGACCTCCACTCTTAACCTAGTCCATTCTTTCAAAGAAGATAGACCCATATCATTGGAATAGATCTCACTAAACTCTGGGAATCTGAACAATGTTGAGCAGTGGAACTTGAGGTGAAGTTCTTATGGAAACATGATAAAATTTAATAATATCAAGTTTGTATGATATATTTATTTTCTAGAAAGAAAACTGGATGCAGTTAGCTTGGATTTACCATGGTTGCTTTCTCCTCTTAATTATCAGGTCATAGTTTGTCTAGTAACATTGTTGTGTAAAGTTACTTCTCCTATCTGGGCTGAAAAATTCTAACAAGCTGCTAGATAAACATATTCAGGATTAGTCCACAGATTATTAAGAGAGGTAGAGATGGATAAGAAACTTTTATCCTAGTTTTCCTGTTATAATCACCCTATGGTTGTTAAAAATATGGATGCCTCAAGTCCACTTGAAATCTACTGAACCACAAAGCCTGGCCATGGGGCCTAGACATATATGTTTCTTTGATATTCTAATGGTAATTTTGATGAACACCCATCCACACTGAGAACTTGTGGATTAGATGATCTTTATGTTCTTTTTTACAAAAGAACTTGAGAAACAGTTTAATTTTACCTTACATAGAAAATAAGTATTCTACTATATCATGAAAAACTGTTCATGTCTACATATAATTATCAAAGAATAACTTTAAAATATTTTTGAGAAATTGACCCATGAACATAACAGGTATGTATCCTATATTACAAGAAAATTATTTTGAAAAGAAATATTACTTGAATGTAGAAATTCTTGTGTTACATGACTAATATGACTCATTTAGAGCTGGGGATGTGGCTCAAGCGGTGGCGTGATCGCCTGGCATCCGTGGGGCACTGGGTTCGATCCTCAGCACCACATAAAAATAAAATAAAAATGTTGTGTCCACTGACTTATTAAAAAACTCTCTCTCTCTTTAAAAAAAGTCACTCATTTAATCTGTGACCATTATTTTTTACATTGTTAAGCAAAGTCTTTTATCCAATAGGAAATAAATCAAGGAAAAAATAAATTATATAGAATCTCCAAAGAATTTTTAAATTAGGGACCTTAAAATCTATCAAAGTGTTGTGCAGTTTAGCAACAGGTACTTAAAGAAAAACATATTTAAAATGAGGCACAGCTTATGGTCTTAGCCATTCTATTTAGAGAATTTTGTATATCATAAAAGAATACAAAATTATCTAAAAATATGTTCATTATTTTAATAGCATAAAATTTGTAACTGACATAACTATCCAATAATAATGGATTATTATATACATTCTTGATGAAATACCATTTGCCATTAAAATAAAGAGGTTACTTAACAATCTGATGAAATGTACTAAATAAGATACCAAATTATGTGTAGTCTATTCCAAATTGTTTAAATAATAATTTATCTGTTAAACACATACTGAATGCTAGATGAAATATTTTGCAGTTTCTTTAGATCCTCAATCCTATCAGTTTTGTTAACCTCCTCATCTTACAGATGAGGAAGTGGGGACTTAGAATAGTTGTAGAATATGTTCAACACATATCTATCAAATAATGGAACTAAGATTCGAATTCAGGAAGCCTGATTTCAGAAGTTGGGCTTATATCTCTTTCATCATATATATTCAGATTTATTTTTCTTTTTTCACTGGGTATTAAACCCAAAGGGCTTTACGTTTTACCACTGTGCTATTTTCCCAGCCCTTTTTTATTTTTTATTTTGAAATTGAGTCTTTCTAATTTGCTTAAGACATTGCAAAATTTCTGAGGCTGTACTCAAACTTGCAACCCTCCAGTCTCAGCCTCCAGAGTTGCTGGGATTACAGGCATGTGCCACCATTCCCAGCACCCAAAAGATAACAGAAGTTGTATCTGGGAGTTAAGAGTACACTATGCTCTCTATATTTTCCAAAACTTTTAGAATATTTACGAATAATAATAATAATAAATAAAATGATTATTTGATAGGGTTTCAAATTCAGTAATCTCTTAATAACCTTTAAAGCCATATCTGATAGGCAATCAAAATCTACTCAACAACTCCTGCTAATGCGAACTCTACAAAGTGTTAATTTTCTGAACTGGGAGATAAGACTTTCTAAGATCACAGCTCATGAAACCTAACAGCTCCTGCACTGCATCTCCTATACAATTCTTTTGAAGATCTATAGTCCTATTACTCTGTAAAGCAGATTCACTGGAAGGAAATTAAATTCATGAAAATCCATCCCTTGTTTCAGTAAGAGGAAGTAAGCAAGCTGCGGACCAAGCCAGGTGCCAGTCAACAGATGAAGGGATAGAGAAAATGTCGTATGTATATTCAAGCGAGTTTTACTCAGCATAAAAATAAATAAATAAATAAATAAAATTATGGCATTTGCTGGTAAACAGATAAAACTGGAGAGCATGATGCTGTGTGAAATAAGCCAGGCTCAAAAAATCAAGGGTTGAATGTTTTCTCTCATGTATGGAAGCTAGAGCAAAATAGGGGACAAAAGGAGAGGAGAGACACCCTGAAAATAGAGGGGAGGTCAGTGGAGTAAATAAAGATCCAGGGAAAGGGAGGATGGATGAGAAAAGTGAGAAACAGTGGAATGAAATTGACCAAATTTTGCCACGTACATATATGAATATAACACCGTGAATTTCATATATATATTTTGTATATATATATATATATATATATATATATATAGCATCAATTAAAGAGACAATAAATAAATATAGAAGGATCACCAGTAGAGTGGAAGAAAGGGTATAGGAAGGAGAGAATAGAAAGAGGAAGTACTGGGGAATTAAGTGGAACAAATTATACTCATGCAGGTATGATTATGTCAAAATGAACCCCAATATTATGTACAATTATAATGCACTAAAAAATGAGGAAATAAAAGAATTCCTATACTATATCCAGAAACTGAATTGCATTCAATAAAATAGCATTCATCCAGCAAAGGAACCAGGGATACCAATAAAATGACTTATAAAATGATCTCCAAGCTACTTTCAAGTGAAAAATCAAGAATAATAGCAATACAACAAAAATTATATTCTTAAATATGTATTGCATGCATCATCAGGATTTTTCAAACTTCTAATATAAATAAATAGAATAGAAAGTGGTCTGAAGATTCCTTACCAAAACCTTATAGTCCTGCCTCCTGGAGAAGGGAGTGAAACTCATGTGGAAAAGTCCATGAGGGAACTCTTAGTTTTTACTTTACATAGAACTATTTTAACACAAGTTCTTTAAGTGTTGTATTGAATGTATTCATTTTCTACACTTTTTGAAGAAATATGACAAATAATTGTATAAAGTTTCTTGTAAGTACCATCACTCATACTTGCCATACTTACCATAACCCATTTGTATTGCTAATGTTCTATATATCACAATAATTATTCTTTTATATACTAAAGCATGTGTTTGTCCAGTACATTTTCAGAAATTAAAAAAAAACAAAGGGAAAATTAATTTACCTCCACAACTTTAATGGGAACAAAGCTGAATACATTTTCACTTTTTTTTTACAAAAAAAAATAGAAAATTATTCTTTCCCCTTGAAATAATGTTGACTGTTAACTTCCATTGCAAAACGAATATAAGAATAAAGAAATAAGAAGGCAAGCAAAAAGAAGTAGGCATAATTTGTCATGGAAAGTTTATTTTATTCTCTGTGCAATAAAACAATTCAGGTATTCTGACTTTGACATTAGAAAATTACATGAGTCCACTTACTGAGACCATTTGCCCCAATGCAACTTTCTTTCTCTTTCAAAACCAATTTTTCCTAAACATAAATCAAAGGGAAAAAACCTATCAAATATGAAACACTTCTTTTTGTTTTTGAAAAGCTCCAACTACCATTTAGTCATATTATATACATGCATGAAACCTCATAGTAAATATCAGTGATGAATTAGGGGGAAAGTTATTATAACATAGTTGATGTGAATTGGACAATATTTAAGTAAGTTGAATATAATTATTTTACTCTGTTTATTTTCCAAACTGCATAAATAATTATGAGATTTTTCCATTGAATTTTAGTGAAAAAAAAGCACTATAAAGATCATTTAACAGATAAGAAATCTGAGGTTCAGAGAGAAAATGGCTTAAAGGTATAGAGCTAAATACTGTCAAAACTCAGATAATAATAGAGATGTTCAATTTAAAAGACTGTAGGTCAACAGAGGCAGCATCATCAGAAAAAAATTGAGGGGGGAGGAATTTTAGCCAACTTAAAGATAATGAATAATTGGATCATAACAGCATACTGACATGATTTGTTTCAAAAATAAAACACTTGGCTATGACCAATTATTTAGCATCATTAAACTGTAAAATTTATAAATAGCCAAAATATATTCATTACAGTACAATAAGTATATATTTTAAGTTTCATTAGAAATATATTTTAAAGAAATTAATTATTCAAAGGATGTTGTTCTACACTGAGACTTTACTAGAAAAGTTTCTCCCCTTTCAATAAAATCTTGCAATAAATAAAACAGCAACTTTATGAAGAATATTGTGATATTGCTGGTTTAACGAATTTGCTCGGTGTTTTTGTTTTCTATGTACAGAGTGTGGTGACTATTTACTTATTCAGGTCTTAAGAAAAAAAGTGCATTTGGGTTGATTTCAATTTCAGTAAATGGTTTCCATTATATTTTCAATTCATAGTTTAATGCAAATCTTGTCTATAATATTTAAACTGGGAATGCTTATTTCTATGGAGATAGGATAATAGCTAACAGACCAATTCTGGGCTGCAGGTGATTTTGAAATAAAGAGCATCTAGAAGTTCAATGATAAACAGTGCCTGGCTCAGTGTTCATACTTAAGATATTTGAATTTACTTTAAATATTTCAAAATTTAATCATTACCTTAAATTCTAAATGAGAAATGAATGAATTACCGTAAGAAGAATATCAGGACCATCCAAAGCTTTTCATGAAAATTGAGATTAACAGTTCTCTAACTATTCTCCATTATGCCATTTTCAATAGTATTTGCAATGACTACAATCTATCTCACTAAACCATTCATTCATTCAGAACATATTTGTTGAATGCTTATCATTTTATTCAGTGTTCTAAGCCCTGGAGCTACAAAAACCAAGAAGGCAAGCCAAAATTCTTACCCTCATAGAGCTTACATTGCAGTGCAGGAGGCAAACATATACAAGACAGAAAGTAAATTCTAAAGTATGTTAGACAATAGTAGGTACTGAATAGAAAATAGAGCATGCTTATTTCCAACTACCTCCTTGAACCATGGAGAATACAGCGTTTCTTAGTTGCCCACGTTGTGTATTTGTTTACTTGGTAAAGTGAAGTTTCTATTCTTGACCTTTCTATTGCTGGGATAATCTGAGTTTCATTCCTTGACTTGCTCCAGTTTATTTATACTTCTATTTTGGTATATAATCCAAGATTTACAGTTTCTATATTCACCAAATCTTGATCGGAGAATGACAGGATGTCTTTAAAGCTTTCTTTCACACATTTTTGCTACCAATGTCTCCTCATCAGCAGCAATTATACTGATACACTTCTGTGCCTTCAAGAAGGGTTCAGGGGATGCTACAGAAAGTAAAGAAACAATCTGCCTCCTGGCCCTACTGAGATTGCCAATAAAATTCTGGCTGAAGAAGTCAAATTATACAATGGGCTAACCCCATCAATTAAACATGATGCTTCATCCATTAACTAGACCACCTGCTGCAGCCCAAGGACACACACAGATATCTATAATTATTTAGTTCCAGTAAACATAAACTTCCCTCTGCTACAGAGGAAGGATGCAATTACCAAAATATCAGGAGTTGCCACATAGGAACCAAGTGCCCTTTAGCCTTGAGCAATGAGAATGTGGAGATGTGGCAGGCCGGCCATGGGCTATGTGTGTGTGAACTATGAGCACTGAGCACACTGGGTGGACTGAACCAATGTTGCCCCTCTGTTTGGGTGGGCAACATAAGGGTCTATTTGCTAGCTCTGCCAATGAGCCCCACACAGCACACGAGATGGGCGTGGCCTTCCAAGATGTCAGTCAACCTGCTGACAGCAAGACATCAGGAAGCTAGACTCAACCCCCTGAAACGTGACCTCTTGCCTCATTTAAGGGCTTCTCCCCAATAAAAGGGATTCAGCACGTGCTCCTCGCTCTCCTTCTTGCCTGCCTTGTCCCACCTTGTGGGAGCTGCAGCTGAAGAGCCATCACTGAACCCAAAAAAAAGGTAGTTTCTTTGTCTTTTTTTTGCTCCCCAAATTCAATTGGAGTGACCCTGATGGATTTAATTGTGAAACATGACACCCAAACATGTTCTTCTCAAGGGTCCTATAAAGACAACCCTTAGAGCAAAAGAAAAGCCGAATAGTTCACACTTAAAAACAACCAATGGACAATCCTTAGGTGTCAGTAGGAGCAATATATTATTGACTAGCCTCTGATTTCACTAAGAATGAGAACTTTGTTGACCTGTGTATTTTTACCTTTCGTGTGTTTAAAAAAAAAAAAAAAAAAAAAAAACTAACTCTAACTCCTAGGGGCTAAGAAGAATATTAGGCACTGAGTCAATAAGGCACAGTGCCTTGTCTGCCAGGAGTTCACAGAAAAATAATGATGGTGCCTTAACAGAGAATCACAATGCCCTGTTATAAGTACAAGGCTAGGAGATGACTAGGGACCCATAAGGAATGTCACATGGAAAGTAATTCAGAAAGAGGCTGAGGAGGGAAAGGAGGTGGCGCTCAGAAAAGACCATATGAAAGTAACTTACACCTGAGCTGGAGTATCCAGATGAAAGAAGAATGGCATTAGAGGATGTGGAAATGAAACCCTGTGGTATATGCCAAGAGCTACAAGCCACCTCTGTTGAACAGGACTAAGTCAGACATAGAGCACAGTGAAAATTTAGCCTGCCTAGCTGCAGGCTCAGATGCTGGGAGCTGGGACTTTTTATTTATTCCATGGTTAGTAGCTGAGGCTCTGATGTGTCTTCAGGAAGAAAGTGACTTTTTCAGATTTGTAGAGGATGGAAAGCAGGGAATTGGAGGCTGTTGGTTCAATGCTGGGAGAACTTGATAATAGCCTAAACTAGGTAGTACAAGCTGGATGGTTAAGCAGGGACATTGGCATGATTTTCCAATTAACTAATATGAGAGTAAGGAAATAATCCAGCTGCCTTCTATGATGAGTGAGGAACTCTCCAGAAGGCCCAGCTTAAGGGGCTTGTTTTCAGAGACATCTTGGAGCCACTCCATGTAGGAGGGGACACACTGGCAGCTACGGAGCAGAGCCTTTGACTGTCACATCATCCCCTTCCAAGGTCATCCAACCTACATTAAACTTTAACAATTTAATTAAAACTCGATGATTTAGATACAAATGTTAGGAGATACAAATGTTAGATACAAATGTTGAGGAGCTGAGGCAAAAATTACAATGAGACACACCCTGTCACCCTCAAAGAAGGTTCTGTAAAGACCATCTTCTCAACACCATGGTGAGTCCTGCTCACCATGTGGAGCCAGAGAGGATAATATAATTCATCAGTTGGATTTATAATTAGATAAATAATAACATTAATAATCATATATAATTTTTAAAAAAGAAAAGAGAATTTAGCATATGTTAATTTACTTTATTCTCATGATAAGCCACTAATCATATATTACTTTCAATTTTCAGATAAGATGGTCCTAGATGACAGTGAAAATTAATAACAGAGTCAAGATTGTTATTTTTTTGTTTGTTTTGGTACCAGGGATTGAACTCAGGGGCACTCAACCACTGAGCCACATCCCCAGCCCTATTTTGTATTTTATTTAGAGACAGCGTCTCACTGAGTGCGTCTCACTGAGTTGCTTAGTGCCTCACTTTTGCTGAGGCTGGCTTTGAACTCGTGATCTTTCCATCTCAGCCTCCTGAGCCTCTGGGATTACAGGCATACACCACCGTGCCCCAGAGTCAGGATTTTTTTAAAAAAGAAATAAAATAAGAACTATTGCTGACCAAAGGCTTAATTTACACCTGACACTCATGCTTTCACATATTCATTAACTTAATCTCCTGGGGTAAATATCACTGTTTAAATTTTTTTTTTTTAATTTTTTTGCCAAATCCTCTTCTAAGTGACTGTATTATTTTGCATTTTCACCAGCTATGAATGAAAGTATCTGTTGTTCCACATCCTACTGTTTTGATTTTTCATTATGCACTATAATAGAGATTGTTTTATCCTTGAAAGAAGTGTTTCAGAAATCTGTAAATACTTCATCCAAATTTTATTGTTTTAAATAATTTTTAAAACTACTAGGGAAGAAAGTTGGTAGTTTCTTACAAAACTAATTATACATTTACCATACAACCTAGTAATCATTCATTAGTGTTTTCCTAAAGGAGTTGAAAATTATGTCCACACAAAAATCTGCACACAGATGTTTATAGCAGCTGTATTCATAATTGTCAAATAATGGGAGCAAACACAATGTCATTCAGTAGGTGAATGGATAAATAAACTCCCGTCCACTCAGACAATGGAATATTTTTGAGTCCTATGATGGAAAAAGCTATTGCATTATTAAAAGACACAGAGGAAGTATAAATGCATGGTAAGTGAAAGAAGGCAATCTAAAAACATTTCAAACTGTAATCCCCACTACATGACATTCTGAAAAAAGGTACAGCTATGGAGACTGTCAAAAGGTCAATGGTTGCAGGGATCAGCATTGAGAAAGGGATGAATAAGTGGAGAGCTGAGGTTTTTTAAGGCCAGTGAAAATATTCTGTATGATACTATAGTGGTGGATTAATGCCATTATACATCTGTCCAAACCCATGTAATACTTAAATCCCTAAGATGTACAACACTAGAAGCAAACCCTTACTATGAACTTTGGGTGGTTATAATGTGTTAATGTGAATTCATCACTCTGTCTCATTCTGTATCACTATATAGGAGGGTGTTGATAATGGAGGAGGCTGTTTGGGTAGAGGCCGGAGGTACGTGGAAAATCTCTTTACCTAGCTCTCAACCTCTCTGTGACTCTGAAACCATCCTGAAAAAGCAAATCTGTTTTTCTTTTTTAAATACTATTTTGAATAGCATACACACACCAATCCTAAATTATAATACATTAGAGAAAACCAATGTGTAATGCTTGTTGCCAGGTTAAATTGTTTTGTGGCAAACCCCCAAATAGACGGTCTCTTCTCATACCTGCTTGAAAAATATACTGCAATTGCAAGATGTTGTTTTTCAAAAAAGTTATGTTCGGCTATTCATCTGTGTGGATGCCAATTTTCTCCATATTATACAGTTAACATAAATAAATAAAAATGTGAGTACTGAATTACACTTCCACGTCTATCAAAGAAGCTTCAGCTAGGATATGTAAATGCACTTGACTAAATGGATTTTAAGAAATGTATTTTACTAAGGCATGATTTTTACCTGTTTTGTAAATTGAGAATTCAGGTAAAATTTCATTTGGCAAGAAGAATTCCTGCTTCAAACAAATAACAAGTTTTAAAAAGCACTGCAATATATAACATTTTTTCTTTGAAAATATTTTAATTTCATTAATTAACACAACCCCAATTCTATAATAAGATTTATAAGGCATTCCTGAATAGTCAAGAAGTTTTCCAAAAACAAACTATCTATTCTGAAATCTAAGGAGACTTACTAATGCCTCAAGACAATTTAATTTACTGGTTTTTCTTTTAATAAATTTATGTTTTTATATTTGCTAATCTCAACATGAATTATATAAAATCTAAAGCTTTTAATTCTAGTTGATTGGATTTTTATGATTCATATTTCCCTATAGGCATAAGTTTAATAACTT
Source organism: Ictidomys tridecemlineatus (assembly GCF_052094955.1). NCBI lineage: Eukaryota > Metazoa > Chordata > Mammalia > Rodentia > Sciuridae > Ictidomys > Ictidomys tridecemlineatus. The sequence continues at coordinate 56,721,371 of NC_135477.1, forward strand.
TTCTATTTTCTGTAACACATAACACTTGGAAAGATTTAAGAGTCCAATAGTTGCTGATACAGTTTGCATGGCAGATTACCAAAGAAAAATACCACTATGTAAAAAAGATTTTCCCCTCTGACATTTGAATTTCTTCAGTATTGGAAGACATCTTTTTTAAAATCAAACTAGACACTGAGTATAGCACTTCAGTCCCTTTGCCCTAAATTGCCTCAAAAATAGATCTGGGTTTTCAATAAAATAAGCAAACAAACAAACAAAACCCCAGCTTTCTACTTTTTGTGGATGAGAATATTCAGTTGAGATGGTTGGTAGGTATACAAGGAAATCTGCTCACCTTGTAAAAGTTAGGATGAGGGCAGTTATAGCAGATGGTGACGGTGACTTACTTGATGTGTGATTTGAAAGCATCATGATTTGAGAGTTGCTTTCAGAGTCTGAAGTCATGTGACTGATGTTTATATGCCAGATCTCTTTTAAGGCCAGCTAAACCCAAGCCTTCTCAGAAGCAAGAATCATCATTTGCAAAATCCAGATTGACAAACATAGATTTTTGTACCTGGTAGACAAATATTAGACAAGAATTTGTTTAAATAATTTATTTAAACCTTCTCACTTGATGGAAATCTTCCTAAGTCAGAACCATGGCGTAGCCTAAAATTAGACACCTTTGGCAGTCTGGCATGGATTCAAGCTAGTTATAGCTCTAAAAAAAATATGAGCTTGCTTCTTTTTCATTTTCGAAAAAGTCTGTTATGGCCTTTCTAGGTGATGCTCAAGCCACTTCAAAAATCACAGTTCCAACAGGCAGGCAGTCTTTTCTAGAACTCACATCCTATTTCCTCCTTCTGTTCTCTCGATGCTGCCCTGGTAAAGTGTCTGTCACTTCCTCTTAAAGAGCAGTGGGAAGAAGGAACATGTGGAACTCATGTCAGGAGCAGCTGTCTTCTCTTCTGCTCCTAGTTCTGCTCACCAAGGTAGAGATGGCAAAGAATTTAATTAGTCTGGGATGAACCAGACTGTGTGAGCAGAACATACAGAAAAGCTGGGGAAGCATAGAAATTTCAGAGAGAAGAAGGAGCCACTCTGATAACACAAACCTAAGAGTCATCTGTTTTTAGGTTTATGGACTGACTGTTGTTAAACCTTAAGCCATGAGTGGCCTCTGGTAAGCCGCACCTCCGGAACCTTCAGGAACAATGTACCACTAAATGATGTGGGAGAATGGAGAAGCCTCCCACCTCATTTGGGATCCCAGTGGAAGAGACTAAGACACTCAGTTGTGCATGCAGACGGTTTCATGGGATGTGTTCTCAGGAACAACTGAGAGAAGCCAGGGAGCAGGGTGGAACAGGAGGAGAACTGTGAGGCATTTGAAACAGTGGCCTCTGTCAATCACTCAGTGAGCTCTGAAGCTAGGAAACCCTTCAGAGGTGTTTATGATTGAAAGAAGGAGGTTGGGCCTTTGTACCAACCTACAGTAATCTGTCACTGAATGTGGGCTGCCCTTGGAGAGGGAGCATGATCCTGGGCAACATGCATCAGCAGAGGACAATACCCAGAGAGGGATGTAGACTTGAGTGAGTTGTCAATACTGCCAACCACTGAGGAATGACTGCCTAGCTCCTTAAGGGGAATCTGGATGGCACAGCACAGTGTTACTATCTCCACATAGTAAAAAGCACCATCCATGGAAACGTCCAGGATTGATACTGACCCCAAGACTAGTTGTCATCACATTTCATTCTGCTGGACAGAGTGCTGACTGCGGCCAAGCACTCTTCTGCATAAATTATCTGATTTGTCCTTCTTAATGCTATAAAGTCTTATTTATCTCTCAACGTGTACATAAAGAAACAAGCTCAGGGACATTGAGTACTTTCCCAAGTTTACACTACCAGTTTTTAATAAAGATTGAAATTCAGATTTTTCTGAATGCACCGTGTTTTGAACCAATTTGTAGTATTCAAGATCATATTGTGTTGTTGGAGACATTGTTGTGTTTTTATTCCTGACCATCCCTCATATATTTGAGGGGGGGACTACATTTACATAAAGAAAGGACAAAATACAGGGAGTATAGGTTTCTGAAAAGTTACTGGACTTTGCCAAACCATGCCAAGCACAACCCTCCCAGCTCAGTGAGAGAAGAAGTGAACTCTGCCCACCAGGTGAGCATAATCAATATTGTTGATCTGAAATTCTCATATCTGAACAAATAAACCTAGAAATGATAGAGAGAGTGGTAGCCATGGATCACCTCCAAAAAGTGGCATTTATAAGACTGTTTTCCTCCTACTTCCTCCATCTTCTCTCCTATAAATCAAAAATCCCAAAGGCCACAACAAAACAGGAGATTTATTGAAGGTCAGGAACTTGGACAGTGATCTAATCGTGTCAGGAACCTGCTTCTCCTTGCTTTTTTCATTTATCCTACTGTCTCTGAAGTTATCTCCCTTTGTGTCTCCTTTTTCCCAAAATAGATACCATGTCTACTTCAAAAGCATATCATAGCAGATATTTCCCATCTCAACTGCACAAAGGTATTATGGAATTATGGAATGTACCGGAAGGTCTTTGGAGGCAAGCTAGAAAAAAAAAAAACTGAAACATAAATAATCAAAGAGGCTATTTTCTAAATGATTCCAAGTCAATGTACAGGACCATTTTTCTACCATAACCACAATTTCATTCTCCAGCATGAATTTCTAGAATATTCCATGTATACTGGCAATCTCGGTACCGGATGACTGAGAACAGTGTGTTCCTGACATCTCTACTCCAAAGCAGAACAGAAGCAATTGCTTGTTTCTCGTTCCTGTTCCACTGCAGCAGGACTGGTGGGCATTGTAAACAGAATTTCTTAACGGGACAAAATTTTCCCAGTCTTGAGAAGTAAATATTCCTAGAGGTTATCTTTTCTTTTCTCTCTGAATTTCCTATCTAAGCTAAGAAAAATGCCATGACATAGATGAGGCTTCCATCTAGAGCCCGAAATAGAGTAGGAATTCAATGAACATTTGTTGAATTAATAAGTACCCTTCCCTACTCCATGAAGCCTTCCCATTTCCTGTGACAGAATTAATCCCTCTCCTCTCAGTGCTCTGACAGCAGTTTGCACACTTTTTTGTAATATTCTCACACACTGCCTTTTGCTATATTTAGTCTCAGTCTCCTCCTCTTGCTTTAATTGCAGGAACTGAACCTCATTGAATCCGTAGCCACACTCTGTCCTGGAAAGAACAGGACTTAATGTCTTAGTGACTCTGGTGACCTACTATTTTAGGACCCATCAGAATGGCCAGTGGAATTGATTAATCACAGAGGACAGAATTGGCAGGTTTGCCAAAAATTTGCTGGGGGACAAGGGTAACCCCTGATAAATTGACAAGGAAAGTGGATGGGGCTCTGCTAAGTGCCTCTGGCAGTGATGTAGAAGGCTGCCGTGCTGGCGATCCTGTCTTAGCACTGCTGTCCTCTCCCTGCCATCTGCAGGCGGTGCACGTTGTCAGGCTGGAATCGGTGGCTGCCACGCTGACAGTGTGCTGGGGTTGAAAGGAAAGAAGGAAATGACCATTCATGCTAAATCCATGCTAAATCCAGGCCCACTGCTGCTGGCAGAAGACACTGCACCGGGTTGCCAAGCTTCTTAGTTCTGACCTATGGTGCAGGGACTTTGCTTCTAGGGCAAATTTGGGGATGGTTGAATGGCTGTTCATTTCATGCCTCGCTGACTAATCATTCTCGTTTCTTTGTCCATGCCTTTGCTCATGAGAAGCAGCAAAATAAGATGGTTACAGGGTGAACTCCAGAGCCAGGCGAACTGGGTTTGAATCCCAGTTCCACCGTTTTCTAGCCAGGCCCTGTTAGGCATGTTAAATGACATGTCCATGGTTCATTTCCTCTGCCACAAAATGAGGATAATAACAGTACTTATATCAAAGAGATGATGTAAAAATCAAATGAATGAGTGTCTGCAAAGCCTTTGGAATGGTGTGTGATATGGAATAATCTCCTAACTGTTGTCAGCTACACAGAGGGCACTGTGTTGTCAGGATGAGGAGCCTGGAATTTGCTCTGAGTGCATCAGTAAGCTCTCAGGGAGGAATGATGTGATCTGAGCTGTTTCTTAAATATCCCTGACTACTCTGAGGAGCTGGATTACAGAGGATCAGTGGAAATACAGAGAAGGATTAAGAGGCTACGCAAGTAGACCTGGAGAAAGTGGGGATGACTTAGAGCTGGCGGTGGCTTACTCTACATAGACAGAGTGAGCAGGAGCTAAGTTGTGGGGATAGAACAATGATTTGTGCTGGTGGAACAGAGGTGGAAGGTGAGGCAATTGAAGAAATCCATAGTGATTCTAGGTTTCTAGCTATAGTCATAGAATCTTGATGCTATCTATCACTTACTGTGATAAAGAAGATTGCAGGGGAATATATTTGAGAAGAAAAAAAATCAAACTTTTCTTGGAGACTTTTAAGTTTCAGACATCTATGAGAAGTACAAATAGAATTTACAAATAGCCTGGATTCTAAACTTAGAAATCATATACGATATCTACACAGAGACACAAACTTGCATCAGTAGCATACAGCTGCTGAAATCACAACAGGAAGACCTCAAGGATACCTAATAGTTTTAGGGGTTGAAACAGGAAAGAAAAGAGGGCAGAACTTTTTCAGAGAAAATACAAAGTGAAAGTGACTAAGAAAATACAAAGTTTCAGCAGAGAAACATGAAGTTACCTGGGGAGTGCAGTGCACAGAAAGAGAGAGAAAAGTGTATCAGGAAGAATGATGTGATCAGATGTGTCAAAAACTGCTGGGTGACCTAGTAAGAGAGGACAGGAAGCTGGCTATTGGAATTGCCCACATGGAGGCCTACAAGTCTTTGACATAAATGATTTTGTTGAAATGTTGGAAACCAAAGGTCAATTAGAGAATAACTAAAAAGCAAGTGATGGGCAAACTTGGAATGGGACCACCATTTGACCCAGCTATCCCACTCCTTGGTTTATACCTAAAGGACTTAAAATCAGCATACTACAGGGACACGGCCACATCAATGTTTATAGCAGCTCAATTCACAATAGCTAACCTATGTACTCAACCTAGATGCCCTTCAACACATGAATGGATAAAGAAAATGTAGTATATGTACACAATAGAATACTACTTAGCCTTAAAGAAGAATAAAATTGTGGCATTTGCCTGTAAATGGATGGAACTGGAGAATATCATGCCAAGTAAAATAAGCCAAACACCGAAAACCAAAGTCTGAATGTTTTCTCTGATATACAGAGGCTAATTCACAATAAGAGGGGAGGGCTAGGAAAGAATAGAAGTACTTTGGATTAGGCAGAGGGGAGTGAAGGGAGGCAAGAGAGTATGGGGATAGGAAGGATAATAGAATAAATCAGAATTATGACCATATCTGCATATATGATTACATGACCCATGTAATTCCACATCATGTCTAATCAGAAGAATGAAAACTTATACTCCATTTATGTATGATGTTTCAAAATGCATTCCACTCTCATGCATAACTAATTAGAACAAAATTTTTAAAAAGAACATGATGTCAAGTAAACTTTTGGGAGTTTTATATTGAAGAAGACTAGTGAAAAGAGGTACAATAAAGACTCTTGATATTGAACTCTGATCACTTTCATGCCCCACTGCTCCTAATGCCCCTCCTGCCCCCACATGTGGGCAGGTAGAGAAGAATGCCCATGTGCTCTCTCTTGGTGCTAGGGGGAAGTCCAAACCACAGAATCCCCCATCCGACAAGCCCCTGTCCCACCTACTCAGCCTCCTTCCCCACCGCCAAACCAATTAAAGCTAAGCCCACTACACTATTCTGCCTTTGGTTCACTATGGACTGATCCTGAGCCCTTCTCCCTGGAGAACCTTTTTGCTGATTCTGATGCCTACGTGGTATTCATGCCCACATTTGTGTAATTTCCTGGCAGGGTCTGCCCAGTATCCAGCAAGTGTCACTAAGCACCCAAATAAAATACAGACAGAAACAGGTTATAGAACCAAGAGAAGTAAGTGTATTTTTGGAGAAGTAAGTGGTTTTTGTAGAAGTAAGTGGAGAGAGAACATTTTTTTTATGCTGATGGAAAATACGTTGATGAAATATGGATGAAGCAGGAGAAAGAGAACATTAACTGCAAAAAATCAAGAACTTGAGAGAGAAGGTGAGGTTCAGAAGACAAGGGCAGAGACTGGCCATGGATAGGAAGAAAGGCACTTCTACCTCTAACAGAAGTGGTGAGAAGACGGGCTTTCAACCTAAATAGCCCATATGTGGGGCAAATAATGCAAATGAATATTGCAGCAAGACAACTATATTCATTTGGAGGAATTGGGTCTATGGGAAGCCAGAGAGAAAGTGTTCACACATGTAAAAAGTGAAAACCGTAGGCTCACAGATTATAAACCCTGGGCTGCACACAGCACTCCAGAATTGATGGGATTCCCTGTTAGGTCCCTCTGAATTACTTCTGTCATTCACTGCTCATAAAAACATGAGAAAAAGACTATACATCTTAATATTCAATAGCAGCTTTTTAATGGTTACCAATTCCCAGTGCAACTCCCCCCCGCTCAAAAAAAAAAAAAAAACTCTTATTTTTATCCTAGGAAGAATGTGTTATAAGATACTAAAGGAATTTTAGTGATCTCCACAAACAGCAACTATTTCAATTTTTATTTCCTTCTATTTTACTTTCTTGAGTTTTTTTTAAAGTGTTTTAACAGTTGTGTAGATATCCAAAGGTAAACTGTTAGTTATTGACTTCTAATACATTTTTTTTTCCTTGAGATTCATGAACTGCATTTTCAAGCTAGGAAAGCAATTCATAATTCCCTTGGGAACCAGCATGTTGAATAGAAATGAATATATTTCCACAGAAATGGACTCATTACCCTGCCAGTATTACACAGAGCCTTATGAATAATTGTTATAAAACAAAGGGGTCTTACAGGAAAAAAGCTTTTGCATTTATCTTAGATTATATTTTTGTACCAAAAACAATTTATCCACTTGCATTTAAATTGCTTTGGTGTTAAAGTTTGCTATTTTTCCCTCAGCTCAAAAAATAGGCATGATCTAAAATTTGCCAAGGCCAAGGGAATTGGGGAAATATATTAATATAAAATATATTAAAATATAAAATCAGCAGCCATTGTTATAAATTTCTGGATTTTTTTATTCTAATGTCACATAATTGACAACAAAATAAATATTGGACTGAAGAAAAGAAAAACAAAACATACATTTTTTATGACTGTTATGTGGCAGGAACAAGTTCTGATGTGATACATGCATTAGTCCTTTGGAAGTGGGTATCATCTGCACAGATGAGAAAAATAAAGTACAAGGAGTTTAAATAATTTGTCCAAAGTTAAGAAAAAATAATAACTAGTTAATAGCAAAGATAGAATGTCAACATAGTCCTCATTTTAAAATTTCTTTTATTGCTGTTACCCAAAATAGAGGTTAAAGGAAAGGTGAAGGATTCCCATTAAACTCAAAAACTCATAACATCAAATAATTTTAGACATTTGACATTTGATGATTAACAATGACAAGTTTTGTCCTTTTAAATCACTGGAATTTGATGTGGCTAATATTCATGTAGAAGCCATAAATCTTTAACTGTAGTGATCAATCAACATTTTCTTCCTTTAATCTGATCACTGCCTTTATAGTTGCATGGTCAGAAAGTAGGAGAAGAAAAAAGAAAAAAAAGGGAAAGTAGATGGTTACAGGACTCTCCAAGCACAGCTCTGTGAGTGCCAAATCAGCTGGGAATAGCTGCATAGAGATCAGAGCCCCTAGGAAGTCAATTTTAAAAGTCTCTGGAGAGGACAGCTTTTTTGTTAAATTGACCCAATATCTTTAAGTATGTATCAAAATAAAGCAATTATGTAGCATTATTTGAAGGAACAAAAGAAGTCAAAGCTCGCCCTGATTGATGTACAAAAAGATAGCAAATGATCCTTCCACTTGTCTCTTTTTGATTGACTAGACACTCCAGATACCTGAAGGTTAACATTGAAAGCTTTCGCTGATCTGGTTAACAGATTTGTTTGTTGCTGTTGTTTGTGTTTGTGTGTGTCAGGGTGTTTTTGTGATGTTTTGTTTTTTCTGGTTGAGTTTTATGGCTGTTTCTCTAAGCTGATTTTAGTATTTAGACTAGACAAATAAGCTGAGATCTGTTGCAGTAACAAATAAACTTGATATCTGGGTGAGTTAATGCCACCGTTTATTTAGGCTTCATGGCACATGTCATTGTAGATGGGCAACAGGGCCGATGGAGCTTCCACCCATCTAGAGCTTTTCCATTGGCCTGACAGAAGAAGACAGCATGTTAATCACAGACAGGCACTTGAGGCTTCCACCCAGAACTCTCTTCTTCTTATTTCATTGACCAAAGCAAGTGTCATGTGACAACACTGGACTTCAAAGGAGCATAGAAGTGCAATCCAGAAATATGGACACAGGGAAACCTAGCAACACTTGATAGAAAGCAATAGCAACCTCGACGTAATCATTTCTTTTCCCTAAAAATTTCTATTACCAGGGAGAAAAACAATAAGAAATGGGATATCAGAATCAGAAAACTAAAGCAATTGTTTTGAAAAGCCCACCTTGAATGATGTATAAATTAAGCCATCAGTTTAAAACAAAACATATTTACAAAGGCAACAGGAAGAACATTCTACTTGAGAATGGATCGTTTGGATATCAGCATTACTTGTTTCATAGCAACAATATTATACATGGCAATTGTGTCCCTATATTGATCCAGACGTATTTATTTAACCTATACATTTAAATAATTAGAACTACAAAGATTGTGGCCTTGAGTTTGGGGGTCAGAAGCAGGAGACATTACAATTAAATTAAAAAATAAAAAGAATCAGAAAAAAAAAAAGTTGTCTATGGTATAGAGGGCTGACCCTAAACATTTTTCATAGATAAATGTTGTTTCTGGTACCTAACTCTTGAACCATCAGAGACTATTGTCCTCACAGTCAAAAAAACGACAGTCTTCTATGAAATGTATTCGTGACGGTTGTAATCTCAGACATTGTGCCAAGAACCAAAATTATTTTCTCCTTCATTTAGCACTGATTCCCTCCATTTCAGCACATTGGTCTTAGTTAATCATCAAGTGAGAAGACATGGTATAGTAGAAAGAGAATCCAAATAAGCTTCAGTAATATAGGCTTCAACTCCAGCTCCAGAATACACGTCCCAGGTGACAATTTTGTGATATATGTTAAGAGTTCAGTTAACTAACCCATAGTGTAGAAAGAAAAATATAGAAATGAGAACTGTCACAGAATCAAATGAGATAATAGGAAAAAGTCTCTTTTAAAATTCTGAAAGTGGTAAAGAAATGTGAGGTGTGAGTATGATGATGATGATAATGAGGCTGGCGTGGGAAGCAATCCGATTAAGATAATGGATAGTGTTTGAAAAACTTGACTCTTCTATAACTCAAACTGAGATACTTGAATCTTAAAAAGTGAAAGCTTATTATCCCATCTGTGATGGTTTCTTTGGGTTGTCACCTTAACTGGATCGAGGAATGCTTAGAGAATTGGTAAAGCACATTTCAGGGTGTGTCTGTGAAGGCATTTCTAAACAAGATGGGCATGCATGTCAGTGAACTGAGTGGTAAGGCCTGCCCTGAATGGCCCCATCCAAAATCCTGGGGGCCCAGATGGAAGGAAGGATGGAAGGAACCACAGAAGGGAGAAGCAGCTCTTGCTTGCATTTTCCCTTCCCAAGGGGGTACACTTTTCTGAGGGTGTCCCCCAATGGATATCAGACTCCAGATTCTTCTGCCTTTGAATATATACTGGCACCAGCATTTTCTAGGAATTTTCAGGTCTCAGGCTGCAGATGGGCTGTATCACCATCCCTGATCCTTTCTTGAAAGAAGAAATTGTTTCTTCCATCTCTGTCAGTCACAATGCATAGTAGAATAAGTTTGCATTGCTCTGAAGAATAAAGAGGAAACAGCGTGGACTACAGAATGGAGCAGAGCCTATGAAAGAGGAAGAGGAAACCTTTTGAAAGGGGCAAAAAAGGTGCACCCAGGAAGTATGTGGTGATCAGCTTTCATCGGTTGAGGGTGGCTGTATCAGTTTAGGGGCCTTGAAAGACAGTTAGAAGAAGGCAGACTTCGTAGATCAGGTGACAACCGAAAAATGATCCAATATCCAGCTGCATAATTATACAAAAGCCACATATGCAATATACTAAAGTAATGAACCTTTCAAGAATATAACCTTTTACCACATGTTTAGGCATTTCCTAGTAAGTAATTTAAAAGCTTCTGTATGGCTGTTTTCAATATTCCTGCACAAATGGATCTTCCCATTCATTGGCCCAATAGAGTACAGTAACCCAAAATACAGTACCCAAGTGGTGAATGTATCATGGATCTTGTTCTGAGATGCCTCGTACAAACACAAATCACATATGCACAGAAAAATTAGTGAATTTCTCAAATGAAGTATTTTATGGGTAACAATAACACAGAAAGAAGTATTAGTGTGGCTTTGGCCAATTAAAGACTGGGTTAATCTCCAGCAATATGGACGTCCTAACTAGACAGGTTGATTAATAGGGCAGAAATATGGAGTCTTCTTAGTCCTTCACTTGCCTTGTCTTCTACATTAAATTCAAAAAAAAATTTTAAACTTTTTCTAACAAAATTCCATTCAGGCAGGCCAGCTGAAGACACCACAACGGTCCTCAGCCAGGCCCTTTGTCTTACAAGAGAATTGATTAAAATGGACTTTATACCTAGTTCTATTTGAGGAGAAAAGAATAGTATTAGTGAGGGGCTATTTCTCCCAATTAATTTGTTTAAAGTATCACATTCATGATATGTTTAAATCATTGTCTAGGTCAGAGTATATGCCTCATGTACATATACATATTCAGCATATCTCACCAGAGTAAATTCTATGATTTGGGTCTTTTATTATTCCTCTGGCTTTTTCTTATCCATTAACATTATTTCTGTAATGGGCTTCTTTTCCACTTACATTTAGAAATCAGAATTTGGAAAGAGAAAATGTAGTGTGATCTCATATTATCCATTTCTAATCAGCACTTAACCCAGCAAAAATGACTTTGGAAGGTAAATTTTGGGCCATTCCAGCTGAGTAATAAAGAATGATGATCTCAACATTTAACTTCTAATTATCTCCCTAGGAAATGAGGTCAGGGAAGTTGAGTAAGAAAACCAAGTAGGAATATATATTTTTGACTTTACATTACCATATGTTCAGCCAGCTTAATCAAATAGGAATAAATTCAGGAAAGATGGTGGCTAAAATGGAACTCGAAAAAAAAAAGATATTTACATTTTTATTGGAGAAGATGATCAAAGCTAGTCTTTATTCTAGTCTGGCCCTTCTCTCTATCCCACAGTGCTGACATAAATGGATCTTTACAAGTCCTACATATATAATTTGGAAAAGCTCTAATGTAGCAGATAATATTCTCAAAAAGTTGGGTAATATTTTGGTGTAAACATATGGTACCCAAAAGTAATAAATCCATTATTCCAGGCACATGAATTGGGATAATATTAACCAAGAAGAGAAATGAATATTGTAAACATTAAATATAAAAGCAATGATCAAATTATTATCGTTTACCATGATTAGCTAATTCCACATACAGCAAAACCCACTTACATCAGTAATCAGCTGTAAATATTAGAAAACAGTACCATACAAATGCATGAGTTGGGGGTAGAGCCACAGATAATTGTGGATAATAACTTTCCATTAAATAAGATTTTTAAGCCTATATCAGCACTTAAGAGTAAGGGTGCTTATGAGCGTCCCTAAAGATAAAGATGTCTGAAATTCATATCTGTTTAGAGAAAATTAAATCTAGTTTAATTTGCTTGTGGGCACTAAAGCCTTTACACAAGGCAAAATATCTTACTTGAAACAAGTTATTTTTAAAATACAAAAAAAAAGTGCCTAATTCATGAGTTTGCTGATTATTTTTTACCTCCTGTAGACATTAACTGCATTAAGTCTACAGCTCTGACATTGTAATTTCCTAGACATAATAAATGTGATGTTCCTGACACAATACTATCAAATACCTCATTCCCAGCAATGCTTGGAATGGAGTTCTATGCCTAAAAGAGTGTGATGTTAGAGCTAAAAAGCAGATACAAATCTCCCATTTGTCCTTTCACAAGGACAATCTGTTAAAAATGTAATGCACAGATTTTCATGAAAACATTGAAATCTGAAACATGAAATATTAGTATTTTTCCTTCTCGCAGTCAATCACCACGTCCTTTCCATATATCTTTTTAATTACTTCACCTCTAACATCCTAATGTCTTCTCCGTCTTGAGACTTTCCTGGACTCTTCATGAAATATGTGGTTCTCGACAGAATTTTGATTAAAAAAAATAAATTAAGTGATAGTGTTTATTTCTTTTATTATGTATCTTTTAACACACTATTCTTTCCTTAGAAAGTACAGGCTTGTCAAGGACAGGTGGATTATGTGTTTTCCTTATGATCCTACAGCCAAAATGATACTGGCAATATGTTGAGTTTCAAGATAAGCCTCTTGATAATAAACACACGAAGGAAGACATAATCACCTTCTATTTACCTAGCACTGTGCTCAGCATATTTGTTACATTATCTCCTTTACTCTTCCCCTCAACATCCTGGGTATTGTCACTTTCATTTGAGCAAAAAAATCAGGCCCAAGGGGTTTGTTCGTATCCTATTTGAGCCTTTATAAGTAGTAATAGAACAAGATCAAACCCGGTTCATGAAGATAGTTGAGAGGAAATCAAATTTGCTGCCAAGCTTTTTCCACCACAGCAGTGGACAGTGGGCATGCTTGCAGAGAAATTCAATGGGATCCAGCAATGATTAAGTTATTTGCTTCCATGGATCAGTACAGGAGATAAAGGAATGATATAGATTGAGTGAAGTGAGTACAGTCTGTAAAACTGTGGTGTAAATATTTGCATCCAACTGGCCATAAATTAAATGCAGGGGAAAAAAATATGCTGTCTAGATCAAGGAGAGTAAATTTATTTCTAGGAATGTTCTTTGTCTCTCCTTTTTTGACATTATATGAAACACGATTTTTGGCAAGTTTTCTTCTTTTGTCTTCCTCTCCAATTCATAACTAGAAACATACTTTATGGCAGGGAATGTTATCTTACCAAATGGCATTCTCCCAAACACACCATTAACTTAGAGAGAAAGATGTATTGACCAATAATTGCAGGTATGATGACAAAGGATCATGTCCAGCCCACAACAACCAATCCTTCATGAGCTTACACTAGACAATCCCAATAACACTGTAGTCACTCCTGCCCTTTCTTGAGCACCTACTTCTAGAAATGGCACCTCTAATTTTCACACTGGTCTTTTAAGATATATTTCTAAGGCAGTGTTGTAAAAGAAGAAAACTAAATCTCAGAGCCACAGAGAGTTTTAGGAAAGGCCATCCAACAAGCAAACAATGCAGCAAGAACTTTAACCGAAGTCCATGTGACTCCAAAGCTCATACCCTGTGCACTAAACCCCACAGCTCCATGTGATCCTACAGGGAAAGAGTTACACACTAAAGAGAAAGGAATGTAAAACACAGTTATTGTAGCATTAGCAATTTACCAAGAAAATAACTGTTAATACATTGGTATTCAAGGATGATTTTTCCCTGGCAAAGACAGTGATTGGGAGCATAAAGGTTTAGACAGTGAGGAGGTGGAAAGGAAGCACACGTGGGATACAGGGCCTGTCATTTTGAATTGACAACAAAGTTATTTGTTACTTTTAACAACCCTAGAACTATTTAGGTTGTTTCTAGAGTTAAAAAAAAAAAAAAACAATCAGGTTAGTCACAAATTTTTCATTAATTCTAATAATCTCAGGTCAACCTGGTTCATGAAGATAGTCGAGAGAAAATCAAATTTGGGATATCTCTCTGAAACAAGCATCTCAGATACAAACATGTATTTAAAACTATGGACAAAAACACATTTCACAGTGAGGTGATCTGCTGAAAACAAGTCAAAAGTTTAAGTAACAAAATTCTGAGCAAAATGATTAGTCTGCTTATATAAAAAGTTTGTTGCTAAGCAACTACATGAATGGAATATTTCAATTATGATTTGAAGTTTTCAAGCTCCCCTTAGCAGTAACAAAAATAGACATTCCATAGCTAATGAAATCATCTTCTCATAAAATATGGAAACCTGAGACTAATTTTCTGAAACAATGTGTCCTGAAAATAAGGCAACATATTAATATTAAAACATAGAGGGAAGGACTAGTAACTCTAATCTATTATTTTCCATTGCACATTGACATTTTTCTAGCAAAAATAAGCTCTTGTGTAGACTCCTGTGTTCTTTTAACATTCAGTAAAATAATTGGATGTATATATCCTTTTGGAAATCATAACCATAGTCATTAAGCAGGTGAGTGATGAGATAGTTACACAACCTCTAGAGTTTCATCTTTCTCTTTAAAGCTCAAATTTTTTAATTTCAGATTTTAAGATCAGCATTTTATACAAAATAAGAATAAAGTAGGATGCCTGACTATTAATTGCCTGTTATAAACTGTGATATCATTATTACATCAGAATATATGTGTTTTCTTCTTCCACTCGCCCCAGTTGGGATCTGGCCATGATTAAAATGAAATAGTGGAGGGTAGGCTTAGCAATCCATGTAAAGTTATCAGTATATTCCCACTTCCCTTTGGTCAGACTGTAAACTAAAACAGTCCACAGCAAATGATTGTTGGTTCTTTTCTTAACAATTGTCTGTAAAATGAAAAAGAAAAAAAGGTTATCTGCTACATCTAAGTTCAGAAATTATTATTTCATTTAGATTAGAAAATGAAAAGTAATGTTTTATCTACTTTAACTTGGGGCTACCCAGAAGCAGATCCTGGAGTAAGGCTGTTAGGGCAGATAGTTAATTTAGAAGGTGATCCTGCCATGCACAAATAGAAGAGCAGGGGACAAAGGACAGAGGGAGCATATGAAGCCATGTTATCAAGTAAGTTCCCACTTAGAGCAACTCGAACTTAATTCTGTCGTGGAAATCTGAGAAACAGAGCTACCCTAATGAGGGGCAAGTGAGTGGGGTTCTCTCTAGAAGGGTTAAAGTCTTGGAAACTTGCTGAAAGCTACATAGACAAAGACAGACTTCAGCTAAAACGATACATATGGTGGCAGTTTAATTTCGTGTCATACATTGAAATAGTGAGCTGTCATGGGCACTGGAAAGTTAATGCTTTTTAGAATAACTATCAACCAGTACCCAAAGGGAAATGGAGATTCAATGCCTTGGCTCCCTTGTGGGAAGGATAACTCTAAGGTATATGCTATAATGGCGTTCAGGGTTTCCAAAGGGATTAAGTTCTACATGCCCACAATAATAATCTGTTTTATGCTATCCTCTGGGCTCTCTTCTCTTCCTTGTTTCACTTATCCGACTGGAATCACCTCCCTAATAAAATACTTGCATTCAAATCCTTGTCTCAGAGTCCACTTCTGGAGAAAATGAACTTAAAACACTAAAAAACTTTTAACTTGTGACTGGGATTTTTGCAAATTGACAATCATTTTGTAGCAGAGACAGTTAATAAGGGATAACATTGATTTCCATTACCATCATAAAAGTAAAATGTATTTCTTCCTGAAAATGTTCTATCCAGACTAGTTACCTCATCTCCACTGTTGTAATTCTTGTTACACTGAATACTAACATTTGACAATTGGACAATGGCTTCTTAAAGTCGTTTTCTTGACATCTTCAAATAGATCACTACCTGAGAACCTATCAAAGTGCAGTAATTATCTCAACTGGACTTCTCCAGGAGACTTATATCAAAAGCTATGAGCGGTTTTTCTTTCTAACTACCATTCCACCATACATGCTACTAACAAATCAATGCTTTAGTGCATCGCTATAATGATATTATTCTCAAATTCAAAAACATTTGGTGGTATCATGTACCATGATTCCTACAGAATTCGAGAAAATCCCCTTGACCTGATATTCAAAGCCTTCCAAAAAAATTTTCACATTTTATAACCAGACTTACATTTTTGATGGAAAGTCTCCTACTGAACTCAATATAGAGCTCTCGGACATGTGTTGTGGGTACAAATTAGAGTGACCATTCCTGTTTGCCTATAACTATCCCAGTTTTAACACTGAAAGTCCCAGGTTCCAGGAAAATCCTCAGACTCAAGCAAACTGGGATAGTTTTTTACTCCAGGTATGACAGCATACATTGCTGTGGTGTATTGATTTTTGATAGCATCAAAGAAACATCTGTGCTCAAGTAAATTAATGACTCTATCTTGAGTGCCTCATGATTGAAAGAAGGAATTTCACATGGCAATACCTATAGTGGGTATATAGGTAAGTTATAATTGCTATACGGCATCTTATTACTCATCAAAATAATAATTGTAGCACCTTTTTCTATTTCCCCCAATTTCTAACCTCTTTTACATTATATTCTACTAAGGTTAAACTTCCTACACCCCCAATAATTCCAAGTCCCTAAATTTTTGAGCTTTCAACAATTTGGTGTGCTACTCCTGCACCATCCCATCAACTCCTATCACATGGGTTTTGTCCTCCTAGGCCCACTCAAATGCTGTTGCCTTCATGGTGATACTCCTGATCCCCACCCCAATCTTTATATCCTCTTTATTTATAAGTCCTAAATTTATTTTGTTTCTTTTTATGGCATTTAAAGGACTTTCATTATGTTAAACATATGAATGGCACACTCTACCAAAAACATGCTGTAATAGATATCTAAGATACTAAGTAGAATCTTGATTGGTCAAGCAATAACAGCTATGATGATGATGACAGTAATAGATAACTAGCATGTATATGGTGGTCACTACAGACTAGGTTAGCACATTTGCAGCGTCACCTATTCTTCACAATTCCTCTGTGAGGTCCCTGCACATTACAGGGATTCCTACCTTCATTTGGCACCTGAAGGGCTAAGGTTGATGATGGTTAGATCAGCTAGCTGAGCTTAGAGCTCATGAGTTAGTGAATTGGAATTCAAACCCAAAACTCAATCTAAGGTCTAGCATAATGCTTCTTATTCATTATCATATGCACTTAATCCACCCACTGGACTTCAAATTATTTACAGTACCAGAAACTACATGTTAGTCTTCATTATACTTTGGTAACACTTAAGTAGAAATTTTAATCATGATATTTGAATTTCTTCCTTAAGTAAACCCTATTTGCTGCCACTTATTGGTACAAATCTCTTTTTTCAGTATAGTCCTCATTTAAATTTCTCATAAGTACTTGTCTATTCTTTATTATGTCCCCCCAGACCCCTATATAATTTTGAAAGGATCTATAAGACTGAGTTCATCACTATAAAACTAATTTCTCATCTCTTGGTTACCATGATTCACCATTTCTTAATGTAGTGTTCCTCAAACTGTGACCTACAAACCATTTGCAACTACCTGCAATAGAATTTTTAGGTGCCTTATTTAAAATGCAGATACCTGTAACCTATTTCAGATTTACTGATTCAAAAAAATCAGAAGATAGGGTTTAAGAATAAGATGTTTATGGATAAAGTTCAAACAATTTGTTCAGGTAAACTGAGTTTACCTCCTAAGCCTATCATGTAAAGTCTTCATAAATATAAAGATCTTAGTTTCTTTTTTTTTCTTTTTTTCCTTTTGATTTATTGGTTGTTCAAAACATTACAAAGCTCTTGACATATCATATTTCATACATTAGATTCAAGTGGGTTATGAACTCCCATTTTTACCCCAAATACAGATTGCAGAATTACATCATTTACACATCCACAATTTTACATAATGCCATTTTAGTAACTGTTGTATTCTTCTACCTTTCCTATCCTCTACTATCCCCCCTCCCATCTTCTCTCTCTACCCCATCTACTGTAATTCATTTCTCTCCTTTTTTTTTTCCCATTCCCCTCACAACCTCTTATATGTAATTTTGTTTAACAATGAGGGTCTCCTTTAATTTCCATGCAATTTCCCTTTTCTCTCTCTTTCCCTCCCACCTCATGTCTCTGTTTAATGTTAATCTTTTCCTCCTGCTCTTCCTCCCTGCTCTGTTCTTAGTTGCTCTCATTATATCAAAGAAGACATTTGGCATTTGTTTTTTGAGGATTGGCTAGCTTCACTTAGCATATTCTGCTCTAATGCCATATATTTCCCTGCAAATTCCATGATTTTGTCATTTTTTTAGTGCTATGTAATACTCCATTGGGTATAAATGCCACATTTTTTTTATCCATTCATCTATTGAAGGGCATCTGGGTTGGTTCCACAGTCTAGCTATTGTGAATTGTGCTGCTATGAACATCGATGTGGCAGTATCCATGTAGTACGCTCTTTTAAGGTCTTCAGGGAATAGTCCAAGGAGGGCAATAGCTGGGTCAAATGATGGTTCCATTCCCAGCTTTCCCAGGAATCTCCATACTGCTTTCCAAATTGGCCGCACCAATTTGCAGTCCCACCAGCAATGTACAAGAGTACTCTTTTCCCCACATCTTCGCCAGCACTTGTTGTTGTTTGACTTCCTAGTGGCTGCCAATCTTACTGGAGTGAGATGGTATCTTAGGGTGGTTTTGATTTGCATTTCTCTGACTGCTAGAGATGGTGAGAATTTTTTCATGTACTTGTTGATTGATTGTATGTCCTCCTCTGAGAAGTGTCTGTTCAGGTCCTTGGCCTATTTGTTGATTGGGTTATTTGTTTTCTTATTGTTTAATTTTTTGAGTTCTTTGTATACTGTGGAGATTAGGGCTCTATCTGAAGTGTGAGGAGTAAAGATTTGTTCCCAGGATGTAGGCTCCCTATTTACCTCTCTTATTGTTTCTCTTGCTGAGAAAAAACTTTTTAGTTTAAGTAAGTCCCATTTGTTGATTCTTGTTATTAACTCTTGTGTTATGGATCTTAGTTTCTATTGGAAACTTCTACTACCACATTTCTTTTATTTTACAGATTCTGGCTCTAGTCTCCACCATATCTATGACATCCTTTCTCTTTTTCCACATTAGTCCAATTCTATCTATTCCCCAAGACCTCATTCAAATCTTATCTCCTCTGATATCACTTCTCCCTCCTCTGAGCTGTATTTATTGTTGTGACTGCCGCTGCCATTGCTTTGGTCGAGACACCATGCATTGAACATATACCATATGCCAGTCATTCTCATAAGCACCTTATACACTGATTCTATAAGTCTTTGTAAAAACCTTATGAGATATCATCTATTATTATCTCCACTTTTAAAATGTTGAAACTAAAGTAAAAAAAAACGTTTAGTGACTTGCCTGAGATGACCCACCTTCGGGAGGGGAAGTATCCTGACACAGGCCTGGGTCTCTATTACACCAATATCCACACCTTTAGTAATTATTCTATATGCTTCCTTCACCACCGATCTTAGCACGGTGTCTCCTCCATGATAGGCAGCTGTCATTGCCACTATGAATGGAACAATCTCCTTGGGTGGCCTAATGAGCAATGAAGCACATTGAATCATTCTTACAGGAATGATGAATTCTAAATGAGTCTAATTCCTCAACTTGTCATGCTGGTTTGTCTTATCTTGATTTAGAAGGAAAAATGTTCATGATCTGCCAAATGGCCTATTTTACTTCCATTGACAGAATGGTCCATTTTATAAACAAACAAAGAAACAATAATGAGGTATAATAGCAAAGATACTGAATAGATATTTGATTAGTCAAGCAATAACAGCAACGATGATATGAGAACAGTAATAGCTAGTAATAGCTAGCTAGCTCACTGTATATGGTAGTCACCAGGTTAGCACATTGGTGCATTGTGTAACTTAATTCTCATAACAATCCTAATACAGTGACACCATTATCATCATCTCCATTCTACAGATAAGGAATCATAGGCTCAGAGAATGTCAATAATTTGTACAAGGCCACCTACCTCACAGTAGTATAAAACTTTGACTCCCAAACTCAAGTTCATTACTGTTCTGATCCACTGAAAAAGGCTCCTATTAGAGATTAACTTTGAACTAATGATTAGAAATTACTTTTGAAAAATTTAAATAGTAGAGAAAGAAGTCTACTCAGTTCCATAAATGAAAGCCAGACCATACGAATTATCTATGGATATTAAAGGAAGAGTGGAAAAGAGGTTTTCCATCACATCAACGGATGGAAATAGCTGCCTGTTTGGTTTAGAACCTGTCTTAGTCCCTGAAGACTGCTACAGCAGAATGTCCTGGGTTGAGTGGCTCATGGACAACTCAAATGTTTTTCACGGTTCTGGAGACTGGGAAGTCCAAGATCAGGGCATGGGCAGATTTAGGATCTGGTGAGAATCTGTTTCCTGGTTGCTAGAGGCCACCTTCCTGTTCTGTCTTCACATATCAGAAAGTGATGACAAAGCTCTCTGGTTCTGTTTTACAGAGAAAGTAATCCCTTGAAAAGTCCTAGAAAGGCCCCACCTCCAAATACTCTGATTAGACTAGGAAAATAATCTAAATTTCAAGTTTTTTTCCAAAAATAGTTGGTGTTAGTCTGTCAGGAATTATTTCCTCTAAATACCAGAAAGCAGCTATGCATAAAAAAATTTCCCAGTGAAAGAAAAGTTTCTCAAAGACTGGTCAATAAAATAGTAAACCTTTTCAAATAAAGCATGCATTTCGTAAGTATGGTTTCACCTTTAATATTTGTATAACAGTAGAAGGAAAGGGATAGGGGGAAAATACAAGATCTTGCTGCTTTTATCTGATAGGTCTTTGCAGAAATGTTGTTCTCAGCTTCCTCCCCTGCCATTCCCTTCCACCTTACAGTTCAACGGCATAGACCACAGAGCCCACCCTCAACATCAAACATAAATGATGGAGACTTCAAGACCTTTGGAATTTGCTCAACATGAAAAATTTCCTAAATATACATCTGCCAAGTTAAGACACAATGCCATGTGAGATTGCATAAATCACATCCTGAAATTATCTCTTGGGAGAAAGTAGGATCTTTGGCATCTAAAAATTTAACATAAACATTTCCATTTCCACGGGGATCCTATGAGAAAATAAGTCAAGATCACAAATAGCACCTAAAAGTTTTCCAATATTCTAAAGTGTTACACACACTGTACTCTTCCCATCCGTCACATTGATGAAGCTTTTTATTACTAGGTACATGAGGAACGTTGTTTTGTGTGACTGATTAAAACTATATTTTCCCTGGCTAAGGAACTTTATAGCCTGTCTCCAGGTGGGATAATGGATTCCATTCATTAATCCATTCATTTCAGGCAGAAGCTTCAAATGGCACTTCCTAATTTTAATACACTTCATAAATTTGCTCTCCTTCCTAAACCTTCTGCCTTGAAAGTGCCTGTTCCTCTCCAACCAATTTTGCTTCTTCAATATGTATCACCTGTCATTCCATTGATCTGAATGATCTTTCCACGGCTTGTCAAAGAACAGTCACAATAGAAGTTCTCCCAAACAGGTCCTTTCTTTGACTCATTGTCCCATAATCTTTTTCTTACCTCATTTTCAGTGAAAATACCCTACTTTATCTCGCTTTTCTTTATTTTTCCCTTTACTTGACTTTATGTAGTTCGGTAAATATATTTTTATTTACAAACATTTGATAAAGATATGTCTTCAATGACGTTGCAGAAAAGATCTTAAACAATTGAATTTCACAGGCTTTTTTTTTTCTTTTACAGAAAAACCAAGGCCTCAAGCATTGTTCTATACACAAACTGAAAAAAAAAAATGAAATTGTTATCAGCTACATTCTCAAGGCTCCTGCAGTAAATGAGTAAGCACAGGGTAAAAAGGGAAGATTAGGCAACCTTGTTGTACCCCTAGAGGAAGACAACATCCTTAGGGTTCAGCCTCTGTGAAATGTTCAAAGAAGGAAATGACCGATTAATCCCTCCTATAGCTTGAAGGCCCCCCCCCTCCAAAATTTCAATGTGATGTTTGTTTTGGGGTATAAAAGGGAAATTACATTCGATCTCCTTGTTTCATTTCTCAAAGTTTTGGAAACTGTTTATGAGTTTGGAAAGCCTTAGCTAGAATTTAAAAGTATCTAGACAAAGCCAAAATGCTTTAAAAATAGAACTAACTAACAAAGCCCATTTTTTTAAACACAACTCTTCTCATTTCCCACATTGATACGGATTTGGAATTAGAGCAACATTATCAAAAGGCTTGGCTTCTCTTCTCCCATGTCCCTCCCTTGGCTGGCCTAGTGACTGACTCTCAAAGGCCAAACATTGCAGTCACTATAATGGCTGCCTACAAGAGTCAGCAGGCAAACTTTAAAATATATTCAAGTCTACGCTCCACCCTAGACAGAATAAGTTAAAAATCTCTGGGGTTGTTAAAAAGTCGTAGTGTTTCTAAACCCCCCCACACACACCCAAGGTGACTTTAACAGGCAGCTGGGCCTGAGAACCACTGCACTCACCTTGAACACACTCCTGTGCTCCCTCTCTCATTAGCTCTCTCACTAACAATATGGTCAACCGATTTGTTTACACCTAGAAATTCAAGGAAAGGATTCTTAATAAGCAAAACCTTTTGTTCTCAGGAGGAAGAGTAGAAATGTTGGAGGACTGCAAAGTACAAGCTTGAGGGAAAAGAGCCTCCTGAACATAGAAACTAACTGCAAAATGCTAGAAAGAAGCTACCTCACACCTGTGCCCTGTGGACAGAATGAAGGCATTGGCCTTGCAAAAGAGTCTGACCTCATTTACATCATCTAGAATTCATCCTGTGCTCTTTTCTTTTTTTTTAAGAGAGAGAGAGAAAAAAAAGAGAATTTTTTAATATTTACTTTTTAGTTTTCGGCGGACACAACATCTTTATTTGTATGTGGTGCTGAGGATCGAACCCGGGCCACACGCATGCCAGGCGAGTGCGCTACCGCTTGAGCCACCTCCCCAGCCCTCACCCAGTGCTCTTGAGCATTCTGAAGGGGGAAGCACTGATGACAAATTTTAAAACAGCAAATGATTGACTTTCTGATATGATTTTCTACATATTCTTTAAATAGTTGAAAGAGGTTCACAATAATGTTGTCTCATTATATGGAGAAGACAACAGATCAGAAAAGTTGAGTGAATTACTCCAAATAACATGAATGAAAAATCTAGGTCTGTATGTCCTGAAAGAATGTCCACATTTCCATACTTTGTCTGCCTTGCAGACCCTTTTAGCTGAAAGATAAAAGAAGCTCTAAAAGAGAAGCTAGTCTAGACTTAATTCTAACATCAAAGAAAAAACCTATTTTGACTTATAGAAACCACAGAACACCAAGCTCAACCCTTGTTATCCTGTAAAAGAGAGGAAGAGAACACCAGGTAAAGTCAGGGATACGCTGGAGATTTTAGAAATGCAGATCTTAAAACATGGAAAAGAAAATCAAGATTGGAGATATTTTCCATTTAGGATACATAAAGAAAACTGAATGACACATGAAGGAAGACTGGAAATAAAATCTGATAACATGAATTTAACAATTCATGCCACATAAAAGGTACTTGAAGAAATGAAATGTTGAGAGTTCTCTCTGAACACAAACTAACAAAGATGGATGGGGATAACAGGGCAGAAGACATGAAACCAAAAGGAATAGAAGATGATCATATGTCTCTGTACACATACTGCCATAGTCTCAACAAGAGTCACAGTAATGACAAGCCATTTATTAAGTATTTGCTGCACACGGTAACACAACAGGTATCCTGCCAGGTACTGGAGATATACTGTTAGCAAACATGATAAGACTCCTGTTGAAAGGGATTTTATATCCTCCTGAGGCTGATTAATGAAAGTGGGTTTATGTAAAACTATTTGATTATAAGTTATGATAAATATTATAAAAAAGTAAACCTGGAAGACCAGAAAGAGGAGGCCATGACCTCAAACGGGGTCTCTAGGGAAAGTGTCCCTGAAGCAGTTAACTAGTGTGTGTGTGTGTGTGTGTGTGTGTGTGTGTGTGTGTGTGTGTGTGTCTGTGTGTCTGTGTTTACTAAAGCGTCCCCCAGACTGGGAACAACACATACGAAAGCTCTGAGGGGAATAATGTCTGCAGCCCATTCAGGAAACAGAAATTTCAGTGGCAGCAAGAGCTAGGAGCCTGTGAGATACAGGCAGGAGCTGGACCCATGTGAGGACTACATTAGGTCATACAAAGAATTTGAGTCTTGATAAGTCCCTGAGCAGATTTATATTGTAAAAGCTCACTCAGGCCACAATATGGGAACAGGGAAGGAAACAAAGCAGATGAAAGAAAATTAATTGCAATGTGATAATAACTCCAGGAAGAGAAGATGGATGAAAGTGTGGATGGTGGTGGCTGCAATGCATTAGTACAGAATGGACAGATTGAGAGACACTGCAGAAACACAATCACCACAAGTTAGTGAATAAAGATGGATTTGATGACGACAGTGAGGGAAAGGTCAGGTCAGCAATGCCATCTGGGCCAACTTAGACACTCTCGTGTCTTCTCCCTTTTGTAGGAGGCAGCAGTGGTGATGAGTGGTAATGAGGAGTGGGAACCTAACATCGATTCTCTTTCAATCCATAACAGTCCAACTTTTTCTCTTGTTGGTACAACTGGATCCTTTGACCTGTAGAACACCTCATTTTCTGCCCTTGACTGATGACTTCCTGTGTTATTGTTTCATTGGCTCCTCTACCTGCAAAGTTTCCTGTAAAATGGTGAATCTGAGGGCTCAATTGATTTTCATTCAAATCGTTTTCTCCTTTTTACTAGAATATTTCACAGGTGGCACCCTGTACTACTTGTTATCTCACAACCCAAAGAAATAGCATGTTGGCCATGGAACTTATAGTTTGCCAGCATTGATCTGGAGGTGTAAGTGGGGCCAACATAGTGCCACCTTCTGAAGCTCCTCTTTCACCTTTGACTTATTGGTTTTAGCATCCACCAGTGGCGATGACCTCAGTGTACTAAAAATCACTAAAAATAAAGAGTAAAATCACACACAAAAAAAAAAATTTAGCAAAACATGAGAGAGTTTCATGTGATTTCTACATGAAAATCAAATCCAAAGTCCTGACTAATCATATCAATATGGACTCCACCCCCAAATTGTTCTAGTGTTTCTCCAGCAACTCTGGGTTCCCCTTCATAAGAGCCCTTTTAATTCTTATGACTCAGAATGTAACCACCAATGTCCTGTCTTCTATTCCTTTTCTTTTCTCTCTTTATTGTCTCTTTTGGGTTAATTGCATCCATTCCTTGCAAATTCCTTTCAGCCCTTGTGCAAACATCTTATAAAATCATAATTCTAGCCTCAAGATGAGGGGCAATTTTCAGTTGCAACTAGTCCCTTACCCTGCCATAAATCATACTTGTCATCTTTAATCTCCAAAACACCTTCAGACCCCTCTCTTTCTGCCAAGGATATCATGATTCTCTCAATCCTCATTGACCCCTCCTCCAACTCTCCCTCCTTATCTACATCAATAAGTTGATAAATCTTCAAAATCCCCTGATACATCACCCTCATTTTGCTCTTTGCAAACCACTGTTCCTCCTCAAGTACAGGTCCTTATCTCTTGTCCAGACAATTGCAAATAGATTTTTAAGAACTCTCCCAGCTTCTAGGCTCTGCCCTGTGCAAACCACACTGAATCTAGGGTCAGAAAAGGCTCCTAAAGTGCAGCTAGAGTGATGTAATTCCCCTGCTCAAATGGATTTACTCTCTGCCATTAGCTGACAAAGGAAATGCCAGTGTTCATAGCGTACCCAGTCTGTCCTTTATGCCTTACAGACTTTGTTTCACCCATACATTCCCCAGGTCTACACACCTGAACCATGCCGACCTCTGAGCCTCTACCCAGGTGTCCTGCCCGTTGCCAATCCCTTTCCTGATGCCCAAACCATCCTTTGTTACTGGTAACCCATCCATTCCCTTTCTTCCTAAGTGAAACATATAAATTTTCATTGCCAGTTATTTGAATTACTAAGATAGTGTTCTTTTTTGTAGCAAAAACATACTCAGGTATCTTTTCTTTGTAACAAATACGACATCCACTCTAATTTCACTACCCTGAAAGAATAATTCATTGTACTTTCTTCCATAATTGTTCTTTATTTTAAAATGGTTACACAAAGACATATATTTAGGGAATGATTTGGCTTATAAAGAGATCATATTATATACATGATATATAATATAAACATATACTGCTCTGCAACTAAATTTTCTCGTATAATTTATATGGACATTCTTTCACTTCAATTTACAGAGATCTGCTTCATACATATTAATAATTGCCTCATATACTATAAAATACATAGTCCTTAATTTACTCTACCATACCCATAGATAAGCATTCAGTTCATTCCCTTTTTTCAACTACTACCACCGAGTCTGCAAAAAACATCCTCATATGTAAACCTTTATATCTTGTTACTTTTTTCAAATTAAGTCCGAGAAGTTAATTACTGAGTCAAATAGCACACACATTTTAAATGTAACAGTATAGAAGCCGATTACTTTCCAAAAGTTCATTTCTGTCAGGCTATTCTTTGAAAAATGATATTTTGGAAATTTAGCATTCCGTACTCCTTGTGAATTCTTTCTTCATTCTCTTCATTCTAGAGGTCTTCTTTTTCCTCTGAAACTTTATAGCACATTTTTGTCCTTTTGTGGAACTTTTTATATGACATTTGAGGCTAGATTGAGTCCTCTTATTTTATATCTCTACCACACTATACCTTAAAAAGGATAGTTCACTTCTCTTACCTATTCTCATAACTCCCATAACAGTAGCATATAGGAGGTGTTCCAACTTTTGTTTAACAGGATTCAGTTATCAGTTAGAGAAATGGGATTAAATGTGTGTGACCCTGGAAGAACTTACAAGTGGATTTGCTGCACAACTCGATGACCAACAAAACAGACATAGGCTGCCCACTTTTCAAGTCTACCCTTGAAAATCCAGGGTAGGTGAAGCCAATCAACAAGGACATGGCAACACCACACAATGTTTATAGACCAGAACCCCCCGACAGAAGCAAATCAAAAAGGAGGCCTGGCATACTAAAAAGAGGCATTTTTAAATTTGTAGATACCTCATTGTATCGTGAACTCAGGTCAAATGCTTACCAATGGGTAAAACAGAATATATAGCTCAATGTAAAGAAGACCTAGGAGCGGGATGGGGGGCAGGCAACAAACTAACATACATTGAATACAACTATGTTTGGTGTTCTGAGATTGCTTTACTTGTGTTATCCATACGATACACACAAATACACATCACTGTGCAGTGAATTATTATTATGACCATCATTATATCTACATGTATATGGGAAACTAATCTTGCCAAATCACCAAATCATAGATTGTGCATACAGAGGAACTAAGTTGAAGACCCAGATCTATTTGAATCTAGGCTGCTTATAACATCTCACCCAAAGGTTTAAGAGAGAGAGAGAGAGAGAGAGAGAGTCAGACAGACAGACAGACACTAGATGATTCTTTGTTAGAAGTGCTGTAGGGACCACAATTTCATGAAGGGGGGAAAAGAAAGACCAGTCCACAATTGGCACTTATTATACTGTAAGAGAAATGAAGTTCTCTTCCGAGTCAAATTCCAGGAGCAAAACGAACAAGCGAGCAATGCTTTACCCCAAACACTTAACCATTCATTTATAAGGAAAAAGAAAGGTCCGATAATGACTCGGATTTGTCGTCAAAAATGTAAACCATGCAAATCTAAGGGAAGACATAAATGTGTCTAGCAAGTACAAACAGCACAGTCATTTAAAACTGGGATAAAGCTCAGATTCTAAACATTTTCTTGGCTGACTATACCCTGTGTCTCCTGAACCTGAGGCATCTGTCACGTAACACAAGTGTTAAATGCCACATTAGCACTTCTTTGCTGATTGCTCAGAGCCTCAACCAGCTTCTTTTAGTTCATTCCGTCTAATTCTCTAGTTCTCTAAAGTTACCAATATCTGCTGTTATCTTAAACTTTAGTTTTCTCTCATTTTCTCCTTTCAAGAGAAGACATTGGAGTTTAATCCTCTCAACTGGATCGAATCAGGGAAGGCCCTTCCTCTCTGAACATGAATTCTAGGGTCCAGTCGTGACAAAAATAGAGATAATAGAGATGGAAGTGAATAAAATTCAAAGCTATGATTCAGGGAGATGTGAATTTAATTCTCAAGCTTACTCTTATTCAGAATCCGGAGTTAAACACTTAATCCTCTCAATCCTCACTTTTCTTTTTAATATTGAGGTCATAATAGTATTCACTTCAAAGGATATGGTGAGGATTCAATACAGCACATACAACCTGTAGTAAGTCCCCTATTAGTAGAAGGTTCTTATCATCATATCAGTTAGCAGGGTTGGCCACTTACAAACAAAACTACATTAACCCCCAAAATAGACTTTTAAAACCCACGAACATCCTTTTAAAAACTGTTTTTAAAAATTCCTTCATTATCTCTATGTCTGAAGATAGGATTCAACCCAAATACCACTGAAAATGAGGAAACTGCTGATGGGGCTTACTTAGGCTCAGAGTTAACAGCCTGAAGGGCAGCATCTCACAACCGTGGATGCAAGGATACTTGAAAAACATAGAAGTTTTGTGGGTGCATTCATAAGGTTAATGTCCTGTTTCCATGAAAGGAAAATGAAAGCAGAAACTTCAAGAGGAGAATTCATACTGTGACTTTAGCATAGTGAACAGAATTTTGTTGAATGCGAATTGATGGCAAAATAAGGATGAAATCTATAAGAGGGCAAAATGATAAATTCATCCTGTTTTCTTTTCCCCTCTTCAGATTCCAACTGCAAAAGCAGTATGTCTATGTAATGATGCCACATCAAAGCACTAATATTAATAAGTGGCTCTTCTTGCATTTGGTGATTTATTCTATAAACTGAATCAAATAGAGCACATGTATGAGGTACCCGCATAAGTATGAAGTGACTAAAGGGCAGAAGTGGTCCTCAAGGTCAGTCGGGCCAGAAAGCCAACCCGATATATTTGAGGCTGAGTGTATCAAAGTAAAGAGACAAAAAAAAAAAAAAAAAAAAAAAAAGGAATTTTCTACCTGTTTTCAGAAGGGCGAAGAGAGAGTTTAATATAGGAGATTAGGCAACCCAGTGGAGGGTTTGACTAGAATTAACACAATAGGATGGAGACGGAGAATGAAAATAAAATGGTGGCAAGCTAAATTATTAATTTTCTAAAGCCCAAACATGATTCAATTGGAAGTGAAGCTCTGAGTTGGAGAAATTTGACAAATGGGAGCAAAATGATGTTGTGTTGTCAGTTCTATATGCTAGAATTCATTTAAAGCATATTCTGGCCAGGCACAATAGCACACATCTAGAATAGGTAGTTTGGGAGGCTGAGGCAGGAGAATCACAAGTTCAAAGCTAGCCTCAGCAAATTAGAGAGGCCCTTGGCAACTTAGTGAGACCCTGTCTCAAATAAAGAATAAAAAAAGGTCTGGGATATAGCTCAGTGTTTAAAATGCCCCTGGATTCAATCACTAGTACCAAAATGTAATAATAATAATAATAATAATAAACATATTTTGTATTACTATACAGAGGGACCACAACAAATGAGGTTAAATCTTTCTACATCTTATTCTGCATTGCAATAACATAATCTTTTTCTCTATTTTTAATTAAAATCTAATTTCTTATAAACTGATTTGAGTCTGAGTCCCAGATCCAGGCTAACCCACTAAACCATTTGAAGGCAATAATTTTAGAAGGACTTCCAAGTAAAACATGGGCTACTTTCTTTTGGTATTTACACTTATGAAACCATACTGTTGATATTTTCATTTCTTTGGTTTCCTTTGAAGAATGTAACATTCCTTTGGTTTCCTTTGAAGAATGTAACATTCTTTATGTTACATGTAAAGAAATATTTTAGCTTTCTCTATTCTAACAAAACTCTATTCCATCAGCAATGGAAAGCATAGTTAACAATCAGAAGCAAGTGCTGATTTCAAATATGTGCTCATCTTTCTTTTTTTTTTTTTCAGTTGGTCTTACACAGTTGAGGAGAGGGACTGAGGTAGAAAGAAATGTCATGGTAGGTATACGTGGTTCCATGTTGTGACTGTCAGTTTTTCACCATTGTGACCAAAATACCTGACAAGAACAACTCAGAAGAGGAAAAGTTGATTTTGGCTCAGAGTTTCAGAAGTGCAGTTCTCAGCCGGTCAATTTCTTTGCTCTAGGCAGAATATCATGGCAGAAGAGCGTGGTGGAAGAAAGCTTCTCAGTTCAGGGCAGCCATAAAAGAGATAGAGAGAGGAAGGAGCCATAGATATAGTCCTGGGCCACGCCCCCAGTGACCTATTTCCTCTAGTTATGCCCCATCTGCCTACAGTTACCACCTAGTAGACCATTCAAATTATTAATTGATCCATCGAGGTTAGAGCCCTAGTCATTGCTTAATACTCCCACATCTGAACCTTGCTACATTGTGGTTAACCCTTTCAAAACATGAGCTTTGGGGGGGGATATCCTAGATCCAAACCATAACACATCCTTTGAAGCAAAATCTTTAGAATCCTCACAGGGATTCTAAGATGAGAAGTTAATTATTCAAAGTCTTACAACAAATATTTATTCTGGATGTTAAACTGAAATTTAAATCAGGAGAAAGCTTTAAGGAGCTGCGTTTCTTAATGCAGAGATGCACATGTCAGTGGATGTTCCTTAAGCTTTAGGTTAGAAAAAGTTCAATGCGGGAAAATACTAAAGTGACTCAGAGAAGGAAGAAAAAAAAAGTGAAAACCACAAGAGAGGAGATCTCAAACAAATAGGTATAAAGAACAAATAAAACTAGTGAAAGAATGAAAGGCAATCCTAATCCTATATTCCTAAATTTGGAGAGGAGAGATGGGAGGGGTAAAGAAAGAGAAGGCAGGGCTGGGTTGTGGCTCAGCAGTAGAGTGCAAGACCCTGGTTTGATCCTCAGTGCCACATAAAAATAAATAAATAAAATAAAGATATTGTGCCCAGTTAAAACTAAAAAATGAATTGAAAAAAAAAGGAAAGAGAAGAGCAGGGGATCAGAGTTGGGGGGGATGTTGGATCATATCTTATGAGTGGAAGAAGAAAATCATGACTCTAAAAGCCAATGATCTAAAATTATAACAGCCAAGTAGAAACTAAGAAGAATGACAACTAAATGAAAGGTTGTATTCTGGATGGAATCCAGAAAAGAAAACAAAATAAGGTTATTAGGGGAAAACTAAGGAATTATGAATAAAATATGAACTTGACTTAATGACAATGAATAAATATTATTTATTGATTGTGACAAATTTACCATGTAAGGTGTTAATACTAAGGGAAACTGGAAACAAGTTATATGGAATCTCTCAGTACTACCCTATAATTTTTTTTAACATAAAATTATTCCAAATTAAAATGATTGTTTTAATTCAGTGAAATAGAAGTATTTTTTATGTTAACTTTGTTCCAAGGAAAGCCCTGGTAGCATAGACCTAATGCTTATGATTCTACTTTCAAGAAGGGTAAAGAGTGAGAAAATTTATAGACAAAATATTGGAACAGGCCTTGATATCACTGAGGTATACTCTTTTATTCACATGTAAATAATCTACCAATTAAGACCATAGGAGAAATCTGTGTTAAGACATACACATGCACATTTTCTTAACATTACCAAAAGTTTGAAATTTAGTCTTCTTTAATCTTAGGAAGGCAGGAAATCAAAGAACCTTCTGTTTATTTAAATAAAATTACCTGGAAAATGCAGTCTTAATCAAGGAATACCACTTTAGTTTCTCCTTAGGCATACTAAACTTACGTAGAGAAAGCCAAGAAAACCAGACCAAATGTAATTAACTAACACTTCACACTAAGTAGATGGATGATCTTGCATCTAAAGGAAAAAAGATTAAAAGGACCTCAGTGCCACTACTATTAATACCATCAATAAAACTGCAATCCCATTAAGCAAAAAAGGCTCAAATAGTAACAGAATCATTGCACACACAGTTTCGTAACTCGTCAAGACACAATGCATTAGCTACTTAACAAGGAGCCCTAAAACACAGGTATAAAGAAACAATATCCCCCACAATACTCTGAACATCTCCCTCAATCTGCTCTTTCCACACCTGGCAAGGTGCTGCTGTGTTTCTGCAACAATCTTGCATCTCCCATCAGACAGCTGAGCCTGAAAAAATTTGAAAGGGACCTACAGTTCACTGTGGCCATTCAAGTTCACGTAAAATCAGGACACTTTCAAAGGGAGTCTATTGAATGTCAGGTTTGAGTCAAGGTTTTAATTTCACAGTAGATTTAACCGAAGAGATTTAATTTTACCAAATTAAAAACACATGCCTTACAACAGCCTTCAAACCCTCCAGGAGTGAACTGAGATAGAGAAAGTTTGATCAGAGCCTCAACTAGAAAGAAAGAAAGAGGAAAAAAAAAAGAAAAGAAGGCAATGATGTTAGATGCCCTAATTTCAAATCTCAGAAGCTCGGGATAGAGGAAAATGGAGAATTAACGCTCTATAAAACAAAGAATGCTGTTCTTGCTGACTTGAGACAATTTCTCCAATTAAAGAGCACCCACCTCCTCTCAGTATGGTCCTCCACAGTCTGTGTCCAAGCAACTCCCAGAAATCAAGGGGCAAGAGAATGATGGCTAATATTAGTAATGAATAATATGCTACTGTCTTCCAAGTTTCTGGGCACAGGAAAGACAATGAGAGATAAACACATAGATGAAAGATAATCATGTAAAGGAAAAAAGAGGGAGGCAGAGGGATTGGGCGAGAAATCAAGGCAAAAGATATCAATTAATAAGAAAAATGTTGAATAGAGAATAAAATATTAATGCATCACTAGCCTGTGGTGGAGACCATAACAGACTCTTATACACATTATTTCATCCTTGCAATGATGTTAGAGTCTAGGTGTCATTTAATTTTTAAAGTGGAAAAACAGAGAGTCGTTGCAGTTAGTTGCCTGGCCCTTGGAAATTATAGGTACCAGACAACATTCCAGTCAGGTTAACTCCCTGAGCCTTTGCTTTGTTCATTGCACTATTCTGCCTGTCCCAAGAAGAAAGATAGTGCCTGGAAAATTTAATAAATCAGACAAAGCAAGCTCCAAAAAACTCATGGAAGTGTACATATCATAATCCACCATTCAAGTTGTAAACTCCTTAAGTACCAACAAGTTCATGTTTCTCCAGAGAAAATAATTTTTACATTTATATTAACATCATGGATCAACAAATATGTTTCCATTTTTTTAAAAAATTAAGTTTTTAGGAACTGATAATTTCCACCAATAAAATAAAAAATACTGTTCTCTAATGCAGTAAAAATTGATATGTCACACTGTGAATTTGTACACTTAAAGTTGTACATTTCTCCCAGTGGCTAGGAGGCTGAGGCAGGAGGATGGCGAGTTCAAAGCCAGCTTCAGCAAAAACAAGGCTCTAAGCAACTCAGTGAGACCCTGTCTCTAAATAAAAAATACAAAGTAGGGCTGGGGATGTGGCTCAGTGGTTGAGTGCCCCTGAGTTCAATCCCTGTTACTCTCCCCCCAAAAAATAAATAAAATGTTACATTTTAATGCACATAAATTATACATTAATTAAAATAACAAAACAAATAGACAAATAGTAAAGAAGTAACTGAGCACTGACTTTCACTTCTGATTATGCTTGATGTTGCAGACCTGCAGGTCTTTTAAGAGCAACGTGAAAATTCAGCTAAAATATAGAATTAAATTGTTTGAAGGAACTGAATTGCTGCTGAGAAAAATGAAAATTTTAATACGTCAAAATCCAAGAGAGAAAAAAAATCAGTAATATGAGTGCAATATCCTGTGTCCAGCTTCTCTCCATGTGGCAACATATTCTCTTGACCATGTAGAAAGGACAGGAAGCTCAGAAAAGGCTAGCCGTGATGAAAACATCAGAGCGGTTTGTCAGGGCTGAGGAGACAAAAACTGCATTTTGGCCTGCTGATTCAGGTGGGACCTGAGAGGCTCAGATTCCCTAAAAAAATTAAGGTGCAAAAAAATAAAACCAACAAGCAATAATAGCTCTTTCTTCAGGTCATATGCTGAATTCATATATATGAAAACACATATATAAAAATATCTCATTGTACCCCATTAATATAAATAACTATTATTTATCAATTTTAAAAAGATAATATTTTTAAAAGCCTATTCCAGTGTCTAGGGGAGTTCTCAAATTCAATATTTGACAACATTTATCTAATAATTAAAGCTATTACTTATTTCTATATTTAAATATATGTTACAACATTCAAGAGGGCATATATTAAGTGATATGTGTTGATTAGTCAAGACAGCTTGGGTGAAGGTCTTACCACCATGAAGATTTAAATTTTATGAATCTAGAGTTTTGTTTATTTATTTTAAAAATAAAAAAGTGATCAAAAACAACATTTTTACATCTTAAAGAGTCTTTAAAAAAAAATAACTAAAAATCAGAATGGAACTTTGGCAGTCTTGAGTTCAATCGTGGTGCATAAAAATAAAAAGTGAAGTTCGGTACCCACAACAAAGAAAGAGTTTGGTAAATTTTACAGCCAGAGTGGAAATAACTCAAAGAGAGGAACACACGGGGTGTGAATTATACCTCAGCTGCAGTCCTTATCCAGGTCTTCTCAGGCTGTGGTGATTCAGATCTGGAATGCTCCCTAACAGGATCATGTGTTAAAAGTGTGGTCCCCAAGGTGACATGATTCTCAACATTGACTTGGAGCTACAAGAGCTCTGATCTCAACACGAGGTTAATCCACTGAAGTCTATATGGATTATCAGGAGGTAGGGCCTCGTTGGAGGAAGAGGTCACTGGGTCGTGCCCTGGAAGCAGTTATCTTCTCCCAGCTCTTGCTTTCTCTCTCTCTCTGTTTCCTGGCTGCCATGAGATGACAGCTTTCCTCTGCCATGCCTTCCAATGTTTCTGCCTTAAAGCCCACCAACCATGAACTGTACCTCTGAAACTGTGGCCCAAAATAAAGCTTTCCTCCTTTCAAGGTGTTTGTGTCCGTGTTTTGATCATAGCGATGCAAAGTTGACTGACACAATGAGGTGATCTGCTCTTTACTTCACACTGTCAAGAGATGGGGTGGAGGGGAGGGAGGAAGGGGAGGTGGCATGGGGGCAGGAACAATGGTGGAATGAGATGGACATCATTACCCTAGGCACCTGTATCACTTCACCTGTGGTGCAACTCTGCATCGTGTACAGCCAGAGAAATGAAGAACGTGCCCCATTTGTGTACGATGAACCAAAATGCACTCTGCTGTCATGTATAACTAATGAGAACGAATTTTAAATTTTTTTTTAAAAGAGAGAGTGGATCCTTTACCGAGAAATATAGCACTCACCAGAGGTTTTTTTTTTTATTTGATCATACATAGTATGAAAGATTCAACCAAAAATTAACTTTATATCGACAAATAGGATCTAGAGGGAAAAAATTGACCTCCAGATGTACAAAGACAGATTCATAGGTAACCAAACATTGAAGTTGTTAGACACAGACTTTAAAGTAGCTGAAATTAATAGTCAAGAAAATATATAAGAAAATGTAAAATTAGAGCTTAAAATAAGATGCAAATTTTATAAATGAAAAGATAAATAACAGAAATTAAGAACTCAAGAATAGTAAGAGTAGGGGCTAGTGCTGGGGTTCAGTGATGGAATGCTTTCCTGGCATGCATGAGGCACTGGGTTCAATCCTCAGAACCACGTAAAAATAAATAAATAAAATAGGGATATTCTGTTCACCTACAACTAAAACTATTTTTTAAAAAAAAAGAATAGCACAAGTGCATCATGCACAGAATAATAAAGGATTAATGAACATGAAAATTATACACTGAAGTACAGGGAAAAAAGGATGAAAATATATAAGAGTGGAGAGGATAGTGAACTCCAGGTGAACCATCTAAGTGTTGTACATTCATGGTCTCAGAAGATAAAGAAAGAGAAAGAAGTAAACAGAAGAAATATTTGAAGAGACAATAGCTAAAGCTGTTTGAGAACATTCTTAGCAAATCAAGCCACCTACTCAAGAAGTGTTTCAAATCCTAAGCAGAAAAATACAAATAATGTAGTAATGGTATATTATAGTAAAATGGCTACAAACCCAAAACAAAGAGAAAAATCTTAAAAGTAAACAGAGAGAAAAAGATTAGCAACACTTAGAGACTGGTGGCTAAAAGAACAAAGACCAGAAAACTAAGGAATGCCATTTTAAGATGATAGAAAAAAACATCAGCCAGCCAAGTTCAGTGGTATACACCTGTAATGCCAGCAACTCAAGAGGTCAAAACAGCAGGATTGCAAGTTCAAAGTCAACCACATCAATTTAGTGAGACTGTGTCTCAGAATAAATATTTAAAAGGACTGGGAATGTAGATCAGTGAGAGAGTACCCTTGGGTACTGTTAAGAAAGAGGAGAGGGAGAGAGGGAGAGGAGAGGGAGGGAGGGAGAGAGAGAGAGAGAAAGAGAGAGAGAGAGAGAGAGAGAGAGAGAGAGAGAGAGAGAGAGAGAGAGAGAGAGAGAGAGGGAGGGAGGAAGAAAAGAAAGCAAATATATCAGTAAAAGTAGAATTCTAGACAGGAAATATATCATTCAAAATTAAAGGTTCATAAAAACAACTGAATCTATCACCAGTAAAACCACATTAAAGAAATATCGAATAAAGTTCTTCAATCCAAAAAAATAATAATAAAAAGGTGTGCAGAAATCCAGGAAGAAACAAAATACAAATAATATCCTGTAGGGTTAAGATAAGTGTAAAAATAAAATTCATAAGTAACAATATTCTAAGAAATTTGCATTATCTAGGAAGTAATAAAAATCAAAAATTAATATTTTATTAGTGTTTGATAAATCAAGAATCTATATTGTAATCTCCAAAGTAATGACAAAAATAACAAAGAATAGATAACTTACCAGCTAATAGAAGTAAACACTAAAAATTGAAATATATTTAAAACATAAACTATATCCAAAAGAAGGCAAGAAAATCAAGGAAAGGGTATATTTAAATACTTCATTGAGATAAAAGACAAAACTAAGAAAACAAAATATATAAATAATTTTATTAAAGTTAAATGGAATGAGCCCTACAATTACAAAAGAAAAATTATCAAACAGATAAATGTGCATCAACACTATTTTACATTAAAAAGACATATCTTAAATATAAGGAGAAAGTTAAAAATAAAAACAATGTAAAAGGATATAATGTATAAATAATAACTGAAAGAAAGTAGGTATATCTATATTCATATCAGGTAAAATATATCTTAGGTTAAAACAATATCACTCTAGAGATACAAAGGAACATTCGTATAA
Source organism: Ictidomys tridecemlineatus (assembly GCF_052094955.1). Classification (NCBI taxonomy): domain Eukaryota; kingdom Metazoa; phylum Chordata; class Mammalia; order Rodentia; family Sciuridae; genus Ictidomys; species Ictidomys tridecemlineatus. The sequence goes on from NC_135477.1 coordinate 56,758,913, forward strand.
TAATAAAAGGATTAATCCATTAACAAAATATAATTATACTAAATTTGTAGGCACCAAATAAAATAACTGCAAAAGATATAAAGCAAAATGAGAGGTTAAACAAATGTACAATTACAATAAATTTTAGTACCCCTTCCACATTAATTGGCAAAAAGAAGTAAACAAAGTAAGAACATAGAAGTTCTGAACTAAAAGATTAACAAACTTGACATATTCAACATTTATGGAGTCTATACCAATGACAACAGAATAAACAGCTCTTATGGAGCTTTTTTCAAAATTAACCACACGACAAGCATTAATGAAATTCAAAAAAAAAAATCAAAGGATTAAAATATAGAGAGGATATACCCAGACCCAAAGGGATTTGTTTGAATCAAACTTTTTAAAAAGATAAGGACGTTATGCACTATTTGTTTTTCTGGACCTGGCTTATTTCATTTAGCATATGTTCTTTGTGTTCATCTATACTGTTGAAAATACCAGAATTTTCTTCATTTTTATGCCTAGATAGTATTCCATTGTATACACATCTCACATTTTCTTTATGCATTGATCTGATAATGGACACTCAGGTTGATTTCATCTCTGGGCTATTGTAAATAGTGCTCAAGTAAACATGGGAGTACAGCTTAGATCTCCAACCTTCTAATTTCATTTTCTTTTGATATATACCCAGTAATGGAAGCTCTGGATCAAATGACAGTTCTATTTTTAATTTTTTGAGGAACCTCCCCACTATTTTTCTTGCTAGCTATTTTAATAAAGTTTTAGTTCTTAATATAGATGTGTTCACTTGAGAAAATTCAATGAACTGTACATCTGTGATGTATGCACTTCTTTTTATTAGCCTTTTAATGAAATAAAATATACTTGCACATGAAAATATTTTATCTCCTACACTTTGTCTGTAAACGAAAACTGAAAGATAACAAAATAAATGTGTTTCATATATACATATATATATATGTTTTATATATATATATATATATGTATAGTTTTGAAAACTTGGAAACACAGTGTCTTTACAGTTAGGCATTTCAAAGTGCATATACATGATATAGTCCTATTAGGGGCCATAAAATACAGTACTAATGAGAATGCTAGATGTTATTAAAAAAACATTTTATAATATGCTTTTAAAATACCATGGACTTAAAATATTACTCTATTTGAAATCTGTACAATTTTCAACGTGCTTTCACATTTAGAGGTTATTTAAAGATATTTTGTTGCATCATTTATTAAGAGAGTCATTTAAAAGTTATCTCATTAATAGTCTAAGCAGAACTCCTTTTTTCCATGTGACAAATAAAAACAAAATTAGCCTCTAAGGAATTAATTTGGTCATGTTTACATAGCTAACAAGTGGCTGAACTTAACATTTATTATTTCAGCTTGCTCAAGATTTCTTCCCCTATATTATAATACCAGCACCCCTTGTGTAATGGTCTGGTCATCTTGGTTCTTTAGATAAAGGTCTCTTCATTACCACTTGCTGTGTTTGGGTCATATGAAACCAAGTCAATTAGAATCTATCTCCCAGGAATCAGATGCTTGGGATGAGTAATGCATAAATTGAAAGTTTGTCTAAGTCAATCTACTTGCTTTGCCCTAAAAACACTGGCCATTCATTTCTGCTATCCCAATTTCTGAAGCTTTCCAGCACCTACACAAATTTCACACAACATAATTATTCGATTCTAATTTTGATTCTGTAGATTATTCACTATCATTTTGATTCGTTATTGTTAGTTCCTATTGTTACTACCAAGAATGCTAATGGCTTCTCTGATCTACTAATAAGTGATAGGTCAGGTCTGTAACCCAAATCACTTCATTCCAAAGTTAGAGTCTTCTCTAGCTCCCCAGGGTACATTTTATACATGCTCCAAAGAAAAACTAGTACCATTCAATATATATGTCAAGGTAAAGTACCCAAAGTTGCAATTGAAGTTGGAAGTTAATAAAACTGAATAGAGAAATGATAACCTTGAAGAAACTCCAAAAAAATAATAATAATAATTTACATTTTCATTCAATAACATCAGAGTTTTGTGATGACACTAAACTAGAAATCTTGGGTTTGCACAGATGTCAACTTCATTATCAAATCTCTGACTAATCCAAAATTGCACAATGAAAACAAATAACAAACAAAACAACAAAAAATCCTTCACCTTTAAGACCAGAAATTCTACCTTTTAAAAATTTAAGGTTAGCTTTTCGATTAACTGATTTTGTTTTTCAAAAATGTGGATTGTTTTGTATTTGATCCAAAATGATGGCCTTACCTCACCTAAATCAACATTTCTATAAAAAAAATGGAAGGAAAATGCAAATCGTAAAGATAATAGGATTCAATTATCGAGGTTGCAGAAAGAAACAGCAGAAACACAGTGCTAAATGCAGGAGGTTACAAGGAGCAAGGGAGAAAGGGAAGGATAATTTTTTTAAATAAGATAAAATTTGCTAGTAAAACTAGTATATGTCAAACAAGTCAAATATTTTTAAAAGGTGGCAAGGTCTAAAAAAAATAAAATCCACAGTGGGAAGTAAGAAAACTGTCAGTACTGTCAGTGGTGATTCACTTGAGCAGAAGCTGAAATAGGAAAAGCTGAATTTATTTTTTGGCTAAGAAAAATATGATCAATTATACAAAATACCCCCAAGACACCAGCCTGAGAGGTCAAGAAATATTGGAGAAATCTCTCATGGTATTCTTTGAAGGACTTAAAATTTCAAAACTCTAAGAAAAGGATTTTTATCAGCCTGAAACTAGGTTTTTCATAGCAATGATTCAACAATGATTCATCTTTCCTTAAGCTAATTGTCAAGCTACAGTTCAAATCACGAGCCAGTAAACCAAGCTGAAGATGACTGAAATAATTCATCAAGTACCAGTCTCCATCTTTCCAACGTCACTAACAGGAAACTTACAAATGTTAACCCAACTGATACACTGGCCAGATCACACACAGGTTGATTGAATTTGGCTTGCAAAGGAGAATTGCTCACAGAAGAGGTAGAGGAAGTTCTGAAGCATTCCTGTATATTCTCCCACTTGTTCATTCCTCTGTCTTAGGATCCTTTTGATTTCCTCACCCTGTTCATCCATACAGATAGTTCAGCATTTCGAAGCAAGAGCTTGCTATAGAAACCCACAAACTCTCACATGTTTCCAAGTGTGTTTTTTGCTGGGCATAGTGTGCACACCAGTAATCCTAGCAATGTGGGAGGCTGAGGCAGGAGGATCAAGTTTGAAGCCAGGCACAGCATCTTAACAAGATCCTATCTGAAAAAAAAAAAAAAAAAGGACAGGTGATATGGCTCAGTTAATCCCCACTACCCACCTCCCCAAAATGTGTTTTTCCTGCTCTTTGCCAGCACAAAATCGTTATCAAGGTATCATCCCCCTTCTTCCCTCCCTTATGGGTTCATAGATGGTGATACTTAAAGGTATCTGTGCCAAACAGAACCATTACTATGGAAAGGAGATAGTCTGATACTCTCTTGGAGAGATCATAAAATGTATATGCCATATATCTGGGTCAGTGAACCCCTTACCCAACAAATTTTTCTGATCAAAGCTCCTTCTTCCAATTCAAGGGTGGTTGCATAGACCCAAATGGAAGAAGCCTAAGTGGGAGGACCGAAAACTTGGAGGAGCTTGCAAGACCAGATTTCACCACACCAAAACCCAAATAGAAATAGAAATGTAAAACAAACAGAAGATGAAGAGAATATTTCGTTTCTGAGAGAGGACCACCTATGTGTATGGAGTCTCTGGGATTCCATGAAAGAGAAATTCTCACTGCTTAGTCTCTGAATAAAATCTTATCATCTGAGATCCTGTGGGAATAAGAATTCTGAGATACTAGAACCAGATGAGAGTTGTTTCTAAAACCAGGATGCAAACAGCAAAAGAACAATCATGTCAGGAGGAAGTTTATTTGATCGAGAAGTTAGAAGAACACCTCCTCTCTTTGCAGGCATAAAAACTTAAAAGAAATTGATGGAGGGCACATGAGGCTGGACACCTGAGAAATTTTCAGGTTTATTTAAGCTGCAGCGAGCAGAAGGGTCTAATGCCTACAAATCTCTGGACCCTGAGTCTGGAAATTCTTTCAGATTTATAATCAGTGGGGTGGTTACATGACAGTGGGAGTGAGCAGGAGCATAACAGCTACTCTTTGTCCCGTATTCTTCAACTAGACAGAGGTTTCACACATTTTGTCTGCAAACCTGGCATTCACAAGAAAGAGAAAGCTTCAAACCACATTGAGATCTGTGCAGAGCTCCTGTGAAATCCTGTTGATACTCTTTGTAAAAATCTTTCTGACGAAAGAAGAAGGTTAATTATGGAGAGGAGTCTTTTGGGTCGGGGGGGGGGGTGGGGGGGGGTACCCGGTCTACTTCAAAACTAGACCTTCCCATATGGCTTGTCCTTGAAACAACTCTCCAATCCTGACTTCAAATTCCTCCTTTCCTTATTGAACATTTATTCTCCTATCAGTAAATGTTCAGAATTATCAGTCTATACAGACTTGTCACTGTTATATGATACTAATTTTCATTTAGATCCTGAGGCTATTGAATTCCAAAAAGATAATTATTATGAATGAATTTTGGATGGAAGTAGCACAATGGAAATTAAGCTCAGAAAGTGTAGTCCTTAACTATACTGAATCCCTCATTAGCCAGTCAGGATGGGTTAAGTGGGATAAAGGCCCAGTAGTGTTTGGGTGTGTGTTTGTGTGTGTGTGTGTGTGTGTGTGTGTGTGTGTGTGTGTGTGTGTATCAGTGAACCTCTTACCCAACAAATTTTTCTGATCAAAGGTCCTTCTCTAAATTCAATGGTGGTTGCATAAACCCAAATGGAAGAAGCCCATGTGGGAGGACTGAAAACTGGAAGGAGCTTGCAAATTTCACCACACCAAAGTCAAAGTAGAAATAGAAATCTAAAACAAGCAAAAGGAAATGGAGAGAATCATTCATTTTTGAGAGATGACCCTTATATGAATATGTACATAAATGCAAATATGAAAAATACATGTTTATGTGTTTTTTTCAGATAATAAAAATAAGTTGATAAGTTTAAAAGGAGCTGAGTGGGCCGTGGCTCAGAATTTAGGGACTTGCCTCAAGAAATAATTCTCCTTTTATTGTTTTCCCTATCTGCAGCAGAACATATAAAGTACCTCCTAAGACCCCAAAATATTTTCTTTGTTTCCTTCACCTCATTGACATTTTGGTACTTAAAAAAAAAGAAAAGAAAAATCCCTGTACCAGTGCCCTGATCCCTATATAAAACTCATTCCTGCCAAACAAGAACTGAGACTATCCAAACTTGTCTGTTTTCTCCCACTTCTCACTCCCAGTCTTCTGCGATGCTTCCTGATCTTATAATTAGGAAGGGCCCTGCCAATGCCACCTAATTCATCAGAAGAAATAGGGAATTCTTTTTTTTTTTTTTTTCATGCCCAGTGCTGTTCTCTCTGTAATTAACTCAATCATTATGTGTTTTCTGAGACCCTACAGTGTGTTTAGTCAACTTCTAGGAATCAGAATTATTGTTATGCATGTATCCTGAGTTAGACTCTGAGCAACGTAAGGAGAAGAACCAAGACCTAAAGACAAATAAAAATCAATAAAATATTTTATGCACATTTCTTAGAAATTTATACAATAAGTACAGTAAGGGCAGAAGGAGCATGTCAGGAAGGATCACAGTTCTGGAAAATGGAATTCTGGAGGAAAGTATAATTTTTAAATTCTTTTGTTAATAAGATTTTATTCTAACTACAAAAGTAATATATACAATATAAAGAATTCAAACAAGATGTAAATACAAGAAAAGGTAAACTCCTCCCCAATAACATGCCTCTCAGGAATCACTACTGTTCACAATGTAGTTTAGACTGGTCTGTTTTTCTTTCCTCCCTCTATATACACACACCAGATTTCATGTAGGGCAATTCTATTTTAATCCAGAGTGTGCCGTGATCATGTTTCCTTACCAGGACACAGAGCTGCATCTCATTTCTAAAACTTTCTACACAAAATGCCACAGTATAGACACAGGAAAAAAAAATGTTAGGTTGTAATTGATGGGTGGGAGAGTGACAGAATTTCAGTTTAGAAGATAGAGGAAAAAAATTGTACAATATTTCTTGGACAATCAGAAAATGTTGATCTAACTAAAGATATAATTGATGTGAATATGGGTAAGGAGTCAAATTATGGAGGCTCTTGCAATCAAGCAAAGAATTTTACTCGGCTGGAGAGTCAATGAGTCCTTTTAATTCTGAGAAATTCCTACTTTAATACCATGATTGTGTGGCAGTCAGAGGCTAAGCAGGTACCAGAGTAAGGCAATTAGATTTTGCTCCACAAATATTAAAAAAAAAAGAATATGAATTTTAACAGCAAATGACTTTAAAATCTGCTGGATTTGCATCATGTTAGTGCAGAAGTAACTGAATTCAGCAATTGAAACTTGTTTTTATTGGTGTGTTGTTGTTGTTGTTGTTGTTGTTTTGTTTGCTGTTTTCTTTGTTTGGACCATAGACAGCCCTAACTGGCTCTTTGTCTCCTATGTGAGGATATAGTGAGAAGACAGCAATTACAACCTTAAAGAAGATTTGAGCCTTACTACACTGATTGACACTCTAATCTCAGACTTTATTCCTCCAGAAATGTGAGAAATAAGTTCTTGTTATATATAAGCCACTCCGCCTATACTACTTTGCTAAAAAGCATCGCAAATCATCTTCGGTCTGTTATCTATCATCCATCTACCCATATCTGTAAGTCCTAACAACATACTGTCTAGTTGTGATTGCTCTTTTTCTTCACTATCTTGTTGGCTATTCTAGACCTTTTGTCTTTCCAATAAACTTTAAATCAGTTCATCAGTGTCTACAAAAATAACTTGCTGAGATTTTTGATTGGAATTAATTTGGCTCTATAAAATAAATTGAGAAGAATTAACATCTTAACAATATTGAATCTTTCAATCCATGTACTCTAAATATCTAAATTTATTTAGATCTTTGATTTCTTTCATCAGAATTTAAAGTTCTCTACATATAGATAGGACACATTTTGCTGGATTTATATACACGTACTTCATTTTTTGTGTATAACTTTAAATCATGTTTTTATTTCAAACCAAAATTGTATCTTATTATTATTTAAGAAAGCAATTGATTGCTGAATATAAACTTTGTGTGCTATGACCTTTCTTTGTGCGTTGATTCTAGTAGATCTGTAGTGATTCTCAGGATGCTCTACATAGACAATTATTTCACACATGAAGAAAGACAGTTTGTTTCCTGTTTCCCAAATGGCACACTTTAATTTTCTTTACTCTTTTTAATGTGCTAGCCAGGACTTACAATACAATGTTGAATAGGAGTTCATTATTTTAGGAAGAATGTATCCTACCATTGTGTTTGATGTTTTGCTCTAGGTTTTGCTGTAGGGATTTTATAGATGCTCTTTATCAAGTTTAGATACTTCTCCCTCCTCCGGTTTGCTGTTGATGTAGTGGATTACTGACTGTTTTTTGAATATGCATCTAACCCTGCATACTTGAGTAGGTTTCACTAGTTCATTTCGCATAATTTGTTGTTGGATTCAAAGTGCTTGCACATTATTGTTGATTTTTGCATTTGTGTTCATGAGAAACACTCACCTAGAGTTTTTCTTTTTTTTTAAATTTCTTTATCTGGTTGTGGAATTAGGTTAATTTAGCCTCAGAGAATTAAATGGAAAGTCTTCTGCTTATTTCAAATTTTTAAATGAGCTTGTAGAGAATTAGTATTTCTTGCTTAAATATTGGGTAGAATTCACTAGTAGAAACACTATCTGGACTTGGTGCTTTTTATTTTGGAGGGGGATTATGATTAAATTTTTAAAATAAATATAAGAGTGTTCAGATTATCTATTTTTTTTTTTTTGTTGTGTGATTTCGGTTGTTTACATGTTTTGAAGAATGAATCCATAACTTGATCTATGTCATAGTGTCATTTGTGAAAAACAATAGTTAGGCATCAGATGATACATGCTTCTGTGAACCCAACAAGATATTTAAAGTTTACTCCTTGCATTGATTCTAAATATCTAGTCATAGCCCTTGTCTTGAGCCTCTTGATTACATCTTCAACTTCTTTTTTTGTGTGTGGGGGTGGGGAGTATAGGGGATCGAACTCAAGGGCACTCAACCACTGAGCCACATCCCCAGCCCTATTTTGTATTTTATTTAGAGACAGGGTCTCACTAAGTTGCTTACTGCCTCCCTTTTGTTGAGGCTGGCTTTGAACTTGCAATCCTCCTGGCTCAGCCTCCTGAGCCACTGGGATTACAGGCATGCACCACCTCACCTGGCTACATCTTCTGCTTCTGACATAGCTCGTGTTTTATGGTTGTTTTTTTTTTCTTCAATCAATGACTGAAGTGTTTCCCTGGCATGTTCCATTTAAAGTCAACTGACTCTGCTGCCATGTTGGAGAGACCATGTGAACACACTTTCTAAAGGTAAAGAGGAGACTCAGGTGTGTTGAAATCTAAACACCAGACATGTGAGTGTGAAGAAGGCTTTAATATGACCCCAGCCTCAGCTGCAGACTGGTGACAACTTCATGTGAGAACCTGAACCAGTATTGCCAGGTTAAGACACTTCTGAATAAATGAACTACCAAACTTTTTTTTTAATTGGTTGTTCAAAACATTACAAAGCTCATGACATATCATCTTTCATACATTTGATTCAAGTGGGTTATGAACTCCCATTTTTACCCCAAATACAAATTGCAGGATCACATCGGTTACACATTCACATTTTTACATAATGCCATATTAATGACTGTTGTATTCTGCTGCCTTTCCTATCCCCTACTATCCCCCCTCTCCTCCCCTCCCATCTTTCCTCTCTACCTCATCTGCTGTTGTTCAAATCTCTCCCTTGTTTTCCCCCCCTTTCCCCTCACAACTTCTTATATGTAATTTTGTGTAACATTGAGGATCTCCTTCCATTTCCATACAATTTCCCTTCTCTCTCCCTTTCCCTCCCACCACTCATCTCTGTTTAATGTTAATCTTTTTCTCATGCTCTTCCTCCCTGCTCTGTTCTTAGTTGCTCTCATTATATCAAAGAAGACATTTGGCATTTGTTTTTTAAGGATTGGCTAGCTTCACTTAGCATAATCTGCTCTAATGCCATCCGTTTCCCTGCAAATTCGAAGATTTTGTCATTTTTTAGTGCTATGTAATACTCCATTGTGTATAAATGCCACATTTTTTTATCCATTCATCTATTGAAGGGCATCTAGGTTGGTTCCACAATCTAGCTATTGTGAATTGTGCTGCTATGATCATTGATGTGGCAGTATCCCTATAGTATGCTATTTTAAGGTCCTCAGGGAATAGTCCGAGAAGGTCGATAGCTGGGTCAAATGGTGGCTCCATTCCCAGCTTTCCCAGGAATCTCCATACTGCTTTCCAAATTGGCTTCTCCAATTTGCAGTCCCACCAGCAATGTACAAGTGTACCCTTTTCCCCACATCCTCGCCAGCACTTATTGTTGTTTGACTTCCTAGTGGCTGCCAATCTTACTGGAGTGAGATGGTATCTTAGGGTGGTTTTGATTTGCATTTCTCTGACTGCTAGAGATGGTGAGCATTTTTTCATGTACTTGTTGATTGATTGTATGTCCTCCTCTTAGAAGTGTCTGTTCAGGTCCTTAGCCCATTTGTTATCTTATTAATTTTTTGAGTTCTTTGTATATTCTGGATATTAGTGCTCTATATGAAGTGTGAGGAGTAAAAATTTATTCCCAGGATGTTTCTCTTGCTGAGAAAAAACTTTTTAGTTTAAGTAAGTCCCATTTGTTTATTATTGTTATCAACTCTTGGGCTATGGGCGTCCTATTAAGGAATTTGGAGCCCGACCCCACAATATGTAGATCGGAGCCAACTTTTTCTTCTAACAGGCACAGAGTCTCTGATTTGATATCAAGCTCTTTGATCCATTTTGAGTTAACTTTTGTGCATGGCGAGAGAAAGGGGTTCAGCTTCATTTTGTTGCATATGGATTTCTAGTTTTCCCAACACCATTTGTTGAAGATGCTATCCTTCCTCCGCTGCATGCTTTTAGCCCCTTTATCAAATATAAGAAAGTTGTAATTTTGTGGGTTGGTCTCTTTGTCCTCTATTCTGTACCATTGGTCCACCTGCCTGTTTTGGTACTAGTACCATGTTGTTTTTGTTACTATTGCTCTGTAGTACAATTTGAAATCTGCTATTGCTATACCTCCAGATTCACACTTCCTGCTTAGAATTGCTTTTGCTATTCTGGGTCTTTTGTTTTTCCATATGAATTTCATGATTGCTTTATCTATTTCTACAAGAAATGCCCTTGTAGAAATTGATTGGCATTTTGATTGGCATCTCATTAAGCCTGTAGAGAACTTTGAGTAATATCGCCATTTTGATGATGTTAGTTCTGCCTATCCATGAACAGGGTATATTTTTCCATCTTCTAAGATCTTCTTCTATTTCTCTCTTTAGGGTTCTGTGAACTACCAAAACTTGAGAGAGAATAAATGATCTTTAATGTTTCAAGCCATTGCTTTGGGGGGTTTTGATGCAGAATAGATAATAGATAACTAATTCAAATATCCACCTCACTAGGTTGATGTGATGATTAAATTAGATAATGCAAGGAAAGGGTTTAACATAATGTCTGAAACATAGTAATTTCTAAATAAATGTTAATTGCTAATATTAGATGGAGTTCTGAAGTAAACTAAGAAGGAGAGTGAGCTGAGGGGCCAGAATTTTAAAACCAATGGATTTACAAGGTGGCAGTGATCTGGCTGTATTCCAATAGTGGCCTACGAAGGGTCTCACTCATCCAGAGCAGGTGAGTGAATGGAAAGTTAGATCTACTTAAAGGAGCCTGATAGATATTTCAGAATTCAAATAGGTCAGTTATTATAAACGTTCAGTCCCTATAAATACCTCTAAAGCTGATTTTAAGGGAAGAAATTTTTTTTTACCATTTTCCCTTTTTTTCACATTTTCTTCATATGGCAGACATGATTAATGCTGGTTTAAAAGATGTTCACGTGTGTAGAGCAGCAGGATAGATGGCAGCTCAGCTTTGTGTTACAAGAACTATCCCTCTTACCTCTGGCTTTGATATTGTTCATTGAACATGTTTTTATAAAGTGCTTGGGAGTTGGTAGCCTCATGTGAAAATTGATGGAGCCAGACAATAAACACTATATTGATTTTTAAAAAAAAGGAGTAAAATACAAGACTAAAATTTTAATAAGGTCAAATACATAAATACTAGTTTCATTTCAGAGTCTGCTAGTAAGAAAGGAAGTGAGCAAGGAAAAAAAAACTATCAATTATAGGAAGTCAAAAAGGAGCATAATTGCAAAGACCTCAAAGAAGACAACTAATCTTTGTTCCAAATAAAATATGGAATCCTTACAGGCAATCACATTAGAAAAGACCACTGATCAATGATCTTGGACCGAACACTAGAGGAAGTACGTAAGTTCCCTGGGTGTATCTGAATTTTAAAAAAATAAATAAAAAGATGTTCTCAAGTTGAACTATAATTCAAAGTTATTTTTGAAGTTTTCATACTTGAAGATAATAGCCCACTGTGATTGATGAGATGAAACAATGCTTTGAAACACACTCTTCTTTTCTTTGAAACATACTTTGATAGCGTATTGCTGGGAAAGATGCAACTAAAAGTCAAAAATCATGGAATTGGTGAAGAGATAAGTCACCATTTGATGTCATTCTGTTGCCTGTAAGGCAGGTCACATTAAGCTCCATAAGGATCAACTTTTTTCCCTCCCATCTCTGCCTTGTCTTTGAGTTTGTTTCTTCTACATGCATTAGACAGTGGCTGCCAAACTTTTTTTTTAACATCACTCACAGTAAGAAGTAGATTTAAACTTGTGACCTAGAGTACACACATTCCTGTTCACATATATATAACTGAAGCTCAAGTTTTTTGAAACAATACACACCGTTATTGTGTACAGTGTCCTGTGAATGTTTTCCTATTCTCCCCTCTTCTATTCTGTTTTATTCTATGTCTTTTATTTTAAATGCTGATTATGACTCAGTACATAGGTTTTATAACTCAGCGGTGGGCCTATGACCAACACTTTAGAAAATGCTACACTAGGGGGTTGCCTTGTTCTTTCAATATTAATTTTGTTGCCTTCCCTGTGAACTGTTCACATATTCAGCCAACGGATCCACCAGACTTGAAGTGTTAGCTGTCTGAACATCTGCTTGGATTTTCTTTCTTTTTTTTTTTTTTATTGTTGGTTGTTCAAAACATTACATAGTTCTTGATATATCATATTTGGATTTTGTTTCATTCATTCACCAACCTTTATTAGGTCAAATATGATTTTCATATGTCAAATAATGTCAGGCAGATAGACATGAAGAATATGACACACAAAACAGTAAAACTTTCAAAAAAAATAGTAATTAAGAAAACATAAAATTTTAAATCCCCAAAATATAAATTTAAAAAATGACAATTGCTTTAAATAAAACCAACATGATTTGATGAAAAAGAAAAAAATATAAACATTCTATTTAGACTTATTTAGATGGAGTGGTCAAAGAAAGCTTTTCATGCCAAGATGACACTTAAGTCCACATTAGTTGGTCTCTAAAAATTGGTCTTCTCTTTTACAGTTTTAATGTGGTCTGAACAAGATCCACAGTTTCCAAATTAAATCTTCTTTTTTTTTAATTCCTAGGCAGCAAGGGAGAGCGAAGTGACTAAATTCTGGTGAATGGGATGTGAACAGAAGCAATGCCATTTCTGGGTATTGCACTTAGAACAGCTGGACATGCAGTCCCTGGTCCTCATCCTCTGCCAGTGAGCTGGGCCAGAGAGCACACACCTGGAACCAGACACAGAGACCAGGTGTGAAGGTCACCGAGCTGCCTTCCAAACTTGGATCACTGATCTCTCTGGGTTCTCATGTGAAAAAGAAATGATATTCCATATTGTTAAGTCACTGTATTACTGACCTTCTTTGTTTCTGTTCCCAAAATAAAGGAGTGAAAAAAAAATGAAAAAAAAAAAAAAGCTATTTGAGGAGTGAGGTTATTGGTAGTGGTTGAGGAGGGAAGGGTGTTAAAGGCAGAGGGAAAGATATGTACAAATCCCCTAAAAAAGAGATTTTCTGCTATTTCAGGGAACAAAAGGAAATTTGGACTTAAGTATGTGAAGGAAGAATGGAACAAGATGAAATGAAATTATATAGTTTATTATGACAATAATGTTTTAAACAGGGATGATAATAATTCGACTGAGGTAGACTAGGAAAACTTCACAAATCCATATGAAACATTTCAAGCACTACCTTGTATATATTATATTAATTAAAATTTTAATTGATGCATTATAATTATAAGGCACTTGACTCTTACTGGTACTCTCTTTCTCCTTTCTTTGGTTCACTCCAAATCTTCAAACAATATGCTGCTCCCTCTGTTTTAAAATACTTGGCAGATATTAGGGAAATGCAAATCAAAACCCCATGAGCTTCCATGGTACCCTATTAAAAATGGCTGTTATCACAAAGACAAAGTATAACAAATGCTGGCAAGGATGTGGAGAAAAAGGAACCCTTTTACATGTTTATGGGAATTTAAATTAGTACATTCACTATAAAAAATATTATGTAGGTTCCTCCAGAAACTGAAAATAGAACTCCCATCTGATCTAGGTATACCTCCCCTCAGTGTACATTCAAAGGAATACAAAAGAAACACCTGCCTACCACGTTTATTGCAGCCCTATTTACAATAACTAAGGTACAGAATCAGCCTATATGGCTGTCAACAGATGAATGGTTAAGGAAGATATGGTATATCTACACATTGGAGTATTATTCAGACATGAAGAAGAATGAAATCCCATCATTTGCAGGAAAATGGACAGAACTGGAGGAAAATTCATTGAACAAAATAAGCCAAACACATAAGGACAAGTATCACATGTTTTCTTTCACATGCAAAAAAAAAAAAATTTAAGATGACCTGAGAGACTATAAGGAAATTAGAAGGGGACTAAGGAAGAATGGAGAGAGGGTTGGGCAAGAGAGGAGTAAAGGAAGGGCAGGCATGATCAATACACAATATATGCACAGTGAAACTTATTAACTTGTACAATTAATTCATGTTTTAAAAAAAAATAGAGTTATAGCTCTTTGAAAAAATGATGTGACAGAGAATTTCTACAGCAGTTCAAACTTTGCCTGAGTACATGTTTATCTCTTGGATTGATTAAATCATTGATTTCCAAAACCACATAGGACAGACAGTTGTAAGTCTTCATCTTGAAAGCAAGTTAATATATTCCCAATTTTACATGAAGGACAGACCCATAGAGATGTTGTGAATTTTATTTGCACTAATTTTTGTGAGTGGCCACATCATTGCTTTACTGACTATTTAAGACAATTAATGTCAACATTTATATTTGTTTTATTGTCATGAAGTAAAAATATTTCTACCCCAGTCAGCTTAAACCACAAACAATATAATCCAATTTACTTTCATTCTCATACCTTATTTGAGCTGTCTTTTATGCCAAGCCTGTCAGTAAATCAACTTTAATATTTAATACTTTAATATCTGCAAGCAAAAGGTTCTGTTTTTATTTTAATGTCAATATGTCCAGCTTGTATAGGTCTTTAAAATGATTTGAAGCACATCCTACTGGCATGCAGAGATTAAAAAAAAAGAAATTTAATAATAATAAAACAAAATCTGTTTTCATTGATAGAAATTTCCAGCTGTTTTCTCAAAAACCATCAAATGTAATGAAAGGGGTTGCAAAGATTTAAACACAAAGGTTGCCTAATTAGCTGGATACATTTGAAATTATACCACCACATTGGTCGATCTGAGGCAAAACAGGCTGCTGTTTTCCACCAGGATGAAATTCTAGGAGCACTGTAATTTACCTCCATTATTTTTAGCAGGGGTTGAAGGAGAACTAACTGCAGGGCTCTATTTTATCAGCATTCTGGAAAGATGTTTTCACGTTTTCTTATAATATACTAATGAAAATCGATAGCACATGCATTTGGATGCACTAAGAACTTTGGGAAATGCCAGAATAAAAATTATTTAGGAAATTTGGATGGAACCTGAGCGTTGGCTTTAAATAAATGACCACTGTTCCACTAAACTTGAAGAAAAAAAAAAAAAACAATATAATGTCCACTTCTTCCTGACAAACCACTCAACTGAGTCATCCACTCTAAAGGTCTAACACAGCTCATAAACTTTGAATAGGTACAGGAGGAAAAAGCAGGATGTAGCATTTTGGATGACTGGACCATTGATTAAGCCTCGGACTTAACCTTGTAACCTGAAAATAATAATAATAAAAAAAAACACAGGACATCCGATTCCTCAAAGTTAACAGCAGAGTGTTTTTATGAAAATAACTTATAGGAGTAGTAGTCTGCCACCTGGAACCTTCCAGAAGTGAATCACTCTTTATCATTGAGATTTCCCGGTAAGCTGTATATTTAAAACACTTGAGGTTGAACTTTCTGATCTTTTTAAAACCGACTGTATAGAACAGAACGTATTCTTCCTGATGATTCAAGGCTGTCGTAGTGAAAAACAATCATCTCGCCCTGCTATGAAATAGAGATATTATCAAAGGCTATTGAGCTCGACCCCCACTAAATAACAATTGGGTGACTGAGTTCTGTCTTTGCTTCAGAGGGTGCTGTGATGATTTCTCTGTGTACAACTGGCTGTGCTTTGTTGCTCATCAAAAAAGTAAAACAAACAAAGCAAAAAAAAAAAAAAAATCCAGTGGAATGTGGCTCTAAAATCCTGCAAAATACATTTTGAATTCTTGCTCTGCACTTTAGTAGGAATATGACTTAAAACAAATTCCTTTCCTTTCTGTGCTTCAGTTATAGTATGTTATAACAGTAATATGAAAATAGACATAAATACTTAAAATAGCTCTTTCTCTGTAATCTATATTCACACGTACATAACTGTAATTTGATGGATTTGCATATATTGGGGACGTGATCCAAAATTGTTTTATAGAAGTTCTCTTCAGTAGTAATAAAAACCACCAAATAAATTCCAACATACTTGACTCTTGGCTCTAGCCAACTGGGGAAGAAACACACACTATATAGAAACAGTCAAGATGTTAAAAAATATTTAAGCTATTCTTCAAAGATGCGCTTACAAACTTATCTGCATTGCTTCTGGTCTAAACAGAAGCCTATGAGTTTTAGAATATTGGCCACTAAGTACTACATTTCCTTCTTTTTGAGGTTCTGAGGTTCATTGAAAAAGGAAGAGAACAGGAAGATAGCAACACAAATGGCCTCCCTTCTGTAAGTAATTTGATTCTATTGGGATAATTTTTGTGCCTAGACAATTTGATAAGATGATTCTGAATTCTGAATTCCAGATTCCTAGAAAAAAATATACTTGAGATTGTTGTGGATTACATATGATCAATATAAGGAAATTTATTTTTCATCGAATTTAAGAATCTAGTAGTTTATATCCGTTTTTCAAAATGGTGCATCAACATCAACAAAAGAATGGGAAAATAAACAAGGAGAGAGATGAATTACAGTAGATGGGGTAGAGAGAGAAGATGGGAGGGAAGGGGAGGTGGGATAGTAGAGGATAGGAAAGGTAGCAGAATACAACAGTTACTAATAGGGCATTATGTAAAAATGTGGATGAGTAACCGATGTGATTCTGCAATCTGAATTTGGGGTAAAAATGGGAGTTCATAAACCACTTGATTCTAATGTATGAAATATGATATGTCAAGAGCTTTGTAATGTTGTGAACAACCAATAAAAAATAAAATTAAATTAAATTAAAAATTAGGCATTTATTTAAAAAATTAAAACAACACATAGTCATGCTTTGCTAAACAAACTCTGTGGGGCAAGGACAGAGTCTATCTTGATATCTACAATCTTCTCTTGCTCAGCATTGGGTCTAGCATGGTAAGGAATAATTGCTGAATGAATAAAGAAATGAATGAATGAATAAACTATTTACACAGCATTACTCTAATAATTCTTATTTGTCAAAAATCCCAGCAACAACTCTATTTAAAAAAATGGGAGTTCATAACCCACTTGAATCTAATGTATGAAATATGATAGGTCAAGAGCTTTCTAATGTTTTGAACAACCAATAAAAAAAATCAATAAAAATAAATAAGAAGAATTGGGTCTAAATACTTAGTCTCACCTGGGTTTGAACCCCAGTCATACTACTTACATGCTGATTGACATGAGGCCAGTTACATGTTTTGCATCTTGGTTTTTCCATATGTAAAATAAGGATAACCTCATAGGATTGTTGCATGGATTAAACACACACCCCAAAAACGTGTTTACAATAGTTTGAGCATATACTGTGAACAGAACAGTAGCTTGCCTGTATTTCTTTGTAACTTTCCTGTAAATCTAAAACTATTTCTAAATAAAATGTTTATTTAAAAGTAATTTAAGGGAAAAAAATAGTACATTGCACATTACTATGATGGTGAACAAATGTTAATCATAGTGGTTGTTATTAAGGAATTTTTGCTTGCATAGCCTGGTTCTCTAATTAATACAAGCAATAAAGCATAATCATTAAGAGTATATTATCTCCATCTAAACTTCTTGTGTTCAAATCCTAACTTGTCAACTTACTGGTTGCAAGAATTTAGTGAACTTTTAAGCACCCTGTATTTCCATATTTCTATTTGCCAATTGTGGATGATAGTAACAGCATTTATTTCTTAGTGTTGTTGTAAAGATCAAATTGATTTGTATTTAGTATATAGTGAAATTTCAGTAATATTAGCTATTATAATTGATAATATTGCTTTTAATATTATAAGTGAGATAGATTAATTTTGTACCTTATCTTTACAAAATATGATGACCCTACATTGTAGATTTTTAACCAGATTTTAAAAATAAACTGTCACATTACTTCCTTAAATGCCATACCAGTTTTCATTATTATCTGCTCAAGAAATATGGCTCTTCATTTGTAGTTATTGTCTACTGGGAAATAAAGACTTCCCTTATAGTCATTCTGTAAATGGGCTGGGCAGCAAAGCTCAGGCTGGAACTGCATACAAGCCTGCTAGACCTTGCCAGATGAAAAACAAGTTTGTCACTGAAATGCCAAGATGAAGTCATTTCTCCTCAACCTGAGTTGGTGATGAGCCTAATTTCACATTTCAGTATTACCAATATCAACTTTTTTTTTTTGTCCCAGGGATTGAACCCAGGGTACATAAACACTGAGCCACATCCCCAGCCTGCTTTATTTTTTATTCTGAGACAGGGATTGTTAAATTGCTTAAGACCTCACTAATTTGCAGAGGCTGGCTTTGAACTTATGATCCTACTGCCTCAGCCTCCCGAGATACTAGGATTACAGGCATAAGCCACAGTGCCCAGCTCTAATGCTAACATTTTAAAAATCCTCTTGGAAGATAAAATTTGCTGAAGCATTGGTGGGAAAATGATCTAAAGGTCAACTTTGTATATCCAAGAGAAGGAGGCTGTTTTTTCATCAGGTGAATGAGAAAATACAATCAAGTTCATTGATTAGTTATGTCATTTGAAACATGTAACATCTCTCCCAGAACAAGCCATGGGATAACATGTCCTTAGAACCAGGATGAAATTAATGGACAGAATTTGAGGACCAGTGTGAAAGTTATGTTAGAGAAAGGAGAGTTTCTTCAATAAATGGTGCTAGGAAAACTGGATATCCATATGCAGAAAATTGAAAATTGATTCCCGTCTTTCACTCTACATGAAAATAAGCTCAAATAGATCAAAGTATGAAATGTTAAGACATGAAAATAGGAGAAGAAAGCATAGGGGAAGCACATTATGAACTTGGTATAGTCGATGATATTTTGGATAACACCCCAAAAAGTATAGGCAATAAAAGTAAAATCAGACAAAAGAGGATGGGGGTGTAGCTCAGCCAATAAGCTATTGCCTAGCATGAGCCAATTCCTGTGTTCAATCCCCAGCGCTGCCAAAAGAAAAAAAAAAAAAATGACAAACGGCACGACATCAAACTAAGAAATTCTTGCACAGCAAAAGTAACAATCAACAGAATGAATAGACAACCTGCAAAATGGGAGAAAATATTAACTATTCATCTAACAAAGGAATAATATCCAGGATATATGAGAAATTCAAAAAATTCAATAATAAAATATCCAAGTAATCCAATTTTTCAAATGAACTCATGATCTGTCTAGATGTTTCTCCAAAGAAGAAATACAAATGGGCAGCAAATGTATGAAGAAATGCTTAGTATCATTAGCCACTGGGAAATGCAATCCAAAACCACAGTAAGACGTTATTTCACCCCAGTTAGAATAACAATCACCTGAAAGATGAAAGTGCTGGCAGGGGTGTGGAGAAAAGGAAACTCTTATACGCTGTTATTGGGAATGTAAATCAGAACAGCCATTATGGAGAACAATATGGAAGTTCCTCAAAAACTTAAAAATAGATCCACCATATGATCTAACTATCCTGCTTCTGGGCTATATTCAAAGGAAATGAAATTAGTATATCAAAATGATACTTGCAGTCGTGTGTTTAGCCAAACTTTGGAATCAACCTAGGTGTCCATTAATAGATGAATGGATAAAGAAAATGTGATATATATAAACAATGGAATAGTATTCAGCCATGGAAAATAATGAAATCCTATCATTTGCAGCAAAATGGATGGACCTGGAACATATTATATTAACTGATATAAATAAGACAAGACACAGAAGGACAAATATGACATGTTCTGTCTCATATGTGTAAGGCATACAAACAAGTCTATCCAAATATTGGGTAGTGACTACTAAGACAGTGGGAAAGATAAGAGGAGGAAGGATAAAGGGAGGTTTGATAATGGGTACCAAAATACAGCAAGATAAGAGTAAGATCTAGTGTTCCAAAGCACAGTGGCATGACTACATATATCTTAGGAAGAACTAAGAGAGAGGGAGTTGAAGATTTCAATCACAAAGAAATGATAAGGAAATGGAAATGCTAATCACCCTGATATGATCAGTATGTAGTCTATACATATATTAAAATATCTCACTACTGCATAAATATATAACATTATTATGTCAATCAAAAACAAAAAAATAAACTAAAAAATTAAAAATAAATAAAACACAAATAAATTCCATGGGAAGAACAAAAAGAAACTGAAGCTCAAATTTCAGATCCTTCCTGACTCAAATTTGATGAACATCAGGGCAGGTATTGATGGATCTCAAGGTCTCACATGAATTTTCATAGTGAGTTTATTGTGATAATAAAAATGTATTTGTTGCCTCTGAAGAGGAAGGTGATTACTTAATTAACTATTAGTTCTTATTCTAATTGAAGGCAAATCTAACTAACATAATTTTTTGTTTGGGTTCTAAAATTTCTTAGAAAATTGTCAGGCCTAAGATGTGTCTTACACCTAAGAACAACACACACACACGTGTGTGTGTGTGTGTGTGTGTGTGTGTGTGTGTGTGTGTGTGTACTTTTGACCTAACTTGTAGTTGTGAGTGGTTAGTAACAATTGAAGGTATTTTACCTTTCTCTAGGCCAGATAGAGCTCTTAATCTACTCTGCTGTTCCACATTTGGAAGTTTCCTCACCCATCCCTTTTCTAAAACTAGCACCTAGCAACAGACACTCTCATTCCAGGGTTTCTAAGCAAAGTTAGTGGACCTGACTTCATTTAGTATATGTGCACCCACATCATCACCCTAAGCCTGAGGATAACATTATGAATCTGGCTCATAGAGTTACTATGAGGAATAACTGCACCCACTCATGAAAAGCACTAGGCTTAATCATTAGTGTTTTGGCTTTGCTTTTTGTATTTGAGGAGTTTCTTGGGTTTTTTGTTTGTTTCATAGTTTTGTTTTGGCTTTGGCTAAAAGCAAGGCAGATCCTTCCTGACCCAACAATACACATGGATCCATCAGGTAGCCTCACTGTGGTTTAGTATTCTCATCAGTCTCACATCCTAAGGCCTGACACCACCTCTTTTATCTCTCGATCTGTGTTTCTCACCCTTGTAATAACATTGGGATTTTGAAAACCCTGACCCGTGTTTGAAATGAAAAGCACTGTTTGCATAGTTTCCCCAGGAAAGAAATTCAGCAAATTAACTAAATTCATATCACCCTATGCCACATGCTTATCAAACCATCCCTGGTGACTCGAGAAATAGAGGCAAGATCATTACGTAGGTGAACTTGGAAGGTGTTTTTCATTAACCTTTTCATTACATTTGATTAGCAAACAGGCATTGTGTTTCTCCATTATTAATGGTTGGCCAAGGCAGTGTAGCACCTCTGAAAACCCCTTTTATTATATGCTCTTAACATCATGGGGAGACAGATGAGAAGGAAAGTGAGCAACACCCAGCAACAGACTACCCAGGATAAGGGTAGCCAAGCCTTTGTATACACAGAAACCACATTTCCCAGATTCTCCATTACATCCTTGATTTCAAATACACTGCTTCCCCATCCCCTGCGAGGTGATCCATATTTGTCAGACAAATGGGACTAATAGTCAATTGAGAAAATATAGGAAATCTATTTCGATTACACCCTAATACATGCAGGAAAAAAGTTATTTCCTTGAACACAAGCAATTTTCATTCACTGCTGTTACATTGGATGTAAAACACACACACACACACACACACACACACACACACACGATTGAAGTTTCAAAGCCTGACCAAGCATGGGCATAGCAATAGAGCAGAAATCTTTGTTTTGGTGACCTTTGGAATAGATTAAACATATTCTCCAAAGGCTTGCTAAAGTACCTAGTGAGAGAATATCAAAGAGATGCAAGCACTATGCAAGGGCTTCTGTGAAGTGCCCCTTTTTGCATTCTTTTCTTATGAACTGACTAGAGGTGAGGAGGTGACCCTTTGATTGTCCATCAGGTTTCAAAGCTTCTGTCTTCTCTGGACTTAAGGCCAGTGATGACACAAAAAAAAAAAAATTGAATATGGCACTTATTAGAGTAGTTAACCTCCAGATGAGTCATCAGAGAGCCATTTCTTTAAGCCATGCCAAGGGAGAGCCGGTCATTTTCCGAGGCAGTGGGGAACCTGGCCAAAACCCTGCTTTCTGTGCAAAGTGACTCCAAAGGCCTTGGCTCATCAAACACAAAATCAGTGAGAGCCATTCCTCCGAACAGAGGAGATATGTTTGCTCTTAGAGGACAGAGAGCTGCCTGTCATTTGAGCAGACATGGTGTGCCAAGTTACACACTATTTGGATACAGAAGGGCACAGAAATGTCATTATCCTCTGGAGGAAGCGAGTTTTGCAACTTTGATCGGGCCTCTGACTTGATGCCCTTGACTTCCGATGATCACTGATATCTGTTATCAACTGCACAACTCATTCATAGAAAAATGAGGCTGTTCTGTTTCATCAGCTTTCCCTCTCGTTTCTTGAGGGGAAACAGCAGGAAAATAAAAGACCAGATTTGAAATGACAAGACATATGCTTCTGAAAGTGTTAGAGCGTATTTCAATACCTTTAAAAGTGGGACATCGCTTAAGACATCTTCTAAAAATGGAATAAAAAGTTCAGCGTTCAGGAAAGTTCTGTCTGCTCAGAGGAAGAATTAATGGTGTTTGTAGTTTACATTTTTCCTTCTGTATTAAACTATTTGACTTTTTAATGATTTGAAATCCAAAGGAAACTTAAAAGGAAATCATTGAAAATTATTGAAGTTTAATTAAACTGTTTCCAATTTGTTTTTATAATCCAGGTGATACTAATTGAAGAGTCATATACACATTTTTCTATATTCAAAATTGGAGCAAAGGGGAAAGTTGAAATTCACCATAACTTGGGGGAAATTATCTGTGGAATACACAAAGGAGGGAACTTAAAGATCGAGTTAGAATTTCTATGTAAACTACTAAGTAAACTGTAAAGTAACGTCAATTTCTTTAAATAGTCTGTTTTATTTTACTGAGTCTGTATCTCCCAGATTATTCCACCTAAAAATTAATGTTATTATGACTCACATGTCATCCCTGCTGTTGCTGCTGGTGGGTTTTCCCTGTCCCAGTCTATTTGAGAACCTGTTTCTAATCTGCTAGAATATAAAAGAGCCTTCCTAGACCACCAACTGAGCTCCCATTCTATTTACTATGAGTCCTACTCTGACCTTGAATTTAAATTCCTGGAATGGATTTCTGTTTTTCTTTTTGAAGGTATCAGTTCATCCCTTATATAAAATCCTTATTTTTATAACCTAGGACTCAGCTCTGATTTTACCAAGGTAACGGGTTAAATAATAGGCCCAAAAGATATGTCCACATGCTAATCATACCATACCTGCAAATATAGCCCTCTTGGGACTTAGTGTCTTAAAGATGTAATTAGGAATACAAACATGAGATCACCTTGGATATAGGGTGTTTGCTAATCCGATCACTGCTGTCCTTGTAACAAAAGAGAGAGGAAGATTTGAAACACACAGAAATACAGGAGAAACTCAAAGAAAAAGGCCGCAAGAAGATGGAGGCAGATGACATTGGAGGAATGTGTTTTCATGCTGGGCATACCAAGGATTGCCAGAAGCCAACAGAAGCTAGGAGAAGAAGCATGGGGTGAAGTAGATCAAGTTTATAGTAATATATTCTTGCAGACCTAGAAACTAATGTTAAAACACATCCTGTGGACTAAATGCCTCCCATGAACTCTTCACTGAAGGTGGTACCTCAAGCCAGGACCCACCTAATAAATTAACCAAAACATATATGCATTTTTTTCATATTTTCTGCTTATATATTTGTCTGGCCTGCCTCCACTACCCCTAACTACTAGCCATTCTGGGGCTCATTGGCACCAGCAACTCATCTATCTGAACATATGCTCTGAGCATCATGTTCTGCCAGACAGCCCAGACTTCTATTGGGCCTGTTGCCCAACGACCGAGTTCCACTGCAAGGATAGTTTTGCCTCAGGGAAGAAACCCCAACCTAACTAGTATCTCTGAAATAAAGAATATAATTGACTTTCTTTATGTCACTTGTCCACCGCAGGTCTTGTCAGGCATGACCAGGAGGATGGGATTAAATGAATCACAGCTCATTCAATAGGATCTATGGGAGCAGATGTTTCAGGAGGAAATGTGTGGGAGGAAAAGAAATTATTGGCAGAGGAAATAAACTGCATCTCTGATACCTTCAAGCCTAGTCAGTTTTTTGGTGCCTGCACTGACTCACCTTTTAGTTAAACAATCCCTTATTAGGAAAATCATTTCTGCACCAATCCTGCAATATGCTTCATTTGTTTGATAGGAAATGACAGTTGCTTACTTTTAACTTTCTCTGTTGTCATGGAGTTTACAGTCCAGGAGGATTGACAGTCATTCAATACATAATCACACACTTAATATCAAAAGGGGAAGTTCATAGTAGGACAGAGGCATATGCCAGAAGAAAACAACCTTAAATCAGAGAAGTGCCAAATCCAGAGGCAAGAAAGAATATGACATGCTTGAAAAACTGAGAGAAGATCAGCACTTCTAGTCTACCTCAGTGGGAGGGCTAACCTATCCCTAAATAAAGGGTACTTTATCTGTCATAATAAAGCTTTAAATAAGCCTAAAAAGAATCAAACTGAACCAGCAGTAACTTAACTGCCTTAAAAAAACAAAACAAGGTCCAAAACTCCTTAATGCAAAGCAACAAAATCCAGACACTCAACAACATAAAACCTAATAATATACAACTTCCACTCAAAAAAAAAGTGCAAGCATGTTGGAAAATCTAACACAGAATCAGGAGAAAAACCAGTCAGTAGAAACAAACTCAGATATAATAAAGAAAATGGAATTAGCAGACAAGGGTGTTAAAACAGCTATTAGAAATATGTTCATGAATCTAAAGAAAAAAAACGTGAACAGAGTGAGAAAGGAAATGGGAGATATTTTTAGAAGAACCAAATGAAACTTCTAGAGAAATACCAACTTCAGTGGAAGAAAGAAGACTCCCGTAGCGGGACCATGGAGCACACAGGGAAAACCGGTACAGGGCATGGCTGGAGAGTTATACAAAACTTCTGGAAGAACTTAGAAAACATATGATTTGGAACTTTAAGGGTTTGCCTATTAAGAGGGGGAAAAAGTGGGAGGACCATTATTGTACTGAGCTAAAAATATAGTTCTTTCTAAACTGGTTTTTCATCAGCTGAGAGAGAAAAGAAAATAGGGCCCTTTCTGCCTCATCCTTGTAAATCAATGAACTGGTTCTGTGCAAGGCTGAAGCTGTTAAAGAGTTGTTTGACAACCTCACTTCCATGGTATCATGGAGTGGAGAACACTTGTAGCTCAACTACAAGTGAGAATAGTCATTGAATGTCTGATACATGCCAGGCATTATCCTTATCTGTGTTTGCTTTTTAATTTTATTTCATCTTTGAACAAAGGGGTCTAAAGACTTCACCCTCATGAAGTTTATATTCATAACAGAAAGAAAGACTATAATTGCCATTTGCTTAGTAGAACAGGCTCAAATGGAAGATAGCATTTTTAGTTTGAGGTACAACAACTTGTAGAGGATGTGAGGTGACGGAGCACCATTGACTTTTCTTGACAATTTAGAAAATGCATTGGCTAAATTTAAATAAAATTTTCAACCTTCAAAGTTGTGTTATCTTCTGAACTTGACAAACCATAAATCCATGTCCAAGTCACCAATTAAATGGTTTGATTTTTTTTTCAATGAACAAAAGATAAGATGCATCTCAGTTTTGTTCAAGCCAATTAAATTTCATCCAAACAAAATGAATAGGCACTTTCAATGGATCTTTAGGCTTTTGGGTAACTGACAGTCTCTTTTGTTTGAAGGTATTGATTTTTTAAATATTAAGTGACTACAAGTATGAAGAGGTGAAAGGAAGTGAAAGGTCTATACATTTCATTTGTAGATTTATCAAATAAGAAATAAAGATTTGGTAAAAATACGGCTTATGAGATTTTTCTACAGGGAACCATTCCGAAAACTTGCTTGTCTGTGAATCTTTTCTTTTAAAAAGCATCTTGGTCTAGACTCCAATCTGATCAATCTCAATAAAGAGTTTGCAGTTTTCCAAATTACTTAAATTCTCTCCAAACCCTTCAAGTTCGTGACAGCATCTTGGAAGGTGAAGACTTAGCCAAGTCTTAATTATTCAGGCTAATGGTGGCCTGCAGTGTGGGAAATGTGATGAGCCTCTCAGGCCAAGTTCAATCACATCAGGCTGGATGTTGGGTGCCAGATGTCGTGACAGAGAACATCACTAGACAAAACAAGAACTGAGACTCCAGTGACCATCACAAGTGAACCAATTTCTTTTTCCCTAGGTGGACATTGATTATCTCTGTGTTTGCTTTTTTTTTAAAAAAAAAAAATGATCTTTGAAAGAATAGCTTGTGGTCCTTTTTAAAAGCCTTTTTCTTAGAAAACTCCAAAGCTCCTATGATAGTCTTATTATAGATTTTTATCTACCAGGGAACCTCTAATTGTTTGAGAATTGAAATCAATACAGAAGTTTGAGTTCATGACCTGTGAATCATTAAGGGATGAAGTAATATAAATGATTGAAATTGTATTATTCTAGTCATGTTTAATTTACTCAGATTTTGCAACATAACCTGGCTAGATCATAACAGAAAAAAAAATATCTAGAGATTCATCAGAATGCAGTGCTTGGTAAATACAAGTATAATTAATTTATCAGCCTTAAATTGAAACAAAGGCTCAAATTCATTCCACAGAAAGTTACTGGTTCTCCAAATGTGCCAGGCACTGCATTAGGCCCTGAAGCAATAAAGAAATCTCCTTGAAGAATTCACAGTTAATGGAGATACAGGCAAGTAAACTAAAACTTACAGAGCAATAGTGTAGTAGGTGTTCTTTGATAGATATAATAAAGTACATTATGGGAGCACATAAATAATGTGGAGAAAAAAAATAACCTCTGAGCTGCAATTCGAAAGATAGGTATAGAGGAAAGAGTTCCAGGCAAGGCAATAACATATATCAAAACATGGAGCCCTGTGAGTTGATGGTACATATAGGTAGACTAGGGCCCCAGGGACAAGAGGCATAGGTTGAGGCTGGAAATGGAGACAGAGGCAACAGCTAAAGGGTATTCTACATACAGAATGACTTGGTACCTAAAGCAGTTCTTGTAATCCTATAGGCAAAGTCCCTGGTGCATTTCTAAGTCAAAAGACAAGAATGTGCTATATATACAAAAGGCAAAGGCTAATAACATCTAATTCATACCAAAAGTGCCCTATTCAAAGCCTGGGTAAAAGAAAACACATTCTGTCTTTTGGATGTTACCCCAAACAAACCAAAAGAGAGGACAGGGAACTGGTGATATTATCATCTAAAGGTTTTAGTATTCAAAGTCTGTCCACAGACCAACTGCTTCTGTCATCACCTGGGAACCTGTTAAAAATGCAGAACCTCAGGCCACAACCTAGACCTACCTAATCAGAATTTGCAGTTTAACAAGATCCCCAGGTGATTCTTGTGCACACTAGAAATGTTGAAGTACTGATCTACAGCAGAGCTCTCCACCCTGAGTCTACATTAGAAACAGCTGGGAAGACTTAAAAACTACCAAGGCCAGGGGTCCCCCTCCAGAGGTTTCATTTTAATAGACCAAATACATTGCCAGCTTTTTTAACTTGTATGTCTAGGTAAATGACATATTCAGGCATTGGAGAGAAAGTAAAGGTAAATAATGCTATATGGGAGACAAAAGGAGTTTTATTTTGGCATGCTTTTGATGCTTGTGGACATATAAAAGGTTATATAGTAATTAAATAAATGGATTGACATATAGATGAATGAATGGGATATTTATTTGTATTTTTTCCGTAAACAACTATTTATATAGGTTTGTGATCTGAGAGAAGTCTAGGATAAAACTAAAAATTATGTAGAAATTTTTGAGTCATCAAGAGCAGGGGTAGTTATTGAAAGCATGAGAATAAATAAGAATGTGAATCATGTGAACAAAGTAAAGGTCAAGAATAGAATCTCTTGCATCATAAACTTTTAAAGGGTAGGCCAAGTAAGTTGAGCTTGAAAATAAAACTCTATTAGAACATCAAGACAAGATGAGAAATCAAGAGAGAAGGGCAATACACACACAAATACACACACAGAAAGAGAGAGAGAGAAAGAGAGAGAGAGAGAGAGAGAGGAAGAGACAGTTTCAACAGTATACAAAAGTAACATTTAAAAAATGGTAGCAACAACAGAAATTACAAGAATTCATCAATGTCCCTTGGCTTTGCCATGTAAGGATTCACATGTGACCTTGGCAGGATGGAATGGACTAAAAGCCAGGTTGCAATTCAGGGAGGCATGAATGGGGGAATGAGGCAGTTGAAATGCTTTCATTTGTATTTCTCTTTCAAAAAGCTTGGCAGTAAAGAGGAAATTAAAAATTTGGTAATAGCCTAAAGAAGGCATAGAATTTTAAACCCTAAGCAGCACTTAAGAACTGCACATATTTTTCAGAGGTTTCAGTGTTGGATCCATTAACTGTAATGTTTCTTATGTAAACATACATGTCTCATAAGTACATTTTTTCATTACGAATTTTATTCTTCCAGTATATTGTTGGAAAAAAAAATAACTATCTGAATATGTTTAATATGGCTTCCATGTAGACACAGCTATCATAATGCTTTGTATGAAAGATCAGAACAATAATGTGGTCCTGTGGTTTTTAGCTCCTCTTATATTGGCTGGCCAATTAAATATTTAGATGGAGAGAAGCTGACACTCAGATGGCGCTTTATCACTCCATATAAACACTGTGGTTTGGTCATAATTTTTTATAACATAAAGCTGTGGGACTTGGAAAACTATTATTTTGGTACAACTTACTCTAGCATAGTGAGAAAAAAATAAACAAAGAAAATAAGAAGCGATAGGAAACCAAATTAAAATCTGTGATTCTAAATATCCACTTCTAGTTGGGGAGTTACATTTGCATATTAATTTTATTTTCATTAATTAGTTTTCCATCAGTCCCTTGATTTTAAATGGTGTAAGAATCCTCTAACAATGGGAAGAAAAGGTGTCACCAAACTTTTATGAATCTGGAAATAAAGAGGGAGATGAGGAGACCCAGAATACAAGTGATGACGTGAAAAGCCCTGAATCACTCCATCCCTACTCTTAAAATAGCACTTAAACATGCCTGCCCTTCTCAAACTCTCAGAATTGGCTTAATACTCAATGAGATGAGGTACATAAATGCAATGTAACTTTTAAAATATTATCTGAATCTGAGGAGTCTAAGCATGATTGAGTCATATTTTCAGGCCCCAGATCACCATCTGTCACAAAAAAAAAATATGTACTCTGGGAATTAAATAGAAAGAATATATTTCCGAAGAAAGTACCTTGTGGTATTTTTGTAGTGGTGTCCGTTGCAAAGACTCACAGACATGTCCTAATCTTTCCTCAGCTTTCTCTCAAGAGTCTACCATATTTTTGTTTGCAATGTACATAACAGGGAGGAGAGAGTTGGTAGAGAGAGTCTTTTCCTGGGTTAGGTTACTTGAGACCTTGCCGGGCAAATACCTTTCAATTTCTGATTGGACCACATCTCTGCTTGCATATCTGATCAGGATGGTTTCCGGATAATTGTTTTGGAGTAACAGAACTTTAATGAGCTGTGTCCAGATTCAAGTTTAGACCTTACACCCCAACATGAAACCAGATTCTCTCTTTCTGTGAAGAAGGTATTCACCTAAAACAAAACAAAACAAAAAAAAATTAGACACACACATACACAAATGCTACTCTGTCCAAAGGCACATTTAGTCTCCATCGGCCTCCGGAGACCCAGAGCACAGAACTGGCTCTAGAAGACATGGCTCTCTCTGCACAAGAATTAAAGCTTGCTATCACAGAGTGTCCCCAAATCAGGCCACATTCTCTGAACACCTTAAAAAGACACCTGAGTTTAATTGGAATCTTAAGGTGAACTGGTACTACCAGGTCTCACTAATAATCAAAAGTACTACATTCTACACATCGCTTCCTCTTTTTCTTCTACTATTCTACTTCTTCCCAATTTATCAAAGTGTTCAGGGTAGGGCCATATCTAAATAACCTCCGTGTGTGTGTGTGTGTGTGTGTGTGTGTGTGTGTGTGTGTGTAAAATGGTGTCTATGAGCTTAGACTTTAAAGTCAGATAGAACTAGATTTGAATCCAGACTCTATTACTCACTAACTCTGTGACCTTGGGCTGAATATTTAGCCTCTCTGAGTCTCAGTTTCCTCATTCAAAAACAAAGATAATAGCGCTGATTTTTTGATTGATGATGACAGACTGCACACGCATAGACCACTTAGCCCTGTGTCCTGCCCACATGGCCTCGGAGTCATGTCATACATGCCCTGTGGGTTTGTGTCAGCAGTCTCAGACTCTCACTGCACCTCAGTGTTAGCTGCTCTGGAGGCTGTTTTGAAAGTACCACTCCAAAGACATAAAATAAATTTTATGTATGACCCATAGATTATAAATTGGGCCATATCTGACATCAACATGTTTTTCACAAGCTAAAGCAACAGTCTAAAGCTTATTCTTACTCATATGGATTCTTATAAACTGACTGACTTTGATTACTCCAAAGGTTCCCTTAAGACCAATTTAGGATTACTCTAGCATCAAATATTATCATGGCACGGGGTCAAAAGTTGAAATCCCTCTTTTGCTGATTACTGTCTATACAACCTTGAGAAAGTCACTTGACCTCTTTGTGCCTTAGGAGATGACAATAATTAGTCTCACAGCACTTCTGTGAGACTAAGACAGGTATATGTATATCTATCTATATAGATAAATAGACACACATACAGTATATGTGTGTGTGTGTTCATAGATAGATTCATTCATAGATAGATAGATAGATAGATAGATAGATAGATAGATAGATTAACTTAGAATTGTACCTGGAATACACTGAGTGTTTCAATCAGCTTTTTCACCACTGTGATGATCTGACCAGAACAATTGTAAAGGAGCAAAAGTTTATTTGAGGGCTCACAGTTTCAGAGGACTTAGTTCATAGAAGGCCAGCTCCATTCCTTGGGCTTGAGGTGAGGTAGGACATCTTAGCACAAGAGTGGCAGAGGGAAGCAGCTCACATGGCGATCAGGAAGCAGAGAGATTCTACTCACCAGATACAAAATATATACCCCCCAGTCAAAATATATACAAAATATATATGCCCCCAATGAACGACTTCCTCCAGCCACACCTCACTTGCCCAGTTACCACTCAATTAATCCCACTTGGGATTAATTCACTAATTGGGTTAAGGCTATAACCCAAACATTTCTCCTCCAAACCTTCTTGCATTGTCTCACATACACAAGATTTTGGGAGACACCACTTCTAAACCATAATACTGAGCATTTGATATCTGTGTGTTCACTTTTTTAAAAAATTAGAACATTATAGTTATAAATAATAGCTGGGTTTGTGTGTTCATTTTTGCTAACTACTTGTAAAGTGGGATATAATTAGTTATTCAAACATTTGCTATTTGGTGATTATGTGCTGGTCCTACACTCAAGGCCAGGTATTCAAAGATGACTTAGGCCCTGCTCACAAGGAGCTTGCTATAAAAAAAAAAGACTGATATGCATGCATAAATGTGTGCACATACACACAGGTACACACAACACATATCATATATCTTAGGCTACAAGAACATATAACATTTTGTAAACTGAGATTACCAATCTGTTCCCTTTGGCTTCTAACTATGGTTTTGGTGTTTTGGTTTGTTTTGTTGTATTTGTTTGTTTTGTCTCTTTAACCAATAATCTATGTGGACTGATATCTGGATCTACCATTTGAGCCAGTCTTTCTAGGATGGGTGCCAAGAAGAGTATTAACTATAAGCATCTCCTATACTCACTAGGTCCCAGCATCAAATCCCAGTATTTACCAATAAAATTATTGTCTGGAGGCCAACAGTTATAGAAACATACTCTTAGTTCTGTGAATAAAAACAGAGAAGCATTCTCAATTGGAGTAAACAAAGAATGAAACTATGACTGATTTTTACCTGAATTCTTTAAATGATTTCTCATTTATAAAATATGATGAAAATGATATACAAACTTGGATCTAATTTCTGGAAATGGAAATAGCAAGTTTGTGGACAAAACTGGTATCATACACTTTGTGAGTGAGAGAGGAGAAAATTCTCTCCACATGGTGTCTGCCATCCCTCTTAGCATGTGGCTGAGGCCCCTGGCAGGCAGCACAGCCTTGCACTTCTCTCTATCACAGACCCTGACCTCTGTGAGCTGGCTTAGCTTGTTCTCCTGTACTTCAAGGGCAAGGTCTTTTGAAAACCAAGAGTTGCTCTACTTTTAAGTCATGGCCTATGAAGTGACTGGTCTTCAACCCCTGAGCCCACAGAGACTAGTCCTTTAGCTGATATGGTTCTGACTTTGCAATTCCAAGAAACTCGGGCTGTCCTCTGCATTTTTCCTGATTCCAGCCCATTGACAGAGGCGATGCCTGGCCTTCCCAGAGATGTCCTGCTGTCTCGCACATTAAAGGCTGCTTTTGCCACCTCCTGGAGCCTGTCTTTCTTGTCACCGTCTGGTCTTTATTGTCAAGAAGTATTGCCACAGTGGTCAGACACTGAACTCTGCCCCAGGATAGTAACTTCATCCTTGGGTTCTACACTTTGCTGCCGAGTTGAAAGGATCATATAAGTGAATTCACACAAAGTAGTGAAAGACGGCTGAGCTGGATGTAAAATACTTCCTGGGAGGTATTTAGGTCAGAAATGGTCCTCTCTAGGACTAGCCGCTGGTTAGTGGAGATGATAATTATTTGGATATGATCATTAGTCTTTATTGAACACCTACTGTATATAAAGCCCTGGTTTAATATTTTATCTGGAAACGAGTAGGGATTTCCCCCCATTGCAAAGAGGAGAAAAGTAAGTTTCAGAGTTGTTATCTTTGGGTTTTAGGATGTTTTTCACAGCAGAGTGTCTGTCACACAAAGACACTGTTCTAGCTGCCTCCCTGGATGGGCGAGCCTCTTTTTCTCACCCTCCGTGACACTGTCAGTGGCTTCCTCCTCGTGAGTGAGTCTGACTCTGTAAGCAAGTATAATGAGCTGAACACAGATATGTTTCCACTTCTAAGTGGGAATTTCTGATCTCTGTGAAAGCAGCCTGCAAAGGAGTCAGCAGCCTGAGTCATTCCAAATTTCATACAATTTATAAAGGCAAAGAAGAAAAGCCAATTACAGTGCTAAATATAAAATGACCTATGGAGCTGCACCAGGGAACCTGCTCTTGCTCTGCTGTATACCATGACCTTCAGAGTGGCAAAGAGGCCATTCCCTGACAATGGAATCTCTTCAAGTCAATTGATTAGACAAAATAGCAACAAATTAACCACTGGGTTATGTATAGGGGTGCTTTTTTAATTCTAACAAATGACAGAGGACATAGACCCTTCTCCCATGCTAGTTTAACTTATTAAGCAGGTAGCTTAATAATCAAAATCAGGAAAAAAAATAGAGAGAGAGAGAGAGAGAGAGAGAGAGAGACAGAAGTGGCATCAAGTTTATGCAACTAACTTCAGAGCTAATGAAAAGGTTTTCATATTTACTTGCCGGCTTTGTGCCTTGCTATATTCTGGCGAGTGGTGTCTCAGTTTGTTTTGGAATCATAAATATAGAGGAGTTTTCTGCTAGGAAAAGGTTTTTCCTTCTCTGTGGACATGTACCAGGCAGCTTCAATGAAATAAGCTCTTCTCAAAAAACTGTGGAAGGCCTTGAATCATTAGTAGGATAGTGAGATTAAATTTAAAATAACAAGAGGTGAGTTACGAACCACAATTGAAAATCCTTGTGATTCTAGAAAACGAGTTTATATTTTTAGTTTTCTCCCAGAACAGGTTCTAGTAGGTGTGCTTATTATGCATGTTCAGGGAATAGCTGTAAGCATCCATATGTAAAACATTAATCCAGATACTGTGCTTGGGTTTAGTGTGAGTGCTAGGTTGTATCCACACTTTGAGACTCAGGGGAGGAGCAGAATTTGGGGACAATTGATCTCCATTTGCTTATGTGGTTTGTGGTTCCACATTTTAAATGTCAAATCACACATGAAGACTTTGGTCCTTCAGAATGCCTTCCCAGCTTCCTTCTTTCCAGCTCTGATAGTGCGACTCATTAATCTCAGATATTCTTTACCTTTCCGTTAAGTGGATGGTACTTCCTTTGTCCTGAAACATAAATAGTCCTTAGCAGTGGGCGTCCCTGCTAGGAGTTACTATTGGATTCTGTGAATACTATATGACTATATTTTGGTTGTTGCAAGGTTGAATACACAGTCACATATGCCCTGAAGCTTATTCATGCAACATTACAGTAGACATGCTCTACAGTGACACTGGAGGTCCTGAGGAATCCACTCACTCTACTATAGAGATGGTTTAAAAGAATATCTGGAGAGAATGCTGTCCCTTTGGAGTTCTTCTTCTGGCTCCCTTGGAGCAGAGGTAGGGCACAGGATGGGGAAGAGGGTGTCCTTTCATCTGTCCTGTCCCGAGGTCTCAAGTTTCTGAAGGAATATAGGTGTGATGATAGCTATATTCCTGGTAGAGTCCCAACCCACTGCCATTTAGGATTTGTTAACTTTCTCCAAGAGGAAATTCTTCAGCACAATTGTGTAAATAACTAGAATTCATTCAAGGATGTACCCCAGAATTGTGGCCAGGTTGATACTTCAAAGGACAAAAAACTGGGAAGGTGGCAGTGCTTCCTCCTGCTATAAGCAGATTGAAACAAACTATCCTTCAAAATTATATAAAAGACAAATGAATGCTGAAAATTTTAAAAAATTAATATTTTAATTTATTTTATGATTATGATATTATGCCCTCCATTCTTCAATAGACACATAATTTCCTGATGCCTTAAACACTAGCTGTCTGCTGGTAAGCTACTCTTGCATTCTCCAGGCACAATGCCAGACTAGAGAGGAAGAGGTACCTGGATAGAAAGACACTGGCTGCCAGTAGAAACTACTGATTTTCATGAATTATTTCTTGGTAAGAAAACATTGATCTCTGTCAAGAGATCATTTTAAAGAAAGTTGCAAGTTGTGTCATTACATACATCATAAGAATTGTCTAGGACATTATCATATAGTCTATATTTAATCTATCTATCTATCTATATATATACATGTTTTATGGAGATATATATACATATTGTGGATATGTATTATATATACATATTACAGATATTTTTCTACTATGATTTTTGTGAATCATGCAACTTTCCAAGTTTCTGTGTTCAATTTAGTAGCTAAAACTCTGAACTATCCATGGATAGCACATAAACCTTTATAAAAGATGTTCCCTCTCCTCCACTTGATGGCCCCACTTCTTTTGCTTCTATCCAGTTGTTCCATTTGCTAGCTGATTATATTTTTCTATAATCTTCTAACATCCTACATTTTCTATTAAAAAATATGAGTTAAAAAGACTTAACCCCAGTACAGGCATTTAACATAGCATATTTATACTTCTTATACATTTCCCCTCCTAAACAAGAAGAAATCTCATGATATTCACAAAAGTAAATTGTAGTAAATTAATTTTAATGTATCTTTTATAACATTGGTTCTCTCTGAAGACTAATATGATGGGTGGTTTTTTTGTTGTTTCTTCTCTCTATAGTTCTGAATTTTTAAAATTTCTCTAGCAAGCACATATCAAATTTACAACCTCTTAAAAATACATCAGAAAAAAAATCATTCACAATAGTTCTACATTGTATAATTACATAACAAAAGTATGAAATCCTTAATTCAGAATTGCAAAGATTAAAATAAATCAGCATTATTTTTAAGCTTCAGGACAAGTATATCCTTATGTTCAACATGTCGTACATACTTCCCAGAGATCCAATATGGATAATCCAGTGATCTTAAAATGGATCCTGAGATCCTAAATTTTAACAGATTTAAATTTATATAACAACCTTTCCATCTTTATAATCAGGTTTTGAGTCATAGATGCTATTTATGGATAGCTTTTATATACTTTATCATGAAAAAATACCAAGTAGTCTAAGTGGGCTGTGAGACTTCTAGAACCACCCAGGAAAGAACTTTTAGTTCTTAGAGACTAGACTGAAAGAATAAATGTTTGGTTTTTTTGTTGTTGTTTTTTTTTCCCCCTCATGGAATCCTGTGACCAGCCTGGAGATGTCTATTCACTTAGTGAATAAAAAATGTAAAATAAATATTTCAGAAATTCCAAAGGCTATGAAAAGAATGTTTAAAAAAATCCACACCTTAACATGAATTTCAGTCTCTGCCATGAAAAATTCTTAAAGTCCACTTCACATTGTGAATATTTTATGGTTATAGCCCCATGAACTTGCAATCAGATGACCAACATTGAAAGAATTTGAACTGAATGTCAGTTTTAGGATCATGAATGCCACACTTATGTCAGTAACTAAATAGTTCTGAATTCCAACAACAAATCTATCTTAAAAGAAGAGGCAATTGACTATCCCGAGAAACAAACTGAAGAAGCATGAAGAACACTAGGAAGAAATCAGAAGACCAAGCTATAAGCCTTGACCCCGTATTAACCACTTAGAACCTTGGTCTCCTTTTCTGCACTTGGGGAGATGGAATTATGTCATCTCTAGGTATCCTTCCATAGCTGTTGTTCAAAGAATCTCTGAATTAATATAGTGTTTTCCCCTTTCTCAGGCCTTATCCAGTAACAATCAAATGGTCATTAACTCTGGTTACCAGTCATTATGCTTGTACACAGAAAACTGACCTCGTTGCAATCCCCTTGGGCTTAAAATTGCTGGCAATAAACTCCCAAGAAGTAATTATTCCTGCAACACTGGTGTGCAACTCCAGTTTATGACAATTACGTACGATTAGTCATAGCTTCCTTATCCCTTTACTCTTTAGGTTTTAGCATTCAGAAAGGACAGTCACTGCAGAAAGTCAATGTGCATCACAATAAATATATCTGAGCTTCCAATGAAGAATATCTCTCAATTTTCCAAGATAATTACAGAGAAGGAAGGGGTCCTTGTTTTCTGCATCACTTGTAAAAATTGCCCACAACTCAGACGGGCAGAATTTCTGAGAGAGAGAGAGAGAGAGAGAGAGAGAGAGAGAGAGAGAGAGAGAGAGAGAGAGAGAGGAGAAATAAACTGGAAGAAAATCCTAGAGGACCTTGAGATTAATTTTATGTATTTTATTTTTAAATTACCATTGATAAATATTTCTATTCTTTGAAGTTTCTTCTGTTATCCTATGGCTTGTCTTTCTGTTTTCATTTCAGCAGATAATTGCCTGCCTCAGGATATTGTTCCTTTTTATAGAGAGAAATTTCTCATATCAGATTTTAAGTGCTTTCTGAAATTAACTCTTGGGCTCCTGCTTTGGTGCAGTCAGGAATTGTTCTCCAGGGAAAGCCTGTAAGAGGATGTTACGGATCTTCTTTTCCCCTTTCACCACTTAGGAATACGTGTACTTGGTTGTTGGGCTACAGAGCCTATTGGGAAAATAAAACTTGGTGCATGCACAAAATAGAAACAAGCTGTTTCAGTGCACAATCTAGAAATTATTCTCCTTGCATGTGACTACCAACTCTACAAAAACACTAAACTAGCACAGAGGACGCCTGCATTGCTACCACATCTGATTCCACTGCTGCCAGCCAGAGATCTCCTGGAGGTCTTCTTTCTGGATGCTGCTGCCATAGAAGAAATAGCTATCCCGGATGCAACTGAAGCCAACACTGCTGCTGACTCCCAGAGATCGCCTGGTGACACTGTCCCCACAGCTGCAATTGCAGCTGCCCCTGCAGCCACTGCTGCTGCTGACTGCTGTCTGCTGCCAATAACCACCGCCACTACTGCTAGTACCATGGCCTAGAGGAATGCTTGGGGGAGACTCCAGGATTGGTTTCCCATTTTGGAACACCAGCCAGGTCCTGGGGTCTGGGTGCCATCAGGTTAAAAAAGCCTCTGTCTGAGGACACCAGCTGGGACCTGCAGGTCCAGTGTGGGGTTGCCTGTGGGTTTGGAAGAGCCTGGAGGTCTTCCTGCTAAGAGTGCTGGTGGCCCTTGTCTTGCTGCTGCATCTCCGGGTTGCTGCTTTGCATGAGTGTATCCCTGGTGGTCTCTCTGCAAGTAGGAGCAGCATTGAGATCTTGGGACCGCAGCGTGACCAAGCCTGAGGTATCTGAAGTCCAGATCAGTGGGATAGAGACTGGGTTTTTGAGGGCTGATCTAGGTTTGGTGGTCCCGAGAGACGTCAGAGACAGGGCTGAGAAAATGTTGAACACTGATAGAGACAGTTTGACTTTCCAGCAAGATTTATTTTATTTTGTTTTATTTTTTGATTCACTAATCTCTCTACCATATTTGGAACAGGGATTTTTTTTATGCACCAGTGTGTGGAGGACAATAATATATGAATGGTGTTTTGCATTTTTGTTGTATTCTTATGTCTTTATTTTTTTTCTCTTTGTTCATATTCTTGTTTATTTTCTTGTTTATTTTCTTCCCAACTTTTCTCCAACCAACAGCCAATCTGTCAGATCCTCTTCCAATCTTTCTGTGAATTTTTACTTCTAGCTTCTCTCTTCCCCCCTTACAAATATTGCATACTGTACTACCTCTGTTCTCTTTTCCACCATTTGAAAATCATCTTAACAAATATTCTGTTTGTACTATAGGTAGATAGTTATTGAACTCATCATTTTGGTTTAATATGTGAAAGCAGTATACGCCTTACTGGAGTTATTAGGTTTAAGGCTATATGTTGTGTTCATTGGGTGCTGTTGATATTGGTCTCACCAGTAAATGTGAAGTGCTAGAAACCTTCAGGGACACTATAGGTCTACAGGGTAGAACCATACTTTTAGTTGTGAAAACACAGTAACATGAAAAAACAAGGTAATAAAGCATCCCAAATAAACCAAGATGCTTCAACAACAGAAGCTGCTGATAACACAGTAGAAGAAATATTCAAGAAGGAGTTCAAATTGTATATAGTTAAATTGATATGTGAAGTAAAGGATAGTATTAGGAGTGAAATAAAAGAAAAAATATGAGAAGTGAAAGACCACTTCAACAAAGAGTTACATATCATGGGAAAAAAAAAAAGCAGACATCCTCAAAATGAAGAAATCAGTAAACCAAATTATAAATTCAATAGAAAGTCTCACCAACAGACTAAACCACTTGGAAGGACCTCAGACAATGAAGACAAAATATATAATCTGAAAGTAGAGTTGAACATGTGGAGAAGATAGTAAGAAACCATGTACAGAAATTCAAGAATTAGGGCATAACATGAAAAGATCAAATTTAAGAGTTATCAGAATGGATGAAGGAACAGAGATACACACCAAAGGAATGCACAATATTTTCAATGATATTATAGCAGAAAATCCAAACCTAAAGAATGGAATGGAAAATCAAATACAAGAGGCTTATAGGACTCCAAATGTACAAAATTATAGCAGACCCACACCAAGACACATTATAATGAGAATGACTAACACAGAGAATAAACATAAAATATTAAAGTCTGTAGGAGAAAAAAAATCAAATTGCATATAGGGGGAAAACAATTTGAATCTCAACTGATTTCTCAACCCAGACACTCAAAGATAGGAGGTCCTGGAATAATATATTTCAAGCTCTGAAATAAAATGTATGCCAACCAAGATTTTTATATCCAACAAAATTAAGTTTCAGATTTGAAGATGAAATTAAAACATTCCTTGATAAACAAAAATTAAAGGAATTCATAACTAGAAAGCCTACACTACAGAACATTCTCAACAAAATATTCCATGAGAATGAAGTGAAAAAAAAAAAAAGTGAAAACCAGCAAAGGGAGGTACACTAAAGGGACATCCAACCAAATGAGAAACTAAGACAAATAAAAAAACCAGAGATAAAATCAAGATGACAGGGAATACAAATCATATCTCAATAATAACCTTGAATGTTAATGGCCTAAATTCATCAATCAAAAGACATAGACTGGAAGATTGGATTAAAAAA
Source organism: Ictidomys tridecemlineatus (assembly GCF_052094955.1). Taxonomy (NCBI): domain Eukaryota; kingdom Metazoa; phylum Chordata; class Mammalia; order Rodentia; family Sciuridae; genus Ictidomys; species Ictidomys tridecemlineatus. Next base: position 56,799,205 of record NC_135477.1, read on the forward strand.
CAAGACTCAACAATATGCTGTCTTCAAGAGACTCAGATCATGGGCAAAGACATCCACAGGCTGAAGGTGAAAGGACGGGAAAAATTTACCACTCATGTGGATTGTGTAAACAAGCAGGGGTTTCCATTCTCATTTCAGATAAAGTAGACTTCAGAAGAGACAAAGAAGGACATTTCATACTTCTTAAAGGAAGTATATATAAGCAGAACATAACAATTATAAATACTTATGTCCCAAACAATGGAGCATCTATGTACATCAAACAAATCCTTCTCAATTTCAAGATTCAAATAGATCACAATACAATAATACTGGGTGACTTTAACACACCTCTCTCACTACTGAACAGATCTTCCAAACAAAAACTAAGTAAGGAAACTATAGAATTTAATAATACAATCAACAATTTAGACGTAAACCATATATAGAATATTTCATTCCTCAACAAGCAGATATACTTTCTTCTCAGCACACATGGCTCTTTCTACAAAATAAACCATATCTCATGCCACAAAGCAACTCTTAGTAAATACAAAAAAAGCAACGAGAATACCCTGCTTTCTATCAGACCACAATGGAACGAAATTAGAAATCAATGACGAAATTTAAAAAGTAGGAGCTACTGTAACAAATGAAAAATAAATAATACACAACTGAATGATGCAATGATAGTAGAAGAAATCAAGGATGAAATTTTTAAAAAAAATTCTTAGAGGTAAATGAGAACACTGATACAACATATCAAAATCTCTGGGACACTATGAAGGCAGTACTAAGAGTAAAGTTTATGGCATTGAGTGCATTAATTAAAAGAATAAAAAGTCAACACATAAATGACCTAACATTAAATCTCAAAGCCCTAGAAAAAAGGAGAACAAATCAACACCAAAAGCAGTAGAAGCCAGAAAATAATTAAAATCAGAGATAAAATTAATGAAATTGAAACAAAAGAAACAATTGAAAAAAATTGTCAAAACAAAAAGTTGGTTTTTTTAAGAAATAAATAAAATAGACAAACCCCTGGCTGTGCTAACAAAGAGAAAAAGAGAGAAAACTCAAATTACTAAAAGACAAGATAAAGAAAGAAATCTCACAATTGACATATCTGAAATACAGAAAATAATTAGAAACTATTTTGAAAATTTATACTCAAAAGAAAATATCAAAGACATTGACAAATTTCTAGAGACATATGGCCTACCCAAACTGAATGAGGAGGTCATACATGATTTAAATAGATCAATTTCAAGTAATGAAATAGAAAATGCCATCAAAAGCCTACCCAACCAAGAAAAGCCCAGGACCAGATGCATTCTCAGCTGAGTTCTACAGACTTTCAAACAAGAATTAACACCAATACTCCTAAAAGAAAAGGAGGGAACCCTCCCAAAATTATTCTATGAGGCTAATATCACCCTGATACCAAAACCAGACAAAGACACATCAAGGAAAGAAAACTTCAGACCAATATCCCTGATGAACATAGATGCAAAAATTCTCAATAAAATTCTGGCAAATCCCACACAAAAACATATTTAAAAGATAGTGCACCATGATCAAGTGGGACTCATCCCAGGGATGCAGTCTTGGTTCAACATATGTAAGTTAATAAACACAATTCATCATATTAATAGGCTTAAAATCAAGAATCATATGATCATCTCAATAGATGTAGAAATAGCATTTGACAAAATATAACACATGTTCATGTTCAAAACACTAGAAAAACTAGGGATAGTAGGAACATACCTTAACATTGTAAAAGCTAATATCCTAAACCCAAGACCAGCATCATTCTAAATGGGGAAAATTAGAAAGCATTCCCTCTAAAAACTGGAACAAGACACGGATGTCCTCTTTCACCACTTCTATTCAACATCATCCTTGAAACTCTAGCCAGAGCAATTAGAAAAAATAAACAAATTAAAGGGATACAAGTAAGTAAAGAATAATTCAAACTATCAATATTTGCTGATGACATAATCCTATATTTAGAAGACCCAAAAAAAAATTTCACTAGAAAACTTCTAGAACTAATAAATGAATTCAGAAATGTAGCAGGATATAAAATAAACACCAATAAATCAAATGTATTCCATACATCAGCAATGAATCTGCTGAAAGAGAAATTAGGAAAACTACTCTGTTCACAATATCCTCAAAAAAAAAAAAAAAAAAACTAGAAATCAATCTTACAAAAGAGATGAAAGACCTCTACAATGAAAACTACAGAACACTAGAGAAAAAAATTGAAGAAAACCTCAGAAGACGGAAAGATCTCCATGATCCTGAATAGGCAGAATTAATATTGTCAAAATGGCCATACTAACAAAAGTGTTATAGAGATTTAATGCAATTCCTATTAAAATCCCAATGACATTCTTCAGATAAATAGAAAAAGCAATCATGAAATATATTTGAAAAAGTAAGAGACCCAGAACAGCTAAAGCAATTCTTAGCAAGAAAAGTGAAGCAGGAAGCATCACAATAGCAGACTATACTACAGAGCAATAGTGACAAAAACAGCATGGTATTGGCACCAAAACAGACCTGTAGAGCAATGGTACAGAATAGAGGACACAGAGACAAACCCACATAAATACGCTTATATCATACTAGACAAGGGTGCCCAAAACATTTACTGGAGAAAAGATAGCCTATTCAACAAATTGTGCTGGCAAAACTGGAAATTGATATGTAGCAAAATAAAATTAAACCTCTATCTCTCACCCTGCACAAAAATCAACTCAAAGTGGATGAAAGACTTAGGCACTAGAACAGAGACCCTGCAACTAATAGAAGAAAAAATAATCCCAAATCTTCACCACATTGGCCTAGGATCTGACTTCCTTAACAAGATTCCTAAAGTGCAAAAAGTAAAATCAAGAATCAATAAATGGTATAGATTCAAATTAAAAAACTTCTTCTCCGCAAAGGAATCAATTGAATCAATCTCTGAGAAGAGAGCCTACAGATTGGGAGAAAATCTTTACCACATGCACCTGCAATAAAGCATTAATCTTTAGAACATACAAAGAACTCAAAAAACTGAACACCAAAAAAACAAATGAGCAATCAATAAATGGGCCAAGGAACTGAACAGACACTTCTCAGAAGAGGATATACAATCAATCAACAAACATGAAAAAATGTTCAACATCTTTAGCAATTAGAGAAATTCAAATCAAAATTATCTAAGATTTCATCTCACTCTTGTCAGAATGGAAATCAATAAGAAAATAGGCAGCAATAAATGTTGACGAGGATGTGGTGAAAAAGGTACACTCATACACTGCTGGTGGGACTGCAAATTGGTGCAACCACTATGGAAAGAAGTATGGAGATTCCTCAGAAAACTGGAAATGGAACCACCATTTGACCCATCTATCCCACTCTTGGTTTATACCCAAATGACTTAAAATCAGCATAGTACAGTGGCACAGCCACATCAATGTTTATAGCAGCTCAATTCACAATAGCTAGACTATGGAACCAACTTGGGTTTCCTTAGATAGATGAATAGATAAAGAAAATGTGGCATATATACTCAATGGAATATCACTCAGCTTTAAAGAAGAGTGAAATTATGGCATTTGCTGGTAAATGGTTGAAGTTGGAGAATATCATGCTATGCAAAATAAGCCAGTCCCACAAAACCAAAGGCCAAATGTTTTCTCTAATATGCAGATGCTAATTCACAATAAGGCAGGGACACTAGGGAAGAATAGAATTACATTAGAGTAGGTAGAGGAAAGTGATGGGAGAGGAGGGGAGGGGATGTAAGGATAGGAAAGACAGTAGAATGAAACAGACATTATTTCTGTATGTATATATGTGACTACATGACCAATATGATTCTGCAACATGTACACTCAGAAAAATGAGAAATTATATCCCATCTATGTATGATATATCAAAGTGCATAAATGCATTCTACTGTCATGTATAACTAATTAAAACAAATTAAAAAATAAAAAATAAATAAATAAAATGTCAAAGAATAGGCACTAAATAAACATCAATTGATGGAATAAATTCATGAGGATATTTTCATTGACATCTTTTAAATGATGGTAGAAAACACTCTTAAGTTTGGTTCCACTGTTTAACTATTATGAATTGTGCTGCTATAAACATTGATGTGGCTGTGTCCCTGTAGTAAGCTGTTTTTAAGTCCTTTGGGTATAGACCAAGGAGAGGGATAGCTGGGTCAAATGGTTGTTCCATTCTCAGTTTTCCAAGGATTCTCCATACCACTTTCCATATTGGCTGCACCAATTTGCAGTCACACCAGCAATGTATGAATGTGCCTTTTTCACCGCATCCTCACCAGCACTTATTGTTGTTTATATTCTTAATAACTGCCATTCTGACTGGAGTGAGATGAGATCTTAGAGTAATTTTGATTTGCATTTCTTTAATTGCTAGAGATGTTGAGCCTTTTTGCATATTGTTGATTGATTGTATATCCTCTTCTGAGAAGTGTCTATTCAGTTCCTTGGTCCATTTATTGATTGGTTATTTGATTTGTTTGTTTGTTTGTTTTGGTTTTTTTTCCTTTTGGTGTTAATATTTTTGAGTTCTTTATATATCCTAGAGATTAGTGCTCTATCTGACATGAATGTGGTAAGAATTTATTCCCAATTAGTAGGCTCTCTATTCACCTCACTAATTGTTTCTTTTGCTGAGAAGAAGCTTTTTAGTTTGAATCATCCCATTTATTGATTCTTGATATTAATTCTTGAGCTATAGGATTTTTATCAAGGAAGTTGGGGCCTAGTCCAACATGATGAAGATTTGGGACTACTTTTTTATAGCAGCACAATTCACAATAGCTAAACTGTGGAACAACCTAAATACTCTTCAGTAGATGAATGAAAAAAAAAATGTGGTATATGTGTGTGTCTATGTGTCTGTGTAAAATGAAATATTATTCAGCATTAAAAAAAAATAAATCACGGCATTTGCAGGTCAATGGATAGTGTTGGAATATAGTGCTAAGTGAAATTAGCCAATCCCAAAAAAACAAATGCTGAATGATTTCTCTGATTTAAGGATGCTGATCCATAATATGCTGTGAGGGTTGGAGGAAGATTAATTGAATTCTATATAGGGTAATGGGGAAAGGGGAGGAGGCATAGGGGTAGGAAAGATGACGGAATGCGATGGTCATCATTACCCTAAGTACATGTATGAAGACACAAAAGATGTGACTCTCCTTTGTGTACAACCAAATATGAAAATTTGTGCTCTATTATGTGTAATATGAATTGTAATGTATTCTGTTGTCATAGATAACAAATTAAAATTAAAAATAAAAAAATTTTAAAAAGAAAATACTCTCAATACACCTAAGAAATAACAAGAGCAACTAGGTAAAAAAAAAAAAAAAAAAAAACTAACACATTTAACTTCAACTTTCAATATTTTTTGCTAGGATTGTTAAGAGTGTTGATTTATTTTTAAACAACCTAGTGGACCCTTTCACACTAGATATCTACACATTTAAAAGTTTTGATAGGGGAAAGTACTGAAGATTATTTCAACTAGGAGAGGCAAGTTGCTCTAGCTGACTAGATCTTAGAGATCATCTGATTCCAGGGCCCTTTAACCCACCATTCACCGGACAGATGTGGTCCAGAGACACCATTGTGTTTTTAAAACGTGTAGCACAGCCTCTGGTCAGGGCCTGTACTTTGGTTCTCTGTGGACCTCGGTATTTTTTGATGTCTTTCACAAGCCAATTTCACATTTGTTCCCTGCCTGGCACTGACAGCATTGCAGTTGTGACTTTTGTTTTAGTTCAATACCCTTAAGGCTTTTCAAACAGCTGGAGAAAAGGAGCTAAAACTTTTGAATTGCTTTCTTATTTCAGTCCACATTAGGAATGTATATTAGATTCAGAAAATAGAGTTCATTTAACTGCAAAGGAAATGAGACCCAGAATGTCTGAGACTTGCTTAGGATCACACAGGCACAGAGACAGAGCCACTTGGATGCCAGCACAGCTGGGTAAGCCCACAAGCATCATGCCTGAGAGCAGTGTCTCCATGGGGGTCACATCTGGAGACATTTTTGGTGATCACAACTGGAGGGTAGTGGGTAGAAACCAGGGATGCTGTTAAACAAGCTATAATGCACGGGACAGGTCTCCAGGACAAGGGATTACCTGGCCCAGAGCGTCATTTATGAAAGTTTAAATAACTCAGCTCTAGAGGTTAAGCCAAGAAGGGAGATCAAAATTATTTTTTGAAAGGTGAAAAGGTTGGTGAGAGGAGCTAAGTGGGCCTTTAAATGTTGTAATCTGGTTTTTTTATGTTTATTTGTTCTAATTAATTATACATGATATTAGAATGCATTTTGATTCATCGTACACAAAAGAAGCACAATTTTTCACTTCTCTGGTTGTACATGATGTAGAGTCACACCATTTGTGCAAACATACATGTACCGAGGGTAATGATGTCATCTCATTCCACCATCTTTCCCACCTCTATGCCCCCTCCCCTCCCCTCACTCCATTCTGCTCCATCCAAAATTCCTCAATTCTTCCCTTGTCCCCCTCCCCATTATGGATCAACATCCACATATTAGATAAAACATTTGACTTTTGGTTTTCTGGGATTGGCTTACTTCACTTAGCATGATATTCTCCAACCCCATCCATTTACCTACAAATGCTATAATTTTATTCTCATTTAATGCTGAGTAATATTCCATTATGTATATATACCATAGTTTCTTTATCCATTCATCTGTTGAAAGGCATCTAGGTTGGTTCTACAGTTTAGCTATTGTGAATTGTTTGAATGGGTGGGTGGGTGAAAATAATCAATAATTGTTAGTCTTAAAAATAAAATAAAATTTTTTAGATTAACTCAATAATGTCTGCAAATCACAGAGTATCTTAAAATAAACCCCAAATATGTCTTATATAAATTTAATAACATATTTGTGTATTATCCCTCCAAAGATATATTTTTTAAAATAAAACACTCCATTTATGGGAACAAAAAAGATGTTGTAATCTGGCCCTGTTCTTCATCTCTGATACACAACATTCTGATATTCTATACTTAGCAAGAGCGTGACATGAAATAAATAGAAGAGAATTCATATCTGGGGATACTCATAGCATAAAGGACATGGACTCAGGAATTGTAGTCCTCAGATTTAAATTCTGGCTCTACCATTTAATACTCACTGAGGGGAGTCACTTCACTTCTCATCTCAGACCTTCCCTCACTTTTTCATCTATAAAATAAAATAAAGGTATTGTGCCCAACTTTTTCATCTACAAATAAAATAAAGATATTGTGCCCAACTACAACTAAAAACAAAAATAAAATGACAATGGTACCTTCCTCTTAGGAGGAGTGACCCATGTGTGACACCTTCTGGCACATTCATAGCACTCGGCCAATGTTAGTGACCTTCACTGTCTAATTTCACCTGCCCCTTCTCCCCAGGAGTGTAGAACTAGTATCCAAGTTTTATAGGTGAAGTACCTGAGATTGGAAGGCCCTCTTGGAGCACTGGCAGCAGGAGAAATTCCCAGTGGACTGGGGGCATAGTAGGTAGGAGGCACACCCTCCTCCCCCTTAGGAGCAGGGCTCTTCCTCTTCCTCCTTCACACACCTTACAAGTACAGGCCTCCAGTTACAACCTGAAAATTCCCTGAGACCTGCCACTCATAGCTTGTATTCTAAGTTTTTAAAATCCTATAACATTTAAACTGTTTCCAAACAAAACATTCACATTTCTAACTTGTCTTTTATTTCATACATTACAATGTTTCATGCTCTATCATGAAATTTTTGATGATTATACTGCTCCATAAATAAAGGATTAATTACAAATGTAGACACAGTTTACTGTGAAGAAATCTAGTGGACATTTCCTTAACCACGTGATCAAAGTTGACATCACCAATATTGGGACAAATGCTATTTGCCTCCTGGTCTCATGCACTAAGGGCATGCAGTTCAAGTTATATTCCTACCAAAGAATGCATAACAGGAAACTGAAATCAAAGGGCATTTTACACAACAACTGGCCTCTGAGCCTCAAAACATCAAGGTCAGGGCTGGGGTTTGGCTCAGCAGTAGAGCACTTGCCTAGCACATGCGAGGTCCTGGGTTGGATCCTCAGTACCACATAAAAATAAATAAATAAAATAAAGGTATTGTGTCCAACTACAACTAAAAACAAAAATGAATATATTTTAAAAAATCAAGGTCAAAGACAAAGAATGGGAGAGTCATTATTCCAATGCTTGAAAAATAAACAAACAACTAAATATAATGAGTGAACTTGGGTTGAATCTGAGATCAGAAGGGAAAATAGCTATAAAAGACTTGATGGTGAAGTTGAAATGAAGCCTTGGATTATATAATGACATATCAGTCAAATTTTCTTAGGTCGGTCTTGTGGCAATTATGTAAGAAAACATTTCATTCTCAGGAGCATAAGATATTTAGGGTTAAAGGCAAAGGTATGCTGGTAAACAACCTCTCTGAAAAATAAATAGATACCTAAAAACCCCCAGTATGGAGCATTTGCTTATTTTTATGGAATAAATACTCCCACAGAGCCAATTTTAAGCTACTGATGTGAAATAAATGTTTTCAAAAGAGAAAAATCTCACCTTAATATATGGGTATATATAAATCTATATTTGTATAAAATGAGAGAAATAATGGAAGAATTATGGAAGAAATATGGAAGAATGTTAACCACTAAAGAATTTTTTTTGAGATGGAGACTAAACGGTAGAAGATGTGCCTAGCATGCAATGCCCAACACCAAAAGGAGGAGGAGGAGGAGGAGGAGGAGGAGAATCTAAAGGGATAAATTAGATTTTTTTAATATTATACTTTAATTTTAAATCACATCAAAATATTTTTTTCACATCAAAATATTAAAGTTCAAAAACATTTAGGTGGTTACCCACAAAATATTTCCCCAGATCAATGGAATGTTTTGCAAAGCTTGAGGGGAGCATTAGCATGATAACATGATTGTGACCTGCATAAAAGACATGTTCGTGCCAGGCCTCAGAGACACTGAGTAAATTGCTCCAGGTCAGCAACATTTCATCTTATGCAGGGGATTAAATGTTAAAGTCAATATCTTGTGCACTAAAAAACACTCCTGGGGCCCTAGCCTCTTCCTTGAAGATGAAACAGTACTAACCTTCAATGAGTTCATCCCAGTTGGTTTTACCAACCTGGAGCTGCCTTATATTCCCTTAATAGAACTTTGGATGCAGACGTGATGAAGAGACATTTCAATTACAAATGAAATAACAACAAAATCCCTCTTCCATTCAGTATGAGATGGTTGGGAGCACATTGAGCCAAAGGGATAATAGTGCAGGGCTCTGCACCCTGAGCGTGCACCCCCTGGAGAGGTGAATGGCAAGAGCACTGCAGAAATTTCTCTTTCTCTCTCTCTCTCTCTCTCTCTCTCTCTCTCTCTCTCTCTCTCTCTCTCTCTCTCTCTCTCTCTCTCCCACACACACTTTTCTGCAATGATAAGTTTCAGAGCAGAATCTGAACCCCTCTAACTGCTGTTTCATTTTCTTTTACTACTTCATCTTTGTCTCTAACAGACCCCAGAATATCTTTGACAGATATATGACATTTGACAATATTTGGGGCAAGAGAAGGAGAGAGACCAGACAGAGAAGGGACCGGTTCATGAAAGGAACTGGTATTAGTTCAGTTTATGGAAGCTAAAAAAGAAAAGAAAATTTTGAGAATATGGTAATAAATAATGCCAAATGATTTCATAAAAATAAAGAACATGAAGCCTGGAAAATATCGTAGAATTGAGCATCTGAACAATCATTTAGTCCATCAAGAAAGAAATTTAGGACTGGGGAGGTGGCTCAGTGGTACAGTGCTTACCTAGCATGTGCTGAGGCCCTGGGTTCAACCCCCATTACTGAAAAAGTAAAAAATTTGTTTGGAGCAATGGAAACAAAAGCCAGAATTTGATGATGAGCCAATATGGAGGGAAAAAAATACCTACTTTCTATTTCCCTTCCTGATCTCGAATTCAACCCAGATTCACTCATTTTATTTAGTTGTTTCTTTATTTTTCAAGCAATGGAATAATAACTCTTCTATTCTTTGTCTGACCTTGATATTTTAAGGAGCAGAAGACAGTCGTAGTGTAGAACTCCTTTGATTTCAGCTTCCTGATGTTTCCTGTTAGGCTTTCTTTGGAAGGAATATAACTTACGAAGTTAATTATGAGTATGCTTAAAAGTACTGCCAAGAGAAAATATTTACTACCCTGAATTCAAAGCACTCAAGCTAACCAACAAAAAAAATCAATATGTTTTGTAGATGAAGATTACAATAATGTATAGGACATATACATTCTTGCTTTGGTAACTAAAATAAAAGCTAATGTCTTTAAGAACTAACAGTGGTCACTTGAAGGAAAACACTACATCCTTCCAAAATTCCACTGGTGACCCACATCCTGTCCATTTGACCAGCATCATCCTCAAGATTTTTCTCCTTGCCATTCTGTTATCACCATTTAATTGCCCACCTACATAGAAACCTTTTTCCTAAGGTTGGGCAATTCAATCATATTTTTAGTTCAGAAAAATAACAACAAAATATTTGGATGCAAGCAAGGTGATTATCTAAACATCAGATCATTGTGAAAAACTGTCAATCAACCTGTCTTCTGGCTGAAGGGTTGTTTTTTTTTTTTTCAATCTAAACTTTATTGAAGTTTCAGATTTTTCTCTGAAAATCTTACACATAATTAAATGTTTTAGTTGTTTTTAAACAACTTTGTCTCCTTTCTGCTTATTTCTCTTCCCTGTGCATTCTCTCTCTCTCTCTCTCTCTCTCTCTCTCTCTCTCTCTCTCTCTCTCTCTCTCTCACACACACACACACACACACACACACACACACACACACGTCTTTCAAAATATGATTAACAGTAATACTTGCATAGCCAATCATGTGATTTTGGCCACACAGATGTTCTTGTTGGTCACACTTCAGCTTTCTTTTTCTCTCCTCTCTGGCAATGTATTCAGGTTTTGCATTCATTTCCTAGGGCTGGCAGAGTAAACTACCACCATGTAGCCTAAAATAACAGAAACTGATTGTCTTACAGTCAGGTCTCTCTTGCAGGGGAGAGTCTTTCTCAGTGGCTGTTGTCCTCTGCAGTCTTTGGCCCTCTGCGGTGTGAAGTTCTATATAATCCTGTCTGCCTCTGTCATCACATGAAATTCTCCCTGTGTATTTCTGTGTTCAAATTTCTCTCTCCTTAACACCCACCTTAATGACTCCATCTGCAAAGACCCTATTTCCAAATAAGTTCACATTTACAGGTACTGCAAGGTAGGACTTCAATGTCTCTTTTTGAGAAGGGGGTATATGATTCAATTCATTGCACCTTTGTTTGTCATTAGAGAGTAAATTATCCTCACAAGTCTGGCTGCATCGATACTGCCCATTTGAAAGTCCAAACTTTTAGAGACATCAGGTTTTTCTTTTTCACTATGTGAAGACATAGGATGGTGGATATCATGGGGCATTCATCCCAACAAATGTCTGTCTCAGTTATGTGAAGCTAAGCATCCCAACATCTGGACACACCTAGGGTCATAATCATTAATACCATTTCCTTCTTTCTTTCTTTCTTTTTTGGACCACTGTGCAGTCCTAACCTGCTTCACTGTGTAATATTTATAAGAACTCAAAGAGTTGTCTGAGCTCTTGGAAGGCTAATAGGTGTTTGAAACAAATTTACAACTGGGACCTTTGGTGCAGCCTCTGCTGTCCCCTTATTTATTTGTCTTCACTTCTTATTTCAAAAGCAATACATATTCATTGCAATATGTCAAATGATATGGATTTTTTGTAAAAAAAAGTTATTACTAATCTTTTTTTTCCCATCTTCAATCCCATGCCCATGAGGTACCAACATCATCCTTCCCCATCTCTCTCAACACTCATAAATAAACATAGACAAGCGTACATAGTTACATAAGGTCTTTTTTTTTCATTTTTATCAATGCAGTACATATTAATTTGCAGTATACTTTTTTCATTTACTATATCACAAATAACTTTCAAGGTCACTATGTATAGCTTTAATTCATTCTTTTTGTAATATCAATATAGTAGTTCCTGATATTGCTAACCCATAACTTATTCAGCCATTCTTCTTGAGCTGGGAATTCAGATTTTTTTGATAGTTTCCATAGAAAATATTATTGCCTTTACCCACTACTATTATTGTAAAGTAAATTTCTAGAAGTTGGGTTCCTGGGTCAAAAGATATATGCATTTTAATATTTTAAGATCACAATAATTCACATTCTTGCAAATAATGTGCTTTCTTCCCTATACCATCTCCCTACCAGTGGTTATTCATACTCTTGTATTTTATTTTGCATTAGCAACACTGATGCTTACAGAAATCACATCATACACACACAGCAAATATGCAGACTTTTCCCTTAAGAGTCTCAGTTCTCTATAGAAAGCCAAGTGATCTCTTTCATCTTTCACTTACACATCTTCTAAACACAGGGCTTCTAATGCTCCAGCCAGTCAACTCCAGCTCCCAGGTACTGTGCTCCCTCAGCTAACAAAAGCCTCAGTTTATGTGAGCACGTTTAGAATATAGTCTCAGAAAATAACCAAAACCCTGTAGGGGTCACAGATTTTTCACCTTATACCCTAAATAGTTTATCAGAATACTCCATAAACAAAACCACATTGTATTTTACCCATAACATTTCACATTGATTAATTAATATCCTGCTTTGTTTCAAAATGTAAGAGAATTTTTAAAACACTGTTGATATTAATGTAAATCCTGATGATATCTGGAAGTCCTTCCAAAGCTCTTCAGAAATAGAAATTGTTCTAAAATCTTTTTTTAAAAAAAACTTAAGGCTTTCTTCTTGTCTTATTCAGCAATATAGCTATTTCCTTGTATGTTTCCGGCTGAAAATTAAAAAAAAAAAAATCTTAGTAATAAGTTAATTTTTAACCAAGATCTTTTCTAAATTTTTCTAACTTGAAAAAAGATTAATTAAATATTTGCTTGGGTGTTTAAACCCAATATAAAGTAGACATATTTAAGATAAAGTCAATTGAAACAATTCAAAATCAGAAAAAAAGGATCATGGTAAAAAGTATGGATTATGAGGTGACTCCCAGTTAAATGAGATATTAGAGAATATAAGTGAGCTTGTTGGACTTTTTATATGACTATGATTTCAAAGTAATTTAGCAAAGTTACAAAGAGATCTATAATTGCTTTAAAAATAACAAGCCCTAGAAAAATCTAATGAAAATATAAATGAAAAGTAAAATTTGCATGTAAATTTGGACTCCATATCTCAAAGCTTGTAAATATCACGATGTAGACAAGAAATGAGCTATTTATTTCCTTTTATAGATGCCTACTAGGTCATGGAAGTTATGAAAGAACTGAATGAAGATGGTGTAACATTGGTTTGACTAATTGTCAGCAAATTTCTAATTTGCAAGGCAGCCTCTGGTCATTTCATTAGTGATAGGGTATCCTGGAATTATTAAAGGAGTCAGACTTCACAAAGCTACAAGGCAGAATTAGACAGAGTTGAAGCATTTTATTATTTCATTTTTCCTTAAAAAATAGCACCCCAAAATAGTAAAAGAAAACCAGTAACACCATTCCCTTTACCGTGAAGTCCACCTAACCAGATATAGCTAATTTTTACAAGGACTTGATCTTTGCAAATGATTTGATTTGCTCTCAAAAGTATAGCTGCACTTCTTAAAGGGAACACTATTTTTCTCCTCTCAGTCACTGATTTTCCGTGTTTCAGGGCAGAGATCTAGGTGCCCAATTTCTTCTATGCCATGTGGGGAGGTAAATTTCATGTCTTAATGAATAACTTATAAGGACTGATTGGAGAACCCACAGTTCTTTTTAGAAGCAAGTAGTATACAAAGTAGAGCAAAATTTATTAAGTGTTTCGAGCTTCATTGTTTCCTAAAGATGTAAAGGGCAAAATTATTCAAAAAGTTAGTTAGGCATGGTCATAGTAACAGCACTCAAAAATAACAATAATCATCCTCAGTCCATGGTGAATCTCCACGAATTTAGCTGCAGGGTCTGCAGCTAAACTAAAAGAAAGAGAAGTGGAGAGAAGGAAGGGAAGAGAAAGGATAAAGAAAGAGAAAAAAAAATTACTTCTTGGACTTAGCTCTGGGTTCTTGTACAAATCAACTATATTTTCCTGGCTAGCTTCATCCAGGGGGTAGTTTGAAACCTAACACACAGAACATGGCCTTATAGAGGAAGAGCAAGCAACTCTCACAGGTAATACAAATGAAAAGGGAAAGATCCTTTCACAGAATGCCCAGCCAGCAGAGCTTTTTTTGTTTGTAATTGTTTAACCTAAATTGAGTCTTTATCTCTCATTGTGGCTGAAAGATGGGACAAGTCTCAGTGACTTAAGTGATTCAGCCCACCACCCTAGAATTAGCTATCAAGGCAATTCTAACCAGACTGAAAAGCTAACAAATGACAGTCTTGGCCATTTTGTGACCGAACTATGATTTCTGAGCACAAGACAAAATTAAAGAAATATTGATATCTGTAGTTACAGTGACAAGTTCTACTCCCTCACAGGTTGAAGTATAACATTAGAGAAGCACACTGAGGCAAGCATATAAGCAGGGTTTATTAAGAAAAAAGGGGTAACAGACTTCTCCCAGGAGGGAGAAGGGGGCTATAGTTGGTATCCTGATATCCCAAGAAGCGAGAGTTCTGCCTTTTTATAGTTCCTAGGCTTCCTTTGTTCTTCTGCTCTCTTCCCTTATCTGTCTCCTTCCTGCCTACTTGACTAGGTCCAGGAAATGCTGGGTGGGATGCCCAAAAGGTGGGAAACAGGGATGGAGGGGGAAGGGCAGGTTGGAGCAGCCCAGGACACATTGATTAACAACTTTTACAACTATAGAGGGGAAATTCCTGGGACAGGTTACCTTAGCAACAGGTTGGAGCTGAGACTGGTTATCTTGGTAAGAGGGGAGGGAGAGCTCTGAAGAAATTAACATTTCAATTCCTCCATTCTCTGGATTTGACTCTTACCTGCCTGTGTAATTCTGGCTTCCATATTATCTCTGGTTAGTTTGAAAATAGATGTATATTTAAGTCTGTTCTTCACACAATCATTTGCATTTGTTTCTTCTCTAAAATTGACTTCCTTATTTTGCTTGATTCTCCTGTCTTTTATTTTATGGACTTCATTCTACCTTAGAAAAGCTTTCATGAAAGACAGAACTCACCAAGAATTTTAAGACAGAGCTTCCACCAAAGGTGGGGGGGGGGATTGTTTTATTGAAAAGAAATTATCAAAAGTTTTGTTTTGCAGGAATGAACATCAGCTTACTCTGATTATAAGCCTATGTGTGCATTTAAGGAAAAATACATCCCAATTATTGAAAAGAAATGCACTTATCCAGTTTCTCTAGCTCCTTTAAATTTTGTTTCTCTGAGAGATTGCATTTGGAAATTTAAAGGATCTCTGTAGTGGATGAAACCCCCGTTTTTGATTCTTTCAAGCCTGGCACTGCTTCCTGGAAAGTGTTTGGCCATCCGTCCACCATCTGCTTCCAGGGCTCCAACAGCTGCATCTTGCATTGTTGCACAGCAGTAAAGAGCAAAGGTTTATGCAGCACGCCATTGGCTACTATAATAGGAGCATGTGGCCCAGTTATACAGTCCATTAAAAAAACTCAAACATTTACACCCATATTAGACTTAATGTCTATCCACTTCATCCCACTTCCTCCCTAGCACAGCCCTGCCATGATTTCTAGCTCACCCCGGGAAGCCTGGACTTTATTTACTGCTTTGTATTTGCAGCTGCATTGCTCCAGCAGCAGCAGCAGCAGCAGCCTGGCTCATTAGGATGCCATGGCTGTGCTGCAGGGACTTGCAGAAGCTCAGGACAGAGATGCTTCTATGACCTCTCAATTACTTACAGCTAATTACCGCAGGCTGAGGTAGAGGTCCCTCTTGAGTCTCCAAGACCACTCCACCGCAAGGTAAACTCCACTGCTCTACCTCTGGTATTTGTTCTTATCAATGAAAGAATGCCTGGCTGGTCATAAACTGCACTGAACAAACAGCAATGCAGGAGCCAGGGAGGACTATCTGGTGTCTTGTTTGTTCTTATTTTAATCCTCTTACCCACTTAGCATATGCATGGAAATGTGGTCATTTCCAGCCTGCAGCTTTTAGAGAGGAGCAAAAGCAGACAGCAGGGAAAGCTTGAAAAGTATGAAGCCAATATAAATTTAATGGGTCAAAACAAATTTCTTAGCACCTGTTGGTCTTTAAAGACTGTAGCAAGCCATCCCTCTTCTTCCCAGGGGACTTTAAAGCTTCGTTCCTGGATTATTTGGATTTTTCATGGTCTTTTACCCACGATCCAACAAGTATAATAAAGCACTGCATCCATTTATTCTAATAGTAATAAAAAGCATGGATCAGTGCTTTAGGAGACTTGAATTCCAAACAGAAATGTTTTGTAGAAATTCAATACTTATAAAGCTGATTTCTACATATTGATTTTATATGAACTTCAAAGGGCATAAAAAAAATACAACGTGGAATTTTAAAGAAGATACCTACAAGGTGGTCTGAACCGATTCCACAAGATTTAGAGAGGATGGCCTATTTTGTTTTGTTTTGATCCCAGCATTCTGAGAAGGCAAGTTCTTCCAAAGCAGGGATTGCTTTTAACCCTATTCCAAACAACTGTATCCATAAATTTGAGTGGAACTAGACTGAGAAGATTCTTGGAAAGGAAGAATGCTTTACCAGTCCTAGAAATGGGTTTCTTTTCATTTGGACAGATTTTTTTTTTCCTTCCCCTAATAACAGCAGCAGCAGCAGCAATGATATCATTGATAAGGCATACTGAGCTAGATGCCATGGCAGCTGGGGGTGATCTTTCTTCTTGTCACCAGCCTTCAAACTCCATGATGCATTTACTGTACCCCTACTCTCCTCACCTTGTAGAGGGGTTGATTGTTGATTTAGGCAAGGAGAAGATAAATAACTCCCTCAAGTTCACAGGGCTAAGAAGTGGCACTTTGGGGATTTGAACCCAAGTCCCAAATCACTGACTCCAGAGTCCCTTTGCTTACACTGCCATTAACATCTCACCCATGTTTTTCTATCTTTTCCCGCTGATAAGGGTAGCATCAGGGGTATCTCCTGATATGTGAAGACTTTCTTTGGAAAGCAACAAGTTTTTATTGGCAGACAACATTATTTTCAGCTTTCCCAATGTGTCTTGTTTGGAAAATTCCCCAGAATATCAGAGAAAAGTATGTTTTTTAAGCAGTTTCTACTATGTTGGGTGTATTAAGACAGCAAGAGTGTTTGAAAACATTCCTTAGGCACTTTTTAAATCTAAGAACTATCTGAAATAATTTCTAAATGAGAAAAAAAAATGAAATGCTTGAAATGAGCTTTTATCCTTCTGCTGATAATTATGTGCTAGGTTTGGTTGCTTCTTAACGTTGCTGCTGGTTCTTGAGAGCAAAATTTTGATCTCCTACAGGAATAAAGCTCCTTAAAGGTTTTCCTCTCGCCAGAGATGGGATCTGAATCTTTGAAAAAGTGGAAGAGAAGGTATAGTGAACATAGGTTTTGTCTACCTTGAAACAAGATAGAATCTTGTTAATAAAAGGCATATTTTTGTGTCCATTGTTTTAAACATGCAGATGTGTATTTTGACTAGAGACAGAAAGTGGAGAATAACAAAGTTGGTCGAATTGT
Source organism: Ictidomys tridecemlineatus (assembly GCF_052094955.1). Classification (NCBI taxonomy): domain Eukaryota; kingdom Metazoa; phylum Chordata; class Mammalia; order Rodentia; family Sciuridae; genus Ictidomys; species Ictidomys tridecemlineatus. Next base: position 56,817,038 of record NC_135477.1, read on the forward strand.
GCTTTTCTGGGCTTTTTTTTCAAAATATAAATTTAGATTAATGTCCCATGCATAGCAGTCTTTGCAAATGATTCAGGTTTGGGAGAAATGGCACTAAACACTATCAGAAACCCAGGCAGAGGTAAGGGTGCTTCCTAGAATGACCTGCAGGCTGTCTTTCTAAGGTAGCCTGGGAAATCAAGAGTGTAAGCTCCAGAGATCTATGGGAACTTGACCACAGAGTCTCCTGTTTGTAAAAGAGAAGTGAAGGTGTGCTCCTCCGCCCCGGGATGCCAGCACTTAGGAGACAGGTGGCTAACAGGAAGAGTCTTAGGAAGAGTTATGGCAAATTGATGTTTAGAGTAGTCAACTTCACATTGCTTCCAAAATTTTGCTTTGGATTAATAAAGAAAAAAACATGAAAAAGCTTGGGGAAAGTGGAAAGAAGCCTAGAAAAGTTACAAGTCAGAATCACCTCCAGAAATTGCCTGAAATCAACCAGGGTAGGCAACAGAGAGTGGGAATAGGCCTCCCAGTTACCCTCCGGGGGAATTGCTGAGATATGTGTGCTTCTCTTGTCCATCACCCAGAGACCCCTCTGATAAGTGGGAAATGTTTGAGGATGCTGGGAACATTGGACAGAGGTGGATGCTCTGCCTCCTCCCTACAGTTCCTCCCCACCCTTAGGAAGGAAAACTGCACTCACCTGCTCTGAACTGTCTTCCTGGGACAACAGTTTACAGCTGGCTGGAGGACAGCCCTTGCAAGGGGAAGAGAGAGCATAATACCCTTTTTTCTAGATCTGAGTGAGTCTCCTTTTACTGTTCTTAAAAGGAAGAACACTAATTTACCTATGGGTAATATTAACAACCAACCTGTATTTATATAAATTATTAAAGCATATTTTTAAAAACCAATCACTTGTTACAACTTACTATAGTTACTTAGTAAATGTTTTACACAAACGTTTATACTCCACTATAACTTCAGAAATAGATAATACTATTATCCCCACTTACAGATGGGAAAACTGAGACTTGGAGATGTAAACTAATGTTCCTAAGGTCACACAGCCAGAAGGTAAAGGGGTCAGTTTTCTGCAGGGCACAAGCTCATCGTCACTATGCTCTACTACCTCTTTCTTCGCAAAGTACTTCCCAACCTAAAACATGTATCTGTAACGTAAATAGGAAATGTGTGGTTATTCTCCATTTTTCATAACAAGACACTGTTCAGAAAAGCTATGTTACTTATCCTACCTTGCATAAGGAATTGTTGGCAGAGAAGACACCAGATCCCTATTCTCTAGACTATTAATGCTGTTTCCCATTTCCTCAAAACCAAATGCAGCAACGTTAAGTTGGTACTTATGTAAAGGTTACTTTGCTGATTCATATAAAAGAGAACTGAACAAAATGCAATCCTGACCCCAAGAAACTTACACATCTCAGCACAGATATGTATCTAAGTTTTTCAACCAATGTTTGTCTTCCCTAAACATACATCAGATAGTTTTCCAGCTGCTGGGAGTGAAAAATGATAAGAGATTATAAGAAATGATAAGAGATGATAAGAAGTGGCAGCTTCTGTCCCAGAGCTCACAGTATAGGGAAGGAAGTGAGTATAAGGATAGCAATATAAATGGCCAGGCATGGTGGTGCATGCCTGTAATACCAGCCAGTCAGGAGGCCGAGAACGGAGGGTAGCAAATTTGAGGCTAGTCTCAGCAATTTAGTAATAAAAAGGGCAGAGGATGTAGCTCAGTGATAAAGCACCCTTGGGTTTAATCCCTAGCACCAAAAAAAAAAAAAAAAAAAAAAAAGAAGAATAGCGATGTGGAACAGTGTGAAGGAGGGAAGCAGAAGTTCTTTACTCTGTCTCCCTGGCATAGCGTGAGAGGTGCATCTGGGGAATCTGCCAGAAGAGATGATACATGAGGTGCATTTGGATGGGTGATTAGGAATTTCCCACTTGAGGAAGGCAGGAGTGGCTTTCTAGAATGCAAACTGCATCTGCGGAGGCTCAGAAGAAAGCAAAAACAAGTGCAGGCCATTTGGAGATTGGATCGATACTAGTGGAGCATGACCTGCTAAGGACCGCAGAGGAGAGAGTGGGAAGGGTAGACAGAAGCCAGGACGTGAAGAGCCTGCATCGATCTATTAGGAGGTCAGTCAGGAATAGCTGGTTGCCAAAAGGAAAAAAGAAAAGAAAGAAAGTGCCAGAAAGGATGAAGCATTCTGGGGTTTGTAGAAAAAAAACTCCTTTCTAATCTTAAGAGCCACCTTTTGCATTCACAAAATATGAAATTGCTACTTTCTTTTGTATCTTTAACTTGTCACAATGCAAATCATTTCATTCTAACCGGAAACAACTGACCGATGGTGTGAATCATCCATGAACATTTCCCAGGTTTATACTGTACTCTCTATATTGAACTAATTTGCTCCTGCACCATCTGCCTAAAGACAATCCTCACAGGTGGCCGCCTGGCTGTCAGATGCCACACATTTGTCATGCACCCTGCAAGACAAAGAAAAACAAAGCTCCTAAGAGGGTGTACTTCTGAGTTTGCTTATGTAAAGGGGTGAAAATAATTATTACCAAGATGGCAAGGTCAACTACTTTTATTAAATATGTGTGGAACGATATGGAAACACAGTGGTGGTGGAGTGGGTGAGGAGGTGAGGAGGTATGAAGGACGATTACCATTAAGAAAGGACAGATCAATTAGCACTCTTTAGTCTCATTGCTACAAATGCCTGACCTATCCTCATTTTCTGCCTCAGAAAAGCAATTGGAAGCCTGGATATAAATAGGCAATTGTATTTGCCTCTTTTGTTTGATGTGGAGGAATGGAGACAAGCTTGTGTGTATAAATCCATGTGTGTGTTTGTGTGCACATTAGTACACTTGTGCATGTGCACATAAGCTATTAAAAGTCCTGGCCTACAGATTCCACTGGCCAACAGATTTTTGTAGATTTTTTTCCCATTGCACTACCTAATTATCCGAACACTAAATAGGACATTGTAACAACGTGCTTCATTTCCAGGAAAAGGGAAAGATACAATACCTACCCCTTATTATATGTGAAAGGGAGTGGAGGGAACCAATTGGTAAAGGAGCTTTATTTTGCAGGGTAAAGCAGAGGAATTAAGCTTAACTATTTCTGGAACATGAATTAACCTGGGCATCAGACCCTATTATTAGGGTTTTCTATGGTCAGTCTCCTGCTAGGGTCTCATGGATAATAAATGATTTTTGTTTTCTTCAAGAGGAGAACAAGTAGATGATTCAATTTCAGAGTAAGTGACATTTCGAACCTTTCAGAATTGCCCTTTTAATATTATTTTGTTTTAAAGAAAAGCAGTGATAACTGAGATTTCTAGTCCCCTGACCAAGTAGATGAAAATTATCAAAGGACAAGCAACACCAACTTTTCTTATCCTGTTTGTGCACATAAGAAGAAAAAAAAAAGTGTTTTGGATTCTGCTAAAATCTAACAAGGACACAGAACTGCAGTGTTGTCGTTTTTTCCCTTGAAGGTCAGTCGGCAACAAGCTTGGCACCCAGGAAGCAATTCAATTCTGTTTAGGGATTGCACCTGGTAATTACACTCTCCTTAAATCTATGCCTGAGTTGTAAATCGAGGAGAAAACCTTCCAGCAGCCTCTCGCTCATCCATTTTAAAAGGGCAATTTCAAAAAAAGTTCAAGAATCTTCAAGGCGCAGGTAATTCTTTGATATTTAGGAGGATCGCAATTAAAAGTCATTAGATTTAATGATGTGGAAAGAAAGAATCATCCTTTAAAAATAGGAAACTAAGTAAAATCATTCATATTGTGCATTTTGTGAATGGATTTAGCAATATACATAAACAGTGTGGCAATACCAATTGGTTTTTTTTCCTAAAGATTCTAAGAGGGGCTTAGAGGTTGCTTCTGCTAAAAGCATTGACTCTTTACTTGGGGCTACACATGCCCAATGGATAACTAAAAGCAGGATAAAAGTTTGGCCTCTCTGCCTTCATTTTGTGTCTGTCTCTTTTATTACCTGGACTCTGGGTCAGATTCCTGCTCAATACTGCACCTAAATTTATATAAGAAAAGAAGGTTGATCTTTTCAAAAAGGGTTTGAAAATTCTATGTGTGTCCCCTTGGTTGTACTGCATGATACAATATGAAAAGGAAAGTACAGTTTTGGCAAAAAAAAAAAAAAATTAATCTCTAAAGAATTTCTAGGATATAGCCAATCTGGAACAAGTTGAAGTTGTTGTCTGTTTTTCTATTATTAATTTCTGCTAAAGTACAAGTGCATTTGTTAGAAAACTCTTTATCTGAAACCTCCTGTTTACTTCATCTTTTAACACACCAATGCCAACTATGTCTATAATAATGCAAAAAAAAAAAAGAGTACATTTATTCCCCTAGAAAGACTACATGAAAAAAAATCCTTCAAACTATAATTGTGCCTAAATTATTGAAATAATGATTTAAATTTGGGTGCTTAGCTCCATCTGGACCAAAAGGCAACCTATAGCTATCATTCTAGAATAGATTAGAACAAACACAAATGAACAAACATCCCTTTGCATGTAGACTGCAGAGCAGGATAGTAAACTTTTCCCCTGAAACAAAACTTGTTGCAAGGTTAAACCTCTTTGCTGAAACTGGTATACGTTTGGAGAGATTCTATAAAATAATTAAATAATGTTGGCTAAGCATTAAAATGTCGATATGATTAAGTAGTTGGCAATTTAACTTTGTTAGGCCCTTCAGCTCCAATAACCAAGAAATATATAATAATTATCAGAGGAAAGGTGATAAGGCAAAAGAGATACTGTTCTTGTTCTCAAGGAGTTTGGAGTCTTCCAAACACCACTTATAAACACGTAGTTTCGGAGGCATGGAAAATGACAAAGGAACAGGTAATATTTTCCAGGAATAGATGTTCAAACATTGCAAAAGTTGTTCTCTAATGGTAAATGCTTTATAAATAATATTTTATTTGATGTCGATTTGCTTTAACCATGGAATAAAATTAGGAGATCTACTTCATTTTTGTTCTCCAAATATTTGCAGGAAGGCAGAAAATCAAAACTATTTTATTGATGGTTTAATTGTCTTACCCATATGCAATGGTTAAAATATTTTTTCTTTATCCATAGTCCATGTTAATAATATTGACACAAATAAATGGATTGGAAAGCTTAATATATTTAAGATGTTGGTACTACTCAAAATGATCTACAAATTTAATGTAATCCTTGTCAATATCCCAACAGTAGTTTTGGCAGAAATGGAAAAATCTATCTTAAAATTTATATGGAATCACAAGGAATCTTGAATCACCAAAAGAAGAGTGAAACAAAAAAAATTTGATGTCTTATATTCCTGGTTTTTCAAAACTTATTACAAAGATACAGTAATCAAAACAGTTTAGTACTAGCTTAAAGACAGAGACATACAGATCAAGAAAAAATAATAGCCAGAAATAAACCTTCACAGATATTGTAAATTATTTTTGACAAGAGTGTTAAGACCATTCAATAAACAAAGGACGATGAATATCCACATGCAAAAGAATGAAGTTGAATCCTTACCTTACACTAAACCAAAAAATTGACTCAAATGATTCAAGATCTATATAAAGCTCTAAGGAGAAAACATAAGGTGATGATTTCTTGGCTATGACAACAAAACACAGGAAACAAGTAAATATAGATAAAGACACCACCAAAACTTGGATCTTCTGTCTATCAAAAGACAGTATCAACAGAGTAAAAGGAAAACTACAGAATGAAAGAAAAATATTTGTAAATCATACACCTGATAAAGGATTAAATCCAGAATATATGAAGAATTTCTACAATTCAACAACAATAAATGCAAACAATTCAACTAAAGAATCAGCAAAGAACTTGACTCAACATTTCTCCAAAGAAGATACTCAAATGGCAGACAAGCACATGAAAAGATGTTCAACATCACTAATCATTAGGGAAACACAAATAAAAATCACAAGGAGATATCCCCTCAAATCTACCACAGTGGCCAATATATATATATAAAAAAAAAAAAAACAGAAAAGAACAGATTTTGGCAAGGATGTGAATCAATTGGGAATGCTTGTGAACTGTCGGTGAGCATGGAAATGTAAAATGGTCCAGCTACTATGGAAAACAAGTATAATGATTACTCAACAATTAGAAAGAGAATTACTATACAACCCAGCAATTCTACTTCTTGGCATATATCTTAAAGAATTAAAAGCAAGATCTCAAAGAGATGTTCGTCCACTTATTATTCACAATAGCCAAAAAGTGAAAACAAATCAAATGTTCATCAACAGATGAATGGACAAACAAAATATTATATATATATATATATATATATATATATATATATATATATATATATATATAATGAAATATTTTTCAGCCTTAAAAAGAAAGGACATTCTAACACATGTTGTATAAATGATCCTTGAGAATATTAATCTAAGTGAAATCAATCAGCCACAAAATAGTGTATGATCCCATTTACATGAGGTACCTAGAATGTTCAAATTCATAGAGACAGAAAGGAAAATCATGGTTGTTAGAGTCTGGGGGAGGTGTTGGGAGTTGTTTAATGGGTATAGAGTTTCAGTTTTATAAGATGAAAAGAGCTCTAGAGATTGCACAACAATGTGAATGTACTTAACAGTACTGAAAAGTATATGTTAAAATGCTTAAGATGGTAAATTTCACGTTAAGTGTATTTTACCAGTTTGTTTTTTTTTAAATTCAAGAACTTCTTTCATAGCTAGAAATTTGTTCTTGAGGTTCACAGGTCAAGGTTTCCCTTTCTATCTCTTAAAGACTATGGTTTCTAAGGTAATCGGTGTATGCAAGATATGCGTCCTGGATCCTAGTCTCTGTTATAGTCAGGATGTGTCCCACAGAGTAAACCTAAATTAAGTCATCTGTTGAGAACAAACAGAAAAAGGGCAGCTTAACTTGGCAATAAACCAGCAGAACCCCCAAACTGGGATGGGAGTTCCTACGCAAGTACCTTGGGAATCAGACCTGAGTTAAAGTCCATGTCATTTATCCCATTTGTTCAATAAGTCTCTTAAATTTTACCACCCAATTCCTTCATCAGCAAAATCTGTAATTAGGACTAAATTATCTGTAGTGTCCTTTCAAAATATGATTTTAGTAAGCAGAGAGGAAGAAAAATCATGGTGCAATCATTTTATGACTCCCAACCTGCACATCATATTTAGGAAAATGGTTTGAGGACACACAGAGAGTGTTTTATTGTTAATGGATGATATGGCAGACTGATATGGACTGCACTCTTATACTATTCCCATGGAAGGTGGAGTTTATTCCTCTCCCCTGGAATCAAATAATCCATGATAGCTTTAGCCAATGTGGTATGGCAGAAATGATACCATATCAGGTTCCAAACTAGGCCTAAAAAAAAAACCCGAGTGCTTTTGCCTTGGTCTTCAGACCCCTGAACCCCTGAACTCCCATATAAATCCAACTACCTACATATTATACCACATGGAAGACCCTGAGGCTGCATGAAGAGGAGAGAATCTCAGCTGAGCCATCCCATCAAGGTGCCTGGCAGATGAGGGAAGTCACCTTGACCCTCTACATCAAGCCAGTCACTCCAGTTGACATCACATTAAGCAAGAAAATTCATCCAGCTGAGTTCTGCCTAAATCATTGATGACAAAATCATGAGTTACAATAAATCCAAAGGGTGTGGTTTGTTATGGATCAACAGATAACCAGAACAAGATTTAGAATTTTAGGTTATGATCCTTCCAAACGTCCATCTTTCTTCCAGCAGAATGAGATGATAGAAGGAGCAAAAAGAAATATAATTATGGACTGTTGTCAAAATGAAAATGAATTTAGAAAAGTTAAGTTTCCTCTCATTTCAGCATAAAATTAGACACACATTCTAGGAAATGATGGTTACATGTAAAAGTACCAGCTAAGCACTATATCCAATAATTCACTCTATACAAGAGAAAAATAATACTAGTGAGGATTTGGGAATATTATTCTATGGCTAACTTTTTCTTATAATTGCATATCTCATGCTGATATTTTGCCTGTAATATCTGACAGTGTTTTACATACCTCAGATACCTGCCCATCATCTGCTGGATCATCCTGTAGAGTTAACTAAGAAATGGAAGGGAGGATGGTATATTAGAGCTGCTGACACAAAACAGGGAGATGCTGCTCTCTTCTCAGACGGTCAATCCAATCTCACAGTTAGCTATGTTTTATTCTGGTCAATCCAATCTCACAGTTAGCTATGTTTTATTCTGTCACCCAAAGAGTTGCTCTTGGTGTAGCTCATGAAGGTGATGGAAAGGTAGCCAATTTCTAACACTAGACTGAGAAATAGAAAAGAAAGTCAAAAAAAGGAAAAATCAAAAGTCCAATCCTTTCTCTGAGTTTGACAAATAGCAAAAGAAAATGGCCTGTCCAAGTCAAAGACAACCTCTCATTTCATATGCAGACCCAGAGGATTGTATATCATTTACCCCCAACCATGACTTACAAGTATTTGTTTTTGGCATTTTCAGAGATCTGTCCTCGACAGACCTATTACACAACAAGCAATTTCATTCAGCTTGGAAATTGTACTTTGTAATTACACTATCCTTCAATAGTCACTCTGTCTAGAATGTAAATAATCCAGGGAATTATATGGCTTAACATACTTATACATTTAAAATAAAGCTGGATATAAAATTTAAAGCAGGGGATATGAGCTGATAACCACACTAGTCTTCTCCATAATCCCCAAACCCGTTTCCAGGCATTCCAATTACTTTGGTAGATTTTTTTTAAAAAAACTAACAGTGTTTACTAGTTTGTTTTCTTTCTTTTTTTCTTTTCTTTTCTTTTTTCCTCAGTGTAGTATTGGTTTAGGAAGATTTCTATTTGAATGTGATTCTTTGAGCCTTCACAAGAGATAGGAAAAAATATTCTCAAATGCATGATGAATAAATGTTAGTTTGGTGTGACGTTAGGCTGCTCTTCAGCATTTAGTGTTATTATTTACAAAGTTTTTTTCATTTGTGAGGTTCCGGTGTATATTGAATGCCTACCTCATGAGGTTGCTATATATATTGGAGATGCTGTATATGAAGATATGGAAACAGAGCTCTACACTTAATATCTGCGGAGCCTTGGGTTACCAGCCTTGACCTTTCTACAGCTGAGTTTTCCCAACTGTAAAGCAGGAATCATATGTTTACAACATAGAGTTTTGTGAGAACTAGATGAATTTACATACATAAACATCTTAGCAACAGTAAACATGGGCATCCATGATGATGATAGTAATAATATCTACATAGCCATTGCTCAATACATCATACCTATCATTTTTAATGATTGAATTTAAAGAAGATTCCACATTACCATATCAGATTCCAAACGAGGCCATATGAAGTCAGAACAGGAATATTGGACCATGTATTCTTATCACTGCCAATTCTGACTTAGGATCGATCTATCTGAAAATGATGCATGTTTAGAATTTGTTAATCTAAATATGGTGGTACATACCTATAATACCAGCTACACAGGAGGCTGAGGCAGGAGGATCAAAAGTTCCAGGTCATCTGGGCACTTAGTGAGGCCCTGTACCTCTAAAATAATAATAATAATAATAATAATAATAATAATAATAATAATAATAATAATGGCTGGGAATGTAGCTCAGTGATAGAACACTGTGAGTTCAATTTTTAGTACTGCAAAAGAAGAAGAAGAAGAAGAGGAGGAGGAGAAGGAGGAGGAGGAAGAATTTGTTGAATAACTGAATTCATTACAAAATTTATCAGAATAAAATAGCCAATTTTCAATAACTTTGTTCAATAGTTCAGAGACCTAACCATGCATCAGAAGCAACTCTGGCTCTTTCTCAGACATGCAGACCACACCCCTTCTTCTTCAATAAGTCTACGCTGTGGTATCTCTGCAGGTGACTGTGATGTACAGTCTTGAGAGCTATGTACTCATTTGACATATGTCTCCTAGATTGTCTAGTGCCTCAGCTAGAGGTCTTGTACTGAACAGAGGCCTTAGCAAAGAAAAACAAACAAACTCATATATCTTTTCTATCCTTCCCTTCTAAAATCTCTATTAATTTAGGACCTTAAAACTTCATAGTATTGGCATAATCTCAGCTCCTGAATAAAAGACTTGCCAAGGAAATTCAAATATTCACAGAAATTTAAGCACTCTTATTCGTTATCAATGAATACTAATTATTCTTTCAATGGTCAGAGATTTCAGTTAAAATAAATAGTCTTGGGGTAAAAATATATATGGAAGCAGTAGTCATCAATCAGAATTCTGAGAGTTTTTTAGGGACCTCTGGTAAATATGCTCTCTAGAGGTACAAATAGTTGGGGTTCCATACCTAAGTCAAATTATCCCTAATCTTGTTGATTTTACATTTTGGCTCACCCTTAAGGAAAAGTTACCCAGTTTAAAAGAAGAAGGAGGAGGAGAAGGAGGAGGAGGAGAAGTGAAAGTCCTACATAACTAGTTTGTTCATTCTCTACTATAGGCTACCAGATTTTTATAAATTTTAATCACAAGGTAAAAATGATGATTTGGCAATTACCTATTTATTGTGAATGTCCTGGTAAAGAGGGCCAAACAGAAATTTAACACTCTTAAAGTGCTAAGTTAATTTACTACTGCTTGTATAGGTCATATGAACTAGGCAATTGCCAAAACCCCACTTAGTTTTAGTTTGCAAACAGCTCGAGGTTCGAGGTTCCTTATATTTAATTTCGCCTTCACTATAGAAAACCAAAACCTACAGTAAGACTTCCAGTATGACAGTCATAACAATGGAGAATTGAAGGTCCCAACCTCTCCTTTTGGGAGAGCAAGTGGGTCCCCCTCAGGACTGAATACCAAACAATTTACAAGCTTTTAAAAAAGGGCTGATTGGAAATTGCTCCTGAAAGAAGATCAAAGGTTGGGGTTTTGTGGAGAGAGAAACGGATGGTTTTTAAATCAGTTTTTAAATCATCAGGCTTTGTCAGTCGGCTCAGCACAAAGCATCAAGGCCTTTGCAGGATAGAGAACAATTTTGACATACAGAATAAAATGGGAAAACGGGATATAAGAGGGATGTCTAATGAACAATTTTGTGTAGATTTTTTAAAAATTGGATTTGGTTCCTTTTTTATTAAAAAAAAACGTAAAAATAGCCAATAATGTCAAAAGAAAAGCAATAACAAGCAGAAAAGCTGTCCAGATGAGACTGGCACATGGTGCATAGGGGAAAACATGGCCTGTCAAGCCAGACAGACCAGTGAAAAGTTGCATTTTCTGAGGCTTTGCTTCCTCATCTGTAAAAGGTGACTCTGTGTATGCTTCACATAGCATCATTACAACCATGCAGTGAGGCATTTCATGTCAAGTTCCGGAAATAATTCCTACCGATGAACAGAGACATCAATATCCTTACCCTCCCTCACACCCAGACATCTAGATGGAATGGTGTCTGGTTAACTTAAAAGCCATCCCTAACCATTGGCTTCTGGGGTATAATAGCAGGTGGCTCTAAACGTCTATCAACGATGAATAACCAATTACTGGGTGATACTTGGTTTTTCAGCTAAGACAGCTACTAAAATTGGTAAATGGCCATTGCTACCAAAATCATGGTTCACGGATAAAAGTATTAGCACCACCTGGGAACTTGTTAAGAATACGAAATCTCAAATATGACCCTAAAACTACTAAATTGGAATCTACATTTTTAGAAGAATGACTAGGTGATCTGTAGGAATATTAAAGTTGGAGATGCACAGGTCTGGCTACAACATCCAGAGATCACTCTATCCTCTGTTCCAGCTGGTTGCAAACCTACTGTCTGGAATAAGATGTTGAGGACTCAAATTGCCTCAGGAAAATGGACTGACTTCTTACTTCGATGTTATTCAGATGCACTTGGCTCCTAGATGATTCTGTTCCCATGTGAAAGGTCGGCCTGTGATTTTTAGTCTTTGTTTTTCTATACTACAAAGTGGTCAGCCTACTAAACATTCAAAAATTTTTAAGCAATATTGAAACAAAAGTGAACACGTTTTTTTTTCCTAAATATAAATCGCTTCCCATTGCACCCAAATTATTTCTAGTAGTTTAAAATGATTTAATTCAATTTATGTGAAAGAAATTTTTGCTAATCTTGCGCACCTTTAATTATATGAAAGAAGCTCTATTTTAATTCTATTTTTTTCTAAACCAATGAATAGGCCCAAGAAACTCAAGAAATTCACATTAATCTTTGGTTTTTGTTTTTGTTTTTGTTTTTTAAGAAGGAAGCTGAAGCAGAGATCCCTCAAATTAATTAATTAAAAAGAATAAATATCTTCTCCCAGGGGCTTAGCATTCCTGAACCTGATGTTTCGGGAGGACCTGAGGATTCTCATTTTCCAGATCAGTGAAGCTGAGTGACACTCTAGGCACTGCAGCAGGGAAAGGAGCTGAGCAGCGGGCCTCTGAGTGGACCCTCTGTCTGACCTACAGTGTACACAGCACTAAGGAGACAGCAGGATTTCAAAGAAGAAAGATCCAAATTCTTACACACACCCTGCTATGAGTCAGGTGTGTAACTCCAAGTACAATACAAGCTTTGCTAAGTCTCAGCATCCTCTTATACAAAACATGAGACATCACCAGCTTCTCTGGATAATTGTCTGAGTCAAATTATAATGAGTAAATATATGTAAATCACCCACGGAGGTACCTGGAAGGTAATGAGAGCGGATCAGCAACAGCTTTCATTGTCATTGCTTGTGAATGCAAACGGAAGCCTTCCATTAGGAACGCAGACCACACCTCATCTCACTGAAGCCAGGTACTTCATCCTCACAACCCACACCTTAGGAAGTTTCATGACCTCTGACAAATAAGCCATTATAGCACTTAAATAAGATATTATAACATCTTACTTCATGGAGCACTTATGTTACACTGGCACTTTTCTTTTTTTTTCTTTTTTCTTTTTCTTTTTTAAAGAGAGAGAGAGAGAAGAGAAAGAGAGAATTTTTAAATATTTATTTTTCAGTTTTCGGTGGACACAACATCTTTATTTTATTTGTATGTGGTGCTGAGGATCTAACCCGGCGCCCGGCACATGCCAGGCAAGAGCATTACTGCTTGAGCCACATCCCCAGCCCACACTGGCATTTTTCAAAGTGCTTTACATGTTTTTCTTTTTTTTTAATTGTATTAATTTATTTTTGTATTTTCCTTTCTTTACAACAGTTGAATGCACTAGAATGCACTACAATTCTTTTTTTTAGAGAGAGAGAGAGAGAATTTTTTAAATATTTATTTATTTTTTTTAGTTCTCGTTGGACACAACATCTTTGTTTGTATGGGGTGCTGAGGATCGAACCCGGGCCGCACGCATGCCAGGCGAGCGCGCTACCGCTTGAGCCACATCCCCAGCCCCCTGCACTACAATTCTTATTTCATATATAGAGTATAATTTTTCATATCTGTGTATATAGAGTATGTTCATGCCAATTCATATCTTTGTTTTTTTATTATAATTCTTATTACACATATATACCACAATTTTTCATATCTGTTTATATATGAAGTATGTTGACACCCAATTCGTGTCTTCATACATGTACTTTGGATAATGATGTCCATCACATTCTATCGCCCTTGATAATCCCCTGCCCCCTCCTTTTCCCTCCCACCCCTCTTCCCTATCTAGAATTTATCTAATCCTCCCATGCACTCCCTCCCTATCCCACTATGAGTCAGTCACCTTATATCAGAGAAAACATTCACATTTGTTTTTGGGGGATAGGCTAACTTCACTTAGCATTATCTTCTCCAACGCCATCCATTTACCTGAAAATGCTATAATTTTATTATCTTTTAATGCTGAGTAAAATTCCATTGTATATATATATGCCACATTTTTTTAATCCATTCATCCACTGAAGGGCATCTAGGTTGGCTCCACAGTTTCACTATTATGAATTGTGCTGCTATAAACATTGTTGTGGCTGTGTCCCTGTAGTATGCTGTTTTTAAAGTCCTTTGGGTATAGTCTGAGGAGAGGGATAGCTGGGTCAAATGGTAGTTCCATTCCAAGATTTCCAAGGAATCGCCATACTGCTTTCCATATTAGCTGTACCAATTTGCATATTTTTCTTTTATTTTTTGAAGCTGCACAAGAAATAGATACGTATAGCCACTGCTGATATTCCCATATTACAGACCTGGAATCTGAAGCACAGAGTGCTTTGCCTGAAGTGACACAGTTAACTGGCTTTCATGGTTACTTTTTTCCTTCCTATCCAGCATTTTCAACTTTGGAAAGGTTTGAAGAAGAACCCTGTTATGAACGTTGAATGATGTATTGGTGTATGTCAACTCCACCAGGCTATCATGCCTGGTTTGGGGCCAAAAACTAGTCCAGATGTCACTGTGATGGCATATTTAGATGTAATTAACATTTTAATCAGTAAGTAGAGTTTGAGTAAAGAAGATTACCCTCCTTATTATGCATTAGCATCATCAGTTAGAAGTCAAAAGAGCAAATATCAAGATTTGCCAAAGAAGGAATTTGGCCTTGGGACTTCAATCTAGAAACCCTCACATGGTTTCCAATATAGAAACCCTGCCTACTCTGTGTGGAATTCAGACACAAAACTACAACCCCAGTTCTAACCTGAACCACCAGCCATTGGCCCTACAGATTGGCCCTACAGATGTCAGATTTACTAACCCCTACAATCACACGAGCCAGTTCCATAAAATAAATGAAATAAGTAAAATAATGCATTTGGTTGGTTCTGTTTCTCTGAGAACAATAACTAAACAAATGAGGACATAAACTTCCTCTCCTCATCCCCTGAGTCTCGAGGGCACAAGCACAACCCACCCGTCCTGAAGACAGAGGGAGGATTAAGGTAATATTCAGAATGTACTGGTGGTGCGAGTGTCCACATCAGATTGTGCTTGGGTTTGTGACATTCACTGATTTACCCAGTGCCCAGCCTCTCTTGGTTTTGTGCACATCATCTCCTGATCCAACTTTTCCAGTTTTAACATAGGTTTTGTGATTTGTTTTCCTTGCTGTCGTTCACCGTTCTGTCAGGGAAGCCCAGCTGCTTCTAAACAGAGAACGCTGACTGTCCAATGGTGGAGCCATGATAGGAACTTGGGAATCTAACTCTAGGGCCTATCCTTTTAATCAACTTCAATAAACTATAGAAGGAATAAAAAGAGAAATAGCTTCCTTGTGTTTCAGGGAAAGGAACACTTAGACACTCAACCTACTGCAGCAGGAAATGGAATGGGAAATTTTGGCTCTAAACTAAGGAACACTAGCTACAGATGAAGATGGTGGTGAAGAACTAGAGGAGCCCTCCCGTATCTGTGGGCATGCGTTCCCCATGGAGGCCTGAAACAGGAGACAGTACCAAACCCTATATATAATGCATTTTTCCCTTCTCAGGTCAAGAACTCCCACCTTTTCATTTAAAGAAAGCACTCTCGAGCTTCTTCTTCTTCTTCTTCACATATTGGATTGACAGCATCTCTGCTCTGGCTTTTGGGGGGTATTATTAAGTAAAATAATACCTCAGCACAAACACTGTGATGCAGGGAGAGTCAATCTGATAACCCTGACAGGTTCTAAGTGACTAATGGACTACTAGCTTACACAGTGTGCACACAATGGAACCAAGGTATGATTCACATCCTGAGAGGACGGGAGCTGGATGGTATGAGATTTCATATTGCTGCTCAGAATGGTGAACAACTGCAAACACAAGATGCTTCTTTGTGAAATTTTCCGCTGAATATATTTAGACCTCAGTTGACCACAGAGAACTGAAACCATGGAAAGCAAAACTTTGGCTAAAGGAGGACAATCCTATAATGAAAATAAAGAGAATTACCTAACTGTCTACACACTAAAACCTGAGCCTACCCCCACTCAGCTCCAGCTCCTTCTCCTACCTCAGGCCCTACAACTCCAGGAGCCAAATGCATACTCAAGACAAGAAACTTGGGAAAGAGATTCAATATGGATTTTACGAAGGTTCCACTCCTATTGGATTAGGATTCAAGCAGCAGAAGTACTGCTTTTCAGTGAGGTGAGCAAAAGAGGGAAATCACTAAAACTCAATACTGGACAGTCAGAGCATCTCAGAGTCTGAGAAATTTGGGTGCATTGAACAAAAAAGAAAGAGTATATTGGAGCCAAGCAGCATCATAATGCACCAATGAAAGCAAATGTGGAAAGAGGAAAAAAAAAATCAGAAGATACCTCTTCAGGGGTGCCTCTGGTCCAAGCAAAAGAACTGTAGATAATGGCTTCTGGGATTATCCTCCCTCTCCCCCTGCAAAAAGAAAGAGACCCCTACATAATTCTGATAACATTATTAGGTGAATCCATTGACAAGCTACCGCCATGCTACAGCATTTACAATCAGCATCTCAGTGCCTCACTCGTAAATATCAACAGAAAGCAATGGATTTCCAAAGGTTTAAGAAAACTCTTCACAATGAAAGTGGATGTTTAAATCTCAGTAATCCAAAAGGGAAGTACGATATAAAATATATCCAGTACTTTAATGGCTTCTGGTGGAAAAGTCCAGGAAATCTTGAGATAAGGCATATCACCAAGATGATAGTGCCAATTTACAGATTTCAGTGATAGAATTTTGTAAAGATGGTTTTATTTGTTCGCATCATTTAAACTAAAGGTGGCCATTTAGTAACATAACCTGTGTACATTTATACCATAGCTTCCCCAGCTTGAAAGAATGAAGAACAGTAACTGAAAAAATTGAATGCTTGGCCAGAGATTGGCATTCAAATGAACAGCCTTTGGAACTGGAATTTATTTCTGAGGCCCAACAATCTAACCGAATAATGGAACTGGCATCTTACTAAAAAAAAAATTTGGAAATTGAAGATTGAAGGAAACACACAGAAAACAGTACTACATCCAGTATTTTTATGCCAAAAGAATGCCCGTGAGTTAATTCCTGGAGGCTTATCCCTGGTCAAGAATTGAGATACGAATCCCTCAAATTGAAAAATAATATCTATATATTATTACCAGGAAAGCATTTTCCTGGAACACCCATGTATCCAGGAAATCTAGGCTGGGGAAATTGTTTCTGATTTGGCACGAAGAAAAAAGAGACATGGAATTTAACCCCCTGAAGCAATTCTAACACAGAGTGTTCATAGAGAATGAACTATAAAATGCATCCTAATAACCTCCCTGATAAAGCATTTGGATGGAATCAAACTAAAAAGCTTCTTCTCAGCAGAGAAGACAATCAAGAACATAAAGAGAGAGCCTACAGAATGGGAGAAAGATCTTTGTCACCTACACTTCAAATAAAGTATTAATCCCCAAGATATATAAAGAACTAAAAAAACTTAACACCAATAAAAAAAAATAACCCAATTAATAAATGGGCAGAGGAACTGAACAGGCACTTCACAGAAGAAGAAATATGATCTGTCAACAAATATATGAAAAATGTTCAACATCTCTAGCAGTTAGAGAAATGCAAATTAAAATTACACCAAGATTTTTATCTCACTCCAGTCAGAATGGCAATTATCAAGAAGACAATAAATGTTGGCGAGGATGTGAGGGAAAAGGCACACTCATACATTACGGGTGGGACTATGAATTGGTGCAGCCATTCTGGAAAGCAGAATGAAATTCCTCAGAAAACTTGGAATGGAACCACCGTTTGACCCAGTTATCCCATTCCTCAGTATATACCCAAAGGACTTAAAATCAACATACTACAATGATGCAGCCACATCTATATTTATAGTAACTCAATTCACAATAGCTAAACTATGGAACCAGCTTAGGTGCCCTTCAACAGATGAATGGATAAAGAAAATGTGGTATATATATACACAATGGAATATTACTCAGCCATAAAAAGAAATGAAATTATGGCATTTACTGGTAAATGGATGGAACTGGAGACTGTTGTGCTAAGTGAAATAAGCCAGTCCCCCAAACCAAAGGCTAAATGTTGTCTCTGATATGTGGATGCTAACTTACAATAGGGGTTGGGTAGGGAAGAATAGAAGTTCATTGGATTAGACAAAGGGGAATGAAGGAAAGGAAAGGGGAATGGGAATAGGAAAGACAGTAGAGTGAATCAGACATTACTTTCCTGGGTGCAGATATGAATACACGACCAATGTAATTCCACATGTGTACAACCAGAAGAATGGGAAGTTATATATATAATGTGTATATATAATATGTCAAAATACATTCTACTGTCATGTATAACTAATAAGAACAACAACCAAAAAAAAAAAAAAAACAATGTGCCACCCCACTACCACCTCCCAACCAGATGTCTGGCCACAGAGGAGCAGAATTACCTGCAGGATGGCTGAGGAGTTGTGAAGCAAGGAATGTCCTGCTCCATGCTTCCACCTAACCAGTCCCAGGTTGTATCCTGCAGCAGGAACCACTGCAGAAAGTGGAAACTACAGCAATTCTGAATAAAATATGAGATTTTTGAAAATTAAAAAAAAAACAATGTGTACAATATGAACCAATTGATGCATGCAAAAATGTGTACATGTATAGAAAAAATGTGATTCTATGTCAAAATTTATATAGTTTATATTCAAAACAGAGATTATGAATAATTTGTTTCTTATTTATCTGCCTTCTCCATGTTTCACAGCAAACATTTATTATTTGTAAATAAATAAATAAATAAATAATTCCTTCTTCATTTGACTCATTGCTAACTAAAAAGAGAAGTCTAAAAATGTCTAAAATCTCTCCCTCTTGCCTTCCTTTCATTAGCTTTGCCAATGTTTTCATTGTTGAGGAGGTACGATATTTCTGATAGTGGGTTTATATAGCTCCAAAGAACAGATCTATTTCATTAGTATAGTAGAAGCAACTTTGATAAAATTTTTCCTAATAATTTTTTTATTTTATTCTAAGGAAAGCAATAAATATTCTGTAACTGAAGCATGTAGTAAGCATTAGATTAGAAAAATAATAGAGAAGGGGCCAGTTTTCCTACTTTTCATTTCATTCTGCCTCTCAACCCAGTCAATAAACTTGACTTTTTCTAAGAACCCAACATGTCTTTGTTATCTGAGAAATGAAAAGATGAAGAATGTGACTGCATTTCCTCAAAGCTATGGAAATGAGAGGATCCAAAGTTCTTTTTCCCTGCTTTGTAAACTGTGGGAGTAAGGAATGGATTTCCCATTGCTATTGGGTAGCTCAGCTTGATCTGAAACATGGCAAGCTAAACGAAAATGTAGCAAATGAAGAAGTTTCACATTTGCATGTACAATTCCCACTTTCTAAATTTGGAGGCTTTGGGCTGAGTTTAGGTGAAACTGCCCAGGGAGCAAAGATCAGGAATGGAAGTAGAGGAGAACTGTGTATCGCCACCTGAATGGAAGAAAAGGAGATGTAGAGTTTTGGGGAACTCCAGGGGAGAAGATGAGAGGAAAGAGGACAAGTAGGGGCCCTCAACTAAGTGGAATGAGGAAGCGGGGGAAATGTCTTCGCTGGGGTGGTCAAAAGCATTGTATAACCTGAGTACATAAATTATACTTTGAAGTTACTCTTTCCTGTCACAAAAACACCATCTTCAAGAACATTTTTAGCTAAAATATGTCACATCCACGAGTGGCAAGTGGTGTGTATGTGTGTGAGATATAGAAGGGACTACGTTTCACATCTGGGAATATACAGGCAGATGGGGAAGGAACAGCTCTGTGGTGGAAGAAATCCCAGGGATAATAAGCAGTAAGGCAGTTCACAAAATCTTGGAAGTATTTTTAATTTTGAAACAAGGATCAGTGAGATTCTTGGGCAACTCTTACAAAAAACAAATTGTTTTTAGTGAAATAGATTAACTGCAATTTCTAGTTTGACATTTTAGCATTTATCATCCCAAATTACCAGACTCCATCTTTAGCTTTACAGGAAATTAGATGGAACAGGATATAACTGTAGAAGTGGGTGGCTTATATTCTTCTCTGGCCCAACCTGAAGCACAATTACTTTGTTTTCTTAAAAAGTTGGCACTTCAAAGAAAATTATTCTTGTTGCAGCTGGATATTTTAGAGAAGATACTTAATATAACTTAAGAAAATTTCAGTGGAACCTGTCATATATTCTTTGGTTTGCATCATTGTTCATGCCCTACAATGTATGTAAAAATAAATGATGCAAATATTTACTTCATGCAGAGAATTCTTTCTCCTTAGAAATACCTTACTCATTTCCTCTTTCTCAATGGAATTGAAGTTCCATCTTATTTCCCTTTTGACTTTTGAAAGTTTGTCTTAAAAAACTAGATTATTTCCCTTGAATGAAGAAAAAAAATAGTTCTTTTCATTAGGTTATTACTCACTCTTCATGTTTGCCTTTTCTTCTCTCCTGTCAGTACATTCCATTTTAAAAAAATCTTGTTTAATAACTAGCTGGCTGAGTTCATTTTCACATAAATTTATTCATATCACAGCAGCTACTTGGCAAAGAATTCTACAAAAATTCACTGACCTTGAAAGCAGATAGATTTGAGGAATGCTCCAACTTTTCAGACCAAACAGAGAAATATTTACAACTATTCACAACATGATTTTTTTTTTCTTTAGGTATTGAAGTTTGCAATGTACAAGACTGTTTATTATGAGCACCAACTTTATTCTCTTTGGACCATGGGCCTATTATTTTGATGTCAACCTGCCAGTAGTCATTTGCTACAAGACTAGTGTCTGTTTGCCCAGTAACATGGGCAGAGTTCCTGAACAGACTGCCTTAGTCATTATGATCCATATGGCCAAGTGCAAATGAGTGTGTTGGGGGAGGAGGGTTTTTTTTATGTCACAGAGTCACTCAGCCTGTCCAAATCAGAAGAGCAGGAGAGAGACTAACCCGTGTGACTTTTAAAGAGCATTTTTGTTTTCTTCTGCTGCTGGGCCACTTAATGGCCCCTCTTCAAATCTCTTCTAAGCATTTATCCAACATGTCATGTTTCTGATCTTCAAGGTGTTCTTAAAGAAAAAAAAAAAAAGAAACATTATATTTTATACAAAGAAAGTGGAGGAGATTTAGTGATCTTGGGTCTATTCAATTTATGAATCCAATATAAGAAAACAAGACTATCTTTATCATTCCTGTGTTCTCTATGGGAGCCATCAATTTATGAGACAAATAATAACATCCCGCAGAAATACAGAAGAAAGAAATTCACATGAAGTCCTAAGACTCTCCAATAAGTATCAGGAGCATTTTAGTGACTATCTTTTCACACATCTCTAGGAGTACACATGCTTGATTTTTAATAAATGGGCTAACATCCCAACCAAGGGTCTTTACTATAGGTAACTTGCTCTTCCTCCCTCTCTCTCTCTCTCATTCATCACTCATACAACAAACATCTTCCCATGTCCTTCTCCAAGTACACAGGTGCATGTGTGACTTACACAGCCATGACCCAGTTATCATTTGGGGACAACAGGATGAAGAGTTTCATGTCAGCCAGTCTTCATATGTGTACATCTTCGGCACCTTCTCCATACTGATTTATGTCCAGATACTTGGGAGTAAGAACTGTAAATAAATCCAAAAGGGAAACTTCCCTAAAAACTCTACCAAACCTGGGGCTGAAGTAGCCCCACTTTGGGAGGTCTGCGGAGAAGGATGCAGCACAGAGGGAAGCTTCCTCCTTCACGGCAGGGCAGGCCCCGGTGCTGCTCTGGGCAAGCCGAGGCCTGGCTGTTCAGTGGGAGACAGAGCCAGCACCAGGTGCAGGGAGTCCTGAGAAAGCAGTGAAAAGTCAGAGAGGTCTAAGAAAACATGAAAGGCAGTTTAGTAAAATGGATAAGAGTGCAGACACTAGAGCTGGAGTCCCTGGATTGGAATCCCTTATTAAGCTAATTCCCTTATTTCCTCTGCGCCTCGGTTTCCTCATCTTCAAATGGAAACAGTAATAGTAACTCCCTCAGAGAGCAGATTCGTTTCCTAGGGATGTCATCACAAGATACCAAACAATGGGTGAGCAACCAAAATATACTGACTCACAATCCTGGTGGCTCAGAGTCCAAGGTCAAGATGTGGGCAGTTTGGGTTCCTTTAGGAAGCTCTGAGGAAGAATCTGTTCCGTGTTTCTCTCCCAGATTTGGGTGTTTTGCTGACAGCCTTTGGCTTATAAATGTGCCACTCCCTCTCTACCTGAGCTTCCCACAGTGTTCTCCTTGTGTTTGGCTCTTCACTTGGTATTCTTTCTGTGCATGTCTGTCCCTGTGTCCAAATTGCCCTCTTTCCTAAGGATGCCAGTCAGACTGGATTAATACGCACACTAGTGACCTTGTTTTAACTTGATTACCTCTGTAAGGACCCTCTTTCCAAATGAAGTCACATTCTGAGGCACTGGGATTAGGACTTCAACATATTTTTTTGGTGAGACCACAGTTCAACCTATAATGTAGGGTTATATGTGAGAAGAAAACTAGTCAATGTGCATAACTGCTTAGTACATTGCCTGGCATACGATCAGCTCTACATAACCATTCACTACCATTAAAAATAGTAGTCTGTTTCATTTGAATTAAAGAGTCAAAAAGTGTTAGTTAATGAGTGTACCTGGCAAGAGAAGCAGATTGTTTTATGCATGTTGTAACTGAACTGGATGACTTACGGATTCATTAGAGACAGTTGGAAATTTCCAGAAGGCATGGGGGAGAGAGTACAGGAAGATGAAAGCCCTGAGTGAGCAGTTAAGAACTAAAGCTAGTGAAGATTCTTCCAAAGAAATCCGGGCGACATACACATTGACTTTTTAAAAAAATTCATGAACTGACCTTTATTTACACAATCAATTCAGAAGCCCACTAGTGTTTTTACCAGCTGATACTCCATAGAAGCACAGTATAGGCTCTTGGATTTCTCCTGAATAACTTTTTAGTCCAGAGGGTTAAGGACTGACAGAAGCAATCAAGAACATCAAATATACCAGTGCTGAGCCATTGCTATGGAGCAAAAGCTCTTGTGTGAGACAATGCAAGGGGGTTTAAAGGTGAAGTGATCAGGTTATAAGAGCTTTAATCCAATTAATTCACTGAGAGTGGATTAACTCACTGAGAGGGATTAACTAGGTGGCCACTGTAGGCAGGTAGAGTGTGGCTGGAGAAAGTGGGTCATTGGGGGTGTGACTTTGGTATATATTTTATACCTGGTGAGCAGAGTCTCTCTGCTCCCTGGTGACCATGTCCTGAGTTGCTTTCTTCCACCACTCTTCTGGGCCAGAACAATGGAGCAGGCTGTGTGTGGACTGAGACCTCTGAAACCATGAGTGCCAAATAAACTTTTCCTCCTCTAAAATTGTTCTTGTCAGGTCTCTTAGTCACAGTGATGAAGAAAGCTGACTAAAAAAAGCAAATATATGAGTACTGATACATATAAAGAAGAAAACTGAAGTATTCATTTTAAATAAGAATTCATTTTAATGATGAATAAGTATTAAATAAGAATTCCTTTTAAATAAGAACCATATCCATAATTCTGACCAGCATGTTCTCTCCCAGAAGGAGAGGCATGGAAAGTGGAGTTGTGTTTAGGTTGCTTGAGATGGTGAAAACAGAACATGGGGAGTTAGCCCTGTGGTTCAACAGTTAATAGCAGCAGGTTCAGGTAAGACGTTGCCTCTATCTCTAGAATAAAGACTAGAATAAAGACCAGTAGATTGTTTCCATGGGGAATATTTGTCCAACTCAATCTGTATACAGCAGAGCCAGACCCCTGACTTCCTGCCCCCACCATCTCCATCACACCACGATTCCAATCCATTAACAGTCTATACGAATGGAAAGGTGATATTCTGAAATGTCAATAAGTGAATTTTTCTCCAACATTTCCTGGCGTGTCTTAAGCAGCTCTCCCTTTCTCCAAATCAGGAACACAAGCATTTTGCAGTCATTGCCTCTGGGAACAGAATGACAGAGTAGAAGACCAGAGAAAAGGAGACTTCTCAGCTTTCAAAGTTTAATTGTTTCTACTTTGTGGAGACAGGGGAGAGTCTTGCCAAGATAATAGACTGAGGAGAATAGAATGCTATAAGAGCAAGGCTTATTATTTCAAACCCTGGACACATTTTCTGATCAGGAGGAAAGAAAGAAGTCAAGAGTATTAATCCGTGAGATATTAAATGTTATTCTGTCTCCAAAGAAAGGAACTCTGGACCCCATCCTTTCTCCCTGGGGAAAGAGAAGGTGGCAGATACTTGAACTGATCAAAATTAAATCTCTACCATTTGGGGAAATGGCAGCTCAGAAACAACAAGGCAAATAGACTTCCAGGAAAAGAGTGTCTTGCATTAATTGCAAATGTGAGTCTATAAGCAGTTTCTCTCTATAAGTTAATCCTGTTGATGAAATAATAATTTAGTGCTTCTCTGGCCAGAAGACATTGCACCTCTGTAAGGGGAATGCATCTCTCTGCTCTCATCCATGAGGTTTTCGTTAACAACTGGAAGTTCAGAAAGCAAATCTATTCCCCCTGTTTTCATTTTTTCTCCCCTGACTTTCAAATGACCATAATATACTTCCTATGTCATAATTTAATACATACTAGTTTATTTATTGGGCAGCCAAATAGAATAGTTAAAATTGGAAGAATGTCAGAAAGTGCATAATATATTGTCTATATAGTTAAAATAATGCATTATTTTTTAATATTTCATTTGAGTTATCAAATAAAAACATGATAAAACAACTACTTAAATGTACACATTTTTAAATTCAGGAATTCACTCATGATAGTTCGTATATTGGTTTACATGCCTTCATCTGTAAAGCATCCTTACAACTTCAGTTTGTGCTCTAAATTAACAACCACAATGTTGAATTCCCAGAAGTTTCACATTTTGATATCTCTATTTAGGCTTCAATTAGGCATTTTTATACCAGAAAAGGCAGACCCCTGTGCAATACATTAGTCTGACAGAAGGCTCTCAGGGTGTAGGAGAACATTTAGCATGGATGCTTGGTTCCGAATTCTGAAATTTTAATCATTTGGTTTAAGCACAAGGTCCCTTCTTTTTAATAGACTTCCCTCTTGAAATTTTTAAATGGTTCATTCAATCATCTTTAATATCCTGAAAATAATTGGGAGAGAAAAGCATCTATCTTCACAGCTGTCCCTACTCTCAACTCCACACACACATACAGAAACCCAACCCAATTAAGTATGCTCAATGCAGGAAACAGGACCAAAAGGTTAAGAGATGCACTATTGATCTAAAGTCAGAATTTTTTAGCTGAAAAGAGATTTTCAGAATGTGACAGAGGACTCTAAAAATAGGAAATTTATTTCACAAGCTAGGAATTAGCATCGGCTCACATTACTTGAAGTTCTTGGAATACTCTAGTCGAATTAACTGAAAACTTTTGAATTGGCACTCAGAAAGTGGGA
Organism: Ictidomys tridecemlineatus; assembly: GCF_052094955.1. Classification (NCBI taxonomy): domain Eukaryota; kingdom Metazoa; phylum Chordata; class Mammalia; order Rodentia; family Sciuridae; genus Ictidomys; species Ictidomys tridecemlineatus. Next base: position 56,842,552 of record NC_135477.1, read on the forward strand.
CCAGTGGGCCTCACTGAGGGCTGAGCAGTGGGATCCAACGATTCAAAATCATGGTGAAAATTCCCATGGTATGCACAGTTCATTTTCCTTTAAGCATTTTGGAAAGACTACAGTCCTGGCTTTCCTGATGCTTCAATATGTGAAATAGATTTCTTTGAACAGAGAAGCTGGAGTCTGGCTTGTAGATGCAGAAGTGTTTGTTGTTTAAGGAAAAAGCCCTGTTGAGTTCAAAGAAAAGCTGAGAAAAAAAAAAAAAAAGCAAGAGGGGGTCATAAAAAGGAGAGAGAAAATAACATCTTTCTATTCTTTCTAATGCATTATTCTCCCTCCAGGGAGGTAGACATGGATTTTTTTTTCCTCCTCTAAAAATCAGATTTTTCTTCACTTTGGCAGGAGTTAGAATTGGTTTGTGAACACTTTGTGCTGTAAAACTTTGCCTGGAGCTGAGTTTCTGTAGTACAGAAGGGTCATGACAAATCTAGCTACAAAGAGAATAAAAAAGAAGAAACCATGTGTTCAGTACTGACGATATAACAAAAATGTTCCCCGTATGAATGGGGTCTCAGTTAAATGGTTGAAATCTAAAACTAGGATATTCCTTCCAAATTTGAGGTCTTAGTGGGTTTTGATAAAGATGCAGGCAGCTCATATCAGAATAATACATTTGTCTCTATAGAATGCACTGGCAAATATTCTATCCTTCAGGTAGGCTGTTCTGACAGGCTTCTCAAATTCACCTTAAAGAACATTGACAATTTTAACCATCTAGTGCTTTCTTGACTATTTCTTAACTATTGACTATTTCTCCACTTAAAATAACTAAAATGATTCCCAAATCAAAATCAAGAAATGATAATGAATGTTTGAGGTATTTTACGAAAGAAATGATACTTAGTTCTTATTTCATCAAAATTGAAATAATAACAATGCACGTTTCAATCATGATCTCATTTGCTCCTCACAAAGAGCCTGTGAGTTCAAGGGAATAGTTATTTGCAGCAGGAAAAACTCAGAGCTATTAACAGAGGGCTGATTCCTGCTGGACCTCATTCTCATCGTTACTTTGTATTGTACCAGGTAACTCTTCCTTTGCATAACGATAAAAAGACCACTTGAGTTGCCAAATAGACAGGGTTTTGGATTTGCAAGAAGTCAGGCTTTATAATAGCCAAAGTCTGGCAAACATTATTAGTCATCAAGGGAGTACAAATTAAAGTCACTGTGAGATAGACCCATGTACCCTACACAGAGCTGAAATTAAAAGGACTGTTAATATTGAATGCTGAAGAAGATATAAAGCATCTAACTGAGCATAAAACTATACAAGCACATTAGAAAAAGTTCTAGCAGTCTCTTATAAAGCTAAGCTATTACCTGGAAACTTCTCTTTTAGATATTTACCCAAGAAAACGAGAACATATGTCCACTAAAAGACTGTACCAGAATGTTCAGATCATTTACATCCATAATAATGGAAGATTGGAAACAGATCAGGTGTCTGTCAGCTGGAAAATGGATAAACAATGTAGTTCTGCTATATAATAGAATATAACTCAGCCAAAAAAGGAACGAACTACTGATATGTACAAGAACATGGGTGGACCTCAAAACCATTCTGCTGAGACAAACTTTAAACAGAGGCATACATACTACACATTTCCAGGTAAATAAAGTTATAGAAGGGGCAAAAAGTAAGGACAATAGTTACCTAGAGAGGGAAGAAAAAGAAGCAACTTCTTAAGGTGATGAAGGTTATATTCCTTCTCTCAGTAGGTGATAGTTACAGAAGGTTAGCTATTTTTATAGAATAAATGAAAAAATATATTAAATATTATATCATTAAATTTTATGTTAATTTCAACCTCAAAAGAAAAAAGAACCATCGATACATACTGGACTCATTGTGATAGGCATGCTTATGTCCTCAAAGAGGAAGAATACTGATGTCTGAACTTATTTTCAAGTGTACAGAACATTTTTTAAAAAGAACATGCATTGATGATGGATAGAAGGTGCACTCGCTTCTTAGTGCTGCTGTAAGAAATTAGTTTAAATCAACACACAGCCACATGAATGTTTTTAGCAGCATAATTCTCAATAGCTAAGCTATGGAACCAAACTAGATGCTCATCAACAGATGAATGGATAAAGAAATTGTGGTATATATATACAAGGGAATATTACTAAGCCATTAAGAAGACTTTATGATATTTGCCAGTAAATGGATAGATCTGAAGACTATTGTGCTAAGTGAAGTAAGCCAATCCCCAAAAAACAAAGATTGAATGTTTTTGATGATATGTGGAAGCTAAACCACAATAAAGTGGGGGAAGTGCAGAAAAGATCAATAGATTAGACAAAAGGAAATAAAAGGAAAGGAAAGGGGTTAGGAATAGGAAAGACAGAAAAAATCTAACATCTTTTTCTATGTACACATATAAAAATATATCAATGAATCCTACCTTCATGCACACCCACAAGAATGGAGTCCTAATTAGAATAAGATATATTCTATGCCTGTATAATTTTATCAAAACAGATTCTACTGTCATGTTTAACTAAGAAGAACCAATTTTAAAAAATTTTTTTCTAATTTGTTATATGTGACAGCAGGATGCATAATAATTCATAATACACAAATAGAGCACAATGTTTTATATCTCTGGTTGTACACAAAGTAGAGTCACACCATTCATGTCTCCATACATGTACTTAGGGTAATGATGTCCATCTCATTCCACCGTCTTTCCTACCTCCATGTCTCATTCCTTCCCCTCCCACCCTGTTTCCCTATCTAGATTTTATCTAATCCTCCAATGTTCCTTCTGCAACACCATCTCAAATCAACAGCTTTACATCAGAGAAAACATTCAGCATTTGTTTTTTTGGGATTGGCTAACTTTACTTTGCATTATGTTCTCCAACTCCATCTATTTACCTGCAAATGCCATGATTTTTTTATTCTCCTGTAATGCTGAATAATATTCCATTGTGTGTATATATATACCACATTTTCTTTATCCATTCATCTGTTGAAGGACATCTAGGTTATTCCACAGTTTATCTATTGTGAATGTGACTGTGTCCCTGCAGTATGCTGTTTTTAAGCCCTTTGGGTATAGACCAAGGAGTGGGATTACTGGGTCAAATGGTGGTTCCATTCCAAGTTTTCCAAGAAATCTCCACACTGATTTCTATATTGGCTGCACCAATTTGCAGTCCCACCAGCAATATATGAGTGTGCCTTTTCCCCTACATCTTTGCCAACACTTATTGTTGTTTGTATTCTTAATAGCTGCCATTCTGACTGGAGTGAGATGAAATCTTAGAGTAGTTTTGATTTGTTGAATATTTTTTCATATATTTTTTGATGATTGAATATCATCTTATGAAAGGTGTCTGTTCAGTTTTTTGGCCCATTTATTAATTGGGAATTTTTTTTTTTTTTTTTTTTTGGTGTTAAGATTTCTGAGTTCTTCACACATGTACTTAGGGTAATGATGACCATCGCATTCCACCCTCTTTTCCAATTCTCCTTCCCTCCCTCCCCTTTTCCCCTTTGCCCCATCTAGAGTTTATTTAATCCTTCCATCCCCCACCACCCTGCAGCATATTATGAATCAGCATCCTTAAATCAGAAATCATTCGGCATTTGGTTTTTGGGTATTGGCTAATTTTACTTAGCATTATATTCTCCAACTCCGTCCCTTTAGCTGCAAAGACATGATTGTATTCTCTTTTAATGCTGAATAATATTCCATTGTGTATATATACCACATTTTCTTTATCCATTCATCTACTGAAAGGCATCTAGGTTGGTTCCACAGTTTAGTTATTGTGAATTGTGCTGCTATAAACATTGATGTGGCTGTGTCTCTGTAGCATGCTATTTTGAAGTCCTTTGGGTACAGACCAAGGAGTGGGATAGCTGGGTCAAATGGTGGTTCCATTCTCAGTTTTCCAAGGAATCTCCATACTGCTTTCCAAATTGGCTGCATCAATTTGCAGTCCCATCAGCAAGGTATGAGTGTGCCTCTTTCCCCACATCCTTGCCAACACAGTGTGTCCCCTAAAAACTCATGTGTGAGACATTGCAAGAAGGTTTAGAGAAGAAATGATTGGGTTATGAGAACCTTAATTCAAACAGTGAATTAATTCCCTGATGGGAATAACTTAGTGGTAACTGGAGGCAAGTAGGGTGTGGGTGGAGGACATGAGTCCCTAGCGGCATGTCTGTGGAGGATATATTTTGTATCTAAGGAGTGGAATCTTTCTCTCTGCTCTCTGATCATCATGTGAGCCACCTTCCTCCTCCACACTCTTCTGCCTTGGTGTTCTTTTCAAACCCCGAGGAATGGAGCCTGCTGTCTATGGATTGAGATCTCTGAAATCATGAGCCCCCAAACAAACTTTTTCTTCCTTAAAAAAAAAAAAAGAAAGATTTTTTTTCAGTTCTTTATATATCCTAGAGATGAGTGCTCTCTATGATGTGTATGTGGTAAAAATTTGCTCCCAAGCTGTAGGCTGTCTGTTCCCTTCACTGATTGTTTCTTTTAGTGAGAAGAAGTTTTTTTAGTTAGAATTCATCCCATTTATTAATCCTTGATTTTCATTCTTGTGCTACAGGAGTCTTACTAAGGAAGTCACGGCCTAATCTGACATTCTGGGGATTTGGGTCTACTTTTTCTTCTATTAGGCGCTGGGTCTCTGGTTGAATTCCTAGGTCCTTGATCCACTTTGAGTTGAGTTTTGTGCATGGTGTGAGAGATAGGGGTTTAATTTCATTTTGTGGCATATGGATTTCCAGTTTTCCCGGCACCATTTGTTGAAGAGGCTCTTTTCTCCAACGTATGTTTTTGGCACCTTTGTCAAAGATAACTATAATTATGTAGAAGAACCAATTTAAAAAAAAATAAACAGACTTTTCAAAAAAAAAATCAGTTCTCCTCTTTGTTGAGAACCACTCTGGACAGTAGCTATGTACACACCTTTAAGTCTTGAGTAAAGGGGAACTGAAGAGTTACTGCACCCCAGAATACATTGGACTTTTAACTCCACCCCACACCCCCCACACTTACCCCTGTGGATAATGAGGTGTGGCTTCAAGACTGGGTGTGGCCTTCCAAGATGTCAGCCAACCTGCCGACCTGCAAGACTTCACAAAGCTAGACTCAACCCCCTGAAACCTGACCTCTTGCCTCTTTGGAATGGCTTTTCCCCAGTAAAACTGGGTTCGAGGTGTGCTCTTTTCTCTTTCTTGCCTGCCTTGCCTCCTTTGTGGGAGCTAGGTCAGAGGAGCCATCACAGAACCCAAAGAAAAAGGTATTTCTCTGTCTGTGTGTCATTATTTCATGCCAGCCCAGTTCACCTTGAGTGACCCTGACTGGTTTAGTTGTGTGTCAGGACACTTCCTGAGAAATTGAGCCCTTTGAACTCTGACAGCTGCTGCTGCTGCTGCTGCTGTGTATGTGTAACTTGGCCAATTTCTAATTGTGATTATGTTAATGGATGTCAAATACTAAGTGAGCCATGTTCTATAGAATTAATTAGGATAGTTGACATTATGCAGCTGAATTTGTACTTACAAATTCTGTATTATGTACAAAATTTACTTACAAATAAATTTGAGAATTAAAATACAATTCTCTCTCCCCCCCAAAAAAAAAAAATCCACATTGGTATTAGCTAACTGTTGTGGACATCAGAAGTCTGAAATAAATTTTGTTGGGGTATAATCAAGGTATGGACAGAGCCATAATCCTCTGGAAGATTTGGGAGAGAATTGTGTGTCATTTCCAGCTTGGAGAGGCTGCCCACCCTCTTGGGCTCATGAACTCTTCCTCTCTCTTCAAAGCCAGTAGCGGTGTTGTCAAATATCTCACACTAGCTTCCATTGTCACATCTCTCCTTGTTTTAAGAATCCTTATGATCACAACAAACCCAAACTGATAATACAAGATAGTCTTCCCATCTCAAAGCCCTTCACACCATCACACCTGTAAAGTCCCTTTAGCCATGGAAAGTACCAAGGACTTGCATGTGGACACCTTCAGTGGCCCCGTATTCTACCTGTGGAAAACGAATCGATATTTGACAAAGCAAGTGTAGTAAAACATTAATTACAGAATCTACGTGCCAAAAAGCATGGGTATTCAGTGTCAAATCCTTTTAACATTTTGGTTTGTTAGAAAATTTTCATAGTAACATAGTGGAGGGAAAATCAGGATGAACAAGAGCTTGGCAAAACCTTCCACTGCCTTCAGCCAGGGCCAAGGGTATGCATGGAACCTGAGGCTCTGGCCAAGATAAAAAGCAAACCAGCACAAATATCAGGGTGGACTGATAATCAGGGGGTAGTCAGACCCAAGGCATGGAAATTTGGTTGAGAACTGTCCAGATGCCAGGGACCAGAGACACACAGGATGAAGTAACACAAAAAGCCAGTGGCAGCAACGTTCTCCTGCTACTCTGCATGATGCCTAAAAGCACATAAGCACACATTTCCCAACACTGATTCTGGGGAGGAGAGCTCAAACCTTACGCTCATTATTCATAAACATAAAGTGTAGTGAAAGGGCTAAAGTACTCAACTGTCAGGATTAAATCTTTTCAACCAAGTGGTATTGAGCCTGAGATGAAGAGTGATCTGTTTTTAAAAGGAAAATGAAATGAAAGCCTTTGCAGCCTGAGTTTTCAACCTGTAAAATGCATACCCCTGTAACATTCACACCCATTCTCTGGGTGAAGAGACTGAGGCCCAGAGGGGCAAATTTTCAGTTTTCAAGTTCAAGTTCCCCCTTGAAAAAAGTACGGAAAGCAAGTGAAATGGGAGCAGAAGAAAGATTGAGAGAGTACAAAGTGGTTTTACTGACAACACAGGATAAATCAATCTGATCTAAGAAAAACAATACAGAGGTAAACTTCTCCATTTATTTTTCCTCAACGTGAGATTTTATATTTCTTCTAGAAATTCAAAAATCATGGCTGCCTTAAATTCTTCTAAAGAGAAATTTCCTGAAATAAAACATATTGCCTTAACATTCACAGAGACTCAACAGCCTTTCAAATAAATCCCATACCTCTCCTGACCCAAGAAAAATAATACACAGTCAGAGGTTATGTTCAAAATATGTCTCATCTGATACGGCAGAGGCATTCACCCACCAACACAAATACCACTGTGGCTATTGGCAGGACCATCAATGGCAAATTAGTCAAATAGGAGCCCTAAGCCATCTTATTTCATCCTCTGCCATTAAGAATCCAGGACAAAAACTGATTCTTAAACAGTAGGAAAACATTCAAAAGAGGAAGGGACTATCTTGCAATCGTTTGAGATTGATCCTATAGTGATTAATCCATTTAATCTAGTACTACGTTTAAACACTCTCCTGTGCTAACCAAAACACAAACGTACATAGTGCTATGGTCTGAATGTTCCTCAAAATTCATGTGTTGACATTTAGTCTCCATGTACTCATATTAACAGGTGAGATCTTTCAATTAACAGAGCCTTCATGAATAGATTAGGGTCTTATCAGTTGCTTGGATCTCTTTAGCTCATCTGCCTTTTTGCCATCTGAGGGAAGATTTGACTCCCCTTGACCTTCTGTCCTTTCTGCCATTTGAGGATACTCTGAAGGCACCATCTATGAGAAGCAGGGCTTCATTTAATCTGGTGGTGCTCTGAACTTCCCGGCCTCCAGAGACATGAGGAAACAATTTGTCTTTAACAAACCACCCAGTTCCAGTTATTCTGTTATAGCAACAAAGACTAGGATGGTCAAAAGCGATATTTTTGATAAATTATTTGTTGGCATAAATTGTCCTTGTTTAATGCTGTTCTTAGCACAAGTTCATGCAGATAATAGATGTATGATAAAAACTATTGAATTAATTTTTAAAAATGAATGAGCCCAAATACAAATTTGCTTTTATTATCTCAAATGAATTTATTCAATTCACTAACTATGCTCACCTTGAGAAAAACTTTTTTATGTGGTAACAAGGTTGTAGCTTTCATACAGGTCCAAATATGAGGTAGATTGGAAATAGATTTTTCTAGAATGGAATAAGCTTAAAAATGTAAGAAGATTATGTTCATTCATGCAGAGAAAGTTGATTAGCCTTCTGAGACTGCTGAAAAATCTCTCCAGTACCAGCAAAGGGGAAAAAAAAAGGAAAAGAAAGTTACCACACTAGAATATTTTCTGAGATGGAATGTTTAGGAGATAATCATAGGTTTGCAGCCTGAGAAAAAAGAAAAGCTATGCCTTATAAAGCTAAATAGGATTTTTTTTAATGCTTCTATGTTTAGTGCTTAACAAAACATAAGAATTGCCAAACATATTAGTCAACTTCATTAGGCATTAAGTTAATGAACTTATAAAATTGATTATCATGATGTCAAGGTCCTGATAGAGTAGAAAAATAAATACCCAGGGGTATTTTAGGTTGAAAAGAAAACTTCTACTTATCTAATTCCATGTTCCAAACATTTCTGCTTCTGCTTGAGAGGAGAAGAAAGGCAAGAAAGAAAGAAATACAACACCTCCTCCACCCCTACCCCAAATGGGATATGGTCTGTACCAATGATATACATCATCGTACATTTGTGCACAATGATACCTCATTAATAATGAGAATCCAATACATATCGTGGATGCTTGGAAATTAGCTAATATTTTGAATTCTTTAGTACTTGGGTAAAAATGACCCTGATTAATACCCAGGAGGGTGTGAGTTTTTTGAAGATTTTTGTCTTCTTTCCCTTCACCTTATTTTTAAAATTTAGACTTAAGACATACACATGCATTTCAAGACTCAATCAATACCTTGACATTTGCTGCCTTTGGTTTCCTTTGGTTTTCAATATGTCAGGTTTTAACTGCTACTCAGCCTTTGGCTCTTTCTGGTAAACATTGTCTCGGGAGAACTTGACCAGAACTTGAAAATCAAAATATAAAACTGAGATCCAGCTAATGTTCCAACATCACTAAAACATGTTGTCTGGGGGATCTTGACACATTTTTAGCATTGCTGCCAGAGGTGCAGAAAAAAAAAAAAAAAAAACCAAGAAATCTAACCTAACTATAGGAAAGGGAACTCCCATTAGCCAATGGATGGTTGAATTACCTTTGTTATTCTGTTGAAACAATGAGGCTTTTAAATGATGCTTCCCCTGTGTTAGGAGTGCAGTGGGGCCCTTTAGAAGCCACTGCAGAAATAGCAGGGCAAAGGAGACTGCCTAAGTGGGGCTTGGGGACCTTCAACTTCACTCTAGCCAGGGCAGCTTCACTGGCTTAGCATATCAGATTTCATGAAAAATGTTTTAAATGGGGCAGCAGGGATGTCAAGAGAAAAGAAAGGCAGTGAAATTTCAATAAAAATTAGTTTGAAAAAAGTTTCCAGTTTCAGAGTAAGAAGAAAAGAAGAAAATACCAATATTACTACTACTAATTGTAATAATCACAACAATAATATTAATAATCTTTGTTAGAGTGAAAATTTTCTTAGGTATTCAGACCAAGAAAGACTTCAGAATTTTCTCCTCTGATAATTCTGTAATCAAATAGCTGAAGCAGGGCTGGGGTTGTGGCTCAGCTGTAGAGTGCTTGCCTAACACATGTGAGGCCCTGTGTTCGATCCTCAGCACCACATATACATAAATAAAATAAAGATATTGTGTCCACCTACAACTATCTATCTATCTATTTTATATATATATTTAAGTAGCTGAAGCACTGTCCTGGTGAAAATAGGTCTTCTATCTTAAAATCTCTTATAACTACTCATGGATAGATGACAAAAGTTGCTTGAGGCTTCTTGATATAGTGTGTTTCCAAAGGATATTTTTATTCTGAGAGTACAACATTTGGGCTATTATTCTTTTTCTTTCTGAACTGGTATCCAGTTCTCTTCATCCCCAGGTAGAAGAGAGGCTAAGATCTGATTGGGTATCAAAATTCTCTTCAAGCAAGCCCGCTATGTCTCAATCAATTGGCCACGTCATTTCATGTAGAAGATACTAGTAATACATTATTGACCATTTTCTTACTTAGATCTATAAGGTGAAATCGATGAAGTTTGAAAAGTTGTTTATTAAAGTTTGTCTCGTCTACTTTACAGTTAAGCTTTTCAATTTAAGTTTCTTAGTTTATGCAGTAGGCGAGAGTTCTAAAATCTGAGCTTATATTTACTTTAGTATAAATAGCAATTTAGCAGGGTGATGATATTTATTACACACAAGTAATCTGAATTCAGTCAATTTTCCTTACAAAATTTAGATTACAGCTGGTATTAAATTTTCCACAAGAAATCAAACAAATAGAAGCTGTACATACTGTGAAATGAGAAAAACCCAAACAAGTTCAAAGGTGGTTGGCTCTGCCAGGTGATATTACTGAATTTGACACTGTGAGAAAAGGGTTTGAAGAATACAGCCATCCAGTACTATTGAATTTCAAGAGAGTGAAGTTAGAAGAATTAAGGGATCTGGTCAACCAGACTTTCAGGGACCGCCCACAGTCATTCTCCAGCACAATTCCTCCCCAGAAAGCAGCAGAGGCCCTGAGTAAGACCTTCGTGGACTGAAAATTCTCTGAAAAGTGATTGGTCTTTTAGATGATGGATTCACCACAAGGGGTGTCATTAAAGACCTAGGCAGAATATTTGTGCTAATTAAAGAGGGAAAGGAAGAAGGGTAATGAGAAGGAAATGAAGAGGGAGAGATAGAAAGAAATGGAAGAGTTATAGTCAAGCAGCCTAGGGGTGAAGATATTCTGGGAAGCAGGACAAGGGGAAGTTTGTGTGCATATGCTCTTATGGATTTACCAGGGAAAGGGAAACTGATCATAGGATATAAGAGTAGGAAGCTCAATAATTGATAAAGAGATTGAAGGAAATATCCAACTCACTCAAGAACTGTAACTGGTCTATAGGTTTCTTTCTGTTCCCTGCATTTTCTGTCCCATTAGCCTTCCTTTGGTTCCTGAATATGCCATGAAGTTTCTCAGCTTGTGCCTGAGCCCTTACTGTTCTATCTACAGAATTCTCCCATTCCCTTCTAGGAGGCTAGATAATACATTCTCATTCAATGGATTCCAGCTGAAATATCATTTCCTCCTGGAAGCATTCCCTGATCCCATAGTCTACATGACTCCATACGTTACATATTCCAACAGCACTTTCCTTTGGCGACTTAACACACTTGTAATTAATTACTCAGTAGCTGAGCTCCCAGAAATTTTACGAGAGCAGAGATCATGTCTATCATACTGGCTATGAGGTTCCATGCATCTAGAAATTGCATGGAGAAAGTACACGAAAAATATGCTTAATATTTCCTGGAATAATGTAAAGGAGAATTAATTAGACAACTATAGTAGATTCAGGTGTCTGGTGGAACTAGTGAGGCTCACAGCAATGCCTATGTAGTCCTGTCTCTATTATCATTCTCCCACTTCCTCTTCACTCTACACATAGTTTAATTAAGAACTTTATTACCCAGCCTTAGCAGACAATGAAAATGTGCTTACACAATAACTGTTTCTAACCCACCTTACCTTTATCTTGCTTTCTATATTAAGGAGGATAGGCTCAGTTAGGCTGTGATAACAACCCGAAATTTCAGTGATTTAAAGAAAAGGCTTTATTTCCCTCCCACTGATGCTACCCCATTGCCATTCTAGGCAATTCTCCTCATAGTCCCTTATTCCACGGCTCTTATGACTTCCTCACTATAATGTGTGTTTTTGTGCTTGCTGTGATATAGAAGGGAGAACAGAGACACACGACAGCTCTTGAAAGCTTTGGTCTGAATATGACACGTGTTGCATATACCACGTTGGCAAAAACCACTCACATGACCACACTTACCTTTCCAGGGTAAGGAAGTTACCCCTGTAGGTAGAGATGAATGGGATCATTAGTAATGTCTATAACATCATTTTCTTCCTCGAAGCTGGAAACCTCACTTTTCAACCGCCCTTGCAGTAGATGTACCCAAGTGACATGGAGGAAAACATTTCTTTACCAGCTCACTTTCAGATGATCCCAAGGAAGGGCTCTCCCTAACCTGACTTGGGTCAATTGCCCACCCATGGAACAATGACTGTGGGTCATCAGTTGCTCAACTTGAGTCAACTGCAATATCACGGCACCTTCAAATAACAGAAGACTTATCATCAACTTAAACAAAATTGAAAAAGATGCATTGAGATTATTTTCTTAGCATCCCAAAGCCACCAATTCCACCCTAGCAGTTGTCTATATCCATAGTTGTCCTGTGAGAGAGAAAAAAAAATAAGCCTTTAAACTCATTTAAGCCGATTTCTATGGGGAAAGTTGAGAAGACAGGAGTCCAGAATTTACCGCTGCAGTGCCAGTCTCATTGAGATAACTGCTCTGAAATAAAGAAAAAGGCCCACTGAAGCAAAGACTAATGATGGAGAGGGAAATAAAAGGGAAACAGACCTGAGAGCTTTCAAGCTCAGGTTTCCAAATGATGTTGTACAGCACATTACACCCCTCAAATCACTTTCCTAGCCATTGTCTGATTTCAAACAATAATTCCAATAAGGCAGGCAGTGCAGCTATCATTAGCAGAGTCTATGAATGCCTGGAAACATGAGGGCTACTGCCGGATTTGTCACCCACTCATTGTTCAACCTTAAGCAAGGTCTGTAAAATAAGGGGTTTAAACTAGCGTGACATGGCAAACAGGAATTTGGCCATTGATCTCCAGAGGTATGGCATTTAAAGCCTAGCTAACCATTCATTGGCTATATAACTTCTGGTAAATTTAATTAGCCTGTATATGCTCCCATTAATTCATCTGGAAAAAAATCAGACGACCGCATGTTCTTCATTTTTCATTGTTGTAACAATAAAATAAAATAATGAAAAGCAAAACATTGAGCACAAGGCACGGCTCACAGTAGATTCTCAACAAACATCGTCTACCTGCCACTCCATTTTCCTTTGCCCAAGGTTTCCTTTACCAAGAAATTCTTCTACCATTTTACAAAAGAGTTTACTGAATCACCAGTGGCTTAAGGACTTGGTGGAGTCCATCTGTCTAGCTAGGGTCTAGTGTAAGATCCAGTTCTAAAATGGGAAAAAAAAAAGAGTCTGAGTCTATAGCCTAATAATCTGCTGTTGTTTCCATGATACCAAAATTCCCACATTCTCTTTGATTCCTTGGGCATTTAACAAGCTCTTACTATGCAAAAGCAGATCTTCTGCTGCTGTCCCTCAGGGCACCATGCTCCTCCTATTACCATATCCCTACAGGCCCAGGATGTTTATAGTATCATTTAACTTAAGAATTTAAAGAAAACTTAGTGGTCATTTACTTTAACTTCCTACTCAGAATTGGAATTCCCTTTACAACATCCCTGATTTGTGGCCATCTGGCTTCTGTTAGAATATTCCAATAAAGATGCCATTGATCATGAAAATACCATGGCTCCAGGGACTAGCTCTCTTTTGGTTGCTAATATCAGAAATGTAACTCAAACCACCCTTGCTAAAAACAACCTATTTGTTTATACAGTAATTTCTGAATTTAGATCAAGCTTTAGGCATTTCCCTGTCAAGGGGTTTGACCATTGCCAGCAGGATCTATCTCACTGTGTTTCTTGGTTCCATCCGTGAAGCAAAACAATACCACAGGGGTGCAATGCTATGATTTGTGAAGAAGTAGGGTCATCGCCACCAAACCTTAAGGATCTGGAGTAGAAAAAGGGTAGCTCACTAGGAGAAATCAAGTTAATATTATTACCAAGAAAAAGGAGAAATGGAAATTGAAAAGGCAAAAAACAAATTTCACCATAATGCCAGCTTATTCCATATCCTGAGCCAGAAAAGAGAGTTAAGGACTTTTCCAAAGTCTGGAAAGTTAAAATAAAGCCAAAGGTTAAAATGTGCCCTGCATTGTATTACATCTGTTAAGAATTCTTTTAACTGCGAATAGACATAGCCAACAAATACTAGCTTAAACAACATAAGATGCACTTTTATTACAGAGAAGGAGGCAATTTGGGGTCCTAGTACAAGTGTCTTAATGGTGACATGTCTCTGGGTTGGTGACTGGAGGTATTTAAGTATTTTCCTATAGACGCAAAGTAGCATATCCTCAAAGGCAAGAAGCAAGAGGCAGTGTGGGGCAACTCATATACTTCTTTCTGATCTAGAAATATCTTTCTCAGAAAGCTTCATAACACTTCTCTTTACTTCTCATTGGCCAGAAATGGGTCACATGGGCACATCCAGCAACAAAGACTATTCATATCTGCTTGTCCAGTCTCCTCAATGAGAGGCAGACAAAGGGGAAGGGAGAAGAGGTCAAGCTTTGGGCATCACCTTTGCCTACCATAAGTATGTACACAAGTGTATTTCTGATTTTCATCAATTCAATTAAATAAGGCAACTTACTCTTTTTGATAAAGAGAACAGGTAATCTCATAATCTCAGGACTTCTACAATATTCCCAAAGTATATCTTTTCAGAAGAGTGCTTGAATTATAAACTCTACAAAATAATTAAAAGTGTATATTTCATAGAAACTAGCACAGTACTCATGGATTACAGGCAATAATGTTTTGAATTAAACCAAAATTTCCCATTCTGAGATAGTAATCTGTCTCCCATGTTGGGAAAACATATAACGGCAGCAGCACCCCAGAGAAAAACCCTAGCATGGCGTCTAAGGACCCTCTTTCTCCTCTTTGTTTCTTTCACTGGCGCGAAACGTTCCTGCTGGCGCCAATGTTCAAACCCTGCTGGTGGGAAGCCTTAGCCCCAATTAGAATTCACTTCTTGGGCTCCAGAACTGACATATGGAAGAGCTTGCCAATAAACGGGAGACCTGTTATCTACCTCAGCCCTGCGACCTCTCCTTAGACCTATATAAACACACACCCTTTTGTAATAAAGTGGAAAACTCTTTGGTGATCTGTGTCATGTGGTGCGGCTACATCCGATATTAATCAAAGATATTTAAAAATTCTTTTAATGCTATCCCTTTAAGTAGTCACTGGTGTTAAGTCATTCACAAGGAACCATTACTGTTATTTTGTACATTGGTTTGCTTTCTGTTTCTCTATCACTAAAGTAGTCTGTAACTAGAGCAAACTTCATTAGCCACATGCTCTAACCAAGTAGTTCCCAAACTTTCTTCAAAAAGACTATGTGAGAATCGCCCAGGAAGCTTGAACTGCAGACTCAAATTTATCAGCCTCAGAATTCCTAATTTCATGTGTCCCCGGTGGGGCCTTGGTAACTGAACTTTTAAAAAGCTTCCAATTTCATCTGAGCTTAGAATTACTAATCAAGCCAACCAAACTAATCAGCTCAAATAGAATCGAAAATATTTGATTCACATTTGGCAATCCAGGAAGAAACTTGTCCAAGTTTTGCTCTTTTTTTTTTTTTTAACGGATAAGAGGCCTTCTAAAAATCTAAGAAGCATCTTATTAATGGGGCTTTCTTCAGAAGACAGATTTTAGTACCTGTCATGTAAATAATAAATATTCTCAATTCTGTGGTTTCTAAGAAACCAAACTAAAGATAACTCATGAGCCAAAGTCATCATGTGATTCTGCCTCCCCAGCAGGACTCCCTTGGTCCAATTCTCTCTAGACACGTGATCCTTATCGATGATGGATAATAAAAGATTATGTCACCTATATTTATGCTCAGACGTATGAAGTTTCTTCCTTGTTCTTCTTCACTTAGACTTAATGCTTTGCCCAATTTCCCTAGTTCAACAGTTTAAAAAACACTTTAAGATCATTTGTCCCTGCCAACCCCCTACCTCCACCTAAAATTGGAGGCCTATTAACCCAGGCAGGAAAGTGAGCCCAGAATCACAATCTTATTCATTTATTTAGCCAATAGAAAAATATTTTCTCCCTTCAATTACATATTTTTTCATTTCATACAGGGATGTACATCAGGAAAAACAAATGTTCTTTATTGCAATATATTAACACATAACATTTCCTGTCTTGCCAAGAAGAAATGAGTGTTTTGATCAAAGCAGAATTTGTCAGTGTGTAATATCTATCTCACTGAAAAGTCAGCGCATGACTCTTCCTATGAAACACATAAGTGATCCACAAAGAAGAGCCTTTGCCCAAGCAAAACAGGCAAATCCAAAAGGTCATCACAAGAGCCAGTATTTTAGGCTTCTAATGCTGCCTCTTGAAGAGGGACCAAGAAGCAAATTGATTTTCCCACAGAATAAATGGCAGACCAGACCTCTACCCCCAGGACTGCTGCCCTGGAGAGGAGATTACCAATAGCAGAGAGAATTTCTAGATCTTGACTGCCCAATTTGTTTTTCCTTCCTTTTGCTTTGAGTTAACTGGCACATCAAAAGAATAATAACTCAGCAACACAATATGATTAATGAAATCTGATATAAACATGTCTCAGAGCAAGGAAACAATCTCACTACCATATTTAATATTCCTCATATCCTCCTGGATATGTTAGGCTTGCCTGTGAGCTACTTATTGAAAGAACGAAGAATCTAAAGATGAGTCAAATTACTAGGGTTCATGATCTATGAAGGAAAACAGAATCATGTCTCATGACAGAAAAAACCTGGAAAGTTGGGGGTGGGGACTTTTTCCTGAGTATGTAAAAAACTACCAGGGTGATATATGCTAAGTACTAAGCACTATGAAATAAACCTAATTATAACAAGAGATGTGACAATTAGACATTGGGAAAAATTAAATATTAATTGTTGCTACTAATTAAGCATAGTTATGATTATCTGAGAGAACAGGATCAGAGACTTGCCCAAGGTCTCACTAGTAAGTATATAGCAAAGTCAGAATTTGAACCCAGAACTGGCAGACTCCAACATACAGTACAGTGTTAGAGGAGAAAGGAGAAAAAGAAGACAGAGAAACAAGAGAAGACATTATGAAAGAGGTGACATTTGAATTGAGCCACTTTATTCAGAATCATTTAACTATGGACCCACACTCTAAATTTTTCCTAGATTAAGCAGCAAGAAAACTCTTCTCTCTCTGCAATCCTTCTCTGTGAAAGACAGCGAACTTTGCCAGGTGGCACACACCTGTAATCCCAGCAATTTGGGAGGCTGAGGCAGGAGGATTGCAAGTTCAAAGCCAACCTCAGCACGTTAGTGAGGTCCTAGCAAGACCCTGTCTCAAAAAAAAAAAAAAAAAAAAAGAACTAGGAATGTGGCTCAGAGGATTCAGGCCCTGGTACAAAAAGGAGAAAGAAAAAAAGAAAAAGATAGTGAACCTGCCATGTTTCCATTTTTTGGCTACCACATTCAAAAGATTAAGGGAAATTTAATATTTGATTTTGGAAATTATCTCAGACTTTGTTCCCCTTTTCCTTCTAATGGCTGCTGATTTTGCTCTTGATCATTTTATACTGCCCTATGTGAGTCCTACATCTGTAATTTTATTGTCAGCTGTCTCAAGTCCATTCTTCTACATTGATAGAGTATATGCTGTTAATAAATAAAATTTATTTCTTATCTTCCCTCTGATTTTTCTTTAGTCTTTTATTTGGGTACCTTGTTCAAGGATATAGAAATACCTTGCTTATTCTTTTGCAGCTCTACAGAGTTTCTGGAAAACGCAGTAAGAATGTCAAAGCCAAGTTGGTATCCTGTACTGTGATGTCAGTAAAAGCACTAAGTGCTCATTTTAAACTCAATTAGCAGCATTTCTCACTTGAGCATAAAAAGAGAACAACCTAAAGGCAGGTCACCATTATTCAGATGAACAGCAACCTTAAGATGAATGAGGTATTTTTAGACTTGGGGAGGTACCAGTAACTAAGGTAGTCACCTTAGTTCTCTAGCAGAAAAGCAAACTTTTTGCAAATGAAATAATCCCACATAATCCCACTACAGAACAACTCAATACCTTTAAATAAGAAAATTCCAGTTCTATTTCTGTAAAAAAGTAAGAGGAAAATCAAGCACTTCTAGAAGACTGTGTGAAAGAGCAGTTAAAATTCAAGTGTTTTGCATTAACATATCCAGAACAAATAACCAATTTCAGAATTGTTCTAAGGGGCATAATTAAATTGATTTTATATCATCCCAGTAAAATAAGTAAGGCTGTACCATACAGATACCAAAGCCATTAGCATTTTGTCAGCTGGTAGAAAAATAATTCATATGAAAATTGATATTATCAGCAAAACAAGAGCCCAATGGGCTTATTTGTATGAATTGACCATTTGAAGCTCTGAATTATTAATTTCATTGTAGTCATTGATGTAAGGCCCTTTCATAAAATGAAAGGAAATGTCTGAGAGCCTTTTAAAAACTAAAACAGCCAACCAACTAATAATATCCATCAATAATTGTTACCAGAGTGGCAAAATAATATATCCTTGTCAAAATCAAACTATCGTTCAGAACAAGTTGTACAGAGTTGCAGAGAAAGGACTCTATTCATTAATTCACGACATGTTTACCTTATAACCAGGACTTGTTCTCTGATAAGAAGAAAAAAGAGATTGGAAAATAGTTTACTCACGACTTATAACTCAGATCCTCAGAATTTTTGGTAGAAAATGATCATATAATTTGAGATTGCTGTAATATAATGCCATGCCTGTCTCATAGTGCACTTTTCTAAGACCTGTTCAGACAGATTCGAAAATAAAAGGGAAAACCACAAAAACTACAAATATGCTTATCTCCAAAGATGGTAACACCTATTGATCTTTGGTTTATCATCCTAGACTGTCTATCTATCTATCTATCTATCTATCTATCTATCTATCTATCTATATATACACATATATATAAAATACTTAAACTATTTTCACTTCAAAGTAGTTTATCAACTTCTTCCCATGGCAATACATTATCATCTTACACTACTAAATTTCATTGCTTAACTTTGACATCATGTCTATTTTTAATTGACGCACAAAAATTGTACGTATTTATATGAGCTACCATGTGGTATTTTAATACACATTAGCTAATATTCAAATCTGGGTAAACATATTTCTCAAATATTCATCGCTTCTTTGTGGTGAACACAAAATTTTTTTCTACAGTTTTTCTTGAAATATAAAGTACACTACTAGTTATAGTTACCCTACCGTTCGATAGATCACCAGAACCTATTTCTCCTGTAAAGAACCTATAGCTTAGAACCCATTAATGGGCCTTTGCCCATCTCTCCCTCCCCATTACTCTCTCAGCCTTTGGTAACCATGATTCTACTCAATTTCTGCAAGATCGACTGTTTAAAATTCTACGTAGGAGAGAGATCATGCAGTATTTGTCTTTCTGTGCCTGTCTTATTTCATTTAACATATTGTCTTCCAGTTCCATCCAAAACATATTTATATATAATAAACTCCTCATTATTGGAGATTTGGGGCAGTTCACTGGCTGCTATAAATAATACAGTAAAATACTCTTTACATATATAATTGCTACTTTCTGGTAATTTCCTCTAAATGGGATTTTCTTTGTCAAAAAGAAAGTGCATTTTTAAGAGTTTTGGTACCTATTTCCCAATTGTTCTAAAAAAGGCTTTAGTCATTTATACCTTTACAAGTACTGTCAGAGATTACTGACATTCCTTCATGCTCTCTAGCAGTGGATATTATTACCTCCTTTTAAATCTTGACTTTTGTAATATTTATGATTTAATTTCTGAGTAAGTCTTCCTCACATAGGATTAAGGTGGATCCACAGAGGATTCTCTCAGACTTATAATTTGCAGTGCCTTCTGAACTATACATGTTTTTCAAGGGTGAGAGAACATAGAACCAGTCTAAATCCTTCATCGTAGGTTTATTAACCTGACATTACAGCAAAGTTTCCCGGCCTGTTTCTGGAATGTTTTACCACACAGTACATTGCTTGTAGCTTGAAGTCAGACTTAAGTTCTCCCAGGCCCCTAGAGTAAATTGCTGCTTCACTGAACCAAATGATACCCAGGTATCTGTAATTTACTTAGTGGTATCTCGGTGTGTCAGAGAGCTGGAGAACTCTCCAGCATAGAGTGCTGTGTAGGAAGAATCTTACTGGCTCCTGAGATTTTGAAGAGAAGAACTTAACCTTTTTGCCTAAGTATTTCTGCTGTATAAATTAAAAGAAAACCGGTGGCAATTATAAATGAGCATTGTGAAACATAAATTGTGAATGTCAAGACTGAATACCATTTAAATCAGCTATGAATCTCTAAAGGGTCTGCATTAAGTAAAAAAAAACTTTTTTTTTCACAGGATTAGAGGTTATCAGGCAAAAGGTATTTACCTTGATTTTGTAATTCTACAACAAAAAGGCCCTCTAGGGTTTTGTGATAAAGAAAATGGCAAATGGGAGGCATGCCCTTTAAATACCAACTCCTAATTGCAAGAATGTGAATATGCAAATCCAATTACATACATTTAAGGATTAGATATTAATTGGATCTGCCTTGATATAAATTGCACCTTCAATTCTTTTATTAGAAGTGATTATCACTTTCCTTTTTGGCATTTGGTAATAACTGACAAAATACCACAGGTTTTCCCTTGCTCTGTGATTTACCAAGATGACATTACAGCTCACCCAGATGAAATACCTTTGTCCTACACTCTAGAGCCATCAGGATATGTTCGAAGACTTCCCTTGAAACGAATTTTTAAAAAAGCAATTGTATTCATGTGACCTCTTAAATCGCAGGGCATTTGGATAGACCAGGATGACACATCCCAACTGGTTGACAGGTGGGGAGCAATGGTAAGATGTAAAGACAGGTTCTTTCATATTCCATTTATAGACTGTGATTTGGGGCTGTGCCCATCCTTGCTTCTGCCTCACAAGAATCTGAGACACCTTGGAATCCTTCCATATTCTCCTAGTCCTCTGCTTGTAGCAATTTGTTGACACCAATTGTGAATGGAATGTTTTACCACACAGTACTTTGCTTATAGTTTGAACAGAATAGTAGTCAGACTTCAGCTGAACATAATTTAATTTAATCATTAAGATGAACATAATTTACTCAGCTACAGGCATGGTGGAACACACAAAAAGACACAGACCCAGAAAGACACAAAAATGAGCAAGAAAATCTGGACTTTGAAAGATCTAGATTTCAATTCTGACTCCAAAAACTATTAACCTGTGTGAATAAGACAGCTATTTTGCCCCCTCTACCTTTATGTCCTGGTCTGTGACACCAGGAAAAAAACCACCGCCCTATAATTGGATGATGAAATGGGACTGTTTATGTAAAATGCAACAGATATAGAAGGAAGCATGCGTAGTGGGGTATCACTAGCACATACCTTAGAAGCTTCTGATCGGGGAGGGTGGGGTACCAGAGGAAGGAGCTAGTAGGCAGGGTACATTCATCAGTAGAATATGATTGCAAACTTCATTCAAATTACATTCGGATGCACAGAGAAAATAGAGATTATCTATTTTCCGTAACTGAACTGTTAATTCTAAGTCTCCCACCCATCTGGATAATATGGGGGGAAAACATGAAACATGATAATTTAGACTACACTCTCTTCAGGTTTAATTTGGGTGACTTGCTCACAAGCAAATACATGCCCTTCTCCTCCTTACCATGGTGCAGTAGGTGAGACCCACGTGACTTCATGATGATGAACAGGAGGTGAACTGCCCCTGAGCCTTCCCATGTCTTGAAGATCATTGCCAGCCTCTGTTTCACAGTTCGGCTCTGTCCTACCTCCTGGATCACTGACACACGATGGGACCCTTTCCACCACTGAGCATTGCAGTGGCACTTATTCACTTTTACAGTCCTTGTTCCTGCAACCATGAAATGTCTCCACCTGCAGCCTCTTTGTTCCAACTCTAGTCCTCTGCTGGTTCAATCACCATTTCTTGGTGCACCAGCTCTTTCAGTGGGTATGTGGACTTACTGTCTCCTCATACCTTCTTCATGTGCTGCAGGGATCCAGAGCTTCAGCTGAGGTTCATCTACAGAGTTCATTTCCTTCTGCCGTCTCTGAGGCAGGCTGTACACAGACAGTGTTGGATTTCTACTTGAATCTGGGAGTGTGTTGCAAACTCTACAAATACAGTATTATAGATAACCAGATGCATAGCAACCACCTCAGTTCAGTTTTAAAGATAATAAGTTTTATTTAGAAACTACTGAGTTCTGGTCATTCATTTCCTACTTCTTTTTTATTTTTTTTTTTAAATTGGAAATTGAACCAGGGGTTTACTGAACTCCATCAGTAGGCCTTTTTTATGTTTTTGTTGTTGTTGTTGTTTCTGCTTGCATGTTTGTTTGTTTGTTTGAGACAGGGACTTGTTAAGTTGCTTAGGTCCTCACTAAATTGCTGAGGCTGGATTTGAACTTGGGATTCTCCTGCCTCAGCCTCCTGAGTCACTGGGATGACAAGCATGCACCACCATGCTTGGCTATTTCCTACTCTTTCAAACCCTATGGTGCCCACACTCAGATCTACTTCTAGATGTGTGGTTGTGAGCAAGGTTATAAGTCTCTAACCTGCCTCCATCTCTGATCAGGGTCTCTGACCTGAAAGGTTCCACCTTGCCAAGTTGCCCTGAAATTGGGGACTTTTGTGACCCTCACACAGATCAGATTCCAGAACCCAGGTAGACAATGATAATTTCCCCCTAAACATAAAATCTGTAAGAACAAGTTCAATTAGAACCAGACAGCATGGACTAAAGTGACGCAGAGTTAACGTTTACCATGCTCAGGGAGAACTTAGAAATCTGCTGGGATCCTGTTGTCAGTCAAAAGTCAAGACGTGGGTCTGGGCGGGACTCTGTGGAAACTTCCCTGGGGCCCCCAATAAAAATTTAAGGTAGGAGGAGCACATCATTCCTCTCCTTTCTGAAAGGACTCTCTCTTTCCCTTGAGGGTGTCCCCCTTTTCCCTTTCCCTACCCCTCCTAATAACTCATGCCTGGTACTCTGAGAAACACGTCTAAAATCTTTCTGGCTTCATTGCAAGAACCCGTGAGACAGGACAACCACAGCTGTCTTGGCTGTGGCAGGCCCTTGCTCTGTAACACCTACAACAGTGAGAAGTGCCATGAAGAGGAATAAAGATTGAGGAGATGAAGAGGGATGGGATCAGGGTGGAGGTACTATTTTGTTTTGGACAGAATGGTCATGGAAGACCTTTCTAATAGGAAATCTTGAACAAAGGCCTGAAAAGCCAAAGGAACAAGTTTGTGTGGCTATCCTGGGAAGCTACCTAACAGGGTGGGAGAAACAGGGACCAAGGCCCTGAAAAGGAGCAGTTTTGATATGTTCTAGGAATGGAATGGAGATCAAGGTGTGGAGAGTGGACAGAAATGTGATAAGAGAGGTAACAGGAGAACTATATAAGTTATCACAGACCACAATAAGGATTTTAGTCCAAGCACTATATCCATTTGGAAGGTTTTGAGCAGCTGTGTGTATACTTTCTTAAAAATTACTCAGTTTGCTTGGTTGAAAATAGACAACCAAGAGGCTAACAATGTAAATAAGATGACAGTTAAATAATAACTGAATTGTCCCAGGCAAGAAATGTTGGCGAGAATCTCAATGGAGGAGAGAGGAAGCAGTGTTTGTTGATCTGGAATGTGAAAGAAAGAGACAAGCCAAGATGACTTTTAGTTTTGAAGGCTGAGCAATGGGAAAAAGTAGTTGTCATTTACTGAGGAGGGGAAGACTAAAATAGAAGCAGGTTGAACTTTGTTTTGTTTTGTTTTGTTGACAGGCGGACATATTGGTTTGAGACAACTATCAAATACAAAGATTAACAGGGTAGGTGGCTATTTGGGTAAAGGCAAAGCCAGGGCAAGAAATATCTATCTGCAATTTATGAATGATATTTAAAGCACAAGAGTAAATGAGATCTTCAAAAGAATGACTTAGGTGTAGAGAAGCAGAGAACAGAATTCTACTGTAAAGCATCCAATTTGGAGAGATCCAAAAGATGAGGAGAAATTAGAAGACAGAGAAAAATAGGGTCCAGTGTGGCATGATTGAGTGGTCCTCTTAACATAAAAACAGAAGGCAGTATTATGCCAATAATTACTCATTTTTTCTATTACAAGTAATTTACTCTTCCTGGGTTCTGTGACAGCAAGAAGATGAATTAGAAAATGTTACTGGGAGTACCACTGAATAAATGTAAAATAGTCAAGTCTACTAGTGATTTTTACCACCAAATATTCATAAGCTATGTAATTCCCTCTCCTTAAGTATGTGCTGGACCTAGTGACTTGCTTCTAATGAGTAGAAAATGACAGAAGTGATGTCACTTAGGAGATTTATAAGAGACTGAGACTCATTTTGCTGACATTCTGTTTTGCTTTTGCTAAATGTCTCCCCCTGACAAAGAAGACCACTTAGCAAGAGAATGAAGGTAACTTCTAGTCAACCAGCCAGTGAGGAGCTGAGGCCCCCTGTTTAACAGCCCTCAAGTAAGCTGAGTTCTGCTAACAACTGCATAAGTGAGTTTGAAAACATGTCCTTCCCCAGTCAAGCCTTCAAATTAGATGGCAACCCTGAGTCAACACTATAATTATAGTCTCATAACAATGAAGCAGAGGAGCCAATTAAGCCATGATCAGATGATTCCTGATGCACAGTGAGATAATAAATATTTTAAGAAACTAAAATTTGGGATAATTTGCTATTCATCAATAGGGAATACAATAAGGAAAATAAGGGTGCAGAAATCACAAATGTGCAAAGCATCATTTGTTAGGATTCCCTTCCCACCTCTATTTGAGGCATCTGACACTGCTAAGTTATAATCACTTAGTATGAATATAAAGTCAACTTTTCCCTGATATTATTGCATTTTGGGTCTTATCTCAAATTGAAGAATAAAAATAATCAGCGAATAAGTAACAAAATTTTTATTTTATTTTTTTACGAAAAAGAACATTTCCCAGAACTGCTAAATTAACACTGCAGAAAATAGCCAAAGTCTTTGACCTGGTTTAAACATTTTAAATCATCTCATTTGTTTTGAAACTCCTCTCTTCTCTCCTGCTGACTTTTCAGCTAGTCCATCCCCACCTTGTGACATAACTCTAATTTAAGCTTCTATCAAAACCCATTATGATTTCCACTCCACTGCCCTTGAATGCTGTTGAATTAAGATACCAGCATAATTAATAGACCACCTTGCTAACACTCTTTCTTCTTTACATCATGGAGAGAATGTCAAGTCACATTTCCTTTGGAAATGAAGACCACTAACAGATTTCACTGTCACTTATAAATTAGTTAAGAAATCGTAAATAGGAAAAGACGTTCAGGAATAGTTAACAAAAGTATTTGCTCACATAATAATTATATAGGTTTCCTAAATAGTTGCCTTTTAAAGTATTCAAAGGAACTTCTTGCTCCAAAAAAATAATAATAATAACCGACTTACTTAATGTAAATCAATTAGACATTCTTAGGTATACCTAGAGGATTTGTTCTAGAACACACAGACCACTGCTCCCATGTGTACCCAAATCTGCAGGTGCTCAAATCCCCCATGTAAAATTATGTATTTGCATACAACATACTGTATCCTCCTTTATACTTTAAATCACTTCTGGACTCCTTACGGAATCTAATACAATGTAAACTCAATGTAAAGAGTTGTTATAGTGTATTGTTCAGGGAATAATCACAATGGAAAAGTCTGTATATGTTCAGTACAGATGCAGGAGGTTTTTTCCTTAAATATTTTCAATTCAAAGTTGATCAGATATGTGGAAACAGATTCCACAGATACAGAGGGCCAACTGTACTCCCTCCAAATGACCATAGAAATTCTCAATAAAATGTAACAAAATGTTATCTAAAGCAGGTAGCTGAATGGAAAACAAAACAACCTTTTTTGTTGTTGTTGTTAAAACAAAAGGGGAGCAGGGGATGTGGCTCAAGCGGTAACATGCTCACCTGGCATGCGCCGGGCACTGGGTTCCATCCTCAGCACCACATAAAGATGTTGTGTCCACCACGAAAACTGAAATATTAAAAAATTCTCTCTCTCTCTCTCTCTCTCTCTCTCTCTCTCTCTCTCTCTCTCTCTCTCTCTCTCTCTTTCTCTCTCTTTAAAAAAAAAGGGGTGGGGGAGAACATAAATCAAGGTAGAAAGGCAACAGGTTGCTCAGTTCCAGGGATTTTTTGTACCAGGTTAAATGGAACTCCTAGAATTAAGCTGAGAGGTGGGAGCAGAAGTGAATTGGAGTCCTAAGGGTTGGGGACTGACGTTTTGAAGATCTAGAGGGAGAAGAAAACCCACGTATTTGTTTTCTCTGACTCTTGTGACAAATTGCTAAAAATATAGGGACTTAACACCACAAAAATTTATTCTCTCATAGTTTTCAAGGCTGAAGTCCAAAATCAAGGTGTGAATAGAAATTCACTCCCTCTGGAGGTTCTAAGGGAAAATTCTTCCCAGTCTCTTCCACTTTCCGATACCTGAAGATGTTCCTTGACTTTTAGACAAATCACTCCAATCCTTGTCTCTGTCTTCACATTGCCTTCTCTGTGGATGTCTGAGTCTTCTGTTCCTCCATTTGTCTCAAATGTCCCTCTGCTTCTATCCTACAAGGATACTTGTCAGTTGATTGAGGGCCTACACAATAATCCAAGACCATCACTTCATGTTAAGACCCTTAACTTGATTACATATGCCACACTTTCTAGTTTGTTTTGTTTTCAAGAGATTCGTATGTAAATATATCTTTGGGAGTGTCATTCAGCCCTCTACACTGTGGTCTTAACTTGCTTAAAGCATAGAACAGCAAAGACACTTCTGTACAAAGTAAGAACCCTCTGAACACTACTGCCCCAGTGTGAAAAAAGAAAAAGGGCCATAGAAATTTCATCCAATAGACAAAGTGGCTAGAAAATTGGCAGCCTGCTCTAGGTTCTGGGTAGGGAAGAAATAAGTCATCTAAGAGAAATATGAAAAATAAAAATACCCAAGCGATACTACGTGAGTGTAAACTTAATATGTATATTTAATAGAATGTTATGCATTGCAAGCATGGAAGTTGGTGTAATTTTTCTAAAACCCATGAAAACAATGGTGTCACATAGAAGCAAGTATAAAGTCACCTCCTATAGACACATCCACAATTCAGGGAACACAAGAGACCCATATGAATTGTTTTGCTTTAAGGACACAGAAAGACCTAAGTTTTATTTTGTTGTTGTTGTTGTTGTTGCTGTATATTTTATTTTTTTATTAGAGTACTACAATTATACATAGTAACTGGGTTCTTTTGACAAAATCATACATGTAATACATTTGATTTTAATCCTCATTCCCCCCATCCCATCCCTCCTCCCTCCCGTATTTTCCCTCTTCTGATTTTCCTTTTGCTTATTTATTTATTTATTTATTTTGGTACTGGGATTTAACCCAGGGGCACTCAACGACTGAGCCACATACGCAGCCCTTTTTATATTGAATTTAAAGACAGGATCTCACTAAATTTCTGAGGTTGGATTTGAACTAGTGATCCTCCTGCATCAGTCTCCTGAGCTACTGGGATTATAGGCATGTGCCTCTGTACCCAGCTTATTTATTTTTGATTGGTACTTACTTTCTACATAAATTAGGTGAATTTCCCTTTGGTACATTCATATATGCATATAACATGATTTTGTTAAATTCACTCCGTATATCTTAAGACCTAAGTTCTAGTTATAAATGTATAGCTGATCTATGGTATTACTAAATAGTGCAGGTTCTGATTTCCCAGAATATCACAAAGGAGGCTATGTGTAGAAAGATACCATTTATATATACTTACAAAAAGATATTATGCATGTAATGAACAACTATACATGCACATGTTTCCTATAGGACAACTATAGTACAACTATAAAAGTTGAGAGATTCTTCTGAATAAACTTGTATTTGGATACATTCAGAAAAGATTGTTCTGTGCCATAGAAAGCAAGAACAGCAATATAAACGCAAGCCTTTGTCACCTTTACACATCAAATGAAAAGATTTTTAATATTTAGAAACTCACTGACATTCCCTCTGGAAAGTCATTTCCAAGTACCCTTTAAAAAGTGAATGTGTAATGGAAATTTTAAGTTTCCTATTCACAGCTTCATGCCACCGTGTTTCCTTACTTTTGAAAATCAATAGAGGCTATTAATCATTTCTCCCAATACTCAGGGACTTGAGATGTTTTAAAGGTGAACTGCAAAAGTTTGAGAAGGGTGTTCAGAAAAAAAGAATGTACCCATCATTGTAGAACTAAATACATAAAATTATAGGCATTTTGGTTATTAAATTATTATGGTCTTGTCTCTGTGAGCTCCAGGTAGATACCTCAGACTTCCAAGGTATTACAATAAACCAATATAATCCTCAAATCATGGGCAGTGAAATAATTGTAAGCTGGGCTCTTATGCAGGGACTTTGATCTCTGGAACCTACTCAGGGAAGGGGATGACTGGGGGTTTATTTTTGTGATTGCTAATGTCTCCCTCCTCTTTGTTTTGCTGAAATCCTTAGAGTTAATCTAAAAATGTGATAGATGGGACACATGGAAAGCACCACAAACAGAAGGGTACTTAAGTCATGAGAGGTATTCTCACTGAGAGGTCTTCTTTTTCCAGAGTGAGAGGATCAGGGAAAGGACCATAAGAGGATTTCTGCAAGATGGTACCCACTTTATTTTAGAGAGGTCCTTATCTTGCCCATATTTATGCAAAGTATTTAGAATCATTCAAAGAAAGATCAACTGCAGCTGATAAATTCAGTTTAGAGCTCTCAAACTTAGCTTGAGAGAATCACTGCAAGGGCTTATTAAAACCTACCCCGGGGCTGGGTTGTGGCTCTGTGGTAGAGCGCTTGCCTAGCATGCATGGGGAGGCACTGGGTTTGATCTTCAGCACCACATAAAAATGCATAAAATAAAAGTATTGTGTCCAGTTTCCAGTTCAGTCAGGCTGGGGGAAGGCCTAATAATTGGCATTTCTAATAAGTCCCTGGACTGTGATTCTGTAAGTCTGGGTGGGTTCATAATTTTCATTTCTAAGATCCCAGACAATGCTTCTGGACAGAGGGCCACACTCTGAGAATCTTTGGTTTAAGTCAGGAGACTTTGAACTGGTTATCAATAATTCTATAAAACAAACATTTCTTTTTTTGTCTTAAACAAAAACTACCATTGGGGTAAAGACCTTGTGTGACTCAAGTACCAGAATACTGAAAAATAAATATAAACAAGGATATGAAGACATTTATAATGGCAATGGTGACAACCAAAATGGTATCCTAAGCTAGGTATTCTTCTCTAATCCTCACAGCAACCTTTTAAGGTATATGTTACTTACCCCATTTTTCAGATAAAGAAGCTAAAGCTCTGATTTTTCTGAGCACAAAATCTCTCTCTATATTTTTTTTCTACTCTACACAACTGGTAAGAAATGAGATTAAAATCAACTCCACTTAGCCACTTTCAACTAAACACCTTACAAGTCAGTTTCCTACTGACAAGGTATTATTGGTTTACCCTGACCTAGCACAAAAAGAGATATCAGTATATCTCTTAATATTGACTATTAATAGGCAGAAAAAAATAGTTCAGTGAATCTATATAAAGTTACCACCATTTTAAAAATCTTTTCTAAATTTTTTTTTAGCTATACTTCTGAAACCATAAGTCAAAAATGTATCTAGGTAATACTAAATACCCAGACAATGTCATAGGCTTACTCCTGGGGTCCTATGAAGGATTCGCCTTATTGGAATAGACCATGTAATTAAGTCTTGATAGCTTCTGTGCCCAGCAGTGCCTCATCCTATCCAAGACAATTACAAAAGCCATACTTGTGTCTATTGGAAGCAGCATCTGCAGGATTGGAAAGAGGAATGGGGTCGGCTCTAACCAGGGCTTAACGCTTATGCTTTCCTCTCATTTATGCTCACAGGCAAGAGCAATCAGAGTTACTGAATTCAAGCCAGATTACGGTTGACTAAAGACAGCTGTCGTTCTACTGTACTAATCAGTCAAGATAGACATGGTGTCAGCAAAGGACTGGATGGGGAAGATGGACAGATTTTGAAGAAAATGACTTGATGCAGTCACTCGTAACATGAGCAAGGGGAAGGCAAAAAAGAACACGAAGACAGTGCAAAAGACATGTGCAACATGCCTTTTGGTTTGGTTGAAATTCTCCTTTTAGCCTGGGTTAACTTTCTCGGATATCCCTTGAGAAGCAGGCAGAACTGTGATGAAACACCATCTTTTGGTAGATGAAGGAAAACAGCAAGATTAAAAAAAAAAAGAAAAAAGACTCTTCAGCGTAAATTAACTTAAACAATTGAAAGGGGGAAAGAATCACTGCCAAATAGGGCAACTTCAAGTCATAATTAAGGGTAACTCTCCATGCTGCGTGTGGGCTGAGTGACATCTGGTGTCTGTCCTAGAATCCAAACAAGTCATCAGTAAGACACTTTAATTAGTGCACTAACTCCACACTCCATGGTAGTGTTGTTGGATCCCTAGAATAGGGCAAGAGGCCAGATTTTGATGTGTGCCCCCTTTTTTTTTTTTCAAACTTAAAAAGCATTCCACTATGCCTCCAAAAAAAAGTTATGGTATTCCCTTTACTTTTTGTGTATCATGCCAAATAAAGGCTTTTGCATTTCAAATCGTTATTGATCCAACTGATTTATGAATAAAAGGAGATAGAGGCAAATGATGAGATGGGCTTTTCTCCTGCTGTTTATGATTAGATTTGAAAAATTCTCTCATATATAAACCAAAATATTCCAAGTCTGCTCTCTAGAGCCGACTTTCCTCATGGGAAAAAACCAGCAGTTTCTCTGAGTCATTGTTACACCAAAGTTCAAGTAAAAAATGAAGACATGATCCCTGTGCCATCTGCAGGTGAACAAACCAAGGGTGAATTTATGCCTTCTGGGTGGGACTGCATCCCCTTTCATAGGAAAATTTGCAAACTCAACATTGAAAAGACATTTAACCTGTTGAGAAAAAATTGCACAGCATTGGAAGTCAGAATCCCTGGACTCTGGGGGCAGCTCCTTCACTTTTCACAGTAAGCTAATTTGAAAAGGGATTTAAGGTAACAGCCAATAATTTACCAAAGCTGTGTCTTGGATGAGGCTTTCAGTTCTCTTGGGCTCAGGTTCCCTTTTCGACCAAATGGAACATGCTCTAAGGGCACTTTCAAATCATACAGATTTTTTAAAATCTCTATGATCAGCTGTCAACATCATTAATGGCAATTTCTTATTTGTTCAGCAGTTCAGAATTTAATTTAACACACATCATCCCTCTCATTTGACCTTTACGATTATCCTAGGAAACAGGACATTTGAGAAAAGAGATAATCAAAAAGGTCAATCATGAGTTGTTATAATTTGTCAAGTTATAATCCAGTTTTCTTGTGTTTCCACTATGACCCTGAAATTGTGTAAAATAGAACAGGCTCCAGATTATTCAGTAATAAGAAAAGGGTACCAGTAATCCTAACCTCACCACTTACTGACTGAACTTCACAGTCCTCATCTGCTTAATAAGGATGCTGGACTACTATAAGCTGTTAGTGTCCCTTCTGGCATTACCAATGAATGAATCCATGAAATACAGAGCAAGTCATTCAATGTCAAGCCAACCTCTGATCTGGTACTTGCCTTGAATAACCTACTTAGTATATAACCCCTTAATTTCTACAAATCTGGGATCCATCCTTTGCTCTTGCCAGACCAATAGCTATTTATCACCCAAGGTCCTGCCTCTCATTACATCTGATGTTCCCCCCATCCCTGTAATCTCTTCCACGAATACATACCTTCTAGGAAAGGCTTCCTTCAGTTATCGACTCACCATTCCTCCCCAAGTGTCTGTGCTCTATAATTTGTGTGTACCTGTTCCTCTTATATGAGCTCCAAGCTACCATTCAAAACCGGTTTTTCCTCTTCTCTACTCCTTCACCAACATCCAGGTTTTAGCTTTTCTTTTACAATCTGTCAGCTTGGCAGCATGGGCTAAAGGCAATTTCCCTATGATTTTTGGCAAATCTGAAACCTATCCAGCAAGTCCAGATGTGAGCTGGCTGGTGGAACCAGGAAACAAACAGTGGAGCTGACATTAACAAATGCTTCTGTCTAATGACAAGAATGTCAAAGACTACAAGCTGCTCCAAAGAGATGTGGGTGACCTCCTACAACTCTTCCTTTTTTCCAACCAAAGAGTTTGATGAGTTACCTGGAGACAAGAGAGATTACTCTAGGAAAAAAAAAAAAAAGAAAAAGAAAGAAAGAAAGGAAGGAAGGAAGGAAGGAAGGAAGGAAGGAAGGAAGGAAGGAAGGAAGGGAGGGAAAAGCAGAATAACCAAGCATTATTTCTGTCTTCTGCCGCAGTGGAATCCCAGATGTCTGGATCTTTGGCCCCATGGACTCCCACCCCAAGAGCTCTCTGATGTTTACAGAAATGAGGCAAATGCTGCAATCCAGATTATTGAAATATTCTCTGACAGCATTTTAATCCTTACTAAGGTCCACATTTACCAACAAACTGGCACATTCTTGGATTCCTACCACTGACCTACATCCACACACAAAATCACATCCCACAATGACAGCTTTGAATCAACCCCATAACACAAATCACTGTCATGTGCTTGAATAGACTGAACCGTATGTCTCTTAGGGCCAATCAACAAAACTGGAAATTGCTGGGATGTTGGAATCTAACTTGCTATGGCTAAAAAATGCTATCTTACCTCCACAATCTCAGGAGTTCTTTGAACATCTCCCAGCCTAAGACCAAAGTTGATACCAAGGCCGCAGGACTTGTTAACAGTCTGAGAATAAAAGCTTGCACTAATGTTTTTCTGAGTTCAACTCTGCTTATACTCTGAGTGCCCACCCACATAGCTACAACTGCCCTTTCTATTCCTGCTTCCACAGCAATTTCTTCTTCTTGGCAAACCTACTCCAGACCAAATCATAATTTGGAGGGGTTACTAGGGTAGATTAGGACCAAATACTAATCTCCAGTGTTTCTCCAATTGACTATTGCATAAGTTTGCCACATCATTACCATATTTCTAAAACCCTATACCAGTTTGCTACTTCCTGCCTCAAAATTTTTCAGAATCCTGTGAAATAAGCCCAGCCACTTCAATATGACCTCCAAACCTCTCTGTGATCCTCCCGAGACCAATCCCACATCCCGTGCTGTGCCCTGATGCTTCTCAAACTGAATAAGTGTCACCCCAGTTCTGGAGCATAAGCTGTCCTTTCCCCAGCTCTAATCACGAAAGCCTCCTTATTTGTGACATCTCAGTTCAAATGCCTCCTCCTCTGGGCAGCCCTCTATAGCTCCCCTCCTTGTCATCTACCACTCTGAGTTTATACAAAATAAATACCTCCCATTTTTTTTTCCACACAAATTGCCCTATTAGTATCATTTCAAAATCTCTTAACACCTGCTCACATCATAATTATTTGCAAATATGCCGTGTCGTCTCTCAGTAGGTTTGATGATTTAAGTGTTAATGTTTCTATTTTCCATGGGGACCCTGCCTTTCATGTGATCCACGCTAATGAACATTTACTAAATTAGACCAGTTTCTCCAGGGCGCCCGGGGATGTTTATGTGATGAGTCTCATTTGGCCTCACAGTAACATTGGGTTCTTGCAGAAATGCACAATATTTTTCAAAAACAAAGAGATATTGGGTGTTCTGTTCATTTTACAAGGTCTTGCCAAGAACATATCGTCATGGACGGTTTCAAGGAAGACATCAATGGAGAGAAATGAACACTCAAATCCTACTAGTTTTCTAGTTCAATTCCTGACATAACACAGAAATTTTATCATGTTGTCCCCGAACATCCTTAGTGATAGGAAATGTATGACTTCAGACTTCTACTTCAGAAACTAAAACTGTAAGTGACCTAAACAATTTTCTTTCATTAGAGGCAAAGGGTAAAAGTGTCTCTATCTGAACAGTTAGCTTGAGAATAATTTATGGCAGTTAATTAAATCCTAGCCTGATATTTTCTATTTTTAAAGGGGCAACCAATTATTTACTCATTCATTTCCCTTGATGTGCTTAGGAGCACTTTTAAGTACACTGTCAAATGTCAAGCAGAGGTGAGTGGCAGCCTGGAATTAAAGCAGTCACTCTATGCCTAGGGCTCAGCTTCTCTTGGTCGGCTGGGCACTATGACTTAGAAATGAAACTGTGTTATGCTCTAATGCTCTATACTTTTTTTTGCATTTCATTTTAATAACTTTATTGACATGTCAAGGTAGACAGAGTTGTCAAAGGTGGTATCAAATGGCCAAATAAATCAAAGCTTGATCTATCTTCATTTCCCATTACCTTACTGTCTATTTCTAACATAACCAGGGTCTATTCACAAATCTCTGACGCTTTGCAAATGTCAGACAGACTTTCAGTTCTCCTTGAAGAGTTTTCCTATCAAGTCATCGAATTCAAGCCTCTATTATTTCATTAGTAGGAGAGTTTGGTCTTTAAACACTAGCCTATAACAAAAGGCTTGGTTTCTTATTCTTTGACTTAGTTTCTCAGGCGGACCTGAGATGTAGAAAATACTTGGGAGATGTAGAAAATTTGAAAATGTGAGCAACAGCTTTCCATTCTGACCACCTTGGCAGATATTGCTAATTAATAACCCTCTTTTTTGGTCAGCTTTTTGTTGCTGTGACAAAATCACCTGACAAGAACAATGGAGAGAAAAAAAAACAACTTTATTTTGGTTCATAGTTTCAGAGGTTTCATTCATGGTTAGCCAAGTCCATTGCTCTCCCAGGCTCAGGGAGAACATCATGGAGGAAGGCTATGATAGAGCCTTCCTATGACATGGTGGCAAGAAGCAGAGAAAGAGAGGAAGGGTCTGCAGAGAAGATGAACCTTTACAAGAGCACATCCCACATCCCCAGGGACCCACCTCCTCCAACCATGACCTACCTGCCTACACATACCACCCAGTCTATTGAAACTAAGATCCAATCGTTTTTGCCTGCAAACATTGTGAATGGTAACACAAGAGCTTTGGGGGAACACCTCATATCCAAATCCTAATACCTTCTTCCAGTGAGCCCAAACTGGCTTCAGCATTCATAAGGACTGCTCCCGTTAGCCACTAAAAACCACCCAGAGATGGAACAAGGGCTAAATCCTATCTGCTATATCAGAGTCCAATAAAAAGTCATACTAGGTCACCGAAAAGAATCATAGAAGGCTACAGCTGGTCAGATCTATGGTTCATTAAGCTCAATATCCTATTATAGAGGCAACTACAAAGGAAGGTCTGAGGGAGGGATCCGTGTCCTCTTTGACATCCACCTTAAAAGTTATCTCCCCTTAGTACTTCTAATGGATCTGCAGTTCATAAAATTTACCCAAGGCCATGTTGTAGTCTAGTTTGTAAATGAGTAATAACTAAGTCAGCAGAAGTCTTCAGGCATGTGAAGGGTCTGGGCTGGCTCTTGGCTATCTTGATTGATAGAAATTTCAGCGAGATTCCTTAACATTCTCAGGGTTGCAGATTTGAGGCAAATGATGCTTTCATTTTGTTTGCTTTGCATTTTTATTTGCAAAGCCATTGTCTCTAGATTTATAATCCTCTTTGTAGAACCTGTGGACACACATTTTGGTTTCTTCACAGTTAGCAAACAAGTATTGATTACTCGATGTGAGTGATACATGTAATTGTATTTGCAATCCCCCTTACTCACACACATACTGTATTCACACATGCAACACACACAGAATGCTTCTCTCTTAAGGATAGCCACATAACCCTCTTGAGTCTTTATTAAATTGCCACTTTCCAGTGAGGCCTTCTGCCTTGGTGTATTTTTATTGCTATAACAAAATACTTTAGGACAAAAAGCACAGGAATTTATTTATCACAGTTCTGGAAGGTAGGAAGTCCAAGATCAAGGTGCTAGTAGATTCAGCATCTGGTGAGAGCTTACTCTCTGCTTCCAAAGTGGCACCTTGCCACTGCATCATTGCATGGTAAAGAGACAGGGGGAAAAGAACTGATAGATCCCTCCCACCCTGTTATATGGGCATGAATCCCATCCACATGGGCAAAGCTCTCATGACCTCATCACCTCCCAACCCCTATCTCTGAATACCATGACCTTGATGATTAGGTTTCACATATGAATTTTTTAAGTAATTTTTATTTTTAAATTGACACATATGAATTGCACATATTTATGAGTTAGATTGCGACATTTCAATACACCAACATATGACTTTTGAAGGAATGCCAAACCCTAGTACCCTCTAAGCCACCAAGTCTAAAAGCACGGATGATCTTTCCATCCCTAACAATTCCTTTTCCTTTCCTGCTCCTTTTTTTTTCCCCATATGCATGTCCCTGTCTAACAGACTCCTCATTCTTCTTATCTTTCTTATTTCTTGTCTTTATCTACAAAAGAATGTAAGGGGGAGGTACTTTTGTTCGTTTTGTTCATTGCTGTATTCCCAACATCTGAAACAATGCCACTGCAGAGCAGGCATTTAGAATATTTGTGGAATAAATGAGAGGATAAGCAATCTGAGGTTGTGTCTTTGTTACCATTTTACTAATAGGGAAACAAATTCAAAGGGGTCAAGTAATTTTCTCAAGGGCATAACCTCCCTCCTATGAAAGAGCAAAAAAAAAAGAAGAAAAAGATACCTTTAAAGTACTTCCATTAATTTAAAAAATGGTCTAATTAGTAAATCATAGATGCATTGTCCTTTTGTGCCTCTAATAAGAGTCTCTGTGCTTAGGGTGTGTTCCTGGGTTCCGGCTAAACATTCCATGCAGACGAGTGTCCCTGCAAAGGTCTATCTTTTGTATATACCTTAACCAAAAGGACAATAGCAGACATTCCAGGAAGGTAAAAAAAAAAAAAAAAAAAAAAAGATATAGATTCACTGAGCTGTATGTTCAGTGAATGTTCCTAACATTTTCTCAGAGAGCTTTCACGTAAATTTAATTTTCGCCCTCGTGAAGTGAATCACAGCATTATCTCTATTTTACAATCAAGAAAACAGAAAATCAAAGCAGCCACGTGATTTGCTCAAGACCACACATCAAATGACAGCACAGAAGTTGGAACTGAGAAAATTCCAGCCTGGTCCCAAATCAGACAGATCTATACTCAAACTTGTATCTTACTCTTCTGCTGGGTGACTGGGAAAACGAATTGTCTTCTCTGTGTCTCTGTTTCACCTTCTACAAAAAAAGAGGATCCTCCTTCATCACAAAGCTGTTGTGGGCAGTGAATGCCATGACACACGTAGCACAAGAAGCACAGTGACAGGGACATCTTGGGAACACCCCAGAGTTACCTCTCATTCCCTGTCCCTGCCCTCTCCCTGCATTTCTCCCTGCCTCTAATGCAAAGCTCTTCAACCAGAACAACTATATAACTCAGGATGGAGACACTTTTTTTTTTTATGGACTTATTTTAAAGGCTGGTACACATTTCAGTGAATTTATCAGTAACTCAGTCAGAGAATTCAAGGCCCAGTAGGGTATTTCACAGTCTAAATGCCAGATGTACTTATAAGAGGCCAAAGCATGTGTGATTAGAGTTGGGAGCAGCCACTGACTTTCCCAAATAAAATCTAAGGTTTAGTTGAAGGCCTCCTGTGAGAAGTATTTTTCACGATAAAAGTGCAGTTCTTGGGTAGCAGTTTACAGTAGGCTTAATGCCTCCGAAAGAACGGCGAGTTTTACAGCTCATTGAGCAGATTCATTTTGATATTAATTGGTGTTTTCTCATCTTTTACCTAAAGCGTTTATATGCATGATATACCCCTCAATAATGCTTGCTTAACAACACGGAGCTGGTATCTCAGCACTGCCAGCAGTGTTCAGTTAAAAGCATAGAGTTTGTTATAAGTACATAGCATGATCGGGTGGTAAAAACTGAGGCCACTTTGAAAGCTCAAGGATTCCCATAGTGGTTTCTAAAATATGATTTCAGCACTAAATTCCAGGGAATGTCTTTTATTTCCTGGTGCAGTGTGTCTATCACTATGCTCATGACCTAGCACCCAGGGTACATGTGACATTCACAAACACTGTCTGAGGGGACTTCGTCGTGGTGGTTGGCAACCTAGTGGTCAACAGTCACAGGAGATAAATTTGTACTTTTACTGTTTCTGATGCCTTAATACATCACTGCTATGGTCTGAATATGGTTTGTCGCCCTAGACTCATGCTGAAATTTAATCCACATGGCGAGGCATCAAGGGGGTAAAAACTTGGTCTGAATATGTTGTTTTGATGTGGGACCTTTGATTAGAATTAGGTGATTAGAATTAGGTAAGATCATCAGGGAGGAGCCCCCAGTGATTGAACAGGTTGCTCTAGAAGAAGAAAAAGAGACCAGAGGAGGATGTAGAAGACACAACTGTGTGTTCCCTTTTTCATTCCATGTGATAACTGGCACTGTCTGGAGACTGCTAGAAAGAACCAACCCCTCATCCTTGGACCTCCAAAACTGTGAGCTAAATAGACCTCTTTTATTTATAAGTATCCAGCCTTAGGTATTTTCTTATAGTAATGAAAAATGAATTGCATACACTCATTCTTCCTACAGTAGTCTATGTAACTCTAAAGGGAGAAATTATTAAGGAAGGACACAGCCATCAGATGCCTATGGTTAAGCCTTAACTTTTTCCTATGAATGCGGATAAGGCAGATCAGACTTTGAGCATGACAAGTATTGAGGCTGGTTTTCCTAAAACAGGCCCAGAACTCCTTCTCTGTATCTTGTTGGCTCCACCTCGGGTGCACGCCTTGCCCCTGTGAACAGTCACAAACATTCCCTGCCTTGATTTTTCTACTATAATAGTTGAGCTATTTGTTAAGACCCTCCCTAGAAGTTTTTAGCAACTCCCCCTTCCTCTTTCCAAACTTCCCACTGTCTCTGGATATAAAGGCTTTATTCACCCATCCCTTTCCTGGGACATTTCTGACTTAGGTTTTGAGCACCTTCCCATTGTGACAGTGCTGCTTTAATGAAGTCCCTCCTTACTGATGTTCAGACTTGCATATTTTTTTTTCTTTGATAACAGCCATGCTCAACTGGTGTCTCTTAATCAAAATGTGAGATGGGACAGGGTACTCAGATCTGAGCACAAGAGCCAACTCGAGCACTAATGTGACCGGGTTAATAATGTCTCTGATTTGCCACCAGTCTCTAAGCTGCCCGGGGGCTGAAACTACATCTGCCTTTGCTCCTCAAGTTGTCTCAGCACCTGGCTACATACCATCACAGAGTAGATACTCAATGAATGCCTATTGGATAAATTTGCATATTCCTTTCAAGCAATATTCTTTATTCATCACTGGACATTTTTCTTTGTGCTGCAGATACATCAAGAACCAAACGAACAAAAGCTCCTTCCCTGGTAGAGTTCATATTACAGACAATAAATATAATAAATAGAAATGTGCAGTATGTTAAATGAGAGGTGCTTCCCTAGATATCACTTGGGGAGAAAAGAATGAGAAGTATTGGGAAGGGGGTGGGGGGGCGGGGGGGTTGAATGGGTTGCCTTTTTAAATAGGGTGCTCAGGGAAGGCCTGGAAGAAAAATTGGCAACCAAAAAAAGGCAGGAAGGAGGTGAGCAAGTTGTCTATCCAAAAATCAGGTAGAAGAGATGTTTCAGAGATGGGGAGCAGCTGGTCAAAGGCCTTAAGGTAGGAGTGTTCTGAATTTATTTGAAGTTCGGAGCAGAGAGGCTGGGCAAGGACTGGGAGAGAGACTCAAGAGGTTGGATCACAGAAGGGCCTGGTAGGCCCTTCAGGATTTGGAATTCACTCTGAATGAAGTGGGGAGCTGGCACAGGTTTTGTAGAGGAGTAACATGACCTGACTTTCATTTTCAAAGGACTATCCTGACTGCTGTGTCAAGAGTAAACTAGACAAAACAGGGAGTAGCCGCAGGAAGACCAGTTAGGAGGCTCTTGGTGTAATCCAAGAGAGATACCGAGATAATTGCTGGAGAGGTGGACAGAAGTGGTTATATTCTCATCTGCATAGAGTCTGAAGATACAGCCAACATATTTTTAGATGCTCATGCCCACATATTAATATTTATAGATGTTGGAACAGATCCATGGTTCTCTTTGTGTACCATACCTTCACTCACATTCAGCTTGGGAAAAGAGAGTGTTTTGGGCACTGGCATAAAATGCTGGTTACGTCTATGGGAATATATAGGGCATACAAATATCATTCCAGATACAGGTCAGGGTGTAAGGGGAACTTCACTGTAGAACAATGTGCAACTTAGGTAGAGCCCAGATTCTTCCTTTACTAGCCAAATTGCTCAATTCCCTTTGCATCTGGATTCCTGCAGTGTCCACATTGTGACCGGTCAGAGGCTTCCTGCTCCTCTTCTTCTTTTCTCCTCCTTTGTGCATCCCCTTCCTTGGGACCCCCACCCCACCCCCATCAAACTCTGTGTACTTAGAATTACTTATTTGGGATTTATCTGTGTCTCCACTATTAGTGTTCTGTATGAAGGAAGCTTGTCTACAGAAAATCTGGACTCATGTTTCAATAAAATTACAGGAGATTGGAAACACACCTGGGGGAGTGAGGCAGAATGTGATGAAATGGCCCTGTTGGAACAGTATATAGGAAGCTAAGTTCAGTATGGAAAATGCCTCTGTGAGATGTCTCCCCAATGCCCGCCGTGCCTGGGCCATTCTGTGTTGGGCTCTAGTCTTATCCAGTCTCTGGTCTTTGTGGGCTGGGAATGCAAGTGGAGAACAGCCTTGCAGAGTCGATTCATTCAGGGACTCTCCTATAAGAAATGAGCCTACAGAAGATATCCAGTTCTAAGATTTATGCTTGTGGGAAACAGTAATGCATTTCAATGAGGAATGATATATCCCAAAACATCTCTTTTTTCATTACACGGAGGTACAAAGTTACTATATTTATTAGATTTTTTTTAAAGCTATAAACCATTTAGAGCCATTATCTTACAGACAGATTTGGAAATGTCATACAAGGATTCCATAGGTATAAATTAATACACAATCTTCACTTCAAATAATACTTTTTAGGCTCCCCAATGAGGACCAAAGCCATATTTTAACAGAACACCACATAGATTTCAACGTATCCGAGTTTGTGCTCACCAGAGTTGCAATTTTTCACCTGGAACAGAACATAATTCTTTGATAATAAAAGGACAGCAAATACAGTCTCTCTGTTCCCTCTTTTACAATATGGGTATACAGTGTGGAGGCCACTTGGATGTATTTTCACTTAGTATTTCATTTAATACTGTGACAACTCTCATGGAGGTACCATTAGTCCCATTTTACAGGTGAGGAAACTAAGGTTGAGAGGATTTAAATCACTTATCAAGAGCATATAAGAGATAACACGTGGTAGACCCAGAGCAGAACTCGGGTCTGTCTGATTCTCAATTGGTATCACTGAGTTCTCTAAGGTAGCTCAGGATTCAATAAACTTATTTTTATAACAAATATCTTGCAATCACCTTTTAAATATCTTAAACATCACTTGCTAGATCCAACATACTTACCCTGGCTACACTTGAATAGCTGAGGACCTCTAAGAATGGCTGAGCAGAGTATCTTCTCTGTGTCTCTCCAGACTGGCTTTCCACCCATCTCCACTCTACACTGTGTCTGGGAGATCAGCTTGCACAGGTGGAGTCCTCAAACTCCTTTGCTCTCTGCCTTCCATTGGGTTTGGTCAAGAGGGAACACAAGCTGGAGATCAGAGGGAAGAAAGAAAAAGAAGTTTGTTATTTATTCCTTTAGCTCTTTCCATACAGGGTTGCCTCAAATGGTTTCCATCCTTCAAACAGAGCTTACAACACAAGCAGGGGAGTTCTCTCACTATCTCTAGATTCTGATAACCTGTCTTCCTCTTCTCTTTTCAGGGTTGGGATAGAAAGAATACATTTCAGTGGTTGATCCCATTTTCTGTACTTCTCTGAGTAGTATCTCTACATCCTGCCTTGCTTTCCTCAATTATGCCACTCTCCACAAATCATCCAATTCAAGTGTGCCATCTGTTTCCTGCTGAGACCCTGACTGACACAGGGGGGCTTCTTGTTGATTTTGCTATCATAATGGGGATTAGTGGCTAAATTCCTCTAGAAAATAATTCCTGAGCAAATGCTCCGTTAATGAGAAAATCAAGCAGGTCATGATGCCGAGAAAATGAAGACAAATGAGGAGCAGTTGTATAGGCTTCACTAATGGAGAGTATCCCGCCAGGGTTTGATTGACAGGGTATTGTAGTCACCTGTGGGAAAGCCAACTCTAATAAGAGCAGAGTGACTGGCCAATCCAGGTCTGCCTTTCAAGCTGGCTTTACCCACATACCCAGGGCTTATTAGGTGAGGCAGAGGACCATATGGTAATAATACTAACATGAGCAGTAATTATACCAGACACTCACTCATGCACCTCATCATTAACAAAAGTTATAAATAAGGAATTTGAAGATCAGGAAGTTTAAGTAACTTGATCATAGCCATATAGCTAGCAAGTAGAAGAGCCAGAATGTGAACCCAGTTCTTATGATGTCCTATTATTTTGAAACTTAGTAGAGAAGTCTCCTGAGTCCTAGACTATTCCAGAACTATGGCTTTATTGCCCACCTTCTGGTTTGGCCTTTGACTCTGACACTGGTTTCCACCCTGGTTCGAGTCCTGTCCATTTTTGCTCCTTGCATCCACTTTGTCTCCTAAAGTGGCTTCAGTTTTTCTCTACAATCGTTATTTCCTTCTCCCACTAAGCTCAGCTCTACACTGGCTCTGTAACACACTCCCTACTTCCTAGAGGTTTTCTTTTGGTTTTGCTTCATCTTTCCCAAGTGTACCAAAATCACTATGAGACTCAACAATAGTCTTTGAAAATCCATTTTCTGTCCAAAAATTTTTCAGGAAAGAATTACACCAATGAGGAATTCAAAAGGCCCAATTTAGT
Organism: Ictidomys tridecemlineatus; assembly: GCF_052094955.1. Lineage (NCBI taxonomy): Eukaryota > Metazoa > Chordata > Mammalia > Rodentia > Sciuridae > Ictidomys > Ictidomys tridecemlineatus. The sequence goes on from NC_135477.1 coordinate 56,885,563, forward strand.
AGACAGACACTACCTGAACTTCTTTTAAAAGCCACCAACCCTGAAAGTGTCCTGTTAGTGGTTAAATATCAAAATTTTCAGAGTCCTGAAGATTTTTGGAAAGTTTTTGAAGAAAAAAAAAAAGAAGAAGGAAATTCCAAAATCATCCAAATCCAAATTATCATTTTTCTCACTAGCCTGCTCATCTCTGAAAAGGTACCATTGCTATTTTGTTCTGTATTCATTTAAAAAGAACTTTCAAATTACCACTAAAACTTCCAAAATTGGAAAATAGCTATTTTCTGATACTTGTCAAATGAGTTATATGCTCCTCATTAGAACCTAGAATCACTAAGACCTAGAAATGTGTAAGAAACACCTGAAAAGACATTGTTGGCTTCCAACATTGCATTTCTGCACTAGAAATACAGTGGACATTAACAATAAATGAGACTTTTCAGGAGTTTCATGCAAGAATAATATTTGCTTCTTTTTACTCTCATTTAAACATAGACACACAATTAATCCCTTTCATTATGGTTTTTCTAACATATTCATATTCACCTATGGAGCAGATCAAACCTCTAAATTTCCAGACTCCATCCCTGATCCCTGATTGGAGTGCTTCACAGATTTCTCTCATCCCTGTCCTCTAACGACACCCAAAGGCAAGGTGGCGATTACCCCCAAAGATCTCCCATAATCCTGTCCACTGAGAGTTTTGGTAGCCTTGGTGGGAAAAAATCAAGTCCTAGAAAACAAAAATGAAAAAACCCACTTGGATCCATATACCCAAAACCTGAAAGAGAAGTTGTAATCAAGAAATTATGAAAAACAACATCTTGCATCTGCCTTCAGCTTTGGCCCTTTTCACAGTACTTTCACATCTTGCCTGATCCACATAACAACTCTCCTGGCTGGGAGACATTTAAGGGAAGTGTTCTCATTCGGGATTACATGCTAAAGTCGGAGGAAAAGACAAGTCAGCCATAGCCAAAGCTACCATGGGAGATAATTTTGTTGGAGATCAGCATAATACCATCATTCAGTTACTGTGACCGCATTAGAAGAGGAGGCTGCTTCTTTGATGAACTATTCAATTGGTAGCTGGTTATGTTTGGGTGTCATATTGTTGGGGGGGGGAATATATATATATATATATATATATACACACACACACACACACATACATACACACACACATATATATGTATACATATGTGTGTGCTGTATATATATATATATATATTATATACATTTATTACATTATTTATATATATCCATACATAATTACACTTAGACCAACACCAGATTCATACTGCTTATGACTATTCACACCATGTATAGAATGTAGCAACTGAGACCTACTGGAAGAATATTAGATTTATACCTCCCACTATTGCTTACTTGTGTTTTATGCTCACTGAGTGGGCACGTGAGTAGGCACCTGCACTATTTAAACTCTCTCTCCCCTTCCTCCCTCCCTCTCTCTCTGCAAGGTTCATATAGTTATAATATGTAAATGATGCAATTTCCACGGAGCCTCAATTTGCATGTGAAGGAACCAAGGCTCCTAAGGCCAAGTGTCTTAGTCAACTTTCCATCATCATATTGAAATATTTGAGATAATTAAGAGGACAGGTTTATTTTGGTTCAAAGTTTTAGAAGTTTTAGTCCATAATCTGTGGGGCTCCAATGTTGTAGGTCTGTGTAAAGTAGCACATCACATCAGAGCATGCAGTTAGCAAAACTGCTAACCTCATGACCAGGAAGCCAAAGTGAGAAAGCAAAATGCCAGAGTCTCACAATCCCCTTTGCGGGCACAACCCCAGTGACTTCAACCCCGCAAAGCCCCACCTCTCAAAGATTCTACCACCTCCCAATAGCATCACCCTGGGGACCAAGCCTTTAACACAAGGATACTCAAGATCCAAACTATAACACCACGGAAACTTTACCAGGGGTTGACTAGCAGCCGGCCTCTTACTGCCACAGACAAGCACACTAACTAGAGTAGGCTTTAATTTCTTCCTCACAGAAGCTCTGTGGGAAAGGTATTATGACTACCATTTCCAAGAAGAGGGAAATAAGGGGACAGAGACATGAATGGTGAAATCAGTGGTGGATTTCTTTTGTCTCTGAGTCCCACCAGCCTTGGCTATGAGCTACTGAGCCTAGAAACATGCCGTGCAGTGACCTACCCACATCCGGGCCGCTGCCTGTCAAGGGAGGGGATAGTTCTGTAACTGCCACTGGGTCAGCTGGAGGTCTTCCACTACTGTTCACTGGCACAAATCCATCACTCTAAGTGCTGGGAGAGCTCCAGTTCCACAACAGCCAAGCTCCCCATACTTGCCCCCTACTAGTTCAGAAATTTAAAAATCACTCCTCAGTCTTCCACCTGCAAAAGAAGAACTACTAGACTGCCTTACCGTGAGCCTCATTCCACCAAGTTCCCAGAGATGTGTAACCCCCTAAACTCACCAACAGACTCATTAGTAAAGCAGACAGAATGGCACAGAGTGCAGAATAGGTACTGCACAACTCATAAATGGCATTTTAACAAAGTGCCAACTTTCCAGTGCTTCTCATTTTATTTCTGTGACAAAAAAAAACTAAGCCACACTCAGTTCCCTCTGATGTATTACTTGCATGAATAAAAGATGTTCCTTGACACTAATTCACCCTGCCTCTCTGACTGCCCACCATGCCCTCTGCGTTTGTCTTTGAGAATAGGTGAGTTTCTGAGGAGATGTGCCACCCCCAGCAGAACTCCCTATTGATCACCCTGTTCGGGGGCACCTCATTAAACTGTTGGTGTAGCCTGCTAATGCAGCATCTGGGTTCCAGTTAATGGCTATAGATTTTTTTTTTTTTTTTGAGAGTTTGGCAGCAGAAATTCTGGCTTTCTCTCAAGCTCAAAGCCCCAAACTACAATTTCTGAGAACATTTATGCTACTGAATAAAGAACATCTAAGTGAGTGAGAGAACTCCATGTTTTTCTCTCATATGATTTCCCCAACCTCTAATTAACTAATTAACCAAGAGTGCAGGGGTGGGCAATAACTTAACTGTTTTGCTTCTTCTACTGAAGGTGAAAGTTTAAAAAGAAGAAGTGGAAAGAGAGCTAGATTGAGAATCCAGATACCTAGATTCCTACTCAGCTGTGCCTTGAACTGGCTGTGTCCAGGCTAAGACACTTTGTATCTCTGGTCATCAGTTTCCAGTTTACAGAAATAGATAGGTATATTAGATAATTTTTGAGTAATCACACAATTCTATGACTTAGGTCCTCTGTTGGGTTTCATTTTTATGCTGTTCTTTTAAAGAATTCTTATTAAGTATCATTTAAAATATCCTCATCCCATGATATTATATTTTGATAATTTTGGTTCAAGATGTAGCATCTTTTTCAACAGCACCAACATCAAGTTGTTTAATTTCCAGCTGCATTTAAAAAGCACAGAAACAGCTTCTGATCACTATGCTGGTGAGCTGGGGTTGTGGTTTGTGTATTGATGGTTTTGTTAAACATCAAAACTTATTGTATATCTAGAACATTGCTGTTTTTTAATTCATTACCCCCCAAAAACATCTTGGGAATTGAGTAAGAAATCTGTGGTGTTACACTGAGAGGATACTTACCTTCAAATGACAACTCAGTATTTCCTCCCATACATCTTCCTCACCTTATAACTCCTTTCTGCTTACTTCCTCCCAATTTACAGTTAATTCTCAAGAAAACTCACTGATAATGTCTTTTTCAACATGGCAGAAGACCCAAATTGTACAAACAAGATATAAAATGATCTGCTATGACAACTAGCCCCATGCTGAGTCCAAATGTGTATTCAATAAATCTGATTGGTCAGCTGATTGATCTAGTACTGGGGATCTCTCTTTCACACCCTGTTCCACTGTGTTGAAAAGGCATGTTCTTTATGTGTTCCATTCAAATGGTCTGTGTCTCCATCCCTTAATCCAAGTGACAGCATTTACTTCTAACACACTGCCCAGATTTTCTAGGAATGGATAGAATCATGCTTGTTGTTCCTAGCTCTTCAGAAAAAGCCATATCCACCCAGAGAGAGGCCATGAGATTGGGATGTATTTATGCATTCGATGGAGATTTAGAATTTCCCAGGGACAACCTCAGGAATTTGGAAAGCCAAGCACACAAGCAAAGAGAATACTAGAAGGGGTTCATGCATTATGAATTTCTGACCAGCTATGAATAATACATTGCTCGAATTTTTAAATGCAATGAGTAAACTACTAGATGCCATTAGTATTGTGTCCATAAATATTTTAAAAGTACCATGTAAATATCCCATAGTCATTTCTGTTAATTATGATCACAGGAACATATGTCCTCAAATCTACACTAAGCCAGTGAAGGTAGTTTGGGGAAATGGAGGGATGAATAAACTGAGAAGTAATTGCAAGCCCAATTTGGAGAATCCATGATCTATTGTACTTTTACTAATTGAGCACTGGTTTGAATGACTACAAAAGGCACCAGCCACATTTGAATATTTCTAAAAGGAAGAAGCAAGATTACAAAAAAAGAGAGAGCTAAATTTATCATTCAGACTCTTCAACCTCGTCTAAACTGTGAAAGCAAGGGGTCAAAGTTGACAATGTATCTAAAGACCAGCAATTCCCTCAAATGTAGAAAAAATCCTTCCAAAGAATGCCAGACCATTTTCCACCTCCCATGGGTCACCAACGAGGGGCATAGAATTGTTTAATTAATCTCCAGTCTTAGTGTAACCCTCAACTTCACACAAAAGTTATCTTCCAGTGATAATCAGACCTAAGGTTTTCTACTCAAGGTAAAAAGCATCCAAGAAACCGTTGTATTCAGCCAAAATGGCAACTTATCATTTTATGATGCGAATGTAACTATCAAACAGAATGGACATTTGTATTGACCTAACCAATGTATTTTCTCCTGAATGGAAAGGGAGGGCTTAAAACAGTTGCTTAATGATCAGGAGCAAGGGTTGAAGAACTCTTCTTCTTCTTTCTTTCTTTCTTTTATTTCTTTCTTTTCCCAGAGACAGAGGTTTTCTTAGGAAAGCAGAAACATATTCAAAGGAGAATATGGACCATCTCAAGAGTGAGAAACTTGAGGGGTAAAGCAAGGAATACGCATTCAAGGGAAAATGTGAATGGACTATCTCTGGAGGGAGAGACAGCAACCCCTTGGTTAGAGTGTCCATATTTATGGAGGGACAGTTGCTAGAGGCAGGACTATAGGTGGAGCCAGGGCACAGTTATACAACTTTACACCGGTTTTTCCAAAGTTTGAGCACTTATTCTATTCATGATACTTTTTTGCAGACAAGGGTATGGGTTAAGGGCATGGACCAAGGGCTTTAGGGACAATGGCAAAAGCCAGGGACATGGGCTGGGTTGCTCACTAATGATTGTTTTTTTTTTTTTTTTTTTTTTTTTTTTTTGCATTTCAAAGGTTCATGGGCACTTTCTGTATTCCAGCTGCTCATAAGTACTAATTACTCTTTTGAGACTCAATTTATCTTTTTCTGTTTCTCCTAACTTCCATCCATGTCATTCCCCCCGTTCTGAGACTTGGAAGAACTTTTTCTGTAAAAAGTTGATAGTAAATAGTTTAGCCCTTGTGGGTGACATGGTCTGTATATAACAGTTATTCAATTGCGAGCCAGATTTGGCCTGTAGGCCACCATTTAAGGATTTGTATCTAGAAAAATAGAAGTTGACCAAAGCATTCAATGCCAAATGACACTCTGCTCAAGTAGCTTTCTATAAAGATATCACTACTGTCTAAGTCTTCATTCCTTTAAATGTCAGAGACAATACACTTGTGGTTAGAAAAAAAAGGAATTGGATGGGCAATAGGATAGAGCAGCCTTTTTGTTTGGTTTGGGTTGGGTTGGGTTGGGTTGGGTTGGGTTGCAGAAAAGGGAGCCCTGCTGTAATATGCCCATCCAGATGTCCTGGAGTTCAGATTTCCCAGCAACTTGGGTCCCTGACACTGTGCCTCCTCTCAGGACTTTGGAGCTGCCAATGTAATTGAACTCCTATTTCTTTAGCATCTCCCATGGCTGAGGCTCTCCATCTACTCCCTCAACTCTCTCCAAGTCAGATAGGAGGAAGCATTCAATTTTTTAACTATTTGTTTCATTTATTTTTTGTAGTTGTAGACGGACACAAAACCTTTATTTTATTGTTTATTTTTATGTGGTGCCAGGAATAGAACCCAGTGCCTCACACATGCTAGGTAAGCACTCTACCACTGAGCCACATCCCAGGCCCGAAGCAGTTGATTTTTTGACAAGACACCACTGTTAGCCCTGGCATCTACAAATGGGCTATGAATGCTCTGAAATTATATACTGGATTTTATTTACCTAAATGCATAGTTACATTTTTTTTTCCCTCAGGGAAAGATTGACAGTTTTCCACAAATTCTCAAAGGGGTCAGTGACCCTCTCAAAAATTGAAACAACTACATTGTAATTGATTACAGTGGAAATGCGTCAAATACAGATTTAATAATACAGATTCAAATGTATGCACTCAGCAGAAAAAAATATTGTGAGAGGAAAATAGCAATTTAAATAATGTAGGTGATCTATCCACCTGTGTAACTCCATGAGCAAGAACCCAAGAATGAGCCTGAGATATAGACATGAATCTGAAGTCTCCAACTGGAAATAAATGCTCAATGAAATTGTAATATTTCTTCTAACAAATACAAGAAATGCATTAAAGAACGCGAGTCAAGAAGGATATTCTCTCTGAGACTATGATCTTGACAGAGCTGAAGAGAGAAAAATAACATGTACTTTCTCCCAGAAGGGTTGGTATTCTTCCCTTTTCCTCCTTAGTCTCTTTTATTTTCTTTTTCCTTCCCACTGTCATGCAAACACCCTCCTCTTCTACCACCCTGTTAGAAGTACTGTCTTTGGAATTCCATAGAAAACATTGTTCACATCATTTCTAGTGGGAAAATATGCAGTGTTTCTATATTTTTTTGGTCTTAGAATTAATTTTAAAATCACAGCTAACATGCTAGAAAGAAAAACAGCCTAAATTTGGATGTCAGCTAAAGCTCTCTGCCTAGCAACCTGGTACCCTTGCAGAATCACAGACCCTGCCCCCACTGGACAGAACCTTCCACAGAGCAGAAGGCATCTGTGCCATCTACTCAGGCAAAACCCAGGGCTGAACCGCCCACTCAGAAACAGCAAACAAGCTCTGGGGGACAAGTAATGGGTAAGATTCCAGAGGAAACAAACACTCTGGATTTTTCTCTCCCCAGAGTCATGTCAGGGTTTTAGATAAAAGTCAAAGATATTATTGGAAGTCTAAAACATTTAAAATAATCTAGAATCCAAATCCATCCTTCCATCCTGCAAGACCAGATCCACATCTAATATCTCCCCTGGAGCCTTTCCTGAACCTTCTTGCCTAGACCATTTTGCGCTGTTCTGTGAACTCTACCACCAATGTCCATACTGCTCATTTTTTCAGTTATACACTATAATTTTCCGTGATTGTTTATCCTATTCATGCACATAAGTTTTGAACTTGGAGAAGCCACATCCCCTTTCCACTACAGGGCTTTGCAGAATGTTCTATAAGCCTGCTATCTGAATGGATGAATAAATGAATGATAGGTATTAAGTAACCTGAGAAAAATGGAACCACTTAAAATTATTGTTCTCTGATGAAATAGAAGATGTAGAAAACTGTACCAAGTTAGAACAGGGCAGTAGATTTTGAAGGCAGGAGGAATGTTCTCTGATATTCAATTTTTCTACTCTTTGAGCCTTACTTTCTGACCTGGGAAGTTGAGGACTTCCTGAAAGGTCAGTTGAATAAAGGGCAAGGACATAGATGATAGAGAGAGAGAGATTGAGATAGAGTTAGAGAGAGGGAACCTGAGGATGAAAGGGCAATGGGTCTGCATGCAGGGAAACAGAGCATGAGTTTGGGCTGCTCTTTAGGAAGAGTCCCTCTGGCATGTGAACAGAGACACCCTGCTCCCCTAGAGGGTGAGGGACAAACTGAACAGGACCAAACAAAAAGGTGGAAATGCTGTGAATGCCCAGCTCTACAGCATGAGGCAGCCCCGACCACCAATCCTAGTGACGGTGTGAAGGAAAGATAGAAAATTGAAACCACTGGTAACAGCAATGGGAATCACTGCCAGAGGAGAGTTAGTGGTCCTCACCACAGGGCTCCAGCTGCAGAAGCTGAAGAAGCAGCAGCAGGGCTTGGCCAAGGAGGAGGTTCACTGCAGTGCCCTGGCTGCCAGGGGAAATGTCAGTGAGGTTGCAAAGGGAAAACAAGAAATAGCTAAGTGCCCTACCTCCACCCCTAGACAGGGCCTGGGGATCTCCAGGCTGAGACTTGTATCCCTGGCCCTAACACAACATCTAGTTCATAGTTAGTGCCTAATAAATATCTAAGAAATGTGGAATGTGATGGTCATTATTATCCAAAGTACAGATGTGAAGACATGAATTGGTGTGAATATACTATGTATACAACCAGATATGGAAAATTGTGCTCTACATGTGTAATAAGAATTGTAATGCATTCCACTGTCATATATAAATTTAAAAAAAAAGAAAGAAGAAAAGGAGAGAGACCGAGATAGGGAACGAGAATGGAGGGAAAAAAGCTCAAAATTGAATAACTTGAATGGGCATTATGTTGAGCCCTAACTAAGCCTTGATTTGTCATTCCAAGGCTGCCTCAGTTCTAGAAATGATTATTCTACTTCCATGGAAACATAGATAGCTAAAGGACTAAAGAGTTCCATCTGGAGATATCATAGCAAAATAATTTATAAATACATTCCTAGAATGTATGGTCATAAAAGGTAGATAACTATATATCACCCAACCTGATGTGGAAAACCCAGGCTTATAGCACAGACAGAGAATCTTTGGATCAGCCCATAGTGACTCACTGTATCTTTTAAGAAGGTGTCTGTCTTTCCAGGAGACATTGTCAGCCAGTTTCAAGCAGCCTTTTCAAATATCTTACATGGGAAAGGAAAACATGCATCAAACTATGCACATGAATCACTTGGATCATAAGTAGCCTTACCATGATTCCTTCATGGGTATACAAACCTACAGAGACACAAGTTCACATAAATGGGATCTTAGCTTATGTACAGAGGAATGCAACCTTTCTTTTATTCTTTATTTTTTAATCTCCATCACTCCCTTTTACTCTCTTCTCTTTCACCCTGCACTATTCACATAACCCATGTTAATAATCACATATGTACTTTCCCATATGTATCCTTATGGTCCCATAATATAATTAGATAAATACATATATGTATATATTGCATATATATGTACATATATACATATATATTTATTTATCAACACATAAGATTCACCATTTTGTTATGTGCCACTGAGAAAGAAAAATGATATGATAGGCATGGTGGTACATGCCTATAATCTCAGAAGCTCTGGTGGCTGAGGCAGGAGGATTGCGAGTTCAAAGTCAGCCTTAGCAATTTAGCAAGGCCCTAAAGCCATCTAGAAAGAACATATCTCAAAATAAAAATAAAAAGGGCTGAGTATGTGGGCTCAGTGGTTAAGTGCCCCTGAATTCAATCCCCAGTACCAAAAAAAAAAAAAAAGTCTAACAGGAGCCCCAACTTATAACCAGGAAATCAAAGGCTATATTTCAGTACAAGGTTAAATAAGAATTAAATTTCTACGGAAAATAGCAAAGAAACATTTGTGCCTCTACCTTGGCAATGTGGAAAGGAGAAAGGAAAATATCAACTGAGAATTTGTTTATAAACTAATTACCACACAGATGTGAGTCCTGAATTCACACAACCATTGAGATTAACAAATAAAACCTCACCAATAGACTTCAGTTTAAAGTGGCCTCAATTTAATGATACCCCCTGAAGATGACTTGCAGAAGCAAATGCAAATCATCTCTCAAAAAGAAAACCTTACTTCTACGCTGACATTGACCTTAAGAGACTGTGTCTGTAAGATGAATTCGGGTGTGGAGAATAAAAACAAAAGGAAAAGTATTAAATACATGGAATTCAATGCTTTGTGGTTATTTAACTTTTTAAAGATGACTATTAAACATGGTTATTTAATATCTTCCAGAACAACTTCCAACACAGCAATTTGGCCCAGTTCATGCTTTTTGATGATTCCATAATAGTCTATGGAGTAGATGAATCAAAGTCAACATAGCCATTTTCTTATTGTTTTTTTTTTTTTTTTATGTGCGTTCTTGGGTCCTGATGATTTCCTTTTTGGCATGGCATTTCAGGAGTAAGTTAAGAGATCTGTGCATTTGTGTATTCAATTGGATATTTCCCATCATATATGAGAGGATACTTTTTGCCCCATCTCCACCAGTAATAGTTTTTCACTATTTTTAACTTTTGCCCATCTTGTATGAACCCATGAAAGCATCCTTGCTTTACATAGTTCAAGGAAAGAATATTTAGTAGATAATAAGTAGATTTTCTTTCACTTCAATCCTGGAACTAGAGGCCAAGTCAAAGGTCCAGGGTGCCTGGAACAACTTCACGCTAATCCTAGGAGCTGTGAAGACCTTGGTCATTGCATGTCGGGGGGGTAGGCCTGTGCACAAGGCACTCCAGGGTCAGGCCTCATTTGCTTTAGGAAACACCTTGGGGTTCAAAGGAAGCTGGAAGATGTGCCAGTTAGACGTCAGGCAAAAAGCATCATCAAAAAGAAAAGTATTCCATGGGGAGTGTCTGTGGTCTCCAATAAAAGGAAGGTTATGGGCCTAAATAATGAAAAGCCTGTTAAAAGACAACATGTCAGTAAGGTTCCCAGACCACAGCCCTCTCTCTATCACTTTTGACCACAAGAATGCAAGAGAAACCATGAAGAAAAGCCAAGTGCAGTTCAAAAATGAAGACCCAATTGACTTATTACTATGTGCAATCATTTCCTTGCCATTAATATGCCTTGAAAAGCAATTAGACTTGCACGTAAGATATTTCCCAAGTCTCTGCTGCCACCCACAGTTTGAGATGCAAACAGTGGGATAAAATCCTCAGCAGCCTAACATGGAAATTCTGATCCAAATCGACCTATACCAGTACTGTTATATTTTTCTACTTTTTAATGTATTGGTTCTTACACACACACACACACACACACACACACACAGCCATTTGGTAGGTGAAGAATAAACAAGGTATCACTTTTGCTCAATTAAACGCACTCCAGGTTTGGCACTTTTCCCACAGCAAGTAAATCAGTGTTGTTGAAATTGAACTTGTCATTTAATTAAGCCGGGGCATTAATAGTCCCGTGGTCTTCAGAGACATCTTTGTATCTAACTGAACCAGTTTGAATAGTCAGGGTAAAAAGAAAACACTTAGGAGGATGGAGATGTTGCAAATGAGAGCAAATTACAAAGGCTTTTGTCTCGAATGGAAATGTTGCTGTATCTGTCTAATTGCACATGAAGTTGTTGTTATTGTTGTTGTTGTTGTTCTGTTGAAGATATACTGAGCATAAATACTTCAATAATTCATGAGGTAGATATCATAACCACCATTTTGCAGGTAAGAAACAGAAGCCCCAAGGAACTAAGTATTCACATTTCCAAAGTCTTCCCTCAACTAGCAACAATAAGCCTTCACTCAGAACTTTAGAACCAAGGTTGATTTTTAATAATAATGTTTTGAAGTTTTATCAAAAGTTAAGAAATTACCAAAAGATAATTCCCCTTGAAGAAAATATCTTCAAATGGAAAAACTTTTGTGGCAAGACATCTTCCCTTTAAGACCCTCAACTCTCACAACAGGTTTAATGCCAGCTAAATCATAGCAATTGCTACAATGGCCAGGGAATCCCAACTTAGTGACAGAAAGCTAAGCAGCCAGTCATCTTAGTCCACTCTGCCACACCCAAACCACTCCAGTGAGAAAAGATGTGAGTGCCCTGCATGTCCAGTTATGGCTTGTTTGGAAAATAAACCATGCACACTTCCATCAACAGAAAATATTCTGGAACTCCATACTTCAAAGTAGGATGTTCAATCTTCCCCCAGGGCCTTCCTGCCTCCACCAAAGATCTGGGGACAGGGCAATGGCAAGTTGACTAGGAGCCTGTTGAGACAATCACATAATAGTCTGATATCAATTCCTGCCCAAAGACTAAGTCTTCTAGGTTATTTCTATTTTTTTGTTTGTTTGTTGGTTGGTTGGTTGGTTGGTATCGAGGGCACTTGAGCACTGAACCATATCCCCAGCCCTATTTTGTATTTTATTTAGAGACAGTGTCTCACTGAGTTGCTTAGTACCTGCTGGGGCTGGCTTTGAACTCTCGATCCTCCTGTCTCAGCTTCCCAAACTGCTGGGATTACAGGCGTGCACCACGTGCCTGGCTATAGATTATTTCTTAAGGACACCCTCTGCAGGACACCTGCATCCCAGGCTAGGAGCTGACATGCCAAACTCAGGCCAGGCACTTGCCAGCTTTTCATTCAGGTTTCAAAACACTGTGGAATCCAGACCCTGGCAGGAGAAGTCACACAGGAACTCCATTCTGGGCAATACCCTGAGAGCCTCAACCTAAACACTGTAGAGCCAGACCATGTGACTCCAAATACTGGCCCTACCTTCCAAACTCTGTGACTTCAGGCAAATTACTTAGCCTCTCTGTGCCTCAGCTAACTCAGCTGCTGAATGGTGAAACTAGTGCCTGTCACACAGTATAGTTCTGAAGATTGAAATTAGTTTAGATGTTTTTCTTAGAACAGTGATTAACACATAGAAGCAGTCTATAAATTTTAGATATTAAAGATAGAGAAAAAATTTTAAAAAATTTAAAAAATCTCCAAAACTAAGGATGAGAAGTTCATTGAGTCAGGGGCTCCTGCAGGATGAAATTGACTGAAACAACTTCCTGCTTTACAGTAATGTAACCTTTCTGCATTAGCCAAGGTTACAAGACAGGCATGCCTGAAGACTGTTCTGTGGGAGGTCAGCGCCTGCAGAAGATGTGAAAATTGGCTCCAGCCCTGAGGAATTTAGCCTGCTGCATTCCAAGCACTGAAGTTCATTGCTATTTTTTTTTTAAGTTAAAATTTTAACTTGGCCCATGCCATGTTAACCTAAGTCAGAACCTCCACTTTAAAGTTCAAAACTCAATTAGCAGGGACAAGTAATTACTTTTACCTCCCTGGCAGGCAATATTCTTCAGAGAGAGGAAGTTCATGCTTCAGTCCTGACAACAGTTCCAAGATCTGTTACTGCAGACCTTGACCTCTGCATACCTGGACTGGAGGCTGGAGTGAGCCCTGGATGAACCCTGGATGCTGCCATGGAGAGTGAGAGGCCATTTCAGAAGGGACTAAAAACCCAGATCTGTGATCCTCAGCTCTGGGAATGCTCATTAGCAAAATGTACAGTTGCTAACAACTTCTCCTACTCCCCCCTCAGGAATGATCACCTGTGAAATGCTCTCATAAATAACTTTAAGTGTGTGTGCGTATGCATATGTGCACCGGAATAGATGTGTGTAGATGGTTACATCGGATGGCTGAGTTTGGGGGCTGCTGATGTGTGTCACAAGTGCATCATACCCAGAGTGAGGGGTCCTGAGTGTGAGCACTCACCGTGTCGCTCACCATGTAACCTGAAGTGTTTATTTCATTTGTGCAAAGCTTCTATTTCCATCGTGTGTAAATTTCTCCCCTGGACATGTTCAGTGATTAAATGAGATTGTTTATGTAAGAGAACTTGGAAATATGTAAAGCTTGCCATTATTCAGTTCCAAACTCCTAAATTCCCTGACTCCATCCAGCACACTGTACCCCATCTTGCAAGCTATTTGATGGGAAGTGGTGCCTTTCATCTCCAAGCCCAGTGTTCAGCACCCTAATTGAGGCACAGTAAGTTTGATACAAGTTTGCTGAATGAACAAAAAGGCAAACAACTGATCAGAGAGCAGTGAAGTCCCTAGCATGAATAGCAATAGTCATGCACTTGTCCTGAGATCTTGATTTGGCATCTTGGTCTGACAGGTCTGAAAACAGATATGTTGTGGCTAATTCTAGTGATTCAGGAGGCTGAGGCAGGAGGATTGCAGGTTCTAGGCCAGCCTCAACAACTTACTGAGGTCCTGTCTCAAAAAAAAAAAAAAAGGACTGGAGATGTAGATTAGTGGTAAAGCACCCCTGAGTTCGATCCCCCAATACCAAAAGAAGGAAAAAAAGGAGGTAAGAAATGCACAAGCGTTCACATTTAAACCATACTTTAATATAGCAGAGTACCTAAAGGCAATGAGGACAATGAGAAAGAATTTTTTTCTTTATTTAATATGAATTTTAAATATTATAAGGAATCACTTGCCTCCCAACCAGTGATGAACTTCACTAAAACAGTGAGGTGGAGAGCGGTAGACTGGTTGTCCAGGATCAGCCAACCACATGTCTACACAGGTCCTTAGGGTTTCAGACTCTGCACGAGTGCTCTGGATCTTAGGGGTGCACCAGAGTGACTGTGAAAGGATTCCCAGATGTAGGGGAGCAAACAGCAACAGCATCCACACTGACTTATCCCCAGCCCAAAATATTAAGTCCCTTTAGTTTTAGGCTACTTAAGAACACAGCCTGGCAGCTGTGGGTGTCCAGCCCCACCAGCAGAGGTAGGATGGAACCGGTATACATTTCCTAAATCCAGACAACTCTAGGTATGGGATTCTGCCTGGTCATGGAGCTATAGTTACCCTTACCTCACACTGGCTCTGACACCTCATGACTTAGCTTCTCCTCCAGTACCAAGAAAGGAGATACTGATCAGTCCCATCTGCTCAAAAGACTGAACCAGCCATCAGTAGACCACAGATGTCACCAGTGATACCATGGTTCACTCCAACCCCCAAATTAGGCCTCTGATACTCACAGGAGCCCAGATTCATCTTGATATGCTACAGCTTTGATGTTATGATTTAGAGGAACAGCCTCGTCCTCTGGGAACCTTCCCATCACCAGGTGAGTCCCTTAGGCTTTTTCTACCTTGTCCTCACTCCCTCCTGGTCTCCAGAGGCTCCCAACGCAGTCTTTAACCATGTCAGGTCCCTAGGAAGACAGGATGCTTTACAGCTTTCCCTAAGCAATTTTCTATAACTTCACAGCAAAAATGTCCCCTATTCTTTAAAGAGAGCTTGTTCACTGAAGTCTCAAGTGACCGTTTACTCAGCAGCTCGATACAGTAATACCCTTTTTAAAATGAATCAGGTCCTATAAATTAAATACCGAGTGTTCTCACATGACTCACATTTGAGGCCTTTCAGTGTTAAGTCAGAGAGAACTTTTGGAGGTCTCTTAATTTTCATCATCCCAGCTGATTTCTCAAACCCAAAGTAGAATTTTACCTCTGCTCTTATCAATGCATGCATGACTTTGCTCCTCCATGACTCCTAAATCCCCAGTGCAAACACATGATCTTAGAGCCAGCATGGGGTGAAGTTGTCTCTTAATGTAAGCACTGAACCCTGTGACCCAGACCTGAACAGACTCACTGAACAACCCGAACAGGTTGGGAGCATAAGAATCAAGTAGTGGGCCTGAATTAATAAATTAAGCTATTCTGAAGGTATGCCTTCCAATCGCCTTACTGACTAAGTGGGGAACAAGAGAAGATAACAGTGGAAGCTAAAGAAGAGAATGGTATTGATCATCCATTTATATAAAAGCCATGCTAATTTCCTTGTCCAGATCAAATTTCAGGCAGAACTCTTGGACCTTCCTAATTACTGACCCTCCACTGGCAAGGTACGTATTTTTTCCATCATCAACAATCATCAGATACCTAGCATGTGTCAGGCATTCTTCTAGGCAAAAGGTGGACACAGTCCTGCCCTCATGAAGCTTGTGCCCTAGAAGGGAGAGACAGATAATTTAGATGAAATTAGCAAGAAATATCAATTCAGATCACAATAAACCTCTAAACACTAAAACAGAATGTGACTGTGGAGAGAAAGGGGAAACCTGATTCCCGAACCGAGTCCTCCTCCCGAGACCTGGTCAGAGTCAGAGAAAATGAAACAGTTCCACAGGGAGTGAAAGCCTTGAACCTGGCTTGATGAACAACAGCGATCTCAGTATTAAAGAGACCTTTAAGCCACAGCCCACTCTTGAGTCCTCGGGAGTTAAGGCTTCCTTCCCCTGGTCCCTATTTCAGAAATGCTTCACTGAAGACTGAGATGATAGCTGACAGGCCTGTGGGTGAGGACTGGTTTCCACACAGAGCTTTGCCCTGGATCAAGTGGAGGAGACCTTTAAAACTGTCTGACACCTGAGTCCCAAAGGCTCTCACCTAATCTGTCTGGGGTGCAGCCAGAGAATCCGAATTTTCAAAATCTCCCTGAGTTATTCTAATGATCATCCAGGAATGCAAGCAACCATTTGGTGTGCCTAACAATATCACCTCTAGCACTTGTTTAAAATGCAGCTTCCTCAGGCCCCAGGAGGCATGCATGGTTCTGTAGGCTTAGGCTGGGGCTCAGGAATGCACCTACTTTTGACAAGCATAAGCTTCTGATGCAGGGGCCAGCTACTTACAAATTACTTGAAAGGCTCAATTACACCAAGGGGCAGAGATTGAATTATTTTTTAATACCGTCTTTATAGAGGAAAGGAAAATCTAGGTCAGCCCATGAGCTAAAGAGTACCTAATGGCCTGCAGAGAATTTTGTGTGTGCAAAGCTCCTCAGGCTCTTTACCTGCTTCTAACGTTAAATATTTAAGTTACCTTTGTTTAAAAGCTAAATTTTTTAAGGAGCTGTAAATATGATAGAGCAAGTCAATGCTTACACATTTGTAAAGCTCTCACCTGGCCTTATGCCTAAATGCCCCATTGTGACACGGTTGTTTCCAGATTCTCAGGAAAGGAAATCCCTTTGTAGTGTTGTCATTTTTGGTTCGTTCTGTGCACCTGCTGAAAAAAAAGTCAAATAGGCCTCAGCTCCTCCTTTTGGAATGCAATGCTGCGGGTAAGGAGACAAATCTCAATTTCAAAGTAATTGCAGGAACAATCCTGTTGGTGAAGAATATATTCAAGAGAGATCTTTGAGCAGAAATGCTGCTAAATGTTCCCAGCTAACAAGGGGCATCGTCTGATGCAAAGCAATTGGCTAAATCTGCCTCTATATTCCCCTGTAATATGATAAATGTAAGGAGAAGCAAATTTGTCTTGGTATTTCACAACGTGATAAATGATGGGAAATGTAATTGTGTAATGCCAATAGCACCAGAAAATTGCAAATCTCCAAATGAAATGTTCCTTTCAATCTCATAATCAAGTGACTGGCAGGGCATTTGAAATATTACGTAAATTGCAGCTAATTTTCTGTAGCGACTTGCTGCACCTTGTTCTGCTGTACCAGCAAAAGGTAGACAGAAACAAAAGTCATTAATTGCATGAAAAAGAGTAGCCTTGTTTCCTTTCCTGACACTTCCCCACACCATTAATTCAGCATACCACACATGTCTGTGGGCATGGATATTTTGTGGCCCTTGCCAGGCTGATACTATAGGGGAATCTTGATCACCATGGAGACAGCATTTGGGGTTTGGGATGCTTGTTACCTTGAGAGAGAATAAGAGGAGACAGTGGCATAGCTAGAAATTCTGGGCTTTGGATCAAAACTGTCCAAAAAGGACCTCTACTCCTTATTAATTTTAAAATACAGAGATTTTCTGTGAGGTAAGAAGCTCCCTGGCTATACTTAAACCTATGGGGAAATTATTATATTAGAAGATGCATCACAAAAAAAAATCTTTAATGCTTTGACTTAAAGAAGCAAAAATCAACTTGATTTGGCATAGGCATGAGTGGGAATTTATTATAAGGATACAAGAATGTCTTAGAGCCCCCAAGAGCAAAGATGCAGCAGGGACTCAGGAACCCACAGAGCACTTTTTCATCACTTTTATTCTCTGATTCTTTTTACACATGTGTTTCTCATTTCTTGGAAGTCCTGTATTTTCAGCCACTCAGTGAGTAATGAGGCTGGGAGAGGATGCTGTCCTCAATTCCAAGTTAAAATTTCAGACAATGGAAACTGTCCCTCTCAGGACACCTCCAAATTCCCAAGGCAGGGTTCTAAGTGGTTCTGTTGGGTCCAGTGCTCATCATCAATTTGATCCATTATTTTCAAGTAGGTATTGGGTCACATTATATGAATGTTTGACCATGAGATCCTATTCCCAAGGATGGGGAGTTGGGACCAATAGTCAAAGCTGTCATTTTGAGCTGCGGAAATATGCTCCTAAGGCAATTTCTACACAGTTATTATGCTGTTTGGATCTTCCAATCATCCTCTGAGGGAGAAAACTCAGTCGATATGTTCATTTGACAAACAAGGAAATTCAGGCTCATAGGGGACACATGGCTAGTAAATATTATTGCCATAACTTGAATCTAAGTTGTCTGCCAGCAAATGCTGTGTGGGAAGAGACAAACAAAGCCAACTTTCTCCTCTCTTTTGCCTTTACATTTTATTTATTGTGCCTTTCCTGCTCAAAGAAAATCCAAATTCATTCACTTAACCAAAAGATAATAATCAACACATGCTTTGTGCAAGCTATTATCCTAAGCCTATGGGGAATACAGTGCCTGCCCCAGAAATGCTCAGATAGGAAACTGAACAATTTTACCTGCCAAGACTCCTAGGGTTGCCGTACAACTCCAGGCAGAACAGCACGGTTGAGTCTTGAGAACAGGACCTTCTAGAGTAGGATAGTGCCTGGTGCATGCTACAGCTAAACTCACTTGTTCCTCCACACGCCCCTTTGCAGATGGTTACTTTCTATAAATCAGAACCTAACTGAAATGGGAATTCTAACTTCAGTATTTGCCAGAACCTAAGGCAAGGGGTGGGGATGTCTCTAACATTCAGAACTCCTTATTGATAAAGCTGCATTTCGGGGAGGAAAAAAAAATGACTTGCAATTAATAGAGAGAAGTCACAGCTGTGGTCTCTAAACGGCGACCTGGGAAGTCCCAAGGCTTGCCGGACATGTCCAGTCTTCCATAGATGCCTGGTCAGTAATTACTCCTATGGGGAGGAAATCATCCATGATGATTGGAAGAGCTATCTAGGATTGAGGGAAAGGTAAGCTTGCATTGTCAGAGGATCATGTGCAGATGTGGGAGCCCAAGGAGCTAAATGCATGTTAGAGAAAGGGCTAGAGAGCAACCAAAGGGATGACGGCAGCAGAGGACTGCTCTGAGGACAGGCCTGGACAAGGGTGGGGCCTGCTCTCTGGGATGGTGAGAAAGAAAGCAGAAAAGGGATTCCACCTTTTACTACTTCTCCGTGTTTCAGTCTAATACAAAACAAGTGGACCTTTGTGTTAACCCTGCTTTCTCCAATGCCTTTTCCTTCTTTTCTTAATAACCATCATATCAATAAGCTACCTTAATAAAAATTGTCAAAAAAAAGCATTGCTTTTGGAAAATAAGCTTTGGGACCATTTGTTGCCATACTACACACACACACACACACACACACACACACACACACACACACTTTCCAAAAAGACACTAATCAAATCTTAACTATGTTCAAGGTTGCCAGGGATTAACTGGTCTTTTCCACCACGTGTTAAAAACAAGACCACAGTTTGCACTTGCTTCAGGTATAGCCCCTACTACCAAGACCCTCACTGATAGATCAGCAAGGAAGAGTCTACTTTGGATAACATTTGAATTTGAAATCAAATGTGCCTATAGATCCCCACTTCATGAAGCATGACCCAACAACACATCTCTCATTTTATAGTTTTCCCATGAAAAAAGGAAAACTGCAGGCACTTAACTCAGGCCCCAAAGTGCACAGCTAAGGAACACCTGGCACCATGAATAAGTTGCAAGTGTATCTGTTTTCCTTAAAAAAAAAAAAAAAAATCCATTAGCGAGTGCACTTCTGAATGTACTGCTGGTAGTGACTATCTTACTAAAGACCAACAGTGCTCATTACCAAGCAGTGCAAGAGCCCAAGGGAAGACAGGAATTGGTTTTATAAACCGTTGACAGTCTAGAAAGTCTGCAGTGTTTACTATTTTAAAATTAAACATCTGGTTGAAAGATCTGTTATTTTATGATTTTTATAACAATACAAAAGTCACGTTTAATTTCAGTCTTTCTCCATCAGAGTTTCAAGTAACTTTGCTTTTGGTCGTGATAGCTCCATAAGCCTTGGACTCCGAGAGAAAGAAAAAAAAAATTCCTCTCGGATTACTCCTGGTCAGTTCCACCCCTACCTTATAAAACTCCTTCTGGGAGGCAAAACAAACTAGTTATATGGTTTTCCTTCCAACAGTCTGTAGCAGTTGAGCGTGACTGTGGGTTTATAGTGCCTCCAAAGATTAAAAACAATCCCACTTAAAATGCTCAAATCAAATTCACAAGCAACCTAATGAGCTGTGAATGTAAATGTAAATGCTTTACTAAGTGAGCACCCATAAAAGAATTATGTGCCCTAAGTAATTACGTACAGATGCTGACTCTCAGGAGTTCAGTTTGGGACATTTCTCAGCAATGGGGTGTCTTATGTTTATCCTTTAGTGTCACTTCAATATTAAGAAAAGGCACCTATTTTCTAGAGTAGAACACAAGCTGCAATTTGCCCCATGTGTGAACCCCTTCACACCCCGGGTTCCTGATGACACCTCTATCTTCCCTTCCCCTCCTTAAGGACACTTCTATAGATAAAGCAGTTCTTTTGCAAAATCTAATCTCAGAGCACAGTTCCCACAGATTTGGATAGAACTGAAAACAGAGAACACCCACTGTTTGATTACCACATGAAAAGATGGGAACTAGAGTCCACAATAGGAAAATTGTGATGCTCTCTGAGCTGGCACCTCCAGGCTTCACAGTCAGTTCCCACTGATCGTCACTGGTGTCCCCTCTGCTCCACTGCCAGATATTTAGACCATTGCTTGCTTGCCAAACAGGCACAGATCTTCTATTTAAATTTCCAGGAAAACTCATACTCCTTAGTCATATCTCCTAGACACCTGTCATTGTCAAGTCTCTTAACTTTAATAAAATAATTAATGCTTATCTCAATCCAATTAGTTTGCATTCTGAAGGGCGATACCTTAGGGTAAAATGAAAGCAGGGCTCCTCTTATTCTTTGAGTCAGGCTATTCCTCACGTTGGTCCTAAGGTTCACCAGCTTTGGATCATTTAGGGACTGGATCAGAAAGTTATTGGTTTGCCATTTTTCAGGGAATCTTCTACTCTTCCAAGTTTAATTGACTCCCAGCTACAACTGCAGATTATCCATTGCTTAGCTATTAAGTTGATCTGACTTGTCCACAAGTCACTGGTTTTATTGTGTGGGTCTTATCAATGGACCTCCCAAATTCTGGTCATTAACTCGAATTTCTACTCACCAATCTCTTTGCTCCAAGCATTTCAGATCAGAATCACAGACATTCATTAGGCCGATCATCATCAAATTACTCAACTTAGCCGATTCCTTTTTGAAAAGAGTTTATACCTGTTCCTTGGATCCTGCTGCTCTGGAATCTTCAGGTAATTTCTTCTCTCAGGAAACATACACACACACACGCACACACACACCTCACATGGCCACATGTCTTCCCTTTCAGCGTCTCCCACCAGAACTGTGATTATAATGAGAGTGAAGAAATTCCCATCACACATCAGTACTAGCTTATTTCCTAAAAGGAAATCAGATTACTGATATTCTTCCTCCCTTGAGAAGTAAAAAGTATGCCAGAGAGCCTCCTAACTATCAGAATGGTAAGTTAACTCTAGACACTAAAAATTGCTATTAAAATTTTTGAAGCATCTCTCTCTCTTTAAAAAAAATTGTTTTGATTACTGATATGAAGCGCCACTCAAAAACCACCAGAATCCCCTTTTCTATGGCATTCCAAATTAAATCCAAATCCTTAAATCTGTAGCATGCAATAAAATCTAACTCCTATCTAATCTACCTCTTCAAATTCCCTTCTTCCTTTTCTCCCCATCACGAATCCATTGATCCAATGATTGATTCACCTCCCACGGGGACATCTTTTTTATTTCTTCCTCCGTTGAACAAAAATTTATTCCTGCATCTGCACCATTGCTTATGTCCTTTTACCAAAATGCATTCCCTGAGCCATTCTACTTTCATTCAAAACTCAAATCTCACTTCCTTGGAGCTTTCTCAAATATACCAGTCTCTGATGCTCATTCTACTAATGAAATCCGTGTACAACATTATACCAAGATTTAGGAAAAAACACGGGGCTAAGAGCATTCTGAAGGGAGATACCTTAGGGTAAAATGAACAACCAGGACAAAATGATCTCCTTAAATCCAACTTCTCTTATCTGAGACAAGGAGTTCCTAATAATCTCATTTCAGTTCTGATCTCAATGAAATCATTGATCCTTATCATAAACTTCCAGTTACTCATTCATAATTAAATTAATTTAGTAAATAAATATACCAAGACCTCCATGCTATAGTTAAGAAATGCTTATACTGAAAAATTAGTCACGTTCATCTGAAATCCAAACTTAACTGGTATCTGCCTTTTATCTGGCAACCCTGTCCAAAGGCCCATGTTCTCTAATCACTAATAAATTTAGCTAAATGGAGAAGGGGGCTTTGTTTTACCCAACCCCTTTCCAAAGCTTCTGGCACAGTGCAAAATTTATATTATGCTCTCAAGTGTTTGGGGATAAATTGGCACCAACTCCCTCAAACTAACTGACTCAGTAAGGAAAAAAAAAAAGCTCATTTTTTCTAAAAAAGTAAGCAAGCTCTTTATCCTGTTGTCGATGCAAATGAATTTTTAAAAGAGCCCAAACTAAACTGGATTTTTTTCCCCAACTTCCTCAGTCCCACCTACTGCTACCTTACCTTCCACAGATGCCCCATAAAGGAGTCTATAAAGAAGCTCAGTAACCAGTCCACATAAATCCCTTACTGGTTACCCTTCCCTCTGGTCATATATACAAGGGGAGCAAAAGCAGTTTCTTTATTACTTGTGCTCAGTTTGTTTATGAGACTCCATATATCTGGCTACTGTAAAAGACTCCCCATCCCCACTCCCACACTCTTCCCTCCACTTAGTCAAATGGCATGTCCTATTTCTGCTTGCCATAAAAATGAGCACCGCTCTCTCTATATATGGAGGGAAGGATGTCATTGTTTTATTCTCTTTGGAAGTAGACCCTCTTATATCTTGAGACTAGGTCTTATAAGGTCATTGTCTACATTAAATTGGAAGATGAAATCAATGCTCTGCCAGAGAATTGCAGGCACTGAAGTAGCAAACAGAATCAGGACCAGAAAGAATCCCAAAAGTAGGAGTTAGGAGACAGGAGTTAGCTTTGAAGCAGCCACTACCTCAGTACCTCAGTTTCCTCTTGTGAAAATGAGAAAACCCATCCTGAGAATCTGTAAGATCTCTTCAGCTTTAAGGTTCTATGGTTTTAAGCAAGATTTACATGGAGGTCAACTGAGGATTTAAACTCAATAGAGGAAGTGAGATAAATGCACCATTTACAGCAAATGGGTCTGATGTATAATGAACACTGCTTCCTCTACAAGTGTAATGGAAAAATACCACAGAGGAATCCAAATCATTTATTTACCTCAGCAACAGCACTGCACAAAAGAGCAGAGACTGTGATTGTATATTTACTTCTTTCTTGTTTTGATCCAAGGCTGAGGTGTTGCAATTAAAAAGAGACACATAGACATAAGAGAAACAGATTGAGTCAGAAATGAGAGTAAATTCAAGTTGCCTGGTGGTAGCCATAGATAGTTTCCTCTTCACAGTATGTCAATTGGCTTCCTAGACAAGCCTTATCCCAAGACTTATTCCAACTTGCCCCACATCCAATGTGTACCTGCCACAGAAGAACAATCCCAGACCACACCAAAAACATCATTTGAAAGCTGTTCATTAAAAAGTGCTCCTCAAAATTTTGTTTGGTCATAGTCACGGAGAGGTTTTAAAAGAATTAAATGGAGAATGATGTCCTGCATTCAAAGAGCAACAATGATTCATGTACATGCTTAGGGTGAGAACACATATAGACAAAGGGTGGAAGATTCAACCTATACCCACACCTCTAATCCAATTCACTCAAAACTTGGAAATATTGGGGGACATACAAATGTAAGACAAAATATTTTCTACTTTTTATTTGGGTTTCTCTGGGAGAAACCACATTAATAGAGCAGCACTTGGCAAAACTCTCACAGATATTAGAGTTCTCCAATAAGCATTTTATGAAGTGAGAATCAATAGGTTCTCACAGCTCTCCAGAGGAGCTGTATGTCATCATCAGCTAAATATCTACTGTTATTGTTTTCCCCACTGAGCATTTGGTAAAATACATTCAATTCTCTTGCAACTATAATGGCATCAGTAAATGGCAGACAGGGACCTCTGGGAGACATACAATCTGTCCCCTTTCCCCCAGGCAAGTCCACACTTAAACTGTTGCAAAAAGAGTGGCGTCAAATCCTAGTCTAAAAAAATCCCTTGGTAAAGAAACACACGCTCTCAAAAATACCCACAAAAAACTACTACATGGACTCT
The DNA here is from genome assembly GCF_052094955.1 of Ictidomys tridecemlineatus. Lineage (NCBI taxonomy): Eukaryota > Metazoa > Chordata > Mammalia > Rodentia > Sciuridae > Ictidomys > Ictidomys tridecemlineatus. The sequence goes on from NC_135477.1 coordinate 56,910,171, forward strand.
AGGGTCATTTGCATGGCTAAATTTCTTAGTTAAAAGTGTTAAGTATATTTTGGAGTTCCTGCATAGCCTCGTATCCCTTAGACTTGCATTTTCAAAACTGTGTTCCCTATATGCAGGTAAACATCCAGCCTAAGAATGGTTTTATGGACAAATAAGTTAGAGAATGCTGGTTTAAGCCAAATCAGAAAGATTTCTTTTAAGACAGGAACTTCTCCAAATCTATGTCACCGTAGATTCTTTTATTGGTAACACTATGAACATATTGGCATGATTCTTGCCCAGTAGGCTCCACCCTCATTATCCTCACCAGCACGACTCCGCCCATACCCAGTGATTCTACTCAGATTCAAATGACAAACATCTCCCTTCCAGGAAAGCCCTTTGTTCACAGCCTAGAGCAAGGGCTGGCAAACTGTAGTCCATGGGCCAACTTCATTCCACTGCCTGTTTTGTACAGCCTTCAAGCTAAGAATAGATTTTACATTTTTAAGGATTTTTTAAAAATATCAAATATAGAATGATTTCTTGCCATAAAGGTATACATGATTCACATCCCAGCATCCATGAGTAAAATTTTATTGGAATGAAGCCATGATCACTGTTTACATGTTGTCAATGAACTGCTTTCACATAATAGCAGAGTCACATAGGTGTAGCAAAGACCATTTAACCTGAAAAGCCAAAACTGCTTATGGTCAGGCCCCTTACAGAAAAAATTTGCCATGCCCTGTCCTTGACTATATACTCTCATAGCATTTTACAAAACTTTCCGCATTTAATTGTCTGATTACCTTATTAATAGCTGTCCCCTCGGTATTCATCAGGACAGAGCGCATGTCTGGTTTTTCTTACTTTTTTATCTCCAAATAGCACAGGACCTGACACATAGTAGATATTAACTAAATTTGTATTGATGAGTAAATAAGTAAATACCTCTCGAAACCAGGGTTCCACAAAACATGCCTAGGGAAATGCCACTCTGTGTACATGTCCTCCAGTTAGTTGGCCTCCAGAGTTGTTCACCAAAATTAGGTTATGAAAGGAGTCCAAATCAGCAGAAGAGAGGTTTTTCGGTCTTGAGACTACTTCACCCTGAGGAATCTGAAGGAACTACAGCCTCACTCATTAGAGGTCTACAAAGGTCCTCCAGAATCAAGAAAGGAAACATTCGGAATTTCAAGGGGGTTTGAAGCTATGCAGGAAAGCTATGTCTCTGTGGGGAAGCTGAGGAGTAGGACGAATATATGAAGAGGAAAGGAAGATGAGTTATATGAAATTCCCAGAATGTGGAAGAACTAAAGGGACTCAGTGAGAAAAAGAGAGGCCTGTTTCTACTGGACAGAGTAGGTTAAGTATTCGTGATGGTCCAACAGTGAGATTGTTCTCCTTGGTAATGGCTAGCATGGCGGCCCATCTAGATGCAGCAGTCTTAAAGGAAGAACTACATGATTTTCTTCACGTTCTGGAACTGCCCTCTGACTCCTTTCCTGTTTTGATCTAAATCTCTGCTTTTCTCATCAGAAGCTGTTTATGAGGTTTAATGCATGGACTCAAGCATTACTGAGTGCTTATGGACACGTGTCAGCAAGAAGTTGTTTCCCTGAGTTTCAGACCAGCTGTGACCAGGAGTTTCCGCCAGTCTTTCTTCCTGATTATCAATGAGAAGACAAGCTTTCCAAGGAAGCACAGAGTAAAACCAGCAGGCCTCTGCTGGTTTTTAAAAGGAAACAGGTTCTTTTCTGCTTCTTCACCAATAAAGACCATTTCTTTTCATTTATTTGCTATTGAACAAAACTTTCTTGAGTTGCTATGGATCATACACTGTTTTACAAAATCCTCCCTGACCTAAAGGAGTTCTCTGTTTCGTGGGGAAAATAGACATTAAAATGGATCATCACATAATCAATAACTATGTCCAAACTCCAATAAGAACTTTAAAGGAAAACCACGGGACACTGTGAGTGTGTATAACAAGGGAAATAACTTAATTGGAAGGCTAAGGAGGCCCATCAAAAGATGTGGCATTTTAGTAGAGATCTAATGAAATCATTTTCAAGAACCAGGTCAAAAAAATAAAAAATAAAATAAGTATTTCTGCCTGAACCCCTTTGGGATTTCCACCTAGAAATCTCGAGTCATTGATATACTTCAAACTAACTATAAACCAGGCATGAAGAATTAAGCTCTCCCATATGTGATGCTACCACCAGAAAGGATTGTTGGAAATTTTCTGAGTTTTCCTACAAATTTACTAGGAATCTTTATGATTTTGATTTTATGGATGGAAAAAATCAAGTAAGAAAGATCCAGGTTTGAGGTAAGGTTGTAATAACATCCCCCCCCCCTTCTACAAAGATTGCAGAAATGAGCTGTTTACTCCAGAGCCACCTAGCTGGGTCCAGAATCTAGGAAGTCAATTGGTGGGTTAGGTACTTCCTCACGTAAGGTATCAGCAAGCAAAGAGACATTCATTTGGCTCATGTGGAGTTCCATCTGTGCACAAAGCCCATCTCTAAAGATTGAGGGGAGAACAGGAGTGTGCTTTAAGAGTGATTCTTTTCTTAAAATGGACAAAGTAGAACAGAAAATAATAAGGACTCAGGGAGAACAGGACTTCTAATTCCAATTACTCACTAAAAAATAAGGGGACTCTGCAACTGGTGTTGGGCTGTGCCCTCAGAAGGTCAAAAGTAAATACCAATTATCAAGGAACTTAATCGAGTTGATGAAATATCACACACAGATATAGATACACAGAAAAAGATCGATACAACTAAAGTATGGATCAGATACAAATCATAAGTCCCATATGAGATCACAGAAGGATACCAGAGTGGTCAGAAAAGAATTTAAATTTGTATTGAGAATTTATACCTATAGGCCAATAGGTGGTAACATTTATTAAGCACTCATTCATGCTCCAGACCTTGTGCTAAGTGCTTGAACACATTATTTCACAAAGGTAATAAAAGAGGCGCTGTTTGAAAGATGAAGAGACCAAGGCAAGAGAAGTCAAATAATTTAGCCAAAGTGTCCCAGCTTGCATGTGACAGAGCTGACAGCAGAATCCAAGGTCTGTTCTTAACCCACAGAGTCTCTTTTTATCTTTAGAATCTGGTGTTTGCACAGCTGTCAAAGTAAGTAAACCTTCTTCATCTCACCTATCATTGTAACTGTTATATCTCAATAAAGATATATTCAAGGCAAATCTGGGATTCAATCCACGCTGACACTAGAGCCTGCGCTTTTAATTTTCATACTATGCCATCTTTATAAGAACAAAGAGCAACCAGTACCTAAATAGGTGAAAGAACACGGGAAAGACATTCTTTTATTCATTCATTCAATACATGCATGACTGGAGCTGTCCTCGGTGCTGGAGACACAACAGGAACAAACCTACCATGTAGCTCCTTTTGTCATGACCCTTCCATTTTGTGAAGGGAGATAGGATGTGAATAAAAATAGATACCATTAAATTACATAAACCAATAGGTGATTCTTGGTGCATAACATGTACTAAAACATGAATAAAGCTAGATAAGGGAATAATACCACATTTCAGGGGTGGGGACATGATTGTGCCATTTTAAATATTACAGTGACAAAAGGCCCTGATAACAATGAGGGACAACTACACAGAGCACTACAGGAAGAGAGAAAGTCATGTGAGTACAGGGAGTTGTTCCAGGCAGAATGACTGCTAACTACAGGTGCTTTAACTCCATTATCTACCCAAATGAAATCTAAGGATGATATTTCTTCACCTCTTGAAACTGCCAGAGGGCCCTGGTTGAATGCTCTGGAAGTTTCCTTTGCAGACATCATATCTTCATGACTCTCAGGTAACCAGGTTGTCACTATTCTCCTGACTTGCTAGAGGAAATTCCCTCTATGTTCTTGATTATCAAAGACAGCCCTGAAGATTCTTTTTGCATGCCATGGACCTTAAGTCAGGAATTCCTATTACAGAACACCTTTTGGGGGAGACTTAGTGATTCTCACTCCCAGGAAGAGACCCCTGCACTATTTTCAGTCATTTATTAGAAGCTCATAAGCCAAGGGAATTCTAAGTGGCATGGAACAAAGCAAAATGACTTCTGATATTCCTTGTGGCCACATACTCAAAAACAGGTAACTCTGAAACTATCACAAACTAGAAGATCAGAGTCCAGAAGAGGGAGAGAAGTTAAAAGAGGGGCTTATTTGATAAAATCTCTCACTATTGGTTGTTTTCCTACTTTTCAACTTTGCTTTCTTAGGTCTGTCCCTGTGATATAAAAATATGGCCACAGAGAGGTTTGGCCTTATGTCCTTACAACCCTATATCCAGAGAGCTTTGCTTCTAGCTCCTGTTTGAAAAATGCTAAGGAAGGATTTTTTTTTTTTGTCGAGTTTAAGCCAAATGTCCTTCTCTGGATCGAGTTCTATGGCTGAGGTGGTGGGGCTCTATGATTGGCCAGGTCCCCCAAAAAACACATAATTGAAAAGAATATATGTTTCCTTAAGATAGGGACATCATGATCAGAAGAGGAAAGATACTGGATGGATGCTCAGCAAACAAAAGAAATAGCTTTTGCAAGTAAGAATATGGATGAAACTTAATTCTTTTCTTTCATGTGCTAGATATAATACTCCAGCCTGTTTCACGGATTCTCTCATGAATCAATCATTGTACAAGTAGCTATTGATGAGGTAACATGAGGCCAGATTGGGAGCAGTCTTGAAACTCAGGATAAGGAATTTAAAAATATATGGTATGGATGATATACAATACCAATAATGTATTGGTATTAGAGGGCCATTAGAGGTTTTTGAGGGACAGGGTCATTTTAAAAGTCTGCTTGTAGGTGGTTTGTCCCACAGTTTTCTGTCTCTGTCACTAGTTTTCGGTGGATTGAATGGCATGCAAAGACCTGAGTCTTCAGATTCCAGACGGGATCTGAGAGTTTTCTTATCAAACCTTTATGATATATCAAGAGTCTTTTTTTTTCTCCTGGTCATTAATCCCTAGTAATGAAAAGGAATAATGATAGTGCTGAACTGAGCAGTATTTGGAGAAACATCACCTGTTAATTCCAGGCCTCACCTACCAGCTCAGGGGGAAGCAAACATTTCCTTCTGGCAGCTAAATGCAGGCTTCAAAATAAATTTGAAAACAGTGAGCACATTCTGTTATTTTCCCTCTTAACAAGGCTTGATGAAAGCAATCTCCACAGAGGCTGCCTAATTGGGCAGGGAGCTCATCTCTGAGCAGCCCTGGCAGAAGGAACTGAGAGCGGGTTAGTACATTTTGTCTGAAGGCTAACCCCTTCTCCAAGGGAAAGGGAGAGTTGTTTCACCTGCAGTGCCCCCATTCCACACATCACCAAGGTCCTCTGAGGGAGCCTCATCAAGTGGCTGTTTTGAGTGAATTCTGAACAACTGGCTCCCTACTTTATTTCCCAGTACAAACTCTTCGGTTTCCTAATTATCCTGCAGGGGAATGTACACTGTTTACTTACTGCTCCTGAAAATATGGAAGGTTTTGCTTCCTGCGGCTGAGATACCTTGAGAAACCAATATCAGTCATTGTACCCTCTCTGAGCCATGTGAGGAAGGGTCAGGGGACAGATACAGCTCCCTCTTCCCACCCACGCCAAACTCAGAAGAGCCTTTGAGGGTAGGGACATTGAGGATTGTGGACCAAATGAATTGTCCTCAGTGGCCGAGTTCTGGGTTCAACCTCAGCCAGTCGACTGGCCCCCACCCACACCACAGCAACAACTTCACTTCACTCTCAGGTAAGTGGGTTGTCACTATTCTGACTTGCTAGAGGAAATTCCCTCTATGTTCTTGATTATCAGAGACAGCCTTGAAGATTCTTTTTGCATGCCATGGACCTTAAGTCAGGAATTCCTATTACAGAACACCTTTTGAGGGAGACTAAATGCTCCCTTCCAAACTGTCTTGAGATACCCCAGATCCTCCCAAAACTGACTGGCCACCACAGTCATCAACTAGGGCCTGCACTAGGGGAACAAACAATAATAATACTAGCTAATGTGTGTGTGACATTTTTGTGTGTGTGCCAGATGCCTTATGTAAGTGTCTAATTTTAGGTACAAAACAACTCTATAATTTTCTCCTTTTAGAGATGAGAACCTGAGGTTTATAGAGTTTATATAACTTCACTCAATGTTAGATAATGAAGAAGGAGCAAAACCATTGCCATTTAGATGGATGGGGTGGGGAGTCAGTATACACTCTGAACCCTCCACTGCACTGCTTCCCAGGTTGGGCAACATCTGCTGTTCTTTCAGTCAATCAGTCAATCAATGTTTGCTGAGAGCTCTCATGGTACACACACCATGCCTCCACATTTGATATGTTCAAAGAAATTCCATTCCAGCTAGGAAACAAGATGCATACCCTGACCATTTAATTAAAAATATGCCATTATGGTTTAGATTCGGTGTCCTCCAAAAAGTTCATGTGTGAGAAAAGGTAAGAATTTTCAGAGGTGAAATGATAAGATTATGAAACTAAGAATTTAGTCAATGGATTAATCCACTGAGATGGACTACCTGAGTGTTTAAAAAAAAATGTAACTATAGGCAGGAAGGGAGTGGCTAGAAGAAGGAGGCTGTGTCTTTGGGGTTTATAGTTTGTCCTTGGTGTTCAGAGTCTTCTCTCTGCTTCCTAGCTGCTTTTCGCTGCCACCCCCTTCTGCCATGATATTCTGCCTCACGTTGGGCCCAGAGCTACAGAGTTAGCCATCTAAGGACTGAGACCTCTGAAAACCATGAGTCCCCAAATAAGCTTTCCTCCTCTGTGTTGTTCTCGTCAGGTCTTTTGATCACAGTGCCACAAAGCTGACTAAAACATATACAAAGAACAATATAGAAAAGATCAAATACTAGAGCAAGCATAGATTCTTATTCCGGCCTCTATGTAGATGGCTTCAGAGAGGATTAGGAACAACCTTAAATCATATACAGATTTGTATACTTTTTCTGGACTTCCTCAGATCTGTTTTCAAACAAATGCTATTTGCCCTCAGGAGGATTTGACAATGTCTGAATATATCTTTAGTTGTCCCAAATGAGGGTATGCTACCAGCCTCTAGTAGCCAGAAGAGGCCAGGATGCTACTGAACATTCTGTAACACATAGGACAACCCCTCACAATAAAGTATTGTATCAAAATGTCAATGGGGTCAAGGTTGAGAAAATCTACATTAGATTCTTCAAGACATCTGAGTCCACTCCAAAAACAAAGAACTACGGTTTCTTATTTGCCCAATGAAGGACCTAGACAAAAAGTGTCATCACAGCCCTACAAACACTTTCTAGAATCTTCTGGTACACCCATGCTGCCAGGATTTCCCTTCAAAGACTCCAGTATACCTTGACATCTTGTTAAATGGCTTTCTAGAAAATCTAAGCAATTGATTTCATTGCTTAGGCTCTGAGGATTGTAATTCTCCTGATACTATATTTGCATTTCCACCAGGTCATGCACCACTTTGCACAGAAGCCATTGAAAATGGTGAACATTATCTACCAAGCCATAATGTACATATTTGGAGACATGGGGCAAGGAGGCAGGAATACTTCATGTTTTTAAATCTATGCTTTCATGTTCATATTGAGGACTGAATACTAGGCAATAGGAATGTGGTACTGTGAAAAGTTTACAGGACTGGGAATTAGAGAACCTGACTCTCTTATTAATTAATTCTGCAGACCAAACCCTAGTTCTTTCTCTGTAGAATGCAGGGCTTAGGTTCTGCATCATCAGGGTTCTATTAGAGAAGTAAAACTAGGAGCAGACAAGATATAAAGGAATATATTGCAAGGCATTAGCTTGGGCAGTTGTAAGGCCTGGCTAGGCAATTCTGAAATCCTTAGGACAAGCGATCAGGGAGGGCAATCTGGAATTCTTAGCAGCCACACAGAATCTCTTCTGTTTCTAGAAAATTTCAAATCGGCTATTAAAGCTTTTCAACTGATTGAACCAGGCCCACTCACATTTTCCAGAATAATTTCCTTTACTTAAAGGCAACTTATTATGTACTTAATCACATCTATAAAACACCTGCATAGCAACACCTTGGTTAGTGTTTGAGTGACTGAAGACTGTAAATTAATCCAGCTGACACATCAAACTGCCTATCACAGACTTCATGATGCTTTGGTTTGCTTTCTAGTTTTAAGAACAGTGATTTTAATATTAATCATACTGAGCAAACATGTGTTATTTTTAAGGTTGATATCCAGGCACAGCTATGACCAAAGAAGCACCCCTAAGCCAAGTCTAGTTCACGAGGGTTCTGGCTTAAGAAATAAGTTGCAAAGAAGTGGATCTGGCCACAGGCAAAGCCTGTCTTGCCACTAATCAAGGAAGATTTAGAGGAAACACTGCTAAATAGGTGCTTTTCTTCCAAAATACTACTGGCAAATTGTTCATTCATCATAATAAAAATTGGACAATGACTTTTAAGGAATCAGTGACTTGCTGGATATTTTTTTTTAAATGAAGGAAAAACGTTAACATTAGTGCACAGATCACTGTGATTTTAGCATTTATTCAGAAATTAGAATCATGGAATTCTCAAGCAAGAAAGAATTTTAGAGCTAATCTTGCCCAACTCATTCATGTTACAGATGAAGGGACTTGAAGACCACAGAGATTTGTGAATGGCAGTGTCAAGAAGCTCCTCAGCATTGCAGCCAGGATAAACGAATCACCGTGATTCCCAGGCCAAAGCTCTTTGGACCACATCTGCCTCCAGCAAGCCAAGGAAATGTTCACAGGCCTAAAATGCAAGAATTCTACTCCTCAGCTGAGCCTGCAGGCAAGCTCTTTACTGTTGGCATTTACTCTGACAGATATCAGTAACTACAAAAGGGTACACTGTTAACGCAAGATGACAAATTCTAAAATTGGCTTGTTTTCACAACTGTCACTTCTTACGAGGTAAAGGACCTTTCTCTGTTTTTTTTTTTTTTTTTTTTTTTAAAGAAAAACCTCTGGGTTTCAGCCACTCAACATCCACGCACTTCCTCCCACCATCACTTGCTATAAAAATGTCATTACTCTATTTTGAAGAAGCTGGAGCCATCGTGCTTCTTTTCTAATAACCATGTTTTCGGAAGGGTGGAGAGGATCACAAAAGCCAAAAGTGGAAAAACTTTCATGGATCACACACTCCCAATGCGCACAGAGGAATAAAAAGTGGAAATGCAATGCCGAACCCCATATGAAAGATGAAATCTCACTGCCCTCTGGAAAAAGATTTTCTGTGGTTTTGTTTTGATTCAGAACTGAGAGAAATGTCTTGTGGCCCATTTTCAAGGACTGCTTCTGTACCCCACAGGCCCTTAAATGATAAGCCACCTGATCCGAGGCACAGAAATGCTCCCCCAGTACCCAGCTCCAAATTCTCTCTCCTGAATTCTATCAGCTAGGAATCTCTGCTAGCAAGATATGAACAAATAAAAAAAATGACAGAAATATGAAGCAAACAGGGAGATCATATGTGAATTTAAGTTTCAAAAATCCTAAATAAGGCCTTTTTAATGTAAATTTTTTGCAAGGCCTACCCTCTAGGAGTAAGTCGGTTGCCTGAAAAGAAACATGCTGAGGGAGTAAAGCCACTAGTGTGTCCTATGTCACTAGTGTCCTGTGCACCCAGGGTAGGGTCTCTTCCCTTGCTGGACTGTGGAGTCCCTAGCAAATCTGTCTTCTCAGGAGGAGAGAGGCCCGTAGAGCACTGGCTAAAAGCATGGCATCCGGTAGCCACCGCCACACTACCTGAGTTTGTGTCTAACGCCACAATGCTACCAGGTCTGTGGCTTGTACAGATTACTTAACCACGGCCTCCTTTATTTTCTTATCTGTTAAATGAAAATGATAAGGTAATCTATCTCAAAGGGCTCCTGTGAAATTTAATTAAGATAATGGACACAAAACACATAATAAGCACTCACTAAATATTAATAATTACTCTAGATCAGGGTTCTCTAATCTTCTTCATATCACAACATGCACTTTGGAAAACACTTAATGTTTTCATGGGGAACTTAGACAGACTTTGCTGCTTCTAGACAAAAAAAAAAAAAAAATAGGGAACCTACCAGGAATGGAAGGGATCTACTTTTTACCACAACTGACACCTACTCATGGCTCCCAGATGAAAAATCTCTCCTCTCCCCCACACTGGATTTTACTTCATTTTGTGGACAACATCATTCTTAGAACATTTTCTTAGACCCCAAATTTTATCCAACACAGTTCTCTCTCTTCCTCATAGGCAGTGATAAGCCATTATATTTCTAACCAATATAAACAGAATTAATTCTTTCAAAGATTTGCCCACCCAGTATTTCCAGACAGAAAGACATGACCAGGTCTTATGATTAAAAATAGGAGGGTGAGGGGCAGTTTTGAAGTCAAGGACTGCCATGACCCAAACCACTCCTCACCATTTTCAAGTCTATCTCAATAGCCTGAGGGGAAGGCCAGACCCAGGAAGGCCTGAAGACCAGCTAAACCCACCAGGCCTCCATTGCTGTCTTCATTCTGCCCCTCTCTGTCCAGCCGTTGTATCATCTCTCTTCTGACTAGATTTCTCAGCTCTTCAGTCGCTAGGCAAACAACTGTCCCTCCACTTTCAAGGTCACACGATAATGTTGCAAGTCTCTTGGAATTCCAAATCCAGATTGCTGGAGAGAAAAATCGGATTGAACCAGACTTGGTTACTGTTATGGTTTGGCTATGAGGTGTTCCCCAAAGCTCACATGGGAGACAATGCAAGAAGGTCCAGAGGAGAAATGATTGGATTGTGAGAGTCTTAACCCAATCAGTGAATTCATCCAGAATGGGATGAACTGAGTGGTCACTAGAGACAGGTGGGGTGTGGCTAGAGGAAGTGGTTAATTGGGGGTGTGGCTATGGGGTCTATATTTTGTATCTGGAGCCAAATCTGTCTCTCTGCTTCCTGATGTAAGCGGCTTCCCTCTACCACACTCTCCCGCCATGTTCAGCCTCACCTGGAGCCCCGAGGAATGGAGCTGGCCTTCTATGGACTGAGACCTCTGAAACCGTGAGCCCTCAAAAAAACTTTTCCTCCTTATGGTTGTTCTGGCCAGATCCTTTAGTCACAGCAGCAAAAAAGCTGACTAAAACAGACACCCACTCTGGTGTAGTCAACAAAACCATGGCAGCTGGTGAGCTCCTTACAGACACCAGGGCACATTTCCTAGGATTTAGTGCAGATATTTGGAAGAAAGATCAGCTCACAAAGCAAGAGGTCCTAAGATAGACCTAAGACTGAGTTCACTACATTGACCATCCTATAATAATTCAGCCTGAAATTTCCTTGAGTCACTTCTTCAACTAACATTCTAAAGGTCCTTGTTAAACCAGGTGTCAGGAATCATGCCCATAATCCCAGCTACTCAAAGGCTGAGGCAGGAAGGTGGCGAATTCCAGGCCAACCAGTATAATTCAGTGGGATCTTGTCGGAAAATAAAATTTCTAAAGCGACTGGAGGCATAGCTTAGTGGTAGAGCCCTTGACTGGCATTCATGAGGCCCTGAGTTCAATCTCCAGTTCTGCCAAAGAAAACCTTTGTCCAAATACATAGGTTTTCTAGCACCCTAATGTTCTCAGATATTTCAGTCACTAATATCTAAAAGTGAATGTGTGTATTTACCATGGAGCAGAAATCTTTTGACAGAGTTAGGGGGCCTGTATGTTTGTGAAGTAAAAGGCTATGTGTAGGGTATAGATGTATCCCGGGGAGAAGGAAAGCTCTCTCCATGCACGTAGGAAGCCAATATTGAATATATCAGAGAGGGAAGTGACAATGAGAACACTTTAAAAATGACATGTAAACCTCCCTAACAATTTTGTGCACAGCGATGGCTCTTCAAGAGCCATGGCAGGAAAAGTTGGTTTAAACCAGCATTAACCAGTGACCCCAGTCCTCTTCAGAAAAATGGGATGAAATGAAAAATCAGAACTCGGTAGAGGATAAAATTGTTCTATCCTGCACCAAGAAGAATTCAGCTACAGGACTATAATTTTCAAATGAAAAACTAGAATACATAGTTTGACAAAGAACTCTCTGCTATTTCAGAGTGAATGAGACAGACTGAAGGATGTACTTTAGATATGCAAATATAAAAAGTTACTAGATATTTCAGTGGCATATGGAAAAGGAGTAAATTAGAGCTACATAGAATACAGCATCAATCTGAGACCTGTACAGGGAATATCGAACTTGTTTTGAATTTTAAGGAATAATATTACAAAAAGCAACACATTAAGCCAGAGAGATTTTCCCAGAGATTGATTGAGGTTAGGGTCCTATGGAACTGGATTTCACCTCAGACTATTAGTCAATGAGCAGATATTAATTAAGAGGTCACAGAGTACTTTCCGGCAGGTTTTTTTCTTTACTCTGTAATCAGACAACATTAATTTGACTTATAACCAGTTAAATGAATTGTTCCCAAGGTTGCCTTAGTTTTTAACATCTCTCAACTCAACATCAAATAAGGGATAATGGCCTCCAACTCTTACAACCCTTAAAAATAAACAAAGAGAATGGGAAAAAAAAAGTTTGTTAAACTGTCATTGCTCATCTACCTTCTTGAAAGAATCTCAATTAACTTTTGCTTAGAATTTATTATGCTCACCATATTGGTTAAGATTTGAATGCAAGTAACAGATACCAACTTCTGCTAATTTAATTTTTTTTTTAAAGAGAGAGTGAGAGAGGAGAGAGAGAGAGACAATTTTTTTAATATTTATTTTTTAGTTCTCGGCGGACACAACATCTTTGTTGGTATGTGGTGCTGAGGATCGAACCCGGGCCGCACGCATGCCAGACGAGCGCGCTACCGCCTGAGCCACATCCCCAGCCCAGCTAATTTAATTTTGAGACAGGAATGTGATAATAGCCCACTGAGTTGCTTGAAGGAAGCCAATGGAAGTTCCCTCCATTCATTCCCACATGCCAGAGAGCTGTAGAGGATAAGTTTCTTTTGTCATGTCACTTGTGGTTTTCTTTCTGCAAATACACTTCCCCTGCTATAGGTGGAAGAGAGCCACTCCAAAGAATTTATTTTTACATTCAAAAGAACTGCTCCTATTAAATGAAAAATCTTAGTCTTACTTCAAAATTTCTAACCACCTCACATCAACTTCAGTTCAATCACATGTGGCCATCTCCCATTTTTCCTACCTCCATACCTCCATAGCAATCCTAGGTTCCCCTCATATTGGGGGTGGTGGTTCCTCTTATTTCCTCTTCCCATCTAGTTGATCTTTTCTTTTTTTCTTAATTTGTTATATATGACAGAAGAATGAATTACAATTCATATTACACATATAGAGCATAATTTTTCATATTTCTGGTTGTACACAAAGTAGAGCCACACCATTTGTGTCTTCATACATGTACTTAGGGTGATGATGTCCATCTCATTCCACCGTCTTTCCTACCCCCATGCCCCTCCCTTCCCCTCCCGATCTTTTCTTTTTTCAATCCTTCAGAAATACCTCAAAAAGTCTGCTCCCTGAAAGTACACCTCTCTGTTTTCCAAGGAAATTACTTATGTGACAGTATCCCCTTTATATCATTTCAAAGGAATTACCTTAGGAGGAAGTGGATGTGGGTAACCTGCCTACCTTCTCAACACAAACACCCTGATTTTTCTAGGTACCTCTTATTCCTCTTCTTCGTAACCCTTCCTTTAGTCTACTGCCACATCAATTTGCAACCTCGATGATGTCTCTCCCCAGATCAAAAGTCTTCAAAGATCACAATGGCTGAAAGTAAAAATTCCTTATTCATTAAAATCTAGCTCAAGATCCATTATGATCTTCCTGGAAAACTCTGGCCACTTGCCTTCTTGAATGTAATTCTTCACTTCATTTGCCATTCTTCCCCAAGTAGTTACCACATCCAAACTTTTCTTCTTCTGTAGCTTTGCTATCTCTTCCCACTGCCTTATTGCTCATACCATTTCCAAGCCCTACAAACATCATCCTGCTGACTCTGTAAGACTCAGAACAAAGTTGACTCCCTCTTCAAGCCTTGTTACCCATTCAGGTTACTGTCATACCTACTTTCTGCAAAACCCACATAACTCTGAATAAATCTTTTTTTTTAAAATTTATCTCTCATTCCTTGTTATTTTAGTGTTGCTTAACACATTATCACTCCTTTAAATAGTAAGCAAAATTACAGGAAAATTCTTATTCATTCTTGCTGACCCTGTAGTGTTTAGACATTACATTATACACAGTATTTATTTTTAAAAAATTTAAAGGTGGAAGAAAGAAATGAATTCTTTATTTTGACTTCATTCCTTCATTTCTTACATTCCTTCCTTACTTTTCTCATATTGCATTTCCAAAATAATTTTAATGTATACTATAGTTCACTAAATTATTTTTACATATTTGATACCCCTATTGTAGCCCTAATAAAGCCAAGTTTCAAGTGTTTTATTCTTAGTATAGTTTCCTATTGAAAGAAACAATCTAGCAACCGAAACCAATTGCGATCCCAAATCCTTGGTTGCATTTCTGATAAGACACAAAGGGAATTCACATCATCCATACAGCACCATTTGTGAAAATTTCTTCTCTCTTCATTCCTTTTCCACCAAACCTTGCACAACTCCAGAGCACCTCGCTTTATAATCTGTACACTCTACCCAAGTTCTTTCACTGCCAAGTTCAACAAGACTTTTCTTCCCTTACCTGCCCCTATGCTGGACCAGAATTGGGTCAAGATGAGTTAAGAAGATTCCCTCTCCTAAAAATTTAGAAATATGACCAAGACATTTTGGTCCAATATTAACAGATTATTTTTTAATGTGAACACATTCTGCTTGTCTTGGGAAAAGCCTCTTTGACAAAAAGGAACTTATCCTCCAACAAGAAAGAATGTCAGAAGAAAGGGGCAAAATGAATTTGCAGTTACAAAATTCTCTTAGCCAAGGTAGGCTAAAATTTGATAATGGCCTGAATCTGACATTTAAATTAAGACAATGGTCTAAAAGGATTCTTCCTCTCTACCCTTTCATCTTTGAGAAAGAAGCTAAAATTACAGAAATAAAATAATCAGAGAATAACAAAACATAGAGTCGCCCCAATTTCCACAGCTCTTGGGGTGTGTCTATGCAAGCTGAAGGAGACGGAAAAGGTATCCTAGATGACATGTAACTTCTGATGGGTTTTTACTATTTAAAAATTAAATGTTTAAGATTCAAAAATATTTAAAACATGAAGAACTTTCAGAGGGTTTTAAGCATTTAAACTTTGTACGTGGAAAGACAAGGATGTGTTTCAGGTACCTTCAGAGGACTTACCTGAGGCATTCCCTTGATCCTCCATGGGGATGCTCCATTGCCTTGGTCCAAAAGCTCCTACACTAGGGACAATGGCTTGAGAGGCTGGTGACTGGGAAGAGGATGAAGTAGCTACACTGTTCTCATCCCCAAGCCAGAGCTGCCTCTGGACTTTCCACTGTAGGAGGCCAAATTCTCAGCCCTTTTCTGCTTTTGCACAACTAGCTCCTTTTTAGCTCATCAGGTTATCCCGTATTCATGTTTTAAATTTGGTATTGAGTTACTTTCCCCAAATCCTTTTCATCCTTATACTTTTTCACTTTTAACATGCTAGTTATTTCCTGTGCTTAATTTTTAATTTCATCTACTTTTATACTTTTTTTTCATCCTCTCCCATATATCTTCATATTTCATCTCTTCCACTTTCATGGCTTTAACCTTTTATCTCATTGGCCTCTAGCATTTTCTCATTTATTTTAAATCTCATCCATTTTAGATTTTTATTATTTTTTAATGTTTAGTCATTAACCTTTATTTGGAGTTTAATTCTCTTATTTTTTAACTTCTGTTTCTTCTATATTCATTTTTTTCTCTGATTTTACTTTCAATGTCATAAGTTATACCTTCTTCTAAATATCTACTTTCTTCACACACACACACACACACACACACACAAAAGTGCTCCTTTTTTCCCCTCTTCCCTTGTATTTCTAGACTTACACTTTTTATTTTACAGTTTGACTGGTAAGAAGTAAGCCCAAAGGGGTACTGCCATCACAGGCAGGGAGTCTGTGGCATTCCTTGGCTAGATCTAGAGACTGTCCTCCAGATCCCAGAGGTTTCCCACACTCCTGTCCCAGACCACCTGGTCCCTAGAGTCTCATCCCACCTGGAGAAATAAAAAAAAAAGAAAAGAAAAAGAAAAACCTATGATAAACCCTTCCTAGGGCTCTGACTTTTCACACAGTGGACTCCATTTTATGGAACTTTGCAGATTCCTGTTACTTTGATCAATTAAATTATATATGAAGCTCTACAATTATTGTTATGGGGAAGGAGACGTTCTTATTGTTTTCAAATTCGTGGAGATGTAAGAAAGCTAAAAATAGAGATCTATAAAGAAAACGATAGGCAGGAAGGGTGAATGGGGCCAGAAAGTGGGAAATAAAGCCCAGCCTGGTGGCATATGCCTATAATCCCAGGTACTGCAGTGGCTGAGGAAAAATCACAGGTTCAAGGCCAGCCTAGGTACCTAAGGGAGACCCTGTCTCAAAATAAAACTTTCTTATTTTGAAAGCCCACAGGAAGGGAGCTTGCCTAGCAAGCACAAGGTCTTGGGTTCACTCCTCAGTACCAAAAAGAAAAAAGGTGGAGAAGACATCTTCACTGGATTTAGGACAAAAAGATATCAGAAGAATCCTATAAGTGAGGATTGAAACTACATTGAATTTCCAAATAAACACAAGAACAACATCATGATTCTACCTAACATGAAACAAAGTCCTGTGTACAACTGAAAAAATGCACTAATCCCTTGCCTAGAGGAGGAGATAAAGTCCTTGAGTGACATTACTCTTCTTGATATCCTGTAACTTAAATATTTTAATGTAAAATTAGCAATACCTGAATATCATGATGAGTCATCATATCTTGTGTCACATGCTAAGGGAATAAGGAGAAAAACAAAAATATTTTATGTGGGTGTGGTGACATCTGTAACAAAACTGGATAGTTGTTCTGGGGAAGAGAAAATTAGTATAATACTGAGTTAGAGTTAGTATTTTCTCTGATGCTAAAGACATAAACCATAAAAGAAAATAGCAGAAACACACTAAATATTACCTCCTGTGTCCTACCCATTTCTCCCAGCATCTCCACCCATTTCATTTAGACCAAACCCTTGGACATGTTTTTCGTTTGCCTTGATTTAAAAGCTGCATAAAGTTCATTTCCACTGCTTTCTCTTTCAATTGAACCAGCCCACTTAGGTGCATCTGCCTGCTTTATTTACATGCTGTTTTCTTTCTCTCCCTGATTATTAATGGAAATGTTAACTAAACCCATCCCCTGTGGCTATCCACCAGACACCTTTTCCCAAAAGGGGGTATGCCATAATTTGTCATGAATCTTTTATTTTTCTCCTCTCCAATCAGTTTCCAGACTCACAATTGGCTTTTTAAACAAAGCAATTGGAACTAATTCACAGAGTACATTATAATCACATCTGCCACATCTACAAATGGCAATTGATATGCAGTGGCTGTAAATCCCCAAATCAGAAAAACCAAGAGGGAATAAGATGGACTAAAAGGAATTTATAGATAAAAGTCTAGGATATTCTGTTCCTTTCAAGAGGTGGAATAAAATATATAGGGTCCAATTTATAAGTTCACATTTTATTAGATCATACCTGCCCTAAGGGATATTAGTGGCTTCAGATTTGCAAAGAAATCTGAATGACTAAAAGTGAATCATGTGCCTAATCCCCAAGCCATGACACAACTGTAAATCTTTATTTTAACATGTTGGATATGTATTTTTTTTGTCTTTCGTTTAATTTTAACTTATTCAGGACTTTCTTAAGAAATTTTTATTTTTCTTACTTCCAATGTTCCATGATAGTTAAAAGATGTTTGCTTAAATTAGAAATCATCAAGTAACACCCAGGATTTGTGGATCGGGGTATGTTCTCCTCTAAAGATAATATGTACAGTCCCAGAGAGCTTCCCCAGCTTAGGAAGGAGGAAATGTAGAACCCATTTAGAATAGTACAAGGAGAAAGAGATCTTTAGGAAGAAAATGCAGCTTATTGGTGTCTGAGCCTCAGCCTCCTCACCTGTAATGCCTACTCAGCAAGACTATTAAAAGGATTTAATAAGGCAACTGGGATAAAGCATATCCCATAAAGCATACAGAGAACATCAGATAGGTAAGAGGTTGGTTAGCTGCTGATACCAAAGATTATCTGATGAGGGGAGAATGCCTAAAATTTTTAAGTCATGAATTTGGAGATCTAATATTCCAGAGTTTCAGGCTACCCCACTACATGGAAGACGGAAACTTAGGCAGAGAGCTAAAGAGAACTGGCAAACTTAAAAATGAGTCATGGATTCCATAACTGGTGTTATCTGCCTTCAGGATCATCTAATGATCACCTAATAATGCCCTCTAATTCAGCCAGGGGAGAAAGAAGGAGGACCATCAAACCTAGATTTTTAAGGCTGATATGAAAACTTCCAATGAAACAAATTCTTCTTCCCAGGACCAACGAGTAATCACTTGGTTCGGTGTCCTTTCAGAGAAAGGCAGCTGAGTTGAACTTCCTTTAGGACTTTCTGCTGCAGAAAAACAGACATCTTTGAAACTTCATGCAATGGGCTCCATCAGTTGACTTGGAAAGGCCTAGAGTTTAGTAAATGCAGCTGCAAGAAACCAACCACATTCGGAAATCAAGCTCCGTTTCTATGTATATTCACCTAAATCTTGGTCCTTCTCTCACTGTAACCCCCGCTCCAGTTCCTGGGCAGCAGTCATTTGGAAGAGTCAGAAAACCAAACTGAGTTTATAAATCTTTCTACTTCAGATGAAGCTCATTGAAGTTTCTGAATCCCATCTGTTACATATTCAACACTTCCCTTAACTTCCCTTTTAGCATTTTGATGCTGCTGTATTGCAAAAGTGACCTTCCAGAAACAGGAAAATAGTGCTTCTGAGTCGGTAATCGCCTGTTACATTGCCTCTAAAATGGCCATGCAGGCTCCACAGATTTAGAAGAGATGTGCTCCCCAACTCCATTCAAATTGCTAATAGTCCCCTAAAAGTGGTTGTGCTCCCAGGGAAAGAGGTATTACAAAGACTTGACCCTTTCCTGACCACCCCACGGTAAGAAATTATGACTATTTCACAGAGGAGGTGAAAGGGGCATTTAAAATTGTCCTTTTTTTCCTCTTCTATGTTTATGGACTATCCTGAAAGAAAAAAAATATCTCTGGGGAGGGGCCGTTCCTGCTGACAGCAAAGATTTCTGACATACGAAGGAAGAATTCTCTTTACCCGATGGAGCTACAAAGTCCATCAAAAGCATAGTCTCAATATAGCGCCAACAACGTAAAACCATGACAATAAATCATTTCTCCATGGAAGATTCTCCCATATATATGAAGCTGTCAGAGTCTCCTTTCTACACATAAAGGGTACTACATTACATACCAAAAAGGACTCCTATAAAACTGACCTGAGAATGGGAAAGATAAATGAACACCTACAACAGAGGTTGGGCCATTCCTAAATTAGCAAAGGTCAGGAAAAATTCCTGGAGTAGGACTTTGATGCATCTCTACTCTTTTCCTGAATGACTGTGTCCTCGTAACACCCATCAATAAATGTCCATCCATGTTTTATAACCCGCTCACTTTTGCTGATTCTAGACCCCACCAGTTTTTCAGATAGAATATCAACTTGTCACAGCTCTGTACAATGGAACCACAAAGCTCTTTTTGTTTCGGGGCTGGTAGCTTTTTATCTATTTATTTCCAGTGTTCCATGCTTGCCATGAGCGTCTGCTTCCTGATTGGTATATTCAATTTCTGTTCTGCTGGGGATGGTCTCACTTCATAAATCTGTAATTAAAGAAACCACTGGAGAATGTGGCAACCCCAAGGTTGAGGTGGTTTTTTTTGACATGGGTCATATTTCTGTTCCTTTTGCCAAATGATATTGAAATATTCATGGCAAATTAGCATAAGGCACATCCTGTTTTATGAGGAAATGTTGCAGAACAATATCTATAACTGATGCATAAAATATAAGTTTTCTATTTTCATACGCAAGAGCAGATTCACATATATCAAGAGTTTATTACTTGAGGTTCCTCAGTCCCTGAAACCTTCCCTATGGAATCCAGAATGTAACAAACTTAATTAAGTGTTCCATAGTCTAAATAATTTAGATCTTTAAATTTGTATAGAATGTTTTTTAAAGTTTCTTTTTCATTATGTAATTTTGAGAGAGAGGATGTTCAAAAGGAGATGCTGAAGCCATGTTCATCTATGAGTGGCTTCTCTACCCTGGGTGTTGACAGGGGAGGAAGGATCACAGGTACCAGAGTTGTGCACTGCTTAAGGTTTAGTTTATTTTGGCCCAGCATATAATGTGAACATTAAGTGGTGAGTCATGGTCAGAAAAATGAAACCCAGGAATATATTTTTTTCATTAAACTTTCTTCCTAAGATACAGTCATTGAGCTAAAGAGAATTAAACCCACACAGGTCCTTGACTGAGTATCCTGAGAGAGAAATCAATGGGAGGGGATAGAAATCTCTACTTCTGATGTAACTGTTTTGGGAAAGAGAGAGACCCATGAGAAGGGTATTCAGCTTTGTTGGAAGGGAATTTGGGGAGAAGTTGGATAGTGGTTCGTTGAGCACATCTCTTTCCAATTCAAGTTTGGTGATCATCACATTGAGAACTTGAAATCAGCCTTGGCCAGAATATTTACACCATAGAAACCTGTAAAGGCTGTAACTCAGGTCTTCCCTCCACCCCACTAGTTGTTAGACATTCTCCAACCTGCTATGGTTGGGGATAACTATGAAATGTCTCATCTCAGGTTCCAGACTGGGGCTCCTGTGTAGGATAACTATCCTCCTAGTAGGATGTGCTGAGCAGAACTCTACCACCAGGTCCCAGGTCCAAACTAAGGGACTTGCATAGCTCTACTTGGAGTCCCTAACATTGTGTCAACTATATCTAGGGCGATCTTATACCTATCTTCCTGAGACATTTCCCAGTTTAAGTCTGTTTCTAGTCTGGTTTAGCCTTTGTCCCAGAGTTATTATTTATCACAAAAATATTGTTCTTAATAGTTGCATTTTTTTTGAAAGGTAAAAATAAATTTCCACTTGGTACTTCCCAGCTTCCATCATAGCCTAGTGAGACACATGTTCAGTGAGCAGAGTTCTCATGCTAACGCATGTGAAAATCTCAATAACGATTTAAAGCACAGACAAAACCAAACTTTACAACCACTTTCAGATTTGGTGAAATCTGAAAGATGACCAGTGATGACTTATCTCATTTTCTGACCTTTTGCAGACACATCATTTTCAGAGCACAAGAGAGGACCTACTGATAACAAGTGTGATCTGCTGCTAGTAACCAGGAACTGGTACCTCATTTCAGCCACAAATGTGAGGGAAGAGCATCCAATGCTGCTGCTTGCATCTGTCTGCCAGTGGGTGGATAAGTTCCATGACCTATGCTGAAGTCTGCAAGCTCCTCAGAACTGCCAGACCTTGAGAGGGAAGGCTCAATGACAAATATGCAAAATTATAGCTTAGATGTATGAGAAATATGTATATGAAAAATTGAGCTTAAGCAGTCCTGCTGCAGAATATATAAAGTCTTTTCAAAAATTAGTAGTACTCTTAAGAGGACTGTACCCAAAGTCAATTTAACAAATGCAGCTGCAGAAGGTACATTTACATAACACTATGTAAAGCATGCCTTTCTAAAGTCAAAAGTCATTTAAATTAGGTTTTTCCATTTTCTATTTTCTTGTGCATATATAGAAAAGGTAATGACTGTCAATGCGTGGCTCTTTTAGCAGAAGAAAAGTTTTGCACACAGATATTACTAATTATATCAGATGTTTCAAATCAAAAATCAGCTTCATCATTAATGGCTCATGTTTTTTTTTTTTCATTCAATTCATAGACTCAAAGTGAAGCTTAGGAAATTCCTTCTATTGAAGCTTAAACATCTGACATCTTGCAAGTATTATAAATTCAGCTAAAAAGTTCACTTAAGAAAAAAATTATACTTTTATACTTTTGCACAGATAGCATAAACACATATTTTGGTGGCACACAGCATGGTAAGCACAATGCTTTTACTAAATTAAGAAACCTGTAAAGCAGAAATGTTCTTGAAATTACTTACATTGCACACATAATTCTTCACTGCCTTCAAATAACCTGATTCTATTCATCAAAACAGAAGCCATGTGCTTCTATCTTATATACAAAAAGTAACTAAACTATAACATTTTGTGATTTAAAATATTATTGAATGAAAACAAAACAAACTGCAACATGGAAATATACAATTGGATTTTAGAAAGCTTTGAACTTTTGTCAAACTTCTTAAAATGCAATCTATGTGTACTACAATTTTACTGACCATTTTTGCTAAATGAGCCCTCTGTATTTTGTAAAAATCAGTTTTAAATTTTTAATCAAAATAGTTAATCAATAGAAGCCCCCAAATCTTCAGCCTTTGAAAGCTTTACAAATTGTGATAATTAAAATCAGAGTTTGCAAACACAAAGACACTAAATTTCTTTCCTTGAAAGATAAAGATGTAAATTAAGAGAGTCCAAATGGAGTGAATGATTTAATTTGGAAATTCTATAGTTGTCTTTTGGAATATACCATTGTTTTAGCTTTAATAAGGTCTATAGCCTAAAATTTGTTATTTGTTATGTACAAAATGATGTTTTGATATAGGCATACCTTTGCAATTAACATATACGTAACATCACATACTTGTGTTTTGTGATGAAGATTTTAAAGATCTGCTTTCTTAGAAGTTTCCAAATGTGTAATATAGTCACCATATGGTACAATAGATTTCCAAAAATTTTCCCTCATAATTGAAACTTTGTACTGTTTTTTACAAATTTTATTTGTTTTAGTTAGTTATATATATGACAGTAGAATGCATTTATGCACTTTGATATACATAAATAGGATATAATTTCTCATTTTTCTAAGTGTACATGTTGTAGAATCACATGTGTCATGCAGTCACCACATATATATAAAGTAATAATGTCTGTTTCATCCTACTATCCTTTCTATCCCCACATCCCATCCCCTCCCTTCACTTCCCTTTACTTAATCTAAGGTAACTCTATTCTTTTCTAATGCCCATCCCACTTTATTGTGAATTAACATTCACATATTAGAGAAAATATTTGGCCTTTGGTTTTTTGGGACTGGCTTATTTCACTTAGCATGATATTCTCCAACTCTATCCATTTACTTGTAAATGCCATAATTACACTCTTCTTTAAAGCTGAGTAATAGTCCATTAAATATATATGTCACATTTTCTTTATCCATTCATCTATTGAAGGACATCGAGGTTGGTTCCATAGTTTAGCTATTGTGAATCGAGATGTTATAAACATTGACATGGCTGCATTACTATAGTACGCTGACTTTAAGTCCTTGGGGTATAAACCAAGGAGTGGGATAACTGGGTCAAAAGGTAGTTCCATTCCAAGTTTTCTGAGGAATCTCCATACTGCTTTCCATAGTGTTTATACCAATTTGCAGTCCCACCAGCAATGTATGAGTGTGCCTTTTTCCCCACATATACCTTTTCCACCTCCTTTCCCCTGGCATTTGCCATCCCACTCTGTTTCTAGGAGTTCAGCTTTTTTAGATTCTATATATTAGTGAGTTCATGAACATTTTTGTTATCCATTCATCTAGCCCTGGACCCTTAGGTTGACTTCCTTATCTTGGCTTTTGTGACTAACACTACAACAAATGAAATGATAGTTTTCATTTCCTTTGACTATTTAACCACAAGTGGGATTGCTGGATCATGAAATAGTTCTGCTTTTTATTTTTTTAGGAAGGTCCATACTGTTTTTCATAATGCTGTGCTAATTCTCATTTCCACAAACAGTAGACAAGGGTCACATTTTCTCCACACTCTTATCAATACTTATATTTGTCTCTTGTCTTTTAAACAGCAGCCATTGTTACAAGTATGAGATAACATGTTATTGGGGTTTTAATTTGCACTTCCCTGATAATTGAGTGCTTTTTCATGTATCTGTTGTTTATTTGAAAAAATGTCTTACTCAGATTTACTATAGTTTCCATGTTGAATGTCCCCCAGAGGTCCATGTGTTGGAGGCTTTGTCCCACAGGTGTGCTAAATTGGAAAGTAGTGGACATACAACAGGTAGAGCCTAGTGGGAGGTCTTTAGGTTATTGGGGGTGTGCCTTTGAAGGGACCCCGGGACCTCTTCTTGTTCTCTGCCTCCTGGCCACTAGGTGAATGGTTTTGCTTTATGGTGCCTCACTGCAGGTCCAAAACAATGAGGCCCATTGATCATGGATTCAAACCTTCAAAACTGTAAGGCAGTTTAGGTATTTCATTATAATAATGTGAACCAACATGAGATTCTTTGCCCATTTTAAAAATCAAGTTGTTGTTCTTATCAAGTTGAGTTCCTTATATATTTTAGACCTAGATCACTTATCAGATGTATGGCTTTAAAACATTTTTCTTTCATTCCATAAGTTGTCTCTTCACTCTGTCGATCTATCCTTTGCTGTGCAAAAGCTATTAGTTTGATGTGATCCATTCTGTCCACTTTCACTTTTGTTGCCTGTATATTTGTAGTCATATAAAAATAAAATCACTGCCTAGATCAATATCATGAAGATTTTACCCTATATTTTCTTCTAGTCATTTTACAGTTTTAAGAATTAAGCATTTAATCTATTTTTAATTCATGTTTTAGATATTGTGAGATAAGAGTCCAATTTCATTATTCTGCCTGTGGATGTCCCATTATTCCAATACCATGTATTGAAAAACTGTCCTTCCCTCATTGTGTGTTCATGGCACCGTTGTTGAAGATGACTTACTGTAAAGTTGTGGATAATTTCTGAGATGTCTGTACTTTTCCATTACTCTATATGTCTGTTTTTATGCCAGTACTATGCTGTTTTGATTTAAATAGCTTTGGAATGTGATTTGAGATCAGATAGAGTGATGCCTCTAGGCTTATTCTTTTTGCTCAAGATTACTGTAGGACCTTTTGTCATTCCATACAAATTTTAGGATTGGGTTTTTTTTTTCTATTTTTGTGAAAAATTCCACAGGGATTTTGAAAGGGATTTCATTGAATTTGAGATCACTGTGAGTAGCATGAACATTTAAACAACATTCTTCCAGTCTTCTTCAAAGATGAACATGGTCTATCTTTCCATTTTTTTGTGGCTTCTTTTATTTATTTTATAGTTTTCTCTGTAGATCTTTTACCACTTTGGTTAAATTTATTCCTGAGTGATTTTTATGCTATTTTAAGTAGGATTTTTAAAATATTTTTTTCAGGTAGTTCACTTTTAGTGTATAGAAATACTACTGATTTTTGTATGTTGATTTTCTTATCTTTAAATGTACTAAAATTGTGTTTATTTCTAAAAAGGTGTTTTTGCTATTTTGTTTGGTGAAGTCTTTAGAGTTTTTTTTTTTAATTTAGAATTATGTCATCTGGGAACAGGGACAATTTAACTTTTCCTTTCCAACTTGGATATCTTTTTTTTTGGTGTGTGCGGGGGTGCAGTTTACCTCTGTTGATGTCCTGAATGTGTCCTGTAGGTCCATTTGGCCTATAATTTTATTCAAGTCCATTATTTCCTTTTTGAATTTCTGTCTCGATGATCTCTCTATTGTTGAAAATAGAATTTGAAGTTCCCTATTATTGTGTTTGTACTTCTCTTCAGTTCTGCTAATATTTGTTTTGTCTATGTAGGTGCTCAAAAGTTGGGTAGCTATAGCCAGGCACAGTGGTGCACACCTATAATCCCAGCAGCTTGGAAAGCTGAGGCAGGAGGATTGCAACCTTGAAACCAACCTCAGCAATTTAGTGAGGCCCTAAGCAACTTAGCAAGACCCTGTCTCAAAATAAAATATAAAAAGGGTTGGGAGTGTGGCCTAGTGGTAAGTGTCCCTGAGTTCAATTCCTGGTACCAAAAAAAAAAAAAAGTTGGGTGTATATAATTTCACAGTAGCTGTTGAGCACTCAATGGTAACAAGGGTTGTTGGAGTCCTCCTGATCTTTCTCTCTCTCCCACTAGGAAAGTCATAGCCAAGGGGCTCCCTCTTAGTGCCAGGTCTGGCTTTCAGGCATGCTTTCAGTGGCAGTGATACCAGTGTCTGATGCTTGGCACTGTGCAGCAACCACAGAGCCAAGGTCTGAAACACAGACACATAGGAACGAACCAAGGCTCTGAGATCCAGGGCAGAAGTGGCACCAGTGAGTGGGGAATAGATGTCCTCACTGCCACAATGGTAATGGTGTGTGAGATACAAGTGCTTGTACAACAAGGAATAACCAAGGTCCAAAGCATGAATGTGTGCTAGAGCTATTGCAGTTCTTGTGTCCCAAGTACAGCCAATAAAAAAAAAAAATGACTGTGGCTTCAGAGACTTCCATGTGCATCACCCTATAGCAGCAGTTACATGCAAAATCAGGTTTGGAACAAGAGCACCAGAGGAGGAGCTACCATGGCTCCAAAGTCCAGAGTGTAGGCTAGTTTACTGTGATGGTGGTTCTGCTATCTGAGCTATAAGAACTCACATAGCAAGAATGCACAGTGTGAGTGTATGGAGTGACAGAGGCATTCCAAGACTACCTGCTAGCAATAGTAGATTTAGTATATGAGGCATAGATGCACACAATGCATCCCTGGAGCTAGGATCTAGAACATGGGCACACAGGGAGAAGCAATGAATCCAGGATCAGGGCAAGCACAGGGTTGGGAGGAGTGACTGCTCTGGACCCAAAGCTGTACTAGTGTGCCTACTTCTCAGAGGGATATGGTACAGCCATCTCTTCCTTTCTGAAGGGCCCACAGTGAAGGTGGTTGTTGGTAGAGCAGGCCACTAGACACCATGATACCACCTGCCCCCCCGGGGGCAGAGACTAATGGTCCCCACACTTTTTCTCTGATGCCAGCTGTCTTCTGACATCAGGAATGTCAATTTTCCCAGAAGTCCTTTCTGGGCAGTTACTCCTCTTTTGGACTTGTTTTATTTTGGTTTGTTTTGGTAGTGGTATTGTTTGTCTCCACAGTATGCTGCAGGTTCTTAATGCACCTTTGAATCTTCCCAAGATTATTTTCATTCGTGGATAACCGTCTATTTGTTATTTTTGTAGGAAGAAGGAGGCTTGTATTCCCTTTCTGCCATCTTACTGACACCCCTATGGAATATCCCATCTCATAGGAAGAATAGTTTGATGGAACTTTAATTTCTATTTGGACAAATTTTTATTCTTTTTGTGTGTTTTGTCTTTGTTTTTTTGGTGCTGGGAATCGAACCCAGGGCCTTATGCATGCAAGGCAAGCACGCTATCAACTGAGCTATATCCCCAGCCCAAATTTTTATTCTTAATATATTGAAGATAAATCAATAAGGCAGACAGTTCTGTCACCTTCAAATTCAATAAAGCTTATCCATAAGATTTTTTTTTTGCAAAGCTAGTTGTTGAGAAAATTAGAAAAAATTTTTTAAAAATTCAGGCTGAACTTCTTACACATTTTGATACCAAATATTAAAAAGTAAAATATTTACCATATGCCTGAACTTTCTCTTGTTTTATCAAGTACTTCAGCATCTGAAGAGAAATTATTTTATTTTATGGATGAAATATACAGTATGCCAAAAGATTAATTGAAAGTGGTAATAATTTCAAATTTATTAATCATAAAATACAATTTTGAAGAAGACTGCAGGTAATTTATAGAACAATTATAAATAATAATAAGACCATATTGAAAAAAGCCACATTCTTCAGAACAATTCCAGTGACACAGTACTAGAAGCAGATAAAGAAACTTTATCCAGATATGTTAATATGTGTACAACCGGAGAAATGAAAAGTTGTGCTCCATTTGTGTATAATGAATTGAAATGCATTCTGCTGTCAAGTATAACTAATTAGAACAAATAAAAAATAATAATAAAAGGATATGTTAATATATACCAGGAATGATTAGACTGATGTGTTGTTTTTATATATTCGGATATTTGGCCTAAAGAATTTATTTTTATTTTATTATGTTATTTTATTTTTAAATTGATTTTTAATTAGCATTTGAATAGATCTATAGATTCCCAAATAGAACAATATAATTTTGTGTTCAATAAATATATTTTTAAAAAATATAAATTTAATTATTTCAGCGACTTTTTCACTCTGCAGAGATTCTTTTTCATCTTAGAATAAAATGAATAAAATTTCCTATTCATGGACCCAGGGTGGGAGAATAGAGAACTTAGCAACTGGTGTCATTTCCTTCTTTCTTTTTTATTTTTTTTTTTAATTTTTCTGTTCATGCTCATTTCCCTTTTAAGTCCTCAGTGTTTTGAATGCTCATTGTTGCTGAGCCTGTGGGTGGGCTGGGGAACACTGAAATTAAACTCAAAGTAAATTATCAAGATACTCCATAGAAACCATTCAGCAAGAGCATTTGGCATACTTGCCATGTCAGTCCTCCTGAAAATGTTTACTTTTACCTTTTATACTTGTAGTTTTCTTAACGAGAGACAGAATAAACTATTTGGCCACCGTTTTTCCCTTTGCAAACATGATGAGTGACAAAGTAGCCAGCAGTTTTTGTGCATTCCATTGAATAATTGCTTGATTCAATGACAAAGATAAAATTATCCACAATAGCTTTCTGCTTTAATATTAACAGAACAACCAGTGAAAGAATGATTTCCATCCACAAGTCAGAAGTCCTGAGATTGAGTTCACTCTAGGCATGCTATCTGTCATGGGTTAGGATTGTGCCCCCTAGGAAGTGTTGAAGTCCTAATTCCTAGTTTCTCAGATTGTGATCTCATTTGGAAATAGGACCTTTGATCTAAGTTGTGAGGTCTTGAGTAGGGTGGGCCCTTAATACAATACGACTGATGACCTTATAAGAAGAGAGAAATCTTGATACAGATATACCAAGAAATAATGTCGGCCATGTGAAGATGGAGGCAGAGGATGAAGAGATGCAGCTGCAAGCCGAAGAGTATCAAGGAACGTCAGCTATCACCAGAAGCTGGGGAAAAGGCACATTGTCTCTCAGAGCTCTTGGAAGGAATCAACCCTACTGACACGCTAGTTTCAGGCTTCTAGCCTCCAGAACTGTGAGATCATTTCTGTTGTTTTAAGCCTCCCACTTTGTGACACTTTGTTACAGAGACCTTGCAAACTAATCCACTGTCTAATCCCTCTGAACCTCTGTTCTCTCCTATGTATAATGAAGGCACTATTGATATCAAAAATGAAATTAATGTTGGAGGAAAGAGACAGCACTCTGCTTACTGAAGAGCACTACAACCAGGACTGAGACACCTTCAAATTGAGAGACCAGTCCTAAATCCCACTTCTCTGAGACTTCACAGGAACATCTATAGGCACATGATTTCCCCCAAACCAATCAGATTTTCTCTCCTGGGATTGCAGAGGTGATGTAGAAGTTTTCGCAGTTCTCTGCAGAACACCTGACTTCTACCTTTTTCCCTGTGCACTAACGGCAGGGAAAGAACATCTGCAGAAAGAAAAGGATAGAGCAGAAGCCTGAGAGAAGCAGTGTTATAAGGCCATGATCCCCTGGAGGGAGAGATTGAGAAGACACCTGAGTGGTTCCTTAGGCTTTTCTTATTTTGGCTTTATACCTGTTTCTCTGGGCTGTGAGCATCTCATCCTTCTGTTTGCTCTGCCCCTTCTTTGCCGCTGAGAAATCATATCAAAGTAAAATATGAACACATATATTGAAGCTAAAATGACAGCTCAATGTAAATCAAATCTTGAGCTTCATCAGAACTGAAATGCTCCCAGAGTTATAATCACTACACATGAACAGCATCACTCTTGTTGGTTTTAAGAAGACATAGATGACCTTTGATAACGTCATTTAATATTTTTGAGGTCTCAATGTTTACATAATCTATACCATTGGTTCATAAAACCAGGGACTCTGAAGACACAGGGTTCTTTAAAATTTTCTGAATTTTGAATAATTAACAAAACTTCCAAATTTATTTGTCACCAAATCTTACAAGCCAACTAGAACATGTAGTTGTTTAATGTTGAGATATTCTTCATCTTACTAACAAGTTAAATAGGAAACTCTGCATGCTTTTGTTAAGTCTTATGACTTTTTAATAAAATTTTTGAACCATAGAGTCTTAGGTAGCAATGGGAATCTCTGGTATGAAGAAACTGAAGGCCAAAGAAAGTTGTTTCTAAGCTTCCTTTATGTCTTTAATATCCTAAGAACTCTATATCATGTACGACTACAAGAATAGAGTCCTAATTAGAATAAGTTGTACTCTGTGTATGTAAAATACGTCAAAATATACAATATAAAATATAAATATAAAATATAAAAAGTATAAATTTAAAAATTAAAAAATAATTAAGAATTCACTTTTTAAAAAAGGGAATAGAATTCAATCCTTCAACACTCAAAGATGGCAAAGGAAAGTCAAAGGAAATGTCCTTTTACCTTCTAACTTCCTCTCATGTGGAAAGGTGACTATTTCAAGAACAAATAGGAAAAAAGAACAAAGAAAAAAAAAAAAGAAAGTCCTGTCTTCTTCAATCAAGAGAGTCTGGATGAATTCCAGTGTTCCAAACACAAAGCAACTTCATTCACTGGGTTTTGATCAGTCAGTGCCAGATAACGAAAGCTCCTCTCGAGTCAGTCTTTCTTCACCAGTTTTCTTTTGTTTTCACCCTACAGTAACTAGTCAGTGAAACTCTATCCTTGTTGCCAAGGATGAACACCTGGATCTCAAGAAACCACTTTTCTGTGAACTCGTCATCAATCATCTTGCCGCCCCCCCCCCCTCAAACAGAGATGAGGATGTGATGTTGTAAACCCTGAGAAGTGAATTATGGAAGGACGCCATTTTCCCTTACTCAAGGGCACCTACTACTTAGGTGATGCTGCTGGAGCAGCAGAAAGGGTCAATGGCAGGCATTACTGAAAGGAAAGTGGCCACCACAAAATGACAAATTGAGGAAGAATTCTAGGATCTCACAGCCAGTTCTGAAGGCAGAACATGTTCTTATGTCCAAAGCCTCCTTCTGCGAAAAGCAGTCATGGGAGATGAGTTCTGTCTAAGGGTCTGTGCTGTGCCCCAGGAGACTCACTATCATGGCCAAGGCTATTAGTCAAGAGGTCAGCGCCTCGTCAAGTCATCTGCCAAAGGCCAGCAGGACTGTAGAGCAGCCTGACGGAAGA
This sequence comes from Ictidomys tridecemlineatus, assembly GCF_052094955.1. Taxonomy (NCBI): domain Eukaryota; kingdom Metazoa; phylum Chordata; class Mammalia; order Rodentia; family Sciuridae; genus Ictidomys; species Ictidomys tridecemlineatus. The sequence goes on from NC_135477.1 coordinate 56,941,582, forward strand.
GCCTTGCCAGTAGGAATTCTCTAGTCTAGACAGTGAGTAACTGAAACAGTGAGAGTCCCAGGGAGTTTCAAAAATTCCCAAAGAGTCAGAAAGCAAGAGAGTTAACATGGACCCCAAATACACACAGAGAGAAGTCAGTAAGTAGAGGCCATGAAACAGCAGAAACCACAAGTCAGGGAGTAGAAAGAGAAATCTCTCTAAAACTGAGGGAGAAACTCAGGAACATGGCTGAGTCTGAGGGAACAAGAATGAGAGTACTATGGGACATGGTTATGGGTAGAAACATGTCACCCAAATATTCATGTTAAAGTCCTAACCCTAGTACATTAGAATTTTTCAGAGACATAATCAAGCTAAAATGTGGGGGGCACTAACCCAACTATGTGACTGGTGATCATAGGAAAAGGGGGAATTCAGAGACAGATATGCACACAGAGAACATCCACTGGAGATGGAGGCAGTAATCAGGGTGATACCTCTATAAGCCAAGGAACACCAAAGATAGCAGCAAACTGCAGAAGCTAGTTGGGAGGCACACAAGGAATTCTCTCACAGGCCCAGAAGTAAAAGTCCCTGCCAACACCTTGATCTCAGTCTTCTAGGCTGCAAACCTGTGAGGCACGAAATTTCTGTTTTTAAGCGGCCCCCTCCCACCTACCCCCGGAGCCTTTATGGTGCTTGGTTAGGGCCATCCTAGCAAATCAGCTCAGATGCCAAGAGATACTGTTGAATGACACATTCACTCTTCCCTGAGGCTGTGTGGCTACTTGGGCTTCCTGTCTTCTCTTGTTCCTGTAATCCCCACAATAACCCCCATCACCTTAGGTAACCTGGGCTTCTCTGTTCCCTGGAACCTGGAAGATCTTAGCTAACTCTGTGGGAGTTCAGCAATGTTTAGGAATGAGTCAATGAAGCAGTTGGAAGCAAAGAAACTGCTGCTTTGGGATCCTCAAATCAGAGGATCAGGAAATTTGAAACAACTTTCCTGACAGCTTCAGGGCGTGGCATCCAGCCAGCAGCTCAGCTGCTTGGCAGAGCAGAGGAGGATAGCAGGTGGTGCTGGGAAACCTGCATCCTCCGCAGGTTTGGGTCTCCCAGCCACTGGTTATTCCCATCCAAGCCATTCTCTCTAGTAGAACAGTTCCTGAAGGAACTAACAGAGATCAATTATCTCTAATATTTGGGGTCTGCAATGCAGTCAATATTTAAGAAGCACACTCTCTAAACAAAGTTCTTTGATTACCCCCAAACAGCTGCTTTTAATGGTGGACTAGAGACCATATCATGTAATTACTTTCTGGGTTCCCTTAACCTTCTCTTCCCCTGAAGCTCATTTTCCCACAGCCTGGATTCACTGGAAACCTGGTGTGAAGAAAGAACTGGCACTTGTCCTGATTCAGCCATCTGTGCCTCCTCTCCTCACCAAAGTGAGAATGCATTCCAAATAAATTATTTTGAAAGCACATTCTCTCCATTCAAGTTCTACTTCAAAACCTCACAATAGAGGCACCTCCAGGATTCTCATTCCTCTCAGCATCTGAATGGGGGCTGCTGAACAATACTCTCAAAACTTGTTCAGAAAGAAAGGAAGACTTGGGGCAAAAACAGGTGAAAACCCTTCTGAGCTTCAGAGAGAAAGGACCCTGTGCCAAAGTGCCTGCCAGGTGGTCAGACTGCACTGGCTCATTACTTGAAGTGAATGGGCAATTCAACTAGACCTGGACAAGGAGCAAGTGAACACCTGATGCTAATTGCTGCTGATTCAATGCTTAAATTACATGTTTTATAGTTAAGTCAATTTTAATTTATTTTTACCTTTTTTACACCTTTATATTAAATAAGCTTTCCAGAGGCATAAACGGAAACAAATATTTTTGAGTATTTTCTGTCAGACAACCTAATGGGCTCACAGCTTGTTAAATTTTATCTTCAAAACATTCCTTTGAGATATATACTTTTATCTTCATTTTAAAAAGGCATAATCCAGCTTAGAAAGTTTAGCTAATTTATATAGGCATATACAGCTAATAGGCAGAAGGAGCAATATTTAAATGTGTGTTTTTATCATTGCATCCTCCTAGAGAAAGATAGAGGTGATTTTCAGTATCAGAGAACAGAGATTATTTGGATGTCGTATTAAAAAATCATCATCTACTGTTGACTCTTTATGTTTCTGAGATAAATCAATTAGCACCACTGCCAGAGTATGAGAATCAATCATTTCTTAGAATAATTCTGTAATTTTGATTCGTAATTGACCTATTATACCAAGGGGAATTGGAATGATCCTGTGGGAACTTCTAGTCTCTTGGAAATCACACTTCAGACTAAAACTTAAGCTAAAAGGACTCTTTTATAATGTCTAAATAGTATGAACAATTTTTGTATTACTCAATTGACAACATAATTAATCATAATATAAATTAGCAGTGCTTTTAAATGAAGTAATCATATTGAACATAATAGCTTCTATAAACATTTTAAAAACTTGTAATACTTGTGTAAAGACATTTATTGCACCCAAAGAAATAACTGGTTCATACACAGATTCAAGATGCCTTAGAAAAATTCCTCAGCTCATCCGAGGGACTTTGGTTAGGAAAGCCCCATCCAACTCCACAGATGAAGACAGAGAAACTCAGAGGGAAAAATTACATGCCCAAGGTCAAATTGTAACAAAGCCAAGACTAAATCTCCCAACTTGCACTTTGATATTCTTTTTCCAGATGGGAAAAAGCCCAATCAATTATTTACCATTAGTGCCTTTTCCTAAAGCTTTACCAGTGGGAAGAGCAAACACAGGTGTGCAAAAATATAACTTTACTTTTTCTAACCTGAATGTAATGCCTATCTTGGATCCTTCCTTTGTCAGGGTTAAAGATGTTTATCTAGGCAATCCTGAGAAAACTTTCCTTCTTCCGTCAGTTGTATATGGTTCAGGGTAGGGGTGGAGGAAATTACAGAGGGTCCAGGCTGTTGAGGTGTGTGGGTTTGAAGTGTCATCCATACACAGAAGCATCCCTGACCTGTCACTCATGGCCTGAGTCCAGGACATCATCCTTCCAGGCTACATCTCCTGAGGTTGACATCTGTGTTTCTACCAGGTTCCTGGTCACATTTTCCTCGGTGAATTCCTCTCCTTCTCCCCTTTCTCACCCTTGAAGACTTCTAGGTCTACTGGCTTTCCAACAGCTCTCCTATGCCCCTCTCAAGGGCAGCACAAATATTTGTAATGCCCCTTTTCTCTCTATTGCTTCTCCCCTGCATTCCAAAACTGTATTTTGAGACACAAGAGTAAAAAAAGGTCTTTTCTTTGTCTTTTTCTTCTATTCATTTTTTTTCCTGTAGCCTCCCTTCCCTAGAATGTAAGGAAGATGTGCAACTGTGTATGTACACTAATACTTCAAGACATCGGCATGCCACATTTTTCATTTGTGGTGACTAAAGAGATTACAACTGGGTTAGTATCACTATTTAAAATCTTTCATTAAAGTCATTAACAGTTTTTATATGAATCACTCCCCATGACTTAACTGACATAAAATCTGACCAAAATACAAAAAAAAAAGAACAATCATAGAAGATCTCCAAGAGAAATGTTCAAGCTCTGGAGTAAAAGATGGATGGAGAAATACGTTTCCAGGTTCTCTCACAATAGAAGACAGTGACACTTATATAGCTATGAAGCGAGGCTGCTATTCATCAGTTAAGGTGTGGAAGTGCACAGAATAGCAAGTGCTCTCCGACTCATTTAAGTTGCAGCTTAAACTGCCTGGTTTAATTGCTCTCTAAAGTTCCATTTGCTGATACCCTTCCTTCTTTTGTCCAGCACAGCCTAAAATAGTCGCCATCAGTGACCTGGGAAATAAGGTTCAATTATTGCCTCCAGAAGACCCCCAATGAAATGAGATCAAATCCAAATGTCAGCAGACCTTTCTGGTCTAAGAATAAAAGCAGAGTCAAACAACCTTAGCAACCTAAATTTCCTGTCCTAGCCCCACTGCACTCAATGAATTTCTAATATCTCTGGCCCAGCCTTCACCCCAACCAAAAAGAACCTCTTGAGTGCCAAAATGCCTGTCTATTTCATCCACCACAATCCCCAGGCTCCCCCTAAGGATGGGGCACTGGTGAAAGATGTCTTTCTCTGCATCAGTTTAGAAGATTTTTACCACCATGCTGCTTTGGGCCAGACCACTGGATGCTACTATATTTTGAATAGATACATTTTTCTCTTTCCACATTTTTTTAACTGGTGCATTATACTTGTACATAATTTGGGGATTTTTTGTTGCATATTTACACATGCACACAAAATAGCAATATAATTTGGACAATATCTCTCCCCAACACTTCCCCTCCCTCCCCAGCTTACACACCCTGGTTCCTTTCATCTACTGATCTTCCTTTGATTTTCATAAGACTCTTCTTTCTTCTTCTCTGGCCTCTACATATGAGAGAAAACATACAAGCCTTGACCTTCTGATTTTGGCTTATTTCCCTTTACATAATTCTCAAGTTTTATCCATTTTCCTGCAAATGACATAATTTCATTTTTTGTGGCTGAATAAAGCTTCATTATGTGTATATGCCACCTTTTCTTTATGCATTCATCTGTTGATGAACACCTAGGCTATTTCCATAGTTTGGCTATTTTGAATCATGCTACTATAAATATGGGTATGCATATATCACTGTAGTCTGATGACTTTAATTCTTTTTTAAAAAATTATTTTTTAATTCTAATTTGTTATATATGATAGCATACTGCATTAAATTTTATATTACATATATAGAACATAATTTTTCATATTTCTGGTTGTACACAAAGAATAATCACACCATTTATATCTTTCACGTCTTCATACGTGTACTTAGGGAAATGATGTCTATCCCATTCCACTGTCTTTTCTACCCTCATGCCCTTCCCTTCCCCTCTCACTCCTTTGCCCTATCTAGAGTTCATCTAATCCTCCAATGCTCCTCCTACAACCCCATTAGAAACCAGCATTTGGCATTTGGTTTGGGGGGATTGGCTAACTTTACTTAGCATTATATTCTCTAACTTTATCCATTTACCTACAAATGCCAGGATTTTATTCTCTTTTATTGCTAAACAATATTCCATTGTGTATATATACCACATTTTCTTTATCCATTCATCTACTGAAGGTTGGATCCACAGTTTAGCTATTGTGAATTGTGCTGCTATAAATATTGATGTAGCTGTGTCCCTGTAGTATGCTGTTTTTAAGTCCTTTGGGTATAGACTGAAGAGAGGAATAGCTGGGTCAAATGGTAGTTCCAGTCCCAGATTTCCAAGGAATCTCCATACTGCTTTCCATATTGGCTGCACCAATTTGCAGTCCCACCAGCAGTGTATGAGCGTGACTTTTTCACCACATCCTTGCTAACACTTATTGTTGTTTGTATTCTTAATAGCTGCCATTTCTAACTGGAGTGAGATGAAATCTTAGAGTAGTTTTGATTTGCATTACTCTAATTGCTAGAGATGTTGAACATTTATTTCATATATTTGTTGATTGATTGTATGTCCTCTTCTTAGAAGTATCTGTTTAGTTCCTTGGCCCATTTACTGATTGGTTTATTTGTTTTTTTTTGGTGTTAAGATTTTAAATGCTTTATATATCCTAGAGATTAGTGCTCTATCTGATGTGCATGTGGTAAAAATTTGCTCCCAAAATGTAGGCTGTCTATCACCTCACTGATTGTTTCTTTTGCTGAGAAGCTTTTTAGTTTGAATTCATCCCATTTATTGATTCTTGATTTTAATTCTTGCACCATTGGAGTCTTATTAAGGAATTCAGGGCCTAATCCAATATGATGGAGATTGGGGCCTACTTTTTCTTCTAATAGGTGCAATGTCTTTGGTTTCATTCCTAGGTCCTTGATCCACTTCTGTTTAACATAGTCCTTAAAACACTGGCCAGAGCAATTAGACAGACAAAAGAAATTAAAGGGATACAGATAGGAAAAGAAGAGCTCAAATTAGTACTATCTGCCAATAATATGATTCTGTACCTAGAAGATTCAAAGAATTCCACCAGAAAGCTTCTAGAACTAGTAAATGAGTTCAGCAACATAGCAGATTATAAAACCAACACCCATAAATCAAAGGTATTTCTGTAAATCAGTTACAAATCCTCTGAAAGGGAAACAAGGAAAACTACCCCATTTATAATAGCCTCAAATAAAATAAAATAAAATACTTGGGAAATCAATTTAACAAAAGAGGTGAAAGACCTCTACAATGAAAACTACAGAATGCTAGAGAAATAAATTAAAGAAGACCTTAGGAAATGGAAAGATCTATCTTGTTCTTGGATAGGCAGAATTAATATTGTTAAAATGATCATACTACCAAAAGCACTATACAGATTTAATGCAATTTTGATCAAAATTCCAATGACATTTCTCACAGAAAAAGCAGTCATGAAATTCATCTGGAAAAATAAGAGACCCAGAATAGCTAAAGCAATCCTTAGCAGGAAGAGTGAAGCAGGTGGTATCACTATACCAGACCTTAAACTATACTACAGAGCAAAAGTTACAAAAACAGCATGGTATGGCACCAAAATAGACCTGTAGACCAATGGTACAGAATAGAGGACACAGAGACTAATCCACATCATTACAGTTATCTTATATTACACAAAAGCACCAAAAACATACATTGGAGAAAAGATATCCTCTTCAACAAATGGTGCTGAGAAAACTGGAAATCCATATGCAACAAAATGAAATTATACCCCTATCTCTCTCTCACCATGATGACTTAATTCTTCAGAATAAATACTGAGGAGTGGTATAGCTGGGTCATGTGGTGGTTCCATGCCTAGTCTTTTGAGGAACCTCCATTCTGATTTCTGTAGTGGTTGCACCACTATAATTTGCAATCCCATTTTCACACCAACAGTGTAAAAGTGTCCCCCTTCCTCCACATCCTCTCCAGAATTTATTATTGTTTGTATTCTTGATAACTGCCATCTGACTGGTGTGAGAGGAAATCTTAGTGTAGTTTTGATTAACATTTCCCTAATTGCTAATGATGCTGAGCATTTTTTTCATATATTTGTTGACCATTTATATTTCTTCTTCATAAAAGTATCTGTTTAATTCATTTTCCCATTTATTAATTGGGCTATTTGGTTTTTAGTGTAAAATTTTTTTAGTTGTTTATAGTCTAGATATTAATCTTCTGCCAGAAGAGTGGATCACAAAGATTCTCTCTCATTCTGTGGGTTCTGTCTTCACACTTCTAATTGTTTCCTTTGCTGTGCAGAAGCTTTTTCATTTGATTCTGTCCCATTTATTAACTCTTGGCACTATTTCCTGAGCACTAGGGAGTCTATTAAGAAAGTTGTTGTCTGTGCCTAAAAGCTGGAGTGTGAACCCTAATGTTTTCTTCAAAAGGGTTGCCTGGTTTCTGGTCTATTTCAAGGTCTTTTATCCATTTTGAGTTGATTTTTGTGTGGGGTGAGAGATAAGGATCTAGTCTTGCTCTACATATAGATAACAGTTTTCCCAGCACAATTTGTTTAAAAGACTATCTTTTCTCAATGTATGTTTTGGCACCTTTGTCAAGGATCAGAGGACTGCAGATGTGTGGGTTTGTCTCTGGATCTTCTATTCTGTACCATTGGTCTACACTGAAGATATTAAAGGTATTCTGGGTATTACACAAGCCATTATGAAGCTATGAAAATCCCAGATGAATGACTATCTAATTAGCTTCAGTCAATAAAAAATACCCAAGTAGATGGGGTAGAGAAGATGGGGATCCCAAAGGCATCAAATTAAGAGCTACAGCAGGAAGCACAGTGGGGGCATATAACAAGAGGAAGCACCAAAGAGAGAGGCAGTATTGACAGTGGAACGAGAAGGAAGGAGGGAGCCAAGGTAAGCTCTCTCCTGAGAAAGGAATAAAGATGTTCCTCCTCAACTCGATTTATCACCAGAATCATCAGCTATAAAAATAACGGGCTGGGTTGAATGATTTAACAGATTTCTTTTATCTATAGCTAAGAATGAAGCTCAAACCTGTAATAAATGATAAAAAAATATAAGTTCAAAGTATCTGAACCTAAACATGATATTTCCAGTGAGTTCATACCAGCAGAATAGACAGTAGGACAGTTACTTCCCTTTATGTAACACTGTACTCTGATTAAAGTGGCCTAAGATAGAATCTGCTAGGTAAAGCCTCATGCCAGCATCTCCAACAGCCTCTGTCAACAAAATCTTCAAGGCCTTTTTGTCACCTTCTATCCAGCCCTGTCTCTCCAGTGCTGTGGTGGTGCAATTTCATTTTTGTCTGATCAACCTTTCTTTATTTTTATTTTTATTTATTTATTTATTTATTTATTTTATTATTATTATTTTGCAGTTCCAGATGGACCCATACCTTTATTTTATCTATTTATTTTTATGTGGTGCTGAGGATTGAACCCAGTACTTCATATGTTTGGGCAAGTGCTCTGCCCACTGAGCCACAACCCCAGCCCTATCTAATTGACATTTTTTTTATTTATTTTAATTAGGTATATATGACAGCAAAATGCATTTTGATTCATTGTCCACAATTGCAGCACAACTCTTCATTTCTCTGATTTACTTTTAATGTGAACACAGTGCTATACATTTGACTCTGCAAAATGCAGCCTTACAGTTTAGCCCATCATTTCAAACTATAATTCTATCTGCTCTAGATATAGGGATCCTCCTAAATCAGTGTCATCCTCAAATGGCTAATGTTGGCTTCTAAGTGTATCTAAACAGAATAAACCCAAGGACAGAGCCTTGTGACACAATGTTGAGAACTTCTTTCCCAGCCAAATATAATCAAAATAATTAATAACTTACAGATGTACCTAAATGCATGATTGAACATCTCCACGGTGGAGGACGACAAAGATAATAAAATGATAAAGGCAAAACTGATTATACCTGGTGCAGTTGTGCACACCTGTAATCCCAGTGGCTTGGGAGGCTGAGGCAGGAGGATTATGAGTTCAAAGCCAGCCTCAGCCCTAAGTAACTCAACCAGACCCTAAATAAAATACTAAAAAGGGGCTGGGGATGTGGCTCAGAAGTTAAGTGCCCCTGGGTTCAATCCCCAGTACCGAAAAAACAAACAAACAAAAAAAACTGATTACAATGATTCACCAATACTTATCGATCATCACATGTCAAGCCCTGTATCAAATACTTTAAGTGCAATTTCTGCTTTAATTCCACAACCACCATATTGGGTAGTCTCAAATATTATCCCCATTTTGCAATTGAGGAAACAGAAACTGGCTTCAAGTACTAATATAGCTTTGTCATGATTATGCAGATGGTAAGCAATGGAGACAAAAATTTTAAATTCTGTCTAGAGGCCATCTTCCTCTAGAATCAGATTCTTAACCACTCCATTCATCTGTTTCCATGCAAGGCAAGGTTCTATTCATGCCCTTCTAAAATAAAGATAGAAAGTGTGGAGGGGCCAGACATGGTATGTGGAAAACAAATGAACTAGAAGAAAGGTCCTTGCCCTCCTCATAACTTACAATCCTGCTGTAAGGATAAGACTTAGAAAATAGAGATATTTTAAAACAGAAGTTTATCTTAGTGCTGAAAAATATGAACCAGACCTAAGCCTTCTTTTCCAGCTCAGTTCTCTAACTTTAAGGTCACAGACTGGAAATTTATAAACCTACACAGAAAAGGATAAAGGGAAAAAGTGCATAGGCCTCCCCTGCAAGGAGTCTGAAGGAGGCTTCTTCCCTTTAGGACCTTAGCCACAGGCTGCTGCTGTGCTCTGGGGAATAATGGGAATAAATTGAAGTCCATTGAATTACTGCCCGTACACTTAATGCTTAGGGATGGAGCTTCTCAAAAAGAGTCCTGCAGAGCCACAGTTACATCAGAGGTGCTCGGGAATACAATGACTAAATAATGAACCACCAAAGCTACGAACAAGCAGAAAAACATTTGCACTAAAGTTGGTGGCCTGAATTCTTCAAATCAGATGCAGTAATCCCAGAGTTAAATTTCATCAAGTTCAAAAGTCTCATTACCAACCAGATTATCAATTATAATCTCAATGCCCAAAGATAACATGTAATTCATGGTCTGTCATCCCAATTGTTTCCAGCAAGTAAATGAAAAAAAAAAAAATGTCTTCAGAGAGATCCATCCCCGTCTCTTGCTGTGTGACCAAGAACAGCCACTAGTTCACCTGGAAGCAGTGTGATAATAGTGGTAGATAATGAATGGGAAAATGCCTTGCACACTGAAAGGCACATTACAAAGTTATCACTCTCAGTAGGTGTTCAGGCACAAATTAATGCCCATGTGGGTTGAGGGGGGGGGGATCTCCTATAATATGCAAAGCACTCTGCAATCCAGTCCATCTGTTTCATTGGACTCAGCTGTTCCATTCCACCTTCTCACCCCAACCTCACTTACACTCCCCCAACTCCACAGCCACACATCACCCCAGCTTACTCAGAACTTTTTCATGCTCCTAACCCTTTGGGATGGCAAATACATAACACTAAAGAGGTCAAATATGACTCCTAAAGGAATTTAATATTAAAACATACAGGAAACTTGATTCTCATTCATTTCCCATTATCTGACATTATCCCCTCCAGGCAGTATATCTTAATAACCAAATATTTGCATAATGCCTTTCTTTTTATGTCCTTGAATCCAACCAATTGCTTTAGAATATTTCCCCATCCCTCTAATTGTATCAAATCCAATTAACTGATATGTTAATTTTAGGTAACTTGGGGTATTCAGAGCACTTTGATGAACGATTATAAATCATCAACTAGCAAAGAAGACAAGACCTCTGGGCAAGAAAATGTCAGAAACTTCTCCTCCTGTTCCTTTCATTAGAAGAGTTATTATAGTAATGGGAGGAGGCTGGATTGAGAAGATAATCTTATGAAGCTTTGGGAAATGTTTGTGAAGGTTTTCTATTCTGAGCTGGTTTAGCAGTTCTAAGCTCCTTGTTCTGGTGGATGTCTCATAATGAATAAAAACTCCCAGTTTTTTTGTTTGATTTGGTTAGGTTTTGTTTTTGTTTTTGTTTTGTTTTGTTTTGTTTTGTTTTTGAGGCAAAGTTTCCTGATCTCTTTTAAGATGCCCCAGGACACCAAAAAGTTGTGACAATTAAAAATGTACTTGTACCATCACATTATGTCTCCTCAGCATGCAAAGACTGCAATCCCCTTCTCCACCTGGGGACTTTCATTCTGCCTAGACAAAGAAGCTGAGCCATCCCAGAGCATCTCACCTGACACAAAGATGGGGCCAAGACTCAGGATGTCTTGGCAACATGACAACTAGAATATTTATCTATTATGACAGTTATAAAATTACAAATATTTGCATAAATGAAGTTTTCATAAAACCTTGCATTCTTTTCACCCATCTTTGAGTCCATGGTTCCTACCACAGCGTCTGGCAACTAATAGCTAAGAAAATAATTGTTTATACACTGGGAAAAAAATGTCTACTAACCTCTTAGATACAGATAATCCTTGGGGACATCTCTTTTAATTTCAAGGCTCAAACAAACTCAAAAACGTTCAAGTGGAAGTCTAATTAGTGTTTCATTGTGCCGTGCCCTTTTCATAGTAAAAATTTCTTAGTAAAACTTCCAGATGCCCAAAAGGCATGGGTAAACGCCCAAACTCTCCATTTTATCACTTCTCTGCATTTTCCTCTGCAAATTGTGATGACTGGGTGGAGATGAAATTGACAAAAAGAAAAAGAGGTAATTGACTTGAGTAAAATTACCACTAAAAAGTTAGCCTTGAGGATACACAGGCAGCACCACTCTCTCGTACACTGTTAGAAAAAATTAATCATCTGAAGCTGTTTACAAGACTCCAAATATTGCCCTTACACGATAAAACCTCCACTTTTAGCATTCCTCGGTGCAAAGGCCAATTGACCTCCAGCAAAGTAGCCTGATTTATAAGCTTATCTGTTAGTTCACAGAATAAATAAATAAATAAATAAAAATAAAAATTAGAACTGTTTTTAAATTTAAAAATTAAAAAAACACACATGTGTTTGTGTGTGTGCGTGTATGTGTGTGTGTGTGGTGGTGTGCGTGTGTATTCCAAGAAGATCCTTTTTATATCTCTATCTACTGATGCATATCTTTAGCATAGGAATATTTAATATGGTATAGTCATCAGATTTTAAAGCTGAGTGATTCATATACTGTAATTATTGGTTTTTCCTCCAATCATCTTTCTAAACCAGGGGCTCTTTGAAGACAAAAATGGGTCCTGCTAATCATTATATCCTTCCCTAACTCCTTGTTCTGACATATTAAGCACTTAGAATATGGGCTTGAATAAATTAGAATGGATCCATGGTCACTTCTAATAATAATAGCTCTCTTTATTAAGGTATTATCTGTCCTGAGATTTGATTTCATTCAACAATCCTTTGAGGTGGTATTATAGTTCAGATATGAGGTGTCCCCTGAAAGCTAATGTGTGAACCAATGCAGAACTGTTCACAGGTGAAGTGATGACATTACCAGAGCTGTAACCGAATCAGTGGATTAATAATTTGACTGGGTTACTGGGTGAGAACTGTGGGCAGGTAGACCATGGTTGGAGGAAGTTGGTCACTGGGTATGTCCTTGGGGATTGTATTATCCCTGGATCCTTGCACTCAAGTTCTCTCTGCTTCCTAGATGTCAAGAACTGAGCAACTTTCCTCCTCCATGTCCCTCTGCCATGATGTTCTGCCTCACCTGGGGTCCAGAGCTATAGAGTTGACTGACCATGGACTAAACCTCTGAAACCATGATCCAAAATTAACATGTCCTCCCCTAAGTTGTCAGGGATATTGGCCAATGACAAGAAGCTGACTAACCCAGCTGGACACTATGGTTATCTTCATTTTAGAGAAGAAAAAACTGAGCCCTGAGAAAGTTAAGTAACTGACCAAAAACCATACAGCTACATAACAGTGATCATACCAGACTTTAGTAAATTCTTTGTTTTCAAAACTCATGTATGTGTTAAAACACTCTCCCAAGACCCACCTTTATTATTTCTCTCCGTGTATTTGGAAACTATGTAAGGCAGGTTAAGATAACTATTGGGACAAAGAGCAGCAATGTTTTAGTGGTTTTCACATAAGAGCCTTATCTCTCATAAAATGTCTGAGGTTCTAGCAGATGGCAGAACCACAACATGGAAGGAGTCTTGGAGTCCCTTGATTAATCCTCTGCATCTAACTTCCAGACTCAAGGAAAAAAGAAGAGCCATGCATGAGAAGTTACAATGGGTCAGGCCAAAGAGCAATGCACATCACTTCACTCACATCCTACTGCCAGAACTCAGTCCGACGACCACGTCTTATGTCATGGCATGAAGTGCACCATCTGAGAGGCCAGGGAGAAAAGGAGAAGGCAGATGTTGGTAAGCACTAACAGCTTCTCTACCAGAAAGTTAGTGGACTTGAGGCTGAAGCCCAGCATCAGATGACTTTATAAGCACAGTTACAGATCTTCCTCTTAATGACCTTGTAGGCATTGTGTTTATCATCCTTCACTCTAAACTACCCTGACCTATTAACAACTGCAGGCTCTTCTACTGCCCTAGCCTGATGCTACCCGAAGAGTAGGTATTTACATTCCTAAAATACAAATACATATCCTTTAACTTTTAAGGGGAAAAAACAATATTCAAAATTTATTTCTTGTCGGACTGATATTTTAGGAAATGTCACTTCTATTTCATAAATCTGCTTACCTTTAGGAAAAATTTACAGCCAAGTAACTCAACAGTAAGTTTTCTGAACACAAAATTTTAAATGATTTGCAAACATGGTATTTACGAAAACTATATTTATGATTATTAGGGTCATAGGCTTGATAAAGCAGAGTTAACCTATGGTATACTGAATTTAAAAACAAGTTATATTTAATTTATTCATTCAACAAATATTATTAAATACTTACTGTGCTTTGTTTTATCCCAAATTCAGGACCTAAAGGCCAAGCCTCAATAGACTCAATACAGCAATGAATTATGAAAAAATAAATTGAGATTCTATAAAATAATCTTGGGTCAAAAAATCTGGGCCTATATCCCTTTCTGGATAGTGTTCTCATACCTCAGCAAATGTGTAAAAACATGTTTAAGTTGAATTTAATTTTGTCTATCAAATGTACCATTTTCTACAGTTACAGAGCCTCAGAACAATACAACTAAGTCATAGAAACTGGCTTGTTGTCTGAATTCCCTGTAGTTTACCATTGCCTCCTAGAGTTAAAAACTAGTTAATTGTCAAGACTATCACTCAAGATTCAAGGTCCTCAAGATTACCCCCCCCCCAACTCCATTCTTAAAATTTCACTCTGAAAATGACATTTAGTTCATTCCAGTGGCTTCTAAACATAGCTAACCATCAAACTCACCTGGAAATTCTTGCTTATATAAATTCTATACATTCCTGGTCCATACTCCAGATCTGTTGAATCAGAATCTCTGAGACTGAGGTCTGAGAACTTGTAGTCTTAATAAATCCCCCAGTTAATCCTGATACTGTGCCCAGCATCTTTTGCGCTTACCCAATATTGTTGGGTTCTGCGTTAGGTCTCCCTGTCCAAACTCTCCCCATCTTTGACAATCACCCGGTTTCTACAGGTTGCACTGGGAGCCACCCTCTTTCCTCTGGGGATTGATCCTATGCTTCTTAGAAACAGTTTTATCTCACTGCAGTTCCCTAGTAATTAAAACCCAGAGGCAAGTGTTCTTGTTATCCCAATCGCCTTGTCAGCCTACATTTTAATGAAGGCATATTCTCAAACCCTCTCCAAAACCCAAATCAGAAAGCGGATTTTAAAACAAACAAGTTAACACCACTTTAAAACCCATTTCCAGTCATTCTCACATCCTTAGTACAAATCCTTTAAAACTCCAGAAGTCATTAAGGGGTGGCCCCAAAGGTTTTTGATTGTCAGGAAGTGTTATTGAGATGGATCTGTTGAAGAGATGCATTATGCCATTTCACACTTCTGTCAAAGTTTTATTAGATTTCTAAACCGAAGATAAATACTTTATTTTTTAACCATAACAGTCTGAAGCTCTAAGAGGGAAAAGGAGAAAGTCAAATGATCCTAAACTCTAGTATTGAAGATGGAATTGCACACTCTCAAGTGGAACTGCTGTAATTCAAAGAAGGACCTCGGCAGTAATGAGGAACAACCGCAAAGAGAATCATGACAATTATATGTAAGAAGAGCTAACCTTCCCCACCGATGGCTTCATTTAATTTCCTTATTTAGTATAGCTCCATTGCATTCACACTGTCAAAAAAAAAAAAAAGAAAAGAAAGAAAGAAAAAAACCTTCCCTTATTAACTCCTTTAATATGATCAGAAACCTTGACAGGCAGGCTACTTGAGAAACAGCTCATAGACTCTCCAAGACAGAAAAGAGCCACAGGGATCATCTACCCCTACCTTCTTTTCAATACAAGAATCCTTTTCCTAGTGTCATTGACAAAGAGAGACAACCAGACACTGCTTCAAAGCTTTCAAGGAAATAAGGAGGACTGACATTTATAGGGCACTTTGCAGATAACAAAGCACCTTCAATCATATTGTCTCACCTAAATTATATTGTAGATGATGACATGGAGATTTTGAGAGATTAAATGACTCGCTAGCATGACACAGCTAACAAATGGCTGAGGCAAGACTCGTATTAAGTCTTTGGACTACAAATCTGTGTTGTTTTTCCTTGCTGCCTCCCTAGCCAGAATCAAGGTAGGTTCTGTTCTTGGCAAAGCATTCTACTACTTTGTTGGATAAGGCAATGATGTTAAAATTCTCAAAGAAGAAAATAATCTACCTTTCTGTAAGTTTTTTTTTTTAATTTAAAAATAAACTTAAATAGTGCTTACTCCATGAAAGGCACCAGTTGAAGTACTTTCCCAATATGAACCCATGTAACTCCCATAGCAATCATATGAAATAAATGCTGTTGTTATCCCCATTTTACAGATGTGAAAACCAAAGCTCAAATAAATGGCAGAACTGCAATTATAAACCCAACTACTCTGATTCCAGAATCCAAATACCATCCTGCCTCTCACCTTTACCATGGGGACTTCATTCTAATCTTTGAATCAATACAGAAGAAAACTCCTTCTTTGGTCACTTAATACTCATGCAAATATTTGAAGGTCACTCTCAAACTACACTCCCCCCTCCCCCCGCAAACTTGTATCTCTCAAGGTCCTATCAGAGAAACTGAACCAGAAATGAAATATAGAATAATGGATTAATTATAAGGATTTGACTTTTCCACAATTATGGGAATTAACATCTATAATTATCTTTTATGTATGTCTGATACTAAAAGTCCTATATTCAAGGTTGAAATTTGAACAAATTAAATTTTTTACTGTTTTATCAAGGATGTTCTTAAGTGAAACTAGTTTTTTTCTGAAAAACTGCAAGATCATGGCAGTGAAAACACTAAATACAGGAACTAGTACAGTTTGGTGCCCCTGCTTGGATTCCTGTTAAAGAACCAAAAATGTGCCCACCACTACTTGTGAGTTATCGTGCAAATAACAACACAGAGAAAGGAAAATAACCTTTTCCTTTCCCATAAACATGGCATTGAAAATGCTGATCCCTGAAATAGAATCAGGGATGCCCAGGGGTTTTTTTAAGGATCAATGCACTCTTGTGTATCGAGGAAGTTCTGGCATTTTAACTCAGTTTAGGGTTCACCTGTGAATTTACATTTAAGTCAGTTGACCAAAAATCATACACATTCTCTCTCTCTCTCTCTCTCTCTCTCTCTCTCTCTCTCTCTCTCTCTCTCTCTCTCTCTCTCTCATGCACACACATTGCATACTCAATCTTTCTTAAGGCTAATATTCCCTATGGCTTGCACTTAATTCAATGAGGCTAGCCTGCAGAATCCCAATTCCAAAACAAAAGGAGCTTCAAGCATGGCACCTTATGAGTTATCTATCTTTCCTTAGTGTAGCAGTAAAGAAATGTTTTAGTGAAAGGGTATCACATCTTGTAAAGGAACAGTTATTATAAGATTAATTGCCTCAATTTCCACTAGGAGGTCTAATCATTCTATGCGTCCATCTGGTTTCCAATAGCACCCTGCCTTCTTGTTGACTTCATCCATCATTCCAGTTTTAAAGACCAGTCTTAATTTTGATTTGACTATTCATGCTTTGTGCCAAGACATTCTTGGAAATCCTGAGCTACAGACTGGATACGGTTCTTAACCCTCTTCCACGTGACATTCCTTTCTTTTTCTGAAGAGAAATGGATTCATTTTATCCACGAAATTAAACAAAACATTGAGAAACTGTGCCTAGTTGCTACTCTTAGTATTTTCTATTAATTATTCTAGGAAGTTTGTCTCCCATTACCCACAATAAGAGCAAAAAGTTGGTGTCCCCATAGTGAACAAGTTATAAAAGGGGATCTCTGATAATCTCATTCTTGGACGCAGTGACCATGCTGTGACCATGGATACTGACTGTTGACAGACCTCTTCTACCATCTTCTAAGGTAGGGGAAAGGAGAGCCATGCATTTTCCACTGTTCAAACTGAAAACACAAAGAAAAACCTCATCAATAGAGGACAGATAACTGGAATGAGTAATAGTTTATTGTTACTGAAAAGTATGTTGAGAAAAAATAAAGCAGATTTATGTTTAAAAAAGACATTGAGTTGATTTTTCTTTTACAGATCTGAAAAAAAAATCTCTACTCAGTACCTTATAAAGGATTGGTTATGTTATAGGGTTCTGACTCCATTCTATTGATGTTTAACTGACAGCTTTTAAGGGTGGCTCCTCCCTCACCCCCTTCTGACCACATCTGGCACAATGGACTGAATGTTTGTCCAAATAAAAGCTATGTGTTGAACCCCAATTCCTACGGTATGGCATTTGGAATTGAGATCATTATCTCTGGGAGATAATTATATGAGAAGGGTGTAGCACTCATATGTGGAATTAGTGCCCTTATTTTTTAAAATGCCAGAGAGGTTGCTAGCTATCTTCACAACCATGAAAAGATCCAACTAGAAGTCAGTTGTTTGCAAACCCAAAAGAGAGCCCTCACCAGATCTGACCAGCTGGCACCCTGACCTCAGATTTCCACCTTTCAGAACTAAAAAAAAAAAAAAAAAAAAACAATTCTATTGTTTGTAAGCCATGCCACGTACAGCATTTTGTTACATAGCAGCCCAAACAGTCTAGGACAAAGAAAGACCAGCTAGCCTGGAAAAGACTGAAGCCTCATAGGTTCTTCCTCCTGTACCTCTCCCACTGGCCTCACCCCAAGCTGTAAAAAAAAAAAAAAAAAAAAAGAAAAGAAAAGAAAAGAAAAAAAAAACCTCTGGGCCATCTCCTTCTCTTGCTTTCTCAAGCCATTTTAGACCTGCTTTGGAGACATTGGAATAATGTCTCCCAATGGACATTGGGCAGTTTTCTGTTGTCACACCTGTGGAGATACTGCTAGCATCCAGCACATACAGGATACAGGCAAGAAATGCTGCTGAACATCATACAAGGTGCAAGACAATCCCCTTCCCCAGAAGAATTATATGGTGCAAACTATGAACAATTTCAAGGTTGAAAAACTCTGCTCCCAGAATAAAGAGGAGAAAATTAATTTCAACTGAGATATTTGGGTCAGCTTCTTAGAGGTAGGGATATGTGAACTGGACCAGGAAGGATAAGCAGCCTCTTGACAAATGAGGGTGCAAAGAGTAAGAACTACTGGCATCCCTGTTTGGACTCCGCAGAAGAGCACATGCAAGCAGAGCAGACCGTTTTATGGGACTAACACGTAGTAAGTAACCACTGTCCCTACCCCCAACCCCAGTCCCACATCCTAACATGGTTTTCCTATGAGTGTGTACCAACTCACAGTGGGAAGTGTCATAACTTCCCATTGTGTCATTTAGCAAAGATAAAATTAATTGAGTAAGGTGCATGACATGATGCTAGAAATGTATGAACAATACAGAAAACAATGAGCCAGGATTCATATTTTCAACCTATGGACAATCTAATAGAAGAGATAGATCTATGGGCAAAGAAGTCCAATAAACTTAATTTTATTGATACTGTAAAACTAGAGTAACTGAAACAGCATGGCATTGACATCAAAATATACACATAGTCTACTAGAACAGAATAGAGAGCGTAAGAGCAAACCCATTCACCTACAGCCAGTTGACCTTTGACAAAGATGCTAAGAACACAAATTGGAGAAGGGATAGTCTTTCCAATAAATGATACTGGGGAAATTAGATATTCACATGCAGAAAAAGGAAACTAGAACCCTATCTCTTACTAGTTACAATCAACTCAAAATGGATAAAAGACCTAAATATGAGACCTGATAATATGACTTGATTACACCAAAACTTAGGAGAAACTCTTCAAGCCACTTGAATGGGCAAGGATCTTATGGACAAGACCCCAAAACACAAGAAATAAAATAAACAAATTGGATTTCGTGGGTAATATGCTATTACTCATTCCAGTTATTAGTCCTCTATGGATGAGGTTTGTCTTTTTGTTTTCAGTTTGTACAGTGGAGAATGCATGGCTCTCCTCTCCTCCACCTTAGAAGATGGTAGAAGAGGTCTGTCAACAGTCAGTATCCATGGTCACTGCATCCAAGAATGAGATTATCAGAGATCCCCTTTTATAACAGGTTCACTATGGGGGCACCAACTTTTTGCTCTTTCTTCTCAGCAGAGGAAGCAATCAACCTAGAGAAGAGATAACTGACAGAATGGGAGAAAGTGTTTACAAATTACACATATGACAAGGAATTAGCATCCAGAATACAAAAAGAACTCCAAAAAGTCAATTGCAAAAGAAATGATCCAATTACTATGGGCAGTGGATCTAAATAGATATTTCTTTTTCTTTTTCTTTCTTTTCTTTTCTTTTTTTTTTTTTTTTTTTGGTGCCAAGGATTGAACCCAGGGGTGCTTAATCACTGAGTCACATCCCCAACCCTTTTGTTATGTGTTATTTAGAGACAGGGTCGCTGGGCTGCTTAGGGCCTCACTAAATTATTGAGGCTGGCTTTGAACTCGAGATCCTCCTGCCTCCTGAAATACAGGCACCAGGAAAAATAGACATTTCTTGAAGGAAGACATACAAATGGACAAGAAAAGGAAAAAATATTCCACATCTCTATTCATCAGGGAATACAAATCAAAACCACAATGAGCTATTACCTCACTTTGTAGTAAAAATGATTTCATAAAAATGATTACTATCAAAGTGACAAAATATAACAAGTGCCAGCAAGGATATGCAGAAAAAGAATTCCTTGCACAGTGTTGTTGGGAATGTAAATCAGAAGAGCCATTGTGGAAAACAGTATGCGGGTTCCTCAAAAACTTAAAATAAAACTACCATATGATCCAGCAATCTCATCACTGGGTATTTGTAAAGGAAATTAAACCAGTCTATCAAAAAGACATCTGCACTCTTGTTTGTTATATAGCACTATTCACAATAGCCAAGAAATGGAAACAACTTAAATGTCCATCAACAGAAAAATCAATAAAGAAAATATGGCGTCTATAGAAAATGGAATACTATCCAGCCATAAAAAGGACAAAATCTTGTCATTTGCAGAAACATGGGTGAAACTGGAGGTCATTTTGTCAAGTGAAATAAGACTAGCACAGCAAGACAAGTACCGCATGCTCTCCTCATATGTGAAATCTAAAACAGGTCATCTCACAGAAACTGAGAGCAGGATGGTCTTTAACAGAGCCTAGGAGGAGTAAATGGAGAGGAGAAGTTGTGGAAAGATCAATAAATGGGCATAAATTATAGTTAGATGGGGGAAATATTTTCTGGTGAGCTATGGCACAGCTGGGTAACTATAAATGACATTAATGTCCTTTAAACTTAAAGAAAAACTAAAAGAAAGGATTTTGAATGTTTTTATCAGAAGAAGTGATAATTGTTTGAAGAGAGGCTTACCCCTATTTGAACATTATAAAGTTTATACATGTATCAAAGTATCATCCTATTAATAGGTACAATTTATATGTCAACTTAAAATAAAATGATACAGGTGGGTGTGGTGGTGCATGCCTGTAATCCCAGCAGCTCAGGAGGCAAAGGCAAGAGGATCGCAAGTTCAAAGCCAGCCTTAGCAATTCAGCAAGTTCGTGAACAACTCAGTGAGACCCTGTCTCTAAATGAAATACAAAAATGGGCTGGGGATGTGACGCAGTGGTTAAGTGTCCCTGAGTTCAATCCCTGGTAAAAAAAAATATATAAAATAATAAAATAAAATAAAAAGACACAAATAAGTTTTTTTTTTAATTTTATTGAAAATAATTTTCAACTGCTGCTTACATTACTGAGTGATATAAGGGAAATTCTCCAAGGTATCCCCAACATATATGAAATGCACAAATTTGTGTGTGAATTTTAATGTAATGAGTTAATCTGGCGTATACCCGTGTCTGTAGTTCTCCAGTGGTGTCTGTCTTACAAGGCAGTCACAGCAACTCAGCCCTCTGCAAACTGGGACCCTCTGTGTGCTCACTGCCAATGTCCTCCAAGATGCCCCTCTCTGACGTCAAGTTTATCAGTCAAGAATGCAGGACTATTGAAAAATACAAGAAACTCATTCTCGTCTGTGGCACTGAATGTTTGTCAGAACCTCTGGAGGGGGAGAAATGAATCTGTCGCTAACCACCGCGTTTTCATTCTGGATAGCCCTAAACACGAGCAGCTGGGCTGAGATTGCCTTCGCAGAGTTCACAAGGGATTTTTACAGCTGTCACATCTAAGCAAGTCTTAAAAATCATTTCTCAAAGCCAGACTTATTGGAGACAGGCATCTGGTGACAAATGTTGAAAGAATAACAAAACCCTCTGTACTCTGGGTTTCTTGACCTTCTTGTTTATTAATGTTCAGCTTCCTCCCCCATCCCTAATTTCAAAACCACACCACTGGGCTCTACTTAATGCAAGCTGTTGGAGACAAGTGAAATAGAACAGATTTCTCTGCTTCTCTGCTTGACAAAAATCAACCCATTAAAAAGTTAGCACATCAATTGACACAAGACTGCAGAGAGCAGATTTGCTCAACTCTCAGTTGGACAGTGAATACTTTTTAATTGAACCAAAACTCAAGTACTCTTCACTAAATCCCCTTATGATTAATTCTGTCGGCCAAGTAGATTATTTTCATAAATTTTTTAAAGTACAGAATTCCTTCATAGACAAGGAAGATCCCTTCTTTAATCCTAATTTGCTCACCAGAGTTGTCCGGAGAGAAAGCCAAAAGGTTCCCAGAGCCTATGAAAATTTTCCTTTGGGGACCTGGATGAAACTGGACAGTGGATTCTACACCATTGCAATTATTGAATTCAACTTTGTTGGATAGGAGAAGGAAAACTGGCCTTGTGCTGAGAGAAGGAGGCAAAGAGAGCAGGAATAGTGGGGATACTCTGAAATTTGCCTTACTGAAAGAGAATTTTTTTTTTTTAACTGGGGTTTGAACCCAGGGGCCACTCTACTACTGAGCTACATCCTCAGCCCTTTTTGTTTTCTGTTTGGTTGGTTTTTGAGGTTGTTTGTTGTTGTTGTTGTTGTTGTTGTTGTTGTTGTTGTTGTTGTTGTTGTTGTGTTTTTGAGACAAGGTCTCGCCTAAGTTGCTGAGGCTGGCCTCAGACTTGCAATCCTTCTGCCTTAGCCTCCCAAATCACTGGGATTGCAGGCATGTGCCACTGGGCCCAGCTTGAAGCAGAATTCTAAGATCTCTTATTATTAAGTAGAATCTCATTCTTCCAGGAACAATCCTTAATGTTTCCTGGATTAGGCCACAAAGGAGGGCAGGATGAAATAGTTAATCCCTATTCTTCCTAAATGTTCAAAAGGTTTCTTCAGGGTTTGAATGCTTTAGCCAAAAGCCAAACCGGGTATCCAAGACATAGAGGGGAGGCGGGGTGCACAGGTGCAAATACAGGTTCACTCTATGGGGGAAGACGTGGAACTTCTTATCAGATTGTTTTGCTTGTTTCTCTTGTTTGCTGTTTTGTCTGCTTGCTTGCTTTTCTCAATGAAATAAAATGGGCCAGCGGAGGGAGGAGGGTTGGTCCTCTGAGGGAAGAGACCTGTGATTGCTATCAATCAAACACTGAAGGTAAAGCCTATGCAGAGGAAAGGAAAGAAGTCAGGGTACTAATGCTGTCAACCCACTGGATAACCTTCTGCCCAGGTCAATATCTGCTTTGGGACTATCTTGAGATAAATGTAACTCGCCATCAATGCCATATAAATGACTTTCTTTTGACCTCTGACTGCACTCTAGGTGGACTCCCTAGTAGCCTCTGCCAAAGAGAAGCCAAGGACTTGGACTGAGCCTCAAAGAAGTATCCAAAAGAGCAGAAGGTATGATTCTGCCACGTACCTCAGAATGTGACCCTCTGCCCTTGACTCACCCATCCCCTGTGTGCAGCCACGTCCCTCTCTTTCTTTCAATACACACACACACACACACACACACACACACACACACACACACACACCACTGCTACTCATTGCTGTCCATTTTCAGTGAAGGGAGTAGTGTGAAGTGGGGGAGAGGGGAACATAAGGTCTTTGGTATGTGTCGTATTTGAAATGCCCATTGGACAGTGGATCGAAGGATGTCCAGCCACATTGGTAGGACAATCATCTCACTCCGCATAGCCATTTAAATGAGAATTTCTTCTGGTCATAAATAACCTGCCAGGCACACCCATAAATGATGTTTTCCCAGCTATTTGGGCATCTCTTAACTCAGACCCATAACACTTAGTATTAAAATAAGTCACTTTTTAAGTAGGTGGGGGAAGGAAAGTGGAGAGGAAAGAGGAAGAAGGAAATAAAGAAGGCTGGGTGTGGTGGCGCACATCTATAATCCCAGGGGCACAGGAAGCTGATGCAGGAGGATCGTGAGTTCAAAGCCAGTCTCAGAAACTTAGCGAGGCCCTAAGCAACTTAGCAAGACCCTATCTCAAAATAAAATACAAAAAGGGCTGGGGATGTGGCTCAAAAGTTAAGCACCCCTGGGTTCAACTCCCTGTACAAAAAGAGAAAAGAAAGAAAAAAAAGGGGAAGAGGAAGAGGGGGATGAAAAAAAAGGAGCAGAAAGGAGAGGAAGAGAAAAGAAAGAAGAAAGCCTTGCTGATAAGTACATTTTTTTCTATTTTACTCAATCTACCATTTTACTTTATTTTATGTGTTCTTTTTAATTATACATGATAGTAGGTTCTATTTTGATATATGTATACAAACATGGGATATGTCTTATTCTAATTAGAATAAGTACATTTTGTCTAATTCTATTATACATTGCTTTCTTCACTCAACAATGAATAAAAAGCTCTTTCTATGTCAAGGCACCATGGAAGGCACCGGAGACGGAGCTGACAAAGTCTCATCCTTCATGGAGCTTTTACTCTAAGAGGAGAAAGTGGCTAATATTTTTTTTTAACCAGTATACTATCAGAAAGGAAAAAAAATGTCTATAAGCAATATAAATGAGGTTAAGGATGGTGTCACTTGCCCAGGGTGAGGAAAAAGGATTTCACTAAAGAAAGAAAATTGCAGAAGAGCCATAACTAAGGTTCAGGAACCAGCCAGGAAGCCACAGAGGAGAGGAAATTTCCGTCCCAGCACCTGAGGCAGGCACCTTCTTGGGATGATGATAGAGATCAGCAGACTAAAGGGCAGTGATGGAGAGAGGCTGGAGAATGAGGCTGGAGAGGTGAGAGGGACTGGATCGGGAAGGGCCGTGCAGCACATGACAAATATATATTCCAAATTTCGTAAGAAGCCATCTGTGTAGCAGGAGCAGAGAGAAAGGTGAAATCTGATGTGATACAAGGATCATTCTGATTGCTGTATGAAGAAGTTCTATGGAGTAGCATGTTGGAATTAGAAAGATTAATTAGAAGGTCATTTCAATAGTCCTGGAATGGACGAGGAGCAGGATAGACAAGGGTGGGTACATTAGTCATAATAAAATGTCGTCAAATCTATATGGCATTTGGCCTCATAAATGGTCCTGCCTTCTACAGTGCAGGGAGGAGACTGGGGAGAGAGTGAGGGGAACATAAGGAGGTTTTTGGTATGTGTCAGTTTTGAAATGCCCCTTGGACTTCCAAGAGGACATGCAAAGGTGGCTATTGGGTACACCAGTATAGACTTGAAGAGAGGTGTTGAGGGACTTAAAATACAAAATTTAAGCCATCTAATAAGAAACAGGATTTGGAACCATGGGTCTAAGATGGAAGGAAAGAAAAAAGGACAAAATTTCAAAGGATCCCATTCTGGATGTTCCACCATGAATAGCCAACAGGAAGGAGCCCAGAAAAGTAGACTGTAAAGTGGGAGACAGTAACGTGATGTTCTGGAAGCCAAGTGAAGAGGAGATTTTCTCCAGGAACATGAAGTTGGCTTGATCAAATGCTGTTAAAAAAATGAAGTGTGGGTCTGGGATTGACCATTGAATTTAGCCATGTAGTACTCTTGGGCTGGGCCTTGACTTGTGTTTTCTCAGTAGAGTGGTCATGTACAAGAAAGAATGAAAGAAAAGTGCAGACAATTCCTAAAGACAACTCTTCTGAAATTTGCTGTAAATGAGAGCAACAGAATTGGGTGATAGTTGGAGAGGAATGTAGAGTCAAGGAAGTGTGATTTTTGGTTTTTTTTTTTGTTGTTGTTGTTGTTGTTTATTTGTTTGTGTGTTCCTTATAGAAGAGATTATAGGATGTTTTATGTGCTCATGGGAACGATCCAGTGAAGAGGGAAAAAGTGGTGATACAGAAGAGATGGGAATGTTTTTAGAATAAAGTCTTCAGGACTCCCAATGAGGCCTGCCATCAGTAGAGTAGATTTGACTTTAGCCAGATGCCAAACTGGGCATCCAAGACATAGAGAGGAGGCCGGGTGCACAGGTGCAAATACAGGTGCACTCTATGGGGGAAGATGTGGAACTTCTTATCAGATTGCTTTGCTTGTTTCTCTTGTTTTCTGTTTTGTCTGCTTGCTTGCTTTTCTCAATGAGATAAAATGGGCCAGCTGAGGGAGGAGGGTTGGGCCTCTGAGGAAAGAGACCTGCAAAATGGAGAGTGAGTTCACTAGAAAATGGAGTGGGATTGCTGGGCAGCCTCCCAGACATTTGTGATCATAAAGGTACCCAAGTAGGACATATTTCAATTCTGTTATCGCATGACTTTCAGAGATCCTTTCTAAGTTGAAATACTATTTTTAAAGAAATCCTATTAAGAAAAAAAAATCCTAGAGTTTCTTTTCCTTGAACTTTCTGTAGATTTCTAAAGTATGTACTGATAATGATGAAAACCCAAACTCTGAAATAAACTGTTAGAAGAATGTATATGGTTTATGGAAAAGGGATTTTCTTAAAAAAAATAAAATAAAATAAAATTTGTTCACTGTCTAAAACAATATCTGGCACAGAGCTAGTAAATGTCCAATAAATATTAAAAATATGTGCAATAAATGAACGTGCCCATTATAGTCTGGGTACTATGTGAACACTACACATCTATCTATCTAACGGTGTATAATACCAGGGTGTCCTAACAGTCTTAGTGGAGTTTTAAGTTTTAATAACATTACAAGTATAAATGCTGCAAGCCAACAAGAAAAACAGCCTTTGACAGTTAAATTATTTAAATTTCTTATATGTATATATAGTTTTGTGAATTTGAGAAATAAATTTTTAATTTTAATGTTTTTGTTTCAATGTTTGTTACCTTGAATCAAGCCTGAAAAAATAAAATTAATAATTTATTATTTAAAACACAAATATCAATAAGAATATAAGAAATGTAAATAATTCAACATTCAAATTATGCTTTTATAATTTCTCGGCATTCACACTTTTGAAATTCTTAAAACTACATTAAGACTTTGTGGGACACCCTGAGCCACGGAGAGTGGGTTATATCAGTCCCTGATTCTTCCCAGCAAATATGAGAGAAGAGCTTTTCTAGTCCAATCTGTACCTCCTTCCATGAGTCCTGTGCAGGACTTACCTCCTTTTACCTGTCAATACTTGGACTTGCAAGCAAAATATTTAAGACCTTAGCTTTGTGGGCTGGGCTCCACTGGAAGCTCCACCCAGCTTCTCAGAATGAATGTGAGGCTATTTGGTGACATCAATTTCCTTCTGTGACCTTAGAGATATGGGGCCTAGCTGGTGATTGCATTCTTCCTTGCAGGATTAGAGTAGGCAAAGAGAGAGAGAGAGAGAGAGAGAGAGAGAGTGTTTCTCCCCCGCCCCCACCTGCCCCCCACAATGGAAGGACCTCTCACTTGGTCAATGACACTTTGTTTTTAACAGCCAAAGCAACAGCAAATCAGGAGAGAAGTGCAAAGAAGTGTGTTTGCCCAGCGCCAGCATAGGTTTTGAAGTCCAATTTTTGAAGTCCAATTCTTTAATTAAGTTACTCTGTTGTTCACAGTTTTGCCCATGGCTAGTTAGGAACAAAAGCTTGTAACTTAACATTTTCACTGGAAGACTTTATTGCTCCTTCTTCCACTTACCACAATGAAAACCCAGAGAACAGAACAGAGCAGAGCAAAGAGAGCAAGGAAAGATAAATAGCGCTGGAGGCAGGAGACCATCCCAGTCGGCTCAGTGTGCAGCTGGCTCTGAATCAGCAGCGAGGACTGCTCAGTGCTTGGCAGTCCTTCACTCGTGGGAGACTTGGCAGACCCAGTCAGACCTGGAGACCTCTCCCACCGCTCTTTTCCTGCATTCTAAGCCTCTTCTATATGTGGATGATTCTCACCTAATTCTACAGAGTTAATACACTCAAAACGCTTAGAACAATGGTCATCGCATGGGAAATACCAAAGGCAGACCTCTTTTGTTGTTCTGCAGTTTTATTAATCTCTACATGTGTCTCTTTTAAAATCAAGGATTTCATATGAAATCAAACCTCTCTAAAAAAAAATAGCAACTCAATAATACATGTCAGCTTAAAAGCAGCAGCCTGTTTGCCTGGGTCCGGGCAGATTGCATATAGAACAGAAAACAGAAGAATCATTTTAAATTATATGTCTTCCCTTTGAAATAAACAATGACAACCGCAATGCAAATAAAAGTTTTTAAAACATTATTAGAAAATGAAAGACTATTAGAAAATGTTCTGAGTAAATTGTCCGGAAATACACCAAACACACACACACACACACACACACACACACACACACACACACAAGGAAAAGAAAAAACTTACTATTTAAATAATTTACATAAAATCATGTTTTTAACATTTTATAATTGAAATTTTGAAGCATATGAAACCAAAGAGAAAAATACCATGAATAAATAAGAATCTATCATCAATTTTCAACACATAATTATCAAACATGGACATCCTAGTTTCCTTTATTTCTCCACTCTTTTTAAACTTACCGATTGTTTTACATTTTTTAAAAATTTTAGAAATCTATTATTTCATCCAAAAATGCTTCAGAATGTATTATTACAGATTTAAATTATTTTGTAAAAACAATCAAAATATCTGTATCTTTTAACACACATATAAATACCCATTATTAAGCACAAGCACACAGTCAGGCAAATGTTTCCAAATTGCTTCAGAAATAGTAGACTTTTCCCTAGCTTTTAGTCTAAATATGTCATACTTTTTTCAATTGTATTTTAATCGTAATTTCTTCTTTACTCTTTTATTATTATTATTTATTTGTTGAAGAAACTAATTTATTCATTTATCTACAGAATTCCCCACATCCTACATGTGATGTCTTGCAATCAGTTGACATCATTTAGCACATTCCTCTTTCCCCAGACTTATAAAATAAATTAAGAAGATTTACAAGAATCAGGTTCAGATTTGGCAAGGATAATTCACAGGTTGCTATGTAACTTGTTTTATCGCTTCAGGAAGCCCATAAGGTCTTGCCCCCCTGTGCTCTTAAGATTGATCCTTGAATTCAAATACTGCAGCCTTATCCATCCATTAAATCTTTCTCACCAGTATTTCACCAGATCATCTTACTAGCTTTTGATTATCATTAAATAGATATAACATTTTCTCAAAGGTAGTAAAAAAAATATTTATTTCTAACTGCAGCATTCTTTCTGCCCTTATTAGCTGGAATTCAATAAAAACATTTTTCCCTTGTTAATCCTTTGGTTTCTCTAAAGTCTAGTCTATTTAGGAAGGACCAGAGAAATATTTGATACTTGCTCTTTATATGACTGTTTTTCAATAACATATTTGATGCTGCTAATACACTGTGATTATTAATATTTTGAGGCTTTCACTTATACCATGTGGGAAATGAAAGCATCTTCAAGTTAACTTCTTTGCCCTTTGGACATGACACAAACATCTTAATAGTTTTTTTTTTAAGTTATAACAAGATT